>NW_028270172.1:6887500-7512500 GCF_037043375.1 Chiloscyllium plagiosum | reverse complement strand
GTGCTGGAAACTGCTGCAGGAAAACGCTGAAGGAAACCGGTGCAGGAAACCGGTGCAGGAAACCGCTGCATGAAACCGGTGCAGGAAACCACTGCAGGAAACCGCTGCAGGAAATCGCTGCTGGAAAACGCTGAAGGAAACTGGTGCAGGAAACGACTGCAGGAAACCATTGCAGGAAACCGCTTCAGGAAACTGCTGCATTAAACTGGTGCAGGAAAGCACTGCAGGAAACCGGTACAGGAAATCACTGCAGGAAACCAGTGCAGGAAACTGGTACAGGAAACCGCTGCTGGAAACTGCTGCAGGAAAACGCTGCAGGAAAGCGGTGGAGGAAACTGCTTCAGGAAACCGCTGCAGGAAACGGCTGCAGAAATCCACTGCAGGAAATTGGTGCAGGAAACCGCTGCTGGAAACTGCTGCAGGAAAACGCTGAAGGAAACCGGTGCAGGAAACGACTGCAGGAAACCATTGCAGGAAACCAGTGCAGGAAACCACTGCAGGAAACCGTTGCATGAAACCGGTGCAGGAAAAAGCTGCAGTAAACCGCTGCTGGAAACCGGCTGCAGGAAACCACTGCAGGAAACTGCTTCAGGAAACCGGCGCAGGAAACTGGTGCAGGAAACCGATGCAGTAAACCGCTGAAGGAAACCGGTGGAGGAAAACGGTGCAGGAAACTTCTGCAGGAAACCAGTGCAGGAAAACGCTACAGGAAACTGATGCAGGAAACTTCTGCAGGAATCCAGTGCAGGAAACATCTGCAGGAAACCGCTGCTGGAAACTGCTGCAGGAAAACACTTCAGTCAACCAGTGCATGAAACCGCTGCAGGTAAACGCTGCAGGAAACTGCTGCAGGAAACCGCTGCAGGAAAACACTTCAGTCAACCAGTGCATGAAACTGCTGCAGGTAAACGCTGCAGGAAACTGCTGCAGGAAACCTGTGCAGGAATCTGCTGCAGGAAACCTGTGCTGGAATCTGCTGCAGGAAACCGGTGCAGAAATCCACTGTAGGAAACCGCTGCTGCAAACTGCTGCAGGAAAACACAGCATGAAACCGGTGCAGGAAACTGCTGCAGGTAAACGCTGCAGGAAACCAGTGCAGGAAACTGGTGCAGGAAACCGCTGCAGAAGACTGCTGCAGGAAAATGGTGCAGGAAAATGCTGCAGGGAACCTGTGCAGGAAAACGCTACAGGAAACTACTGCAGGAAACTTCTGCAGGAATCCAGTGCAGGAAACTTCTGCAGGAAACCGCTGCAGGAAACCGCTGCAGGAAACCGCTGCAGGAAACTGCTTCAGGAAACCGGTGCAGGAAACCGCTGCTGGAAACTGCTGCAGGAAAACACTTCAGTCAACCAGTGCATGAAACCGCTGCAGGTAAACGCTGCAGGAAACCAGTGCAGGAAACTGCTGCAGGAAACTGCTGCAGGAAACTTCTGCAGGAATCCAGTGCAGGAAACCTCTGCAGGAAACCGCTGCTGGAAAGTGCTGCAGGAAAACACTTCAGTCAACCAGTGCATGAAACCGCTGCAGGAAACCGCTGCAGAAAACTGCTGCAGGAAAACGGTGCAGGAAAATGCTGCAGGAAACCTGTGCAGGAACCTGCTGCAGGAAACCGGTGCAGAAATCCACTGCAGGAAACCGCTGCAGGAAACCGCTGCTGGAAACAGCTGCAGGAAATCGCTGAAGGAAAATGCTGCAGGCAACTGCTGCAGGAAATCAGTGCAGGAAACTACTGCAGTAAACTGCTTCAGTAAACCGGTGCAGAAAACTGCTGCAGGAAACCGCTGCAGAAAACAGCTACAAGAAACCGCTGCAGAAAACTGCTGCAGGAAACTACTGCAGGAAACTGCTGCAGGCAACTGCTGCAGGAAACGGGTGCAGGAAACCACTGCAGGAAAACTCTGCAGGACACCGCTGCAGGAAACCGGTGCAGGGAACTGCTGCAGGAAACCGGTGCAGGGAACTGGTTCAGGAAACCGGTGCAGGAAATTGCTGCAGGAAAACGCTGCAGGAAACCGGTGCAGGAAAACACTACAGGAAACGACTGCAGAAAACTTCTGCTGGAAACCGTTGCAGGAATCCGGTGCAGGAAACTTCTGCAGGAAACTGCTGCAGGAAACTGCTGCAGGAAACAACTGCAAGAAACCGGTGCAGGAAACCGCTGCAGGAAATCGCTGCAGGAAAACGCTGCAGGAAACTGCTGCATGAAGACCGTGCAGGAAACTGGTGCAGGAAACCGGTGCAGGGAACCACAGTAGGAAACAGCTTCAGGAAACCGCTGCTGGAAACAGCTGCAGGAAACCGGTGCAGAAAACCGACGCAGGAAACCGCTTCAGGAAACTGCTGCATTAAACTGGTGCAGGAAAGCACTGCGGGAAACCGGTACAGGAAACCACTGCAGGAAACCAGTGCAGGAAACTGGTACAGGAAACCGCTGCTGGAAACTGCTGCAGGAAAACGCTGCAGGAAACCGGTGCAGGAAACCGGTGCAGGAAACCGCTTCAGGAAACGGCTGCAGGAAACTGGTGCTGGAAACCGGTGCAGAAATCCACTGCAGGAAATTGGTGCAGGAAACTGGTGCTGGAAACTGCTGCAGGAAAACGCTGAAGGAAACCGGTGCAGGAAACCGGTGCAGGAAACCGCTGCATGAAACCGGTGCAGGAAACCACTGCAGGAAACCGCTGCAGGAAATCGCTGCTGGAAAACGCTGAAGGAAACTGGTGCAGGAAACGACTGCAGGAAACCATTGCAGGAAACCGCTTCAGGAAACTGCTGCATTAAACTGGTGCAGGAAAGCACTGCAGGAAACCGGTACAGGAAATCACTGCAGGAAACCAGTGCAGGAAACTGGTACAGGAAACCGCTGCTGGAAACTGCTGCAGGAAAACGCTGCAGGAAAGCGGTGGAGGAAACTGCTTCAGGAAACCGCTGCAGGAAACGGCTGCAGAAATCCACTGCAGGAAATTGGTGCAGGAAACCGCTGCTGGAAACTGCTGCAGGAAAACGCTGAAGGAAACCGGTGCAGGAAACGACTGCAGGAAACCATTGCAGGAAACCAGTGCAGGAAACCACTGCAGGAAACCGTTGCATGAAACCGGTGCAGGAAAAAGCTGCAGTAAACCGCTGCTGGAAACCGGCTGCAGGAAACCACTGCAGGAAACTGCTTCAGGAAACCGGCGCAGGAAACTGGTGCAGGAAACCGATGCAGTAAACCGCTGAAGGAAACCGGTGGAGGAAAACGGTGCAGGAAACTTCTGCAGGAAACCAGTGCAGGAAAACGCTACAGGAAACTGATGCAGGAAACTTCTGCAGGAATCCAGTGCAGGAAACATCTGCAGGAAACCGCTGCTGGAAACTGCTGCAGGAAAACACTTCAGTCAACCAGTGCATGAAACCGCTGCAGGTAAACGCTGCAGGAAACTGCTGCAGGAAACCGCTGCAGGAAAACACTTCAGTCAACCAGTGCATGAAACTGCTGCAGGTAAACGCTGCAGGAAACTGCTGCAGGAAACCTGTGCAGGAATCTGCTGCAGGAAACCTGTGCTGGAATCTGCTGCAGGAAACCGGTGCAGAAATCCACTGTAGGAAACCGCTGCTGCAAACTGCTGCAGGAAAACACAGCATGAAACCGGTGCAGGAAACTGCTGCAGGTAAACGCTGCAGGAAACCAGTGCAGGAAACTGGTGCAGGAAACCGCTGCAGAAGACTGCTGCAGGAAAATGGTGCAGGAAAATGCTGCAGGGAACCTGTGCAGGAAAACGCTACAGGAAACTACTGCAGGAAACTTCTGCAGGAATCCAGTGCAGGAAACTTCTGCAGGAAACCGCTGCAGGAAACCGCTGCAGGAAACCGCTGCAGGAAACTGCTTCAGGAAACCGGTGCAGGAAACCGCTGCTGGAAACTGCTGCAGGAAAACACTTCAGTCAACCAGTGCATGAAACCGCTGCAGGTAAACGCTGCAGGAAACCAGTGCAGGAAACTGCTGCAGGAAACTGCTGCAGAAAACTGATGCACGAAAACGGTGCAGGAAAATGCTGCAGGAAACCTGTACAGGAACCTGCTGCAGGAAACCGCTGCAGAAATCCACTGCAGGAAACCACTGCAGGAAAACGCTGCAGGAAACTGCTGCAGGAAACCAGTGCAGGAAAATGCTGCAGGTAATTGCTGCAGGAAACCAGTGCAAGAAACTACTGCAGGAAACTGCTTCAGTAAACCGGTGCAGGAAACTGCTGCAGTAAATCACTGCAGTCAACTGCTTCAGGAAACCAGTGCAGGAAACGCTGCAGGAAACTGCTGCAGGACACCACAGCAGAAAACTGCTGCAGGAAACCGGCGCAGAAAAACGCTGCAGGAGAACGCTCCAAGAAACTGCTGCAGGAAAACACTTCAGGAAACTGCTGCAGGAAACCACTGCAGGAAACCACTGCAGGAAACTGGTGCAGGAAACTGCTGCAGGAAACCACTGCAGGAAACTGCTTCAGGAAACCGGCGCAGGAAACTGGTGCAGGAAACCGATGCAGTAAACCGCTGAAGGAAACCGGTGGAGGAAAACGGTGCAGGAAACTTCTGCAGGAAACCAGTGCAGGAAAACGCTACAGGAAACTGATGCAGGAAACTTCTGCAGGAATCCAGTGCAGGAAACTTCTGCAGGAAACCGCTGCTGGAAACTGCTGCAGGAAAACACTTCAGTCAACCAGTGCATGAAACCACTGCAGGTAAACGCTGCAGGAAACCAGTGCAGGAAACTGCTGCAGGAAACCGCTGCAGAAAACTGCTGCAGGAAAACGGTGCAGGACAATGCTGCAGGAAACCTGTGAAGGAAAACGCTACACGAAACTGCTGCAGGAAACTTCTGCAGGAATCCAGTGCAGGAAACCGCTGCAGGAAACCGCTGCAGGAAACTGCTTCAGGAAACCGGTGCAGAAAACTGCTGCAGGAAAATGGTGCAGGAAAATGCTGCAGGAAACCTGTGCAGGAACCTGCTGCAGGAAACCGGTGCAGAAATCCACTGCAGGAAACCGCTGCTGGAAAACGCTGCTGGCAACTGCTGCAGGAAATCAGTGCAGGAAACTACTGCAGTAAACTGCTTCAGTAAACCGGTGCAGAAAACTGCTGCAGGAAACCGCTGCAGAAAACCGCTGCAAGAAACCGCTGCAGAAAACTGCTGTAGGAAACTACTGCAGGAAACTGCTGCAGGCAACTGCTGCAGGAAACGGGTGCAGGAAACCACTGCAGGAAAACTCTGCAGGATACCGCTGCAGGAAACTGGTGCAGGGAACTGCTGCAGGAAACCACTGCAGGAAACTGCTGCAGGAAATCACTGCAGGAAAATGCTGCAGGCACCTGCTGCAGGAAACTGCTTCAGGGAACCGGCGAAGGGAACTGGTTCAGGAAACCGGTGCAGGAAATTGCTGCAGGAAAACGCTGCAGGAAACCGGTGAGGGAAACTGCTGCAGGAAACCAGTGCAGGAAAACGCTACAGGAAACTACTGCAGAAAACTTCTGCTGGAAACCGTTGCAGGAATCCGGTGCAGGAAACTTCTGCAGGAAACTGCTGCAGGAAAATGCTGCAGGAAACCACTGCAAGAAACCGGTGCAGGAAACTGCTGCAGGAAATCGCTGCAGGAAAACGCTGCAGGAAACTGCTGCAGGAAAACACTGCATGAAGACGGTGCAGGAAACTGGTGCAGGAATCGGGTGCAGGGAACCACAGTAGGAAACTGCTTCAGGAAACCAGTGCAGGAAACCGCTGCAGGAAACTGCTTTAGGAAACCGCTGCTGGAAACAGTTGCAGGTAACCGGTGCAGGAAAATGCTGCAGGAAAGTGGTACAGGAAAACACTTCAGGCAACCAGTGCATGAAACCGTTGCAGGTAAATGCTGCAGGAAACCAGTGCAGGAAACCGCTACTGGAAACTCCCGCAGGAAAACGCTGCAGGAAAACGCTGCAGGAAACCGCTTAAGGAACCCGGTGCAGGAAACCAGTGCAGGAAACCGCTGCAGTAGACCGCTGCAGGAAAACACTGCATGAAACCGGTGCAGGAAACTGCTGCAAGAAAATGCTGCAGGCAACTGTTGCAGGAAACCGGTGCAGGTAACCGCTGCTGGAAACTGCTGCAGGAAAACACTGCATGAAACCGGTGCAGGAAACCTCTGCTGGAAAATGTTGCAGGAAACCACTGCAAGAAACCGGTGCAGGAAACTGCTGCAGGAAATCGCTGCAGGAAAACGCTGCAGGAAACTGCTGCAGGAAAACGCTGCACGAAGACGGTGCAGGAAACTGGTGCAGGAATCGGGTGCAGGGAACCACAGTAGGAAACTGCTGCAGGAAAACACTGCATGAAACCGGTGCAGGAAACCTCTGCCGGAAAATGTTGCAGGAAACCACTGCAAGAAACCGGTGCAGGAAACTGCTGCAGGAAATCGCTGCAGGAAAACTACAGGAAACCGCTTAAGGAACCCGGTGGAGGAAACCGGTGCAGGAAACTGCTGCAGGAAAACGCTGCAGGCAACTGTTGCAGGAAACCGGTGCAGGAAACCGCTGCTGGAAACTGCTGCAGGAAAACACTGCATGAAACCGGTGCAGGAAACTGCTGCAGTAAACCGCTGCAGGACACTGCTTCAGGAAACCGGTGCAGGAAACCTCTGCTGGAAACTGCTGCAGGAAAACACTGCAGGAAACACTGCAGGAAATCACTGCTGGAAACAGCTGCAGGAAACTGCTGCAGGGAACTGCTGCAGGAAACCGGTGCAGGAAACCGCTGCAGTAGACTGCTGCAGGAAAACACTGCATGAAACCGGTGCAGGAAACTGCTGCAGGAAAACGCTGCAGGCAACTGTTGCAGGAAACCGGTGCAGGAAACCGCTGCTGGAAACTGCTGCAGGAAAACACTTCAGTCAACCAGTGCATGAAACCGCTGCAGGTAAACGCTTCAGGAAACCAGTGCAGGAAACTGCTGCAGGAAACCGCTGCAGAGAACTGCTGCAGGAAAACGGTGCAGGAAAATGCTGCAGGAAACCTGTGCAGGAACCTGCTGCAGGAAACTGGTGCAGAAATCCACTGCAGGAAACCGCTGCTGGAAACAGCTGCAGGAAATCGCTGCAGGAAAATGCTGCAGGAAAATGCTGCAGGAAATCAGTGCAGTAAACTACTGCAGTAAACTGCTTCAGTAAACCGCTGCAGAAAACTGCTGCAGGAAACCGCTGCAGAAAACCGCTGCAAGAAACCGCTGCAGAAAACTGCTGCAGGAAACTGCTGCAGGCAACTGCTGCAGGAGACGGGTGCAGGAAACCACTGCAGGAAAGCTCTGCAGGACACCACTGCAGGAAACCGGTGCAGGGAATTGCTGCAGGAAACCGCTGCAGGAAACTGCTGCAGGAAATCACTGCAGGAAAATGCTGCAGGCACCTGCTGCAGGAAACTGCTTCAGGGAACCGGCGCAGGGAACTGGTTCAGGAAACCGGTGCAGGAAATTGCTGCAGGAAAACGCTGCAGGAAACCGGTGAGGGAAACTCCTGCAGGAAACCAGTGCAGGAAAACGCTACAGGAAACTACTGCAGAAAACTTCTGCTGGAAACCGTTGCAGGAATCCGGTGCAGGAAACTGCTGCAGGAAAATGCTGCAGGAAACCACTGCAAGAAACCGGTGCAGGAAACTGCTGCAGGAAATCGCTGCATGAAGACAGTGCAGGAAACGGGTGCAGGAATCGGGTGCAGGGAACCACAGTAGGAAATTGCTTCAGGAAACCAGTGCAGGAAACCGCTGCAGGAAACTGCTTTAGGAAACCGCTGCTGGAAACAGTTGCAGGTAACCGGTACAGGAAAATGCTGCAGGAAAGTGGTACAGGAAAACACTTCAGGCAACCAGTGCATGAAACCGCTGCAGGTAAATGCTGCAGGAAACCAGTGCCGGAAACCGCTGCTGGAAACTCCCGCAGGAAAACGCTGCAGGAAAACGCTGCAGGAAACCGCTTAAGGAAACCGGTGGAGGAAAACGGTGCTGGAAACTGCTGCAGGAAACCGCTGCAGTAGACCGCTGCAGGAAAACACTGCATGAAACCGGTGCAGGAAACTGCTGCAGGAAAACGCTGCAGGCAACTGTTGCAGGAAACCGGTGCAGGAAACCGCTGCTGGAAACTGCTGCAGGAAAACACTGCATGAAACCGGTGCAGGAAACTGCTGCAGTAAACCGCTGCAGGACACTGCTTCAGGAAACCGGTGCAGGAAACCTCTGCTGGAAACTGCTGCAGGAAAACACTGCAGGAAACGCTGCAGGAAATCGCTGCTGGAAACAGCTGCAGGAAGCTGCTGCAGGGAACTGCTGCAGGAAACCGGTGCAGGAAACCGCTGCAGGAAACTGCTTCAGGAAACCATTGCTGGAAACAGCTGCAGGAAACCGGTGTAGAAAAACGCTGCAGGAGAATGCTGCAAGAAACTGCTGCAGGAAAACACTTCAGGAAACTGATGCAGGAAACCAGTGCAGGAAACCACTGCAGGAAACTGGTGCAGGAAACTGCTGCAGGAAACCACTGCAGGAAACTGCTTCAGGAAAACACTGTAGGAAACCGCTGCTGGAAACCGGTGCAGGAAACCACTGCAGGAAACTGGTGCAGGAAACCAAGGCAGTAAACCGCTGATGGAAACCGGTGGAGGAAAACGCTGCAGGAAACTTCTGCAGGAATCCAGTGCAGGAAACTGCTGCAGAAAACTGCTGCAGGAAAACGGTTCAGGAAAATGCTGCAGGAAACCTGTGCAGGAACCTGCTGCAGGAAACCGATGCAGAAATCCAGTGCGGGAAACCACTGCAGGAAAACACTGCAGGAAACTGCTGCAGGAAACTGGTGCAGGAAAATGCTGTAGGTTACTTCTGCAGGAAACCAGTGCAAGAAACCAGTGCAGGAAACCGCTGCAGTAGACTGCTGCAGGAAAACACTGCATGAAACCGGTGCAGGAAACTGCTGCAGGAAAACGCTGCAGGCAACTGTTGCAGGAAACCGGTGCAGGAAACCGCTGCTGGAAACTGCTGCAGGAAAACACTGCATGAAACCGGTGCAGGAAACTGCTGCAGTAAACCGCTGCAGGACACTGCTTCAGGAAACCGGTGCAGGAAACCTCTGCTGGAAACTGCTGCAGGAAAACACTGCAGGAAACACTGCAGGAAATCACTGCTGGAAACAGTTGCAGGAAACTGCTGCAGGGAACTGCTGCAGGAAACCGGTGCAGGAAACCGCTGCAGGAAACTGCTTCAGGAAACCATTGCTGGAAACAGCTGCAGGAAACCGGTGTAGAAAAACGCTGCAGGAGAATGCTGCAAGAAACTGCTGCAGGAAAACAGTTCAGGAAACTGATGCAGGAAACCAGTGCAGGAAACCACTGCAGGAAACTGGTGCAGGAAACTGCTGCAGGAAACAACTGCAGGAAACTGCTTCAGGAAAACACTGTAGGAAACCGCTGCTGGAAACCGGTGCAGGAAACCAAGGCAGTAAACCGCTGATGGAAACCGGTGGAGGAAAACGCTGCAGGAAACTTCTGCAGGAATCCAGTGCAGGAAACTGCTGCAGAAAACTGCTGCAGGAAAACGGTTCAGGAAAATGCTGCAGGAAACCTGTGCAGGAACCTGCTGCAGGAAACCGGTGCAGAAATCCAGTGCGGGAAACCACTGCAGGAAAACGCTGCAGGAAACTGCTGCAGGAAACTGGTGCAGGAAAATGCTGTAGGTTACTTCTGCAGGAAACCAGTGCAAGAAACCAGTGCAGGAAACCGCTGCAGTAGACTGCTGCAGGAAAACACTGCATGAAACCGGTGCAGGAAACTGCTGCAGGAAAACGCTGCAGGAAAACGCTGCAGCAAACCGCTTAAGGAACCCGGTGGAGGAAAACGGTGCAGGAAACTGCTGCAGGAAACCAGTGCAGGAAACCGCTGCAGTAGACTGCTGCAGGAAAACACTGCATGAAACCGGTGCAGGAAACTGCTGCAGGAAAACGCTGCAGGCAACTGTTGCAGGAAACCGGTGCAGGAAACCGCTGCTGGAAACTGCTGCAGGAAAACACTGCATGAAACCGGTGCAGGAAACTGCTGCAGTAAACCGCTGCAGGACACTGCTTCAGGAAACCGGTGCAGGAAACCTCTGCTGGAAACTGCTGCAGGAAAACACTGCAGGAAACGCTGCAGGAAATCGCTGCTGGAAACAGCTGCAGGAAGCTGCTGCAGGGAACTGCTGCAGGAAACCGGTGCAGGAAACCGCTGCAGGAAACTGCTTCAGGAAACCATTGCTGGAAACAGCTGCAGGAAACCGGTGTAGAAAAACGCTGCAGGAGAATGCTGCAAGAAACTGCTGCAGGAAAACACTTCAGGAAACTGATGCAGGAAACCAGTGCAGGAAACCACTGCAGGAAACTGGTGCAGGAAACTGCTGCAGGAAACCACTGCAGGAAACTGCTTCAGGAAAACACTGTAGGAAACCGATGCTGGAAACCGGTGCAGGAAACCACTGCAGGAAACTGGTGCAGGAAACCAAGGCAGTAAACCGCTGATGGAAACCGGTGGAGGAAAACGCTGCAGGAAACTTCTGCAGGAATCCAGTGCAGGAAACTGCTGCAGAAAACTGCTGCAGAAAAACGGTTCAGGAAAATGCTGCAGGAAACCTGTGCAGGAACCTGCTGCAGGAAACCGGTGCAGAAATCCACTGTGGTAAACCACTGCAGGAAAACGCTGCAGGAAACTGCTGCAGGAAACCGGTGCAGGAAATGCTGTAGGTTACTGCTGCAGGAAACCAGTGCAAGAAACCAGTGCAGGAAACCGCTGCAGTAGACTGCTGCAGGAAAACACTGCATGAAACCGGTGCAGGAAACTGCTGCAGGAAAACGCTGCAGGCAACTGTTGCAGGAAACCGGTGCAGGAAACCGCTGCTGGAAACTGCTGCAGGAAAACACTGCATGAAACCGGTGCAGGAAACTGCTGCAGGAAACCTGTGAAGGAAAACGCTACACGAAACTGCTGCAGGAAACTTCTGCAGGAATCCAGTGCAGGAAACCGCTGCAGGAAACCGCTGCAGGAAACTGCTTCAGGAAACCGGTGCAGAAAACTGCTGCAGGAAAATGGTGCAGGAAAATGCTGCAGGAAACCTGTGCAGGAACCTGCTGCAGGAAACCGGTGCAGAAATCCACTGCAGGAAACCGCTGCAGGAAAACGCTGCTGGCAACTGCTGCAGGAAATCAGTGCAGGAAACTACTGCAGTAAACTGCTTCAGTAAATCGGTGCAGAAAACTGCTGCAGGAAACCGCTGCAGAAAACCGCTGCAAGAAACCGCTGCAGAAAACTGCTGTAGGAAACTACTGCAGGAAACTGCTGCAGGCAACTGCTGCAGGAAACGGGTGCAGGAAACCACTGCAGGAAAACTCTGCAGGATACCGCTGCAGGAAACTGGTGCAGGGAACTGCTGCAGGAAACCACTGCAGGAAACTGCTGCAGGAAATCACTGCAGGAAAATGCTGCAGGCACCTGCTGCAGGAAACTGCCTCAGGGAACCGGCGCAGGGAACTGGTTCAGGAAACCAGTGCAGGAAATTGCTGCAGGAAAACGCTGCAGGAAACCGGTGAGGGAAACTGCTGCAGGAAACCAGTGCAGGAAAACGCTACAGGAAACTACTGCAGAAAACTTCTGCTGGAAACCGTTGCAGGAATCCGGTGCAGGAAACGTCTGCAGGAAACTGCTGCAGGAAAATGCTGCAGGAAACCACTGCAAGAAACCGGTGCAGGAAACTGCTGCAGGAAATCGCTGCAGGAAAACGCTGCAGGAAACTGCTGCAGGAAAACACTGCATGAAGACGGTGCAGGAAACTGGTGCAGGAATCGGGTGCAGGGAACCACAGTAGGAAACTGCTTCAGGAAACCGCTGCTGGAAACAGTTGCAGGTAACCGGTGCAGGAAAATGCTGCAGGAAAGTGGTACAGGAAAACACTTCAGGCAACCAGTGCATGAAACCGTTGCAGGTAAATGCTGCAGGAAACCAGTGCAGGAAACCGCTACTGGAAACTCCCGCAGGAAAACGCTGCAGGAAAACGCTGCAGGAAACCGCTTAAGGAACCCGGTGGAGGAAAACGGTGCAGGAAACCAGTGCAGGAAACCAGTGCAGGAAACCGCTGCAGTAGACCGCTGCAGGAAAGCACTGCATGAAACCGGTGCAGGAAACTGCTGCAAGAAAATGCTGCAGGCAACTGTTGCAGGAAACCGGTGCAGGTAACTGCTGCTGGAAACTGCTGCAGGAAAACACTGCATGAAACCGGTGCAGGAAACTGCTGCCGGAAAATGTTGCAGGAAACCACTGCAAGAAACCGGTGCAGGAAACTGCTGCAGGAAATCGCTGCAGGAAAACGCTGCAGGAAACTGCTGCAGGAAAACGCTGCACGAAGACGGTGCAGGAAACTGGTGCAGGAATCGGGTGCAGGGAACCACAGTAGGAAACTGCTTCAGGAAACCAGTGCAGGAAACCCCTGCAGGAAACTGCTTTAGGAAACCTGTGCAGGAAACCTCTGCTGGAAACTGCTGCAGGAAAACACTGCAGGCAACTGTTGCAGGAAACCGGTGCAGGAAACTGCTGCTGGAAACTGCTGCAGGAAAACACTGCATGAAACCGGTGCAGAAAAACGCTGCAGGAGAATGCTGCAAGAAACTGCTGCAGGAAAACACTTCAGGAAACTGATGCAGGAAACCGGTGCAGGAAACCACTGCAGGAAACTGGTGCAGGAAACTGCTGCAGGAAACCACTGCAGGAAACTGCTTCAGGAAAACACTGTAGTAAACCGCTGCTGGAAACCGCTGCAGGAAACCACTGCAGGAAACTGCTTCAGGAAACGGGCGCAGGAAACTGGCGCAGGAAACCGATGCAGTAAACCGCTGAAGGAAACCGGTGGAGGAAAACGGTGCAGGAAACTTCTGCAGGAAACCAGTGCAGGAAAACGCTACAGGAAACTGATGCAGGAAACCTCTGCAGGAATCCAGTGCAGGAAACTCCTGCAGGAAACCGCTGCTGGAAACTGCTGCAGGAAAACACTTCAGTCAACCAGTGCATGAAACCGCTGCAGGTAAACGCTGCAGGAAACCAGTGCAGGAAACTGCTGCAGGAAACCGATGCAGAGAACTGCTGCAGGAAAACGGTGCAGGAAAATGCTGCAGGAAACCTGTGCAGGAACCTGCTGCAGGAAACTGGTGCAGAAATCCACTGCAGGAAACCGCTGCTGGAAACAGCTGCAGGAAATCGCTGCAGGAAAATGCTGCAGGCAACTGCTGCAGGAAATCAGTGCAGAAAACTACTGCAGTAAACTGCTTCAGTAAACCGCTGCAGAAAACTGCTGCAGGAAACCGCTGCAGAAAACCGCAGCAAGAAACCGCTGCAGAAAACTGCTGCAGGAAACTGCTGCAGGCAACTGCTGCAGGAGACGGGTGCAGGAAACCACTGCAGGAAAGCTCTGCAGGACACCACTGCAGGAAACCGGTGCATGGAACTGCTGCAGGAAACTGCTGCAGGAAATCACTGCAGGAAAATGCTGCAGGCACCTGCTGCAGGAAACTGCTTCAGGGAACCTGCGCAGGGAACTGGTTCAGGAAACCGGTGCAGGAAATTGCTGCAGGAAAACACTGCAGGAAACCGGTGAGGGAAACTCCTGCAGGAAACCAGTGCAGGAAAACGCTACAGGAAACTACTGCAGAAAACTTCTGCTGGAAACCGTTGCAGGAATCCGGTGCAGGAAACTGCTGCAGGAAAATGCTGCAGGAAACCACTGCAAGAAACCGGTGCAGGAAACTGCTGCAGGAAATCGCTGCATGAAGACAGTGCAGGAAACGGGTGCAGGAATCGGGTGCAGGGAACCACAGTAGGAAATTGCTTCAGGAAACCAGTGCAGGAAACCGCTGCAGGAAACTGCTTTAGGAAACCGCTGCTGGAAACAGTTGCAGGTAACCGGTACAGGAAAATGCTGCAGGAAAGTGGTACAGGAAAACACTTCAGGCAACCAGTGCATGAAACCGCTGCAGGTAAATGCTGCAGGAAACCAGTGCAGGAAACCGCTGCTGGAAACTCCCGCAGGAAAACGCTGCAGGAAAACGCTGCAGGAAACCGCTTAAGGAAAATGGTGGAGGAAAACGGTGCTGGAAACTGCTGCAGGAAACCGCTGCAGTAGACCGCTGCAGGAAAACACTGCATGAAACCGGTGCAGGAAACTGCTGCAGGAAAACGCTACAGGCAACTGTTGCAGGAAACTGCTGCAGGAAACCGCTGCTGGAAACTGCTGCAGGAAAACACTGCATGAAACCGGTGCAGGAAACTGCTGCACTAAACCGCTGCAGGACACTGCTTCAGGAAACCGGTGCAGGAAACCTCTGCTGGAAACTGCTGCAGGAAAACACTGCAGGAAACGCTGCAGGAAATCGCTGCTGGAAACAGCTGCAGGAAACCGCTGCAGGGAACTGCTGCAGGAAAATGCTTCAGGAAACTGCTGCAGGAAACCGGTGCAGGAAACCGGTGCAGGAAACAGCTTCAGGAAACCACTGCTGGAAACAGCTGCAGGAAACCGGTGCAGAAAAACGCTGCAGGAGAATGCTGCAAGAAACTGCTGCAGGAAAACACTTCAGGAAACTGATGCAGGAAACCGGTGCAGGAAACCACTGCAGGAAACTGGTGCAGGAAACTGCAGCAGGAAACCACTGCAGGAAACTGCTTCAGGAAAACACTGTAGTAAACCGCTGCTGGAAACCGGCTGCAGGAAACCACTGCAGGAAACTGCTTCAGGAAACCGGCGCAGGAAACTGGCGCAGGAAACCGATGCAGTAAACCGCTGAAGGAAACCGGTGGAGGAAAACGGTGCAGGAAACTTCTGCAGGAAACCAGTGCAGGAAAACGCTACAGGAAACTGATGCAGAAAACCTCTGCAGGAATCCAGTGCAGGAAACTTCTGCAGGAAACCGCTGCTGGAAACTGCTGCAGGAAAACACTTCAGTCAACCAGTGCATGAAACCGCTGCAGGTAAACGCTGCAGGAAACCAGTGCAGGAAACTGCTGCAGGAAACCGCTGCAGAGAACTGCTGCAGGAAAACGGTGCAGGAAACCTGTGAAGGAAAACGCTACAGGAAACTGCTGCAGGAAACTTCTGCAGGAATCCAGTGCAGGAAACCGCTGCACGAAACTGCTGCAGGAAACCGCTGCAGGAAACTGCTTCAGGAAACCGGTGCAGGAAACCGCTGCTGGAAACTGCTGCAGGAATACACTTCAGTCAACCAGTGCATGAAACGCTGCAGGTAAACGCTGCAGGAAACCAGTGCAGGAAACTGCTGCAGGAAACTGCTGCAGAAAACTGCTGCAGGAAAACGGTGCCGGAAAATGCTGCAGGAAACCTGTGCAGGAACCTGCTGCAGGAAACCGGTGCAGAAATCCACTGCAGGAAACCGCTGCAGGAAAACGCTGCTGGCAACTGCTGCAGGAAATCAGTGCAGGAAACTACTGCAGTAAACTGCTTCAGTTAATCGGTGCAGAAAAGTGCTGCAGGAAACCGCTGCAGAAAACCGCTGCAAGAAACCGCTGCAGAAAACTGCTGTAGGAAACTACTGCAGGAAACTGCTGCAGGCAACTGCTGCAGGAAACGGGTGCAGGAAACCACTGCAGGAAAACTCTGCAGGATACCGCTGCAGGAAACTGGTGCAGGGAACTGCTGCAGGAAACCACTGCAGGAAACTGCTGCAGGAAATCACTGCAGGAAAATGCTGCAGGCACCTGCTGCAGGAAACTGCTTCAGGGAACCGGCGCAGGGAACTGGTTCAGGAAACCGGTGCAGGAAATTGCTGCAGGAAAACGCTGCAGGAAACCGGTGAGGGAAACTGCTGCAGGAAACCAGTGCAGGAAAACGCTGCAGGAAATCGCTGCAGGAAAACACTGCATGAAGATGGTGCAGGAAACTGGTGCAGGAATCGGGTGCAGGGAACCACAGTAGGAAACTGCTTCAGGAAACCAGTGCAGGAAACTGGTTCAGGAAACCAGTGCAGGAAATTGCTGCAGGAAAACGCTGCAGGAAACCGGTGAGGGAAACTGCTGCAGGAAACCAGTGCAGGAAAACGTTACAGGAAACTACTGCAGAAAACTTCTGCTGGAAACCGTTGCAGGAATCCGGTGCAGGAAACTGCTGCAGGAAATCACTGCAGGAAAATGCTGCAGGCACCTGCTGCAGGAAACTGCTTCAGGGAACCGGCGCAGGGAACTGGTTCAGGAAACCAGTGCAGGAAATTGCTGCAGGAAAACGCTGCAGGAAACCGGTGAGGGAAACTGCTGCAGGAAACCAGTGCAGGAAAACGCTACAGGAAACTACTGCAGAAAACTTCTGCTGGAAACCTTTGCAGGAATCCGGTGCAGGAAACTTCTGCAGGAAACTGCTGCAGGAAACTGCTTCAGGAAACCACTGCAAGAAACCGGTGCAGGAAACTGCTGCAGGAAATCGCTGCAGGAAAACGCTGCAGGAAACTGCTGCAGGAAAACACTGCATGAAGACGGTGCAGGAAACTGGTGCAGGAATCGGGTGCAGGGAACCACAGTAGGAAACCGCTTCAGGAAACCAGTGCAGGAAACCGCTGCAGGAAACTGCATTAGGAAACCGCTGCTGGAAACAGTTGCAGGTAACCGGTGCAGGAAAATGCTGCAGGAAAGTGGTACAGGAAAACACTTCAGGCAACCAGTGCATGAAACCGTTGCAGGTAAATGCTGCAGGAAACCAGTGCAGGAAACCGCTACTGGAAACTCCCGCAGGAAAACGCTGCAGGAAAACGCTGCAGGAAACCGCTTAAGGAACCCGGTGGAGGAAAACGGTGCAGGAAACCAGTGCAGGAAACCAGTGCAGGAAACCGCTGCAGTAGACCGCTGCAGGAAAGCACTGCATGAAACCGGTGCAGGAAACTGCTGCAAGAAAATGCTGCAGGCAACTGTTGCAGGAAACCGGTGCAGGTAACTGCTGCTGGAAACTGCTGCAGGAAAACACTGCATGAAACCGGTGCAGGAAACTGCTGCCGGAAAATGTTGCAGGAAACCACTGCAAGATACCGGTGCAGGAAACTGCTGCAGGAAATCGCTGCAGGAAAACGCTGCAGGAAACTGCTGCAGGAAAACGCTGCACGAAGACGGTGCAGGAAACTGGTGCAGGAATCGGGTGCAGGGAACCACAGTAGGAAACTGCTTCAGGAAACCAGTGCAGGAAACCCCTGCAGGAAACTGCTTTAGGAAACCTGTGCAGGAAACCTCTGCTGGAAACTGCTGCAGGAAAACACTGCAGGCAACTGTTGCAGGAAACCGGTGCAGGAAACCGCTGCTGGAAACTGCTGCAGGAAAACACTGCATGAAACCGGTGCAGAAAAACGCTGCAGGAGAATGCTGCAAGAAACTGCTGCAGGAAAACACTTCAGGAAACTGATGCAGGAAACCGGTGCAGGAAACCACTGCAGGAAACTGGTGCAGGAAACTGCTGCAGGAAACCACTGCAGGAAACTGCTTCAGGAAAACACTGTAGTAAACCGCTGCTGGAAACCGCCGCAGGAAACCACTGCAGGAAACTGCTTCAGGAAACGGGCGCAGGAAACTGGCGCAGGAAACCGATGCAGTAAACCGCTGAAGGAAACCGGTGGAGGAAAACGGTGCAGGAAACTTCTGCAGGAAACCAGTGCAGGAAAACGCTACAGGAAACTGATGCAGGAAACCTCTGCAGGAATCCAGTGCAGGAAACTTCTGCAGGAAACCGCTGCTGGAAACTGCTGCAGGAAAACACTTCAGTCAACCAGTGCATGAAACCGCTGCAGGTAAACGCTGCAGGAAACCAGTGCAGGAAACTGCTGCAGGAAACCGATGCAGAGAACTGCTGCAGGAAAACGGTGCAGGAAAATGCTGCAGGAAACCTGTGCAGGAACCTGCTGCAGGAAACTGGTGCAGAAATCCACTGCAGGAAACCGCTGCTGGAAACAGCTGCAGGAAATCGCTGCAGGAAAATGCTGCAGGCAACTGCTGCAGGAAATCAGTGCAGAAAACTACTGCAGTAAACTGCTTCAGTAAACCGCTGCAGAAAACTGCTGCAGGAAACCGCTGCAGAAAACCGCTGCAAGAAACCGCTGCAGAAAACTGCTGCAGGAAACTGCTGCAGGCAACTGCTGCAGGAGACGGGTGCAGGAAACCACTGCAGGAAAGCTCTGCAGGACACCACTGCAGGAAACCGGTGCAGGGAACTGCTGCAGGAAACCGCTGCTGGAAACTGCTGCAGGAAATCACTGCAGGAAAATGCTGCAGGCACCTGCTGCAGGAAACTGCTTCAGGGAACCGGCGCAGGGAACTGGTTCAGGAAACCGGTTCAGGAAATTGCTGCAGGAAAACGCTGCAGGAAACCGGTGAGGGAAACTCCTGCAGGAAACCAGTGCAGGAAAACGCTACAGGAAACTACTGCAGAAAACTTCTGCTGGAAACCGTTGCAGGAATCCGGTGCAGGAAACTGCTGCAGGAAAATGCTGCAGGAAACCACTGCAAGAAACCGGTGCAGGAAACTGCTGCAGGAAATCGCTGCATGAAGACAGTGCAGGAAACGGGTGCAGGAATCGGGTGCAGGGAACCACAGTAGGAAATTGCTTCAGGAAACCAGTGCAGGAAACCGCTGCAGGAAACTGCTTTAGGAAACCGCTGCTGGAAACAGTTGCAGGTAACCGGTACAGGAAAATGCTGCAGGAAAGTGGTACAGGAAAACACTTCAGGCAACCAGTGCATGAAACCGCTGCAGGTAAATGCTGCAGGAAACCAGTGCAGGAAACCGCTGCTGGAAACTCCCGCAGGAAAACGCTGCAGGAAAACGCTGCAGGAAACCGCTTAAGGAAAATGGTGGAGGAAAACGGTGCTGGAAACTGCTGCAGGAAACCGCTGCAGTAGACCGCTGCAGGAAAACACTGCATGAAACCGGTGCAGGAAACTGCTGCAGGAAAACGCTACAGGCAACTGTTGCAGGAAACTGCTGCAGGAAACCGCTGCTGGAAACTGCTGCAGGAAAACACTGCATGAAACCGGTGCAGGAAACTGCTGCACTAAACCGCTGCAGGACACTGCTTCAGGAAACCGGTGCAGGAAACCTCTGCTGGAAACTGCTGCAGGAAAACACTGCAGGAAACGCTGCAGGAAATCGCTGCTGGAAACAGCTGCAGGAAACCGCTGCAGGGAACTGCTGCAGGAAAATGCTTCAGGAAACTGCTGCAGGAAACCGGTGCAGGAAACCGGTGCAGGAAACAGCTTCAGGAAACCACTGCTGGAAACAGCTGCAGGAAACCGGTGCAGAAAAACGCTGCAGGAGAATGCTGCAAGAAACTGCTGCAGGAAAACACTTCAGGAAACTGATGCAGGAAACCGGTGCAGGAAACCACTGCAGGAAACTGGTGCAGGAAACTGCAGCAGGAAACCACTGCAGGAAACTGCTTCAGGAAAACACTGTAGTAAACCGCTGCTGGAAACCGGCTGCAGGAAACCACTGCAGGAAACTGCTTCAGGAAACCGGCGCAGGAAACTGGCGCAGGAAACCGATGCAGTAAACCGCTGAAGGAAACCGGTGGAGGAAAACGGTGCAGGAAACTTCTGCAGGAAACCAGTGCAGGAAAACGCTACAGGAAACTGATGCAGAAAACCTCTGCAGGAATCCAGTGCAGGAAACTTCTGCAGGAAACCGCTGCTGGAAACTGCTGCAGGAAAACACTTCAGTCAACCAGTGCATGAAACCGCTGCAGGTAAACGCTGCAGGAAACCAGTGCAGGAAACTGCTGCAGGAAACCGCTGCAGAGAACTGCTGCAGGAAAACGGTGCAGGAAACCTGTGAAGGAAAACGCTACAGGAAACTGCTGCAGGAAACTTCTGCAGGAATCCAGTGCAGGAAACCGCTGCACGAAACTGCTGCAGGAAACCGCTGCAGGAAACTGCTTCAGGAAACCGGTGCAGGAAACCGCTGCTGGAAACTGCTGCAGGAATACACTTCAGTCAACCAGTGCATGAAACGCTGCAGGTAAACGCTGCAGGAAACCAGTGCAGGAAACTGCTGCAGGAAACTGCTGCAGAAAACTGCTGCAGGAAAACGGTGCCGGAAAATGCTGCAGGAAACCTGTGCAGGAACCTGCTGCAGGAAACCGGTGCAGAAATCCACTGCAGGAAACCGCTGCAGGAAAACGCTGCTGGCAACTGCTGCAGGAAATCAGTGCAGGAAACTACTGCAGTAAACTGCTTCAGTTAATCGGTGCAGAAAAGTGCTGCAGGAAACCGCTGCAGAAAACCGCTGCAAGAAACCGCTGCAGAAAACTGCTGTAGGAAACTACTGCAGGAAACTGCTGCAGGCAACTGCTGCAGGAAACGGGTGCAGGAAACCACTGCAGGAAAACTCTGCAGGATACCGCTGCAGGAAACTGGTGCAGGGAACTGCTGCAGGAAACCACTGCAGGAAACTGCTGCAGGAAATCACTGCAGGAAAATGCTGCAGGCACCTGCTGCAGGAAACTGCTTCAGGGAACCGGCGCAGGGAACTGGTTCAGGAAACCGGTGCAGGAAATTGCTGCAGGAAAACGCTGCAGGAAACCGGTGAGGGAAACTGCTGCAGGAAACCAGTGCAGGAAAACGCTGCAGGAAATCGCTGCAGGAAAACACTGCATGAAGATGGTGCAGGAAACTGGTGCAGGAATCGGGTGCAGGGAACCACAGTAGGAAACTGCTTCAGGAAACCAGTGCAGGAAACTGGTTCAGGAAACCAGTGCAGGAAATTGCTGCAGGAAAACGCTGCAGGAAACCGGTGAGGGAAACTGCTGCAGGAAACCAGTGCAGGAAAACGTTACAGGAAACTACTGCAGAAAACTTCTGCTGGAAACCGTTGCAGGAATCCGGTGCAGGAAACTGCTGCAGGAAATCACTGCAGGAAAATGCTGCAGGCACCTGCTGCAGGAAACTGCTTCAGGGAACCGGCGCAGGGAACTGGTTCAGGAAACCAGTGCAGGAAATTGCTGCAGGAAAACGCTGCAGGAAACCGGTGAGGGAAACTGCTGCAGGAAACCAGTGCAGGAAAACGCTACAGGAAACTACTGCAGAAAACTTCTGCTGGAAACCTTTGCAGGAATCCGGTGCAGGAAACTTCTGCAGGAAACTGCTGCAGGAAACTGCTTCAGGAAACCACTGCAAGAAACCGGTGCAGGAAACTGCTGCAGGAAATCGCTGCAGGAAAACGCTGCAGGAAACTGCTGCAGGAAAACACTGCATGAAGACGGTGCAGGAAACTGGTGCAGGAATCGGGTGCAGGGAACCACAGTAGGAAACCGCTTCAGGAAACCAGTGCAGGAAACCGCTGCAGGAAACTGCATTAGGAAACCGCTGCTGGAAACAGTTGCAGGTAACCGGTGCAGGAAAATGCTGCAGGAAAGTGGTACAGGAAAACACTTCAGGCAACCAGTGCATGAAACCGTTGCAGGTAAATGCTGCAGGAAACCAGTGCAGGAAACCGCTACTGGAAACTCCCGCAGGAAAACGCTGCAGGAAAACGCTGCAGGAAACCGCTTAAGGAACCCGGTGGAGGAAAACGGTGCAGGAAACCAGTGCAGGAAACCAGTGCAGGAAACCGCTGCAGTAGACCGCTGCAGGAAAGCACTGCATGAAACCGGTGCAGGAAACTGCTGCAAGAAAATGCTGCAGGCAACTGTTGCAGGAAACCGGTGCAGGTAACTGCTGCTGGAAACTGCTGCAGGAAAACACTGCATGAAACCGGTGCAGGAAACTGCTGCCGGAAAATGTTGCAGGAAACCACTGCAAGATACCGGTGCAGGAAACTGCTGCAGGAAATCGCTGCAGGAAAACGCTGCAGGAAACTGCTGCAGGAAAACGCTGCACGAAGACGGTGCAGGAAACTGGTGCAGGAATCGGGTGCAGGGAACCACAGTAGGAAACTGCTTCAGGAAACCAGTGCAGGAAACCCCTGCAGGAAACTGCTTTAGGAAACCTGTGCAGGAAACCTCTGCTGGAAACTGCTGCAGGAAAACACTGCAGGCAACTGTTGCAGGAAACCGGTGCAGGAAACCGCTGCTGGAAACTGCTGCAGGAAAACACTGCATGAAACCGGTGCAGAAAAACGCTGCAGGAGAATGCTGCAAGAAACTGCTGCAGGAAAACACTTCAGGAAACTGATGCAGGAAACCGGTGCAGGAAACCACTGCAGGAAACTGGTGCAGGAAACTGCTGCAGGAAACCACTGCAGGAAACTGCTTCAGGAAAACACTGTAGTAAACCGCTGCTGGAAACCGCCGCAGGAAACCACTGCAGGAAACTGCTTCAGGAAACGGGCGCAGGAAACTGGCGCAGGAAACCGATGCAGTAAACCGCTGAAGGAAACCGGTGGAGGAAAACGGTGCAGGAAACTTCTGCAGGAAACCAGTGCAGGAAAACGCTACAGGAAACTGATGCAGGAAACCTCTGCAGGAATCCAGTGCAGGAAACTTCTGCAGGAAACCGCTGCTGGAAACTGCTGCAGGAAAACACTTCAGTCAACCAGTGCATGAAACCGCTGCAGGTAAACGCTGCAGGAAACCAGTGCAGGAAACTGCTGCAGGAAACCGATGCAGAGAACTGCTGCAGGAAAACGGTGCAGGAAAATGCTGCAGGAAACCTGTGCAGGAACCTGCTGCAGGAAACTGGTGCAGAAATCCACTGCAGGAAACCGCTGCTGGAAACAGCTGCAGGAAATCGCTGCAGGAAAATGCTGCAGGCAACTGCTGCAGGAAATCAGTGCAGAAAACTACTGCAGTAAACTGCTTCAGTAAACCGCTGCAGAAAACTGCTGCAGGAAACCGCTGCAGAAAACCGCTGCAAGAAACCGCTGCAGAAAACTGCTGCAGGAAACTGCTGCAGGCAACTGCTGCAGGAGACGGGTGCAGGAAACCACTGCAGGAAAGCTCTGCAGGACACCACTGCAGGAAACCGGTGCAGGGAACTGCTGCAGGAAACCGCTGCTGGAAACTGCTGCAGGAAATCACTGCAGGAAAATGCTGCAGGCACCTGCTGCAGGAAACTGCTTCAGGGAACCGGCGCAGGGAACTGGTTCAGGAAACCGGTTCAGGAAATTGCTGCAGGAAAACGCTGCAGGAAACCGGTGAGGGAAACTCCTGCAGGAAACCAGTGCAGGAAAACGCTACAGGAAACTACTGCAGAAAACTTCTGCTGGAAACCGTTGCAGGAATCCGGTGCAGGAAACTGCTGCAGGAAAATGCTGCAGGAAACCACTGCAAGAAACCGGTGCAGGAAACTGCTGCAGGAAATCGCTGCATGAAGACAGTGCAGGAAACGGGTGCAGGAATCGGGTGCAGGGAACCACAGTAGGAAATTGCTTCAGGAAACCAGTGCAGGAAACCGCTGCAGGAAACTGCTTTAGGAAACCGCTGCTGGAAACAGTTGCAGGTAACCGGTACAGGAAAATGCTGCAGGAAAGTGGTACAGGAAAACACTTCAGGCAACCAGTGCATGAAACCGCTGCAGGTAAATGCTGCAGGAAACCAGTGCAGGAAACCGCTGCTGGAAACTCCCGCAGGAAAACGCTGCAGGAAAACGCTGCAGGAAACCGCTTAAGGAAAATGGTGGAGGAAAACGGTGCTGGAAACTGCTGCAGGAAACCGCTGCAGTAGACCGCTGCAGGAAAACACTGCATGAAACCGGTGCAGGAAACTGCTGCAGGAAAACGCTACAGGCAACTGTTGCAGGAAACTGCTGCAGGAAACCGCTGCTGGAAACTGCTGCAGGAAAACACTGCATGAAACCGGTGCAGGAAACTGCTGCACTAAACCGCTGCAGGACACTGCTTCAGGAAACCGGTGCAGGAAACCTCTGCTGGAAACTGCTGCAGGAAAACACTGCAGGAAACGCTGCAGGAAATCGCTGCTGGAAACAGCTGCAGGAAACCGCTGCAGGGAACTGCTGCAGGAAAATGCTTCAGGAAACTGCTGCAGGAAACCGGTGCAGGAAACCGGTGCAGGAAACAGCTTCAGGAAACCACTGCTGGAAACAGCTGCAGGAAACCGGTGCAGAAAAACGCTGCAGGAGAATGCTGCAAGAAACTGCTGCAGGAAAACACTTCAGGAAACTGATGCAGGAAACCGGTGCAGGAAACCACTGCAGGAAACTGGTGCAGGAAACTGCAGCAGGAAACCACTGCAGGAAACTGCTTCAGGAAAACACTGTAGTAAACCGCTGCTGGAAACCGGCTGCAGGAAACCACTGCAGGAAACTGCTTCAGGAAACCGGCGCAGGAAACTGGCGCAGGAAACCGATGCAGTAAACCGCTGAAGGAAACCGGTGGAGGAAAACGGTGCAGGAAACTTCTGCAGGAAACCAGTGCAGGAAAACGCTACAGGAAACTGATGCAGAAAACCTCTGCAGGAATCCAGTGCAGGAAACTTCTGCAGGAAACCGCTGCTGGAAACTGCTGCAGGAAAACACTTCAGTCAACCAGTGCATGAAACCGCTGCAGGTAAACGCTGCAGGAAACCAGTGCAGGAAACTGCTGCAGGAAACCGCTGCAGAGAACTGCTGCAGGAAAACGGTGCAGGAAAATGCTGCAGGAAACCTGTGCAGGAACCTGCTGCAGGAAACTGGTGCAGAAATCCACTGCAGGAAACCGCTGCTGGAAACAGCTGCAGGAAATCGCTGCAGGAAAATGCTGCAGGCAACTGCTGCAGGACATCAGTGCAGAAAACTACTGCAGTAAACTGCTTCAGTAAACCGCTGCAGAAAACTGCTGCAGGAAACCGCTGCAGAAAACCGCTGCAAGAAACTGCTGCAGAAAACTGCTGCAGGAAACTGCTGCAGGCAACAGCTGCAGGAGACGGGTGCAGGAAACCACTGCAGGAAAGCTCTGCAGGACACCACTGCAGGAAACCGGTGCAGGGAACTGCTGCAGGAAACCGCTGCAGGAAACTGCTGCAGGAAATCACTGCAGGAAAATGCTGCAGGCACCTGCTGCAGGAAACTGCTTCAGGGAACCGGCGCAGGGAACTGGTTCAGGAAACCGGTGCAGGAAATTGCTGCAGGAAAACGCTGCAGGAAACCGGTGAGGGAAACTCCTGCAGGAAACCAGTGCAGGAAAACGCTACAGGAAACTACTGCAGAAAACTTCTGCTGGAAACCGTTGCAGGAATCCGGTGCAGGAAACTGCTGCAGGAAAATGCTGCAGGAAACCACTGCAAGAAACCGGTGCAGGAAACTGCTGCAGGAAATCGCTGCATGAAGACAGTGCAGGAAACGGGTGCAGGAATCGGGTGCAGGGAACCACAGTAGGAAATTGCTTCAGGAAACCAGTGCAGGAAACCGCTGCAGGAAACTGCTTTAGGAAACCGCTGCTGGAAACAGTTGCAGGTAACCGGTACAGGAAAATGCTGCAGGAAAGTGGTACAGGAAAACACTTCAGGCAACCAGTGCATGAAACCGCTGCAGGTAAATGCTGCAGGAAACCAGTGCAGGAAACCGCTGCTGGAAACTCCCGCAGGAAAACGCTGCAGGAAAACGCTGCAGGAAACCGCTTAAGGAAAATGGTGGAGGAAAACGGTGCTGGAAACTGCTGCAGGAAACCGCTGCAGTAGACCACTGCAGGAAAACACTGCATGAAACCGGTGCAGGAAACTGCTGCAGGAAAACGCTACAGGCAACTGTTGCAGGAAACTGCTGCAGGAAACCGCTGCTGGAAACTGCTGCAGGAAAACACTGCATGAAACCGGTGCAGGAAACTGCTGCACTAAACCGCTGCAGGACACTGCTTCAGGAAACCGGTGCAGGAAACCTCTGCTGGAAACTGCTGCAGGAAAACACTGCAGGAAACGCTGCAGGAAATCGCTGCTGGAAACAGCTGCAGGAAACCGCTGCAGGGAACTGCTGCAGCAAAATGCTTCAGGAAACTGCTGCAGGAAACCGGTGCAGGAAACCTGTGCAGGAAACAGCTTCAGGAAACCACTGCTGGAAACAGCTGCAGGAAACCGGTGCAGAAAAACGCTGCAGGAGAATGCTGCAAGAAACTGCTGCAGGAAAACACTTCAGGAAACTGATGCAGGAAACCGGTGCAGGAAACCACTGCAGGAAACTGGTGCAGGAAACTGCTGCAGGAAACCACTGCAGGAAACTGCTTCAGGAAAACACTGTAGGAAACCGCTGCTGGAAACCGCTGCGGGAAACCACTGCAGGAAACTGCTTCAGGAAACCGGCGCAGGAAACTGGTGCAGGAAACCGATGCAGTAAACCGCTGAAGGAAACCGGTGGAGGAAAACAGTGCAGGAAACGTCTGCAGGAAACCAGTGCAGGAAAACGCTACAGGAAACTGCTGCAGGAAACTTCTGCAGGAATCCAGTGCAGAAAACCTCAGCAGGAAACCGCTGCTGGAAACTGCTGCAGGAAAACACTTCAGTCAACCAGTGCATGAAACCGCTGCAGGTAAACGCTGCAGGAAACCAGTGCAGGAAACTGCTGCAGGAAACCACTGCAGAAAACTGCTGCAGGAAAACGGTGCAGGAAAATGCTGCAGGAAACCTGTGCAGGAACCTGCTGCAGGAAACTGGTGCAGAAATCCACTGCAGGAAACCGCTGGTGGAAACTCCTGCAGGAAAACGCTGCAGGAAAACGCTGCAGGAAACCGCTTAAGGAACCCGGTGGAGGAAAATGGCGCAGGAAACTGCTGCAGGAAACCAGTGCAGGAAACTGCTGCAGTAGACCGCTGCAGGAAAACACTGCATGAAACCGGTGCAGGAAACTGCTGCAGGAAAACGCTGCAGACAACTGTTGCAGGAAACCGGTGCAGGAAACCGCTGCTGTAAACTGCTGCAGGAAAACCCTGCATGAAACGCTGCAGGAAATCGCTGCTGGAAACAGCTGCAGGAAATCGCTGCAGGGAACTGCTGCAGTAAAATGCTTCAGGAAACTGCTGCAGGAAACCGGTGCAGGAAATCGGTGCAGGAAACTGCTTCAGGAAACCACTGCTGGGAAGAGCTGCAGGAAACCGGTGCAGAAAAACGCTGCAGGAGAATGCTGCAAGAAACTGCTGCAGGAAAACACTTCAGGAAACTGATGCAGGAAACCGGTGCAGGAAACCACTGCAGGAAACTGGTGCAGGAAACTGCTGCAGGAAACCACTGCACGAAACTGCTTCAGGAAAACACTGTAGTAAACCGCTGCTGGAAACCGCTGCAGGAAACCACTGCAGGAAACTGCTTCAGGAAACCGGCGCAGGAAACTGGTGCAGGAAACCGATGCAGTAAACCGCTGAAGGAAACCGGTGGAGGAAAACGGTGCAGGAAACTTGTGCAGGAAACCAGTGCAGGAAAACGCTACAGGAAACTGATGCAGGAAACTTCTGCAGGAATCCAGTGCAGGAAACTTCTGCAAGAAACCGCTGCTGGAAACTGCTGCAGGAAAACACTTCAGTCAACCAGTGCATGAAACCGCTGCAGGTAAACGCTGCAGGAAACTGCTGCAGGAAACCGCTGCACAAAACTGCTGCAGGAAAACTGTGCAGGAAAATGCTGCAGGAAACCTGTGCAGGAATCTGCTGCAGGAAACCTGTGCTGGAATCTGCTGCAGGAAACCGGTGCAGAAATCCACTGTAGAAAACCGCTGCTGCAAACTGCTGCAGGAAAACACAGCATGAAACCGGTGCAGGAAACTGCTGCAGGTAAACGCTGCAGGAAACCAGTGCAGGAAACTGGTGCAGGAAACCGCTGCAGAAAACTGCTGCAGGAAAACGGTGCAGGAAAATGCTGCAGGGAACCTGTGCAGGAAAACGCTACAGGAAACTACTGCAGGAAACTTCTGCAGGAATCCAGTGCAGGAAACTTCTGCAGGAAACCGCTGCAGGAAACCGCTGCAGGAAACTGCTGCAGGAAACTGCTTCAGGAAACCGGTGCAGGAAACCGCTGCTGGAAACTTCTGCAGGAAAACACTTCAGTCAACCAGTGCATGAAACCGCTGCAGGTAAACGCTGCAGGAAACTGCTGCAGGAAACTGCTGCAGAAAACTGCTGCAGAAAACTGCTGCACGAAAACGGTGCAGGAAAATGCTGCAGGAAACCTGTGCAGGAACCTGCTGCAGGAAACCGCTGCAGAAATCCACTGCAGGAAACCACTGCAGGAAAACGCTGCTGGAAACTGCTGCAGGAAACCAGTGCAGGAAAATGCTGCAGGAAACCAGTGCAAGAAACTACTGCAGGAAACTGCTTCAGTAAACCGGTGCAGGAAACTGCTGCAGTAAATCACTGCAGTCAACTGCTTCAGGAAACCAGTGCAGGAAACGCTGCAGGAAACTGCTGCAGGACACCACAGCAGAAAACTGCTGCAGGAAACCGGCGCAGAAAAACGCTGCAGGAGAATGCTCCAAGAAACTGCTGCAGGAAAACACTTCAGGAAACTGCTGCAGGAAACCACTGCAGGAAACCACTGCAGGAAACTGCTTCAGGAAACTGGCGCAGGAAACTGGTGCAGGAAACCGATGCAGTAAACCACTGAAGGAAACCGGTGGAGGAAAACGGTGCAGGAAACTTCTGCAGGAAACCAGTGCAGGAAAACGCTACAGGAAACTGCTGCAGGAAACTTCTGCAGGAATCCAGTGCAGGAAACTTCTGCAGGAAACCGCTGCTGGAAACTGCTGCAGGAAAACACTTCAGTCAACCAGTGCATGAAACCACTGCAGGTAAACGCTGCAGGAAACCATTGCAGGAAACTGCTGCAGGAAACCGCTGCAGGAAAACTGCTGCAGGAAAACGGTGCAGGAAAATGCTGCAGGAGACTTCTGCAGGAATCCAGTGCAGGAAACTTCTGCAGGAAACCGCTGCTGGAAACTGCTGCAGGAAAACACTTCAGTCAACCAGTGCATGAAACCACTGCAGGTAAATACTGCAGGAAACCAGTGCAGGAAACTGCTGCAGGAAACCAGTGCAGGAAACCAGTGCAGGAAACTGCTGCAGAAAACTGCTGCAGGAAAACGGTGCAGGAAAATGCTGCAGGAAACCTGTGCAGGAACCTGCTGCAGGAAACCGGTGCAGAAATCCACTGCAGGAAACCACTGCAGGAAAACGCTGCTGGAAACTGCTGCAGGAAACCAGTGCAGGAAAATGCTGCAGGAAACCAGTGCAAGAAACTACTGCAGGAAACTGCTTCAGTAAACCGGTGCAGGAAACTGCTGCAGTAAATCACTGCAGTCAACTGCTTCAGGAAACCAGTGCAGGAAACGCTGCAGGAAACTGCTGCAGGACACCACAGCAGAAAACTGCTGCAGGAAACCGGCGCAGAAAAACGCTGCAGGAGAATGCTCCAAGAAACTGCTGCAGGAAAACACTTCAGGAAACTGCTGCAGGAAACCACTGCAGGAAACCACTGCAGGAAACTGCTTCAGGAAACTGGCGCAGGAAACTGGTGCAGGAAACCGATGCAGTAAACCACTGAAGGAAACCGGTGGAGGAAAACGGTGCAGGAAACTTCTGCAGGAAACCAGTGCAGGAAAACGCTACAGGAAACTGCTGCAGGAAACTTCTGCAGGAATCCAGTGCAGGAAACTTCTGCAGGAAACCGCTGCTGGAAACTGCTGCAGGAAAACACTTCAGTCAACCAGTGCATGAAACCACTGCAGGTAAACGCTGCAGGAAACCAGTGCAGGAAACTGCTGCAGGAAACCGCTGCAGGAAAACTGCTGCAGGAAAACGGTGCAGGAAAATGCTGCAGGAGACTTCTGCAGGAATCCAGTGCAGGAAACTTCTGCAGGAAACCGCTGCTGGAAACTGCTGCAGGAAAACACTTCAGTCAACCAGTGCATGAAACCACTGCAGGTAAATACTGCAGGAAACCAGTGCAGGAAACTGCTGCAGGAAACCAGTGCAGGAAACCAGTGCAGGAAACTGCTGCAGAAAACTGCTGCAGGAAAACGGTGCAGGAAAATGCTGCAGGAAACCTGTGCAGGAACCTGCTGCAGGAAACCGGTGCAGAAATCCACTGCAGGAAACCACTGCAGGAAAACGCTGCAGGAAACTGCTGCAGGAAACCGGTGCAGGAAAATGCCTGCAGGTAACTGCTGCAGGAAACCAGTGCAAGAAACTACTGCAGGAAACTGCTTCAGTAAACCGGTGCAGGAAACTGCTGCAGTAAATCGCTGCAGGCAACTGCTTCAGGAAACCAGTGCAGGAAACGCTGCAGGAAACTGGTGCAGGACACCACTGCAGGAAACTGCTTCAGGAAAACACTGCAGGAAACTGCTTCAGGAAAACACTGTAGGAAACCGCTGCTGGAAACCGCTGCAGGAAACTGCTTCAGGAAACCGGCGCAGGAAACTGGTGCAGGAAACCGATTCAGTAAACCGCTGAAGGAAACCGGTGGAGGAAAACGGTGCAGGAAACTTCTGCAGGAAACCAGTGCAGGAAAACGCTACAGGAAACTGCTGCAGGAAACTTCTGCAGGAATCCAGTGCAGGAAACTTCTGCAGGAAACCGCTGCTGGAAACTGCTGCAGGAAAACACTTCAGTCAACCAGTGCATGAAACCACTGCAGGTAAACGCTGCAGGAAACCAGTGCAGGAAACTGCTGCAGGAAACCGCTGCAGAAAACTGCTGCAGGAAAACGGTGCAGGAAAATGCTGCAGGAAACCTGTGAAGGAAAACACTACACGAAACTGCTGCAGGAAACTTCTGCAGGAATCCAGTGCAGGAAACCGCTGCAGGAAACTGCTTCAGGAAACCGGTGCAGAAAACTGCTGCAGGAAAATGGTGCAGGAAAATGCTGCAGGAAACCTGTGCAGGAACGTGCTGCAGGAAACCGGTGCAGAAATCCACTGCAGGAAACCGCTGCAGGAAAACGCTGCTGGCAACTGCTGCAGGAAATCAGTGCAGGAAACTACTGCAGTAAACTGCTTCAGTTAATCGGTGCAGAAAACTGCTGCAGGAAACCGCTGCAGAAAACCGCTGCAAGAAACCGCTGCAGAAAACTGCTGTAGGAAACTACTGCAGGAAACTGCTGCAGGTAACTGCTGCAGGAAACGGGTGCAGGAAACCACTGCAGGAAAACTCTGCAGGATACCGCTGCAGGAAACTGGTGCAGGGAACTGCTGTAGGAAACCACTGCAGGAAACTGCTGCAGGAAATCACTGCAGGAAATCGCTGCTGGAAACAGCTGCAGGAAATCGCTGCAGGGAACTGCTGCAGTAAAATGCTTCAGGAAACCACTGCTGGGAAGAGCTGCAGGAAACCGGTGCAGAAAAACGCTGCAGGAGAATGCTGCAAGAAACTGCTGCAGGAAAACACTTCAGGAAACTGATGCAGGAAACCGGTGCAGGAAACCACTGCAGGAAACTGGTGCAGGAAACTGCTGCAGGAAACCACTGCAGGAAACTGCTTCAGGAAAACACTGTAGGAAACCGCTGCTGGAAACCGCTGCAGGAAACCACTGCAGGAAACTGCTTCAGGAAACCGGCGCAGGAAACTGGCGCAGGAAACCGATGCAGTAAACCGCTGAAGGAAACCGGTGGAGGAAAACGGTGCAGGAAACTTCTGCAGGAAACCAGTGCAGGAAAACGCTACAGGAAACTGATGCAGGAAACCTCTGCAGGAATCCAGTGCAGGAAACTTCTGCAGGAAACCGCTGCTGGAAACTGCTGCAGGAAAACACTTCAGTCAACCAGTGCATGAAACCGCTGCAGGTAAACGCTGCAGGAAACCAGTGCAGGAAACTGCTGCAGGAAACCGATGCAGAGAACTGCTGCAGGAAAACGGTGCAGGAAAATGCTGCAGGAAACCTGTGCAGGAACCTGCTGCAGGAAACTGGTGCAGAAATCCACTGCAGGAAACCGCTGCTGGAAACAGCTGCAGGAAATCGCTGCAGGAAAATGCTGCAGGCAACTTCTGCAGGAAATCAGTGCAGAAAACTACTGCAGTAAACTGCTTCAGTAAACCGCTGCAGAAAACTGCTGCAGGAAACCGCTGCAGAAAACCGCTGCAAGAAACCGCTGCAGAAAACTGCTGCAGGAAACTGCTGCAGGCAACTGCTGCAGGAGACGGGTGCAGGAAACCACTGCAGGAAAGCTCTGCAGGACACCACTGCAGGAAACCGCTGCAGGAAACTGCTGCAGGAAATCACTGCAGGAAAATGCTGCAGGCACCTGCTGCAGGAAACTGCTTCAGGGTACCGGCGCAGGGAACTGGTTCAGGAAACCGGTGCAGGAAATTGCTGCAGGAAAACGCTGCAGGAAACCGGTGAGGGAAACTCCTGCAGGAAACCAGTGCAGGAAAACGCTACAGGAAACTACTGCAGAAAACTTCTGCTGGAAACCGTTGCAGGAATCCGGTGCAGGAAACTGCTGCAGGAAAATGCTGCAGGAAACCACTGCAAGAAACCGGTGCAGGAAACTGCTGCAGGAAATCGCTGCATGAAGACAGTGCAGGAAACGGGTGCAGGGAACCACAGTAGGAAATTGCTTCAGGAAACCAGTGCAGGAAACCGCTGCAGGAAACTGCTTTAGGAAACCGCTGCTGGAAACAGTTGCAGGTAACCGGTACAGGAAAATGCTGCAGGAAAGTGGTACAGGAAAACACTTCAGGCAACCAGTGCATGAAACCGCTGCAGGTAAATGCTGCAGGAAAACGCTGCAGGAAACCGCTTAAGGAAACCGGTGGAGGAAAACGGTGTTGGAAACTGCTGCAGGAAACCGCTGCAGTAGACCGCTGCAGGAAAACACTGCATGAAACCGGTGCAGGAAACTGCTGCAGGAAAACGCTACAGGCAACTGTTGCAGGAAACTGCTGCAGGAAACCGCTGCTGGAAACTGCTGCAGGAAAACACTGCATGAAACCGGTGCAGGAAACTGCTGCACTAAACCGCTGTTGGACACTGCTTCAGGAAACCGGTGCAGGAAACCTCTGCTGGAAACTGCTGCAGGAAAACACTGCAGGAAACGCTGCAGGAAATCGCTGCTGGAAACAGCTGCAGGAAACCGCTGCAGGGAACTGCTGCAGGAAAATGCTTCAGGAAACTGCTGCAGGAAACCGGTGCAGGAAACTGGTGCAGGAAACAGCTTCAGGAAACCACTGCTGGAAACAGCTGCAGGAAACCGGTGCAGAAAAACGCTGCAGGAGAATGCTGCAAGAAACTGCTGCAGGAAAACACTTCAGGAAACTGATGCAGGAAACCGGTGCAGGAAACCACTGCAGGAAACTGGTGCAGGAAACTGCTGCAGGAAACCACTGCAGGAAACTGCTTCAGGAAAACACTGTAGGAAACCGCTGCTGGAAACCGCTGCAGGAAACCACTGCAGGAAACTGCTTCAGGAAACCGGCGCAGGAAACTGGTGCAGGAAACCGATGCAGTAAACCGCTGAAGGAAACCGGTGGAGGAAAATGGTGCAGGAAACTTGTGCAGGAAACCAGTGCAGGAAAACGCTACAGGAAACTGATGCAGGAAACTTCTGCAGGAATCCAGTGCAGGAAACTTCTGCAGGAAACCGCTGCTGGAAACTGCTGCAGGAAAACACTTCAGTCAACCAGTGCATGAAACCGCTGCAGGTAAACGCTGCAGGAAACCAGTGCAGGAAACTGCTGCAGGAAACTGCTGCAGGAAAACGGTGCAGGAAAATGCTGCAGGAAACCTGTGCAGGAATCTGCTGCAGGAAACCTGTGCTGGAATCTGCTGCAGGAAACCGGTGCAGAAATCCACTGTAGGAAACCGCTGCTGGAAACTGCTGCAGGAAAACACTGCATGAAACCGGTGCAGGAATCTGCTGCAGGTAAACGCTGCAGGAAACCAGTGCAGGAAACTGGTGCAGGAAACCGCTGCAGAAAACTGCTGCAGGAAAACGGTGCAGGAAAATGCTGCAGGGAACCTGTGCAGGAAAACGCTACAGGAAACTACTGCAGGAAACTTCTGCAGGAATCCAGTGCAGGAAACTTCTGCAGGAAACCGCTGCAGGAAACCGCTGCAGGAAACTGCTTCAGGAAACCGGTGCAGGAAACCGCTGCTGGAAACTGCTGCAGGAAAACACTTCACTCAACCAGTGCATGAAACCGCTGCAGGTAAACGCTGCAGGAAACCAGTGCAGGAAACTGCTGCAGGAAACTGCTGCAGAAAACTGCTGCACGAAAACGGTGCAGGAAAATGCTGCAGGAAACCTGTGCAGGAACCTGCTGCAGGAAACCGCTGCAGAAATCCACTGCAGGAAACCACTGCAGGAAAACGCTGCAGGAAACTGCTGCAGGAAACCGGTGCAGGAAAATGCTGCAGGTAACTGCTGCAGGAAACCAGTGCAGGAAACCGCTGCAGGAAACTGCTTTAGGAAACCGCTGCTGGAAACAGTTGCAGGTACCCGGTACAGGAAAATGCTGCAGGAAAGTGGTACAGGAAAACACTTCAGGCAACTAGTGCATGAAACCGCTGCAGGTAAATGCTGCAGGAAACCAGTGCAGGAAACCGCTGCTGGAAACTCCCACAGGAAAATGCAGCAGGAAAACACTGCAGGAAACCGCTTAAGGACCCTGGTGGAGGAAAACGGTGCAGGAAACTGCTGCAGGAAACCAGTGCAGGAAACCGCTGCAGTAGACCGCTGCAGGAAAACACTGCATGAAACCGGTGCAGGAAACTGCTGCAGGAAAACGCTGCAGGCAACTGCTGCAGGAAACCGCTGCTGGAAACTGCTGCAGGAAAACACTGCATGAAACCGGTGCAGGAAACTGCTGCAGTAAACCGCTGCAGGACACTGCTTCAGGAAACCGGTGCAGGAAACCTCTGCTGGAAACTGCTGCAGGAAAACACTGCAGGAAACGCTGCAGGAAATCGCTGCTGGAAACAGCTGCAGGAAACCGGTGCAGAAAAACGCTGCAGGAGAATGCTGCAAGAAACTGCTGCTGGAAAACACTTCAGGAAATTGATGCAGGAAACCGGTGCCGAAAACCACTGCAGGAAACTGGTGCAGGAAACTGCTGCAGGAAACCACTGCAGGAAACTGCTTCAGGAAAACTCTGTAGGAAACCGCTGCTGGAAACCGCTGCAGGAAACCACTGCAGGAAACTGCTTCAGGAAACCGGCGCAGGAAACTGGTGCAGGAAACCGATGCAGTAAACCGCTGAAGGAAACCGGTGGAGGAAAACGGTGCAGGAAACTTCTGCAGGAAACCAGTGCAGGAAAACGCTACAGGAAACTGCTGCAGGAAACGTCTGCAGGAATCCAGTGCAGGAAACTTCTGCAGGAAACCGCTGCTGGAAACTGCTGCAGGAAAACACTTCAGTCAAACAGTGCATGAAACCGCTGCAGGTAAACGCTGCAGGAAACCAGTGCAGGAAACCGCTGCAGTAGACAGCTGGAGGAAAACACTGCATGAAACCGGTGCAGGAAACTGCTGCAGGAAAACGCTACAGGCAACTGTTGCAGGAAACCGGTGCAGGAAACCGCTGCTGGAAACTGCTGCAGGAAAACACTGCATGAAACCGGTGCAGGAAACTGCTGCACTAAACCGCTGCAGGACACTGCTTCAGGAAACCGGTGCAGGAAACCTCTGCTGGAAACTGCTGCAGGAAAACACTGCAGGAAACGCTGCAGGAAATCGCTGCTGGAAACAGCTGCAGGAAACCGCTGCAGGGAACTCCTGCAGGAAAATGCTTCAGGAAACTGCTGCAGGAAACCGGTGCAGGAAACCGGTGCAGGAAACAGCTTCAGGAAACCACTGCTGGAACCAGCTGCAGGAAACCGGTGCAGAAAAACGCTGCAGGAGAATGCTGCAAGAAACTGCTGCAGGAAAACACTTCAGGAAACTGATGCAGGAAACCGGTGCAGGAAACCACTGCAGGAAACTGGTGCAGGAAACTGCTGCAGGAAACCACTGCAGGAAACTGCTTCAGGAAAACACTGTAGGAAACTGCTGCTGGAAACCGCTGCAGGAAACCACTGCAGGAAACTGCTTCAGGAAACCGGCGCAGGAAACTGGTGCAGGAAACCGATGCAGTAAACCGCTGAAGGAAACCGGTGGAGGAAAACAGTGCAGGAAACTTCTGCAGGAAACCAGTGCAGGAAAACGCTACAGGAAACTGCTGCAGGAAACTTCTGCAGGAATCCAGTGCAGAAAACCTCAGCAGGAAACCGCTGCTGGAAACTGCTGCAGGAAAACACTTCAGTCAACCAGTGCATGAAACCGCTGCAGGTAAACGCTGCAGGAAACCAGTGCAGGAAACTGCTGCAGGAAACCGCTGCAGAAAACTGCTGCAGGAAAACGGTGCAGGAAAATGCTGCAGGAAACCTGTGCAGGAACCTGCTGCAGGAAACCGGTGCAGAAATCCACTACAGGAAACCGCTGCTGGAAACTCCTGCAGGAAAACGCTGCAGGAAAACGCTGCAGGAAACCGCTTAAGGAACCCAGTGGAGGAAAATGGTGCAGGAAACTGCTGCAGGAAACCAGTGCAGGAAACCGCTGCAGTAGACCGCTGCAGGAAAACACTGCATGAAACCGGTGCAGGAAACTGCTGCAGGAAAACGCTGCAGGCAACTGTTGCAGGAAACCGGTGCAGGAAACCACTGCTGTAAACTGCTGCAGGAAAACACTGCATGAAACGCTGCAGGAAATCGCTGCTGGAAACAGCTGCAGGAAATCGCTGCAGGGAACTGCTGCAGTAAAATGCTTCAGGAAACTGCTGCAGGAAACCGGTGCAGGAAATCGGTGCAGGAAACTGCTTCAGGAAACCACTGCTGGGAAGAGCTGCAGGAAACCGGTGCAGAAAAACGCTGCAGGAGAATGCTGCAAGAAACTGCTGCAGGAAAACACTTCAGGAAACTGATGCAGGAAACCGGTGCAGGAAACCACTGCAGGAAACTGGTGCAGGAAACTGCTGCAGGAAACCACTGCAGGAAACTGCTTCAGGAAAACACTGTAGTAAACCGCTGCTGGAAACCGGCTGCAGGAAACCACTGCAGGAAACTGCTTCAGGAAACCGGCGCAGGAAACTGGTGCAGGAAACCGATGCAGTAAACCGCTGAAGGAAACCGGTGGAGGAAAACGGTGCAGGAAACTTGTGCAGGAAACCAGTGCAGGAAAACGCTACAGGAAACTGATGCAGGAAACTTCTGCAGGAATCCAGTGCAGGAAACTTCTGCAGGAAACCGCTGCTGGAAACTGCTGCAGGAAAACACTTCAGTCAACCAGTGCATGAAACCGCTGCAGGTAAACGCTGCAGGAAACTGCTGCAGGAAACCGCTGCAGGAAACTGCTGCAGGAAAACGGTGCAGGAAAATGCTGCAGGAAACCTGTGCAGGAATCTGCTGCAGGAAACCTGTGCTGGAATCTGCTGCAGGAAACCGGTGCAGAAATCCACTGTAGGAAACCGCTGCTGCAAACTGCTGCAGGAAAACACAGCATGAAACCGGTGCAGGAAACTGCTGCAGGTAAACGCTGCAGGAAACCAGTGCAGGAAACTGGTGCAGGAAACCGCTGCAGAAAACTGCTGCAGGAAAACGGTGCAGGAAAATGCTGCAGGGAACCTGTGCAGGAAAACGCTACAGGAAACTACTGCAGGAAACTTCTGCAGGAATCCAGTGCAGGAAACTTCTGCAGGAAACCGCTGCAGGAAACCGCTGCAGGAAACCGCTGCAGGAAACTGCTTCAGGAAACCGGTGCAGGAAACCGCTGCTGGAAACTGCTGCAGGAAAACACTTCAGTCAACCAGTGCATGAAACCGCTGCAGGTAAACGCTGCAGGAAACCAGTGCAGGAAACTGCTGCAGTAAACTGCTGCAGAAAACTGATGCACGAAAACGGTGCAGGAAAATGCTGCAGGAAACCTGTGCAGGAACCTGCTGCAGGAAACTGGTGCAGAAATCCACTGCAGGAAACCACTGCAGGAAAACGCTGCAGGAAACTGCTGCAGGAAACCAGTGCAGGAAAATGCTGCAGGTAATTGCTGCAGGAAACCAGTGCAAGAAACTACTGCAGGAAACTGCTTCAGTAAACCGGTGCAGGAAACTGCTGCAGTAAATCACTGCAGTCAACTGCTTCAGGAAACCAGTGCAGGAAACGCTGCAGGAAACTGCTGCAGGACACCACAGCAGAAAACTGCTGCAGGAAACCACTGCAGGAAACTGCTTCAGGAAAACACTGTAGGAAACCGCTGCTGGAAACCGCTGCAGGAAACCACTGCAGGAAACTGCTTCAGGAAACCGGCGCAGGAAACTGGCGCAGGAAACCGATGCAGTAAACCGCTGAAGGAAACCGGTGGAGGAAAACGGTGCAGGAAACTTCTGCAGGAAACCAGTGCAGGAAAACGCTACAGGAAACTGATGCAGGAAACCTCTGCAGGAATCCAGTGCAGGAAACTTCTGCAGGAAACCGCTGCTGGAAACTGCTGCAGGAAAACACTTCAGTCAACCAGTGCATGAAACCGCTGCAGGTAAACGCTGCAGGAAACCAGTGCAGGAAACTGCTGCAGGAAACCGATGCAGAGAACTGCTGCAGGAAAACGGTGCAGGAAAATGCTGCAGGAAACCTGTGCAGGAACCTGCTGCAGGAAACTGGTGCAGAAATCCACTGCAGGAAACCGCTGCTGGAAACAGCTGCAGGAAATCACTGCAGGAAAATGCTGCAGGCAACTGCTGCAGGAAATCAGTGCAGAAAACTACTGCAGTAAACTGCTTCAGTAAACCGCTGCAGAAAACTGCTGCAGAAAACCGCTGCAGAAAACCGCTGCAAGAAACCGCTGCAGAAAACTGCTGCAGGAAACTGCTGCAGGCAACTGCTGCAGGAGACGGGTGCAGGAAACCACTGCAGGAAAGCTCTGCAGGACACCACTGCAGGAAACCGGTGCAGGGAACTGCTGCAGGAAACCGCTGCAGGAAACTGCTGCAGGAAATCACTGCAGGAAAATGCTGCAGGCACCTGCTGCAGGAAACTGCTTCAGGGAACCGGCGCAGGGAACTGGTTCAGGAAACCGGTGCAGGAAATTGCTGCAGGAAAACGCTGCAGGAAACCGGTGAGGGAAACTCCTGCAGGAAACCAGTGCAGGAAAACGCTACAGGAAACTACTGCAGAAAACTTCTGCTGGAAACCGTTGCAGGAATCCGGTGCAGGAAACTGCTGCAGGAAAATGCTGCAGGAAACCACTGCAAGAAACCGGTGCAGGAAACTGCTGCAGGAAATCGCTGCATGAAGACAGTGCAGGAAACGGGTGCAGGAATCGGGTGCAGGGAACCACAGTAGGAAATTGCTTCAGGAAACCAGTGCAGGAAACCGCTGCAGGAAACTGCTTTAGGAAACCGCTGCTGGAAACAGTTGCAGGTAACCGGTACAGGAAAATGCTGCAGGAAAGTGGTACAGGAAAACACTTCAGGCAACCAGTGCATGAAACCGCTGCAGGTAAATGCTGCAGGAAAACGCTGCAGGAAACCGCTTAAGGAAACCGGTGGAGGAAAACGGTGTTGGAAACTGCTGCAGGAAACCGCTGCAGTAGACCGCTGCAGGAAAACACTGCATGAAACCGGTGCAGGAAACTGCTGCAGGAAAACGCTACAGGCAACTGTTGCAGGAAACTGCTGCAGGAAACCGCTGCTGGAAACTGCTGCAGGAAAACACTGCATGAAACCGGTGCAGGAAACTGCTGCACTAAACCGCTGCAGGACACTGCTTCAGGAAACCGGTGCAGGAAACCTCTGCTGTAAACTGCTGCAGGAAAACACTGCAGGAAACGCTGCAGGAAATCGCTGCTGGAAACAGCTGCAGGAAACCGCTGCAGGGAACTGCTGCAGGAAAATGCTTCAGGAAACTGCTGCAGGAAACCGGTGCAGGAAACTGGTGCAGGAAACAGCTTCAGGAAACCACTGCTGGAAACAGCTGCAGGAAACCGGTGCAGAAAAACGCTGCAGGAGAATGCTGCAAGAAACTGCTGCAGGAAAACACTTCAGGAAACTGATGCAGGAAACCGGTGCAGGAAACCACTGCAGGAAACTGGTGCAGGAAACTGCTGCAGGAAACCACTGCAGGAAACTGCTTCAGGAAAACACTGTAGGAAACCGCTGCTGGAAACCGCTGCAGGAAACCACTGCAGGAAACTGCTTCAGGAAACCGGCGCAGGAAACTGGTGCAGGAAACCGATGCAGTAAACCGCTGAAGGAAACCGGTGGAGGAAAATGGTGCAGGAAACTTGTGCAGGAAACCAGTGCAGGAAAACGCTACAGGAAACTGATGCAGGAAACTTCTGCAGGAATCCAGTGCAGGAAACTTCTGCAGGAAACCGCTGCTGGAAACTGCTGCAGGAAAACACTTCAGTCAACCAGTGCATGAAACCGCTGCAGGTAAACGCTGCAGGAAACCAGTGCAGGAAACTGCTGCAGGAAACTGCTGCAGGAAAACGGTGCAGGAAAATGCTGCAGGAAACCTGTGCAGGAATCTGCTGCAGGAAACCTGTGCTGGAATCTGCTGCAGGAAACCGGTGCAGAAATCCACTGTAGGAAACCGCTGCTGGAAACTGCTGCAGGAAAACACTGCATGAAACCGGTGCAGGAAACTGCTGCAGGTAAACGCTGCAGGAAACCAGTGCAGGAAACTGGTGCAGGAAACCGCTGCAGAAAACTGCTGCAGGAAAACGGTGCAGGAAAATGCTGCAGGGAACCTGTGCAGGAAAACGCTACAGGAAACTACTGCAGGAAACTTCTGCAGGAATCCAGTGCAGGAAACTTCTGCAGGAAACCGCTGCAGGAAACCGCTGCAGGAAACTGCTTCAGGAAACCGGTGCAGGAAACCGCTGCTGGAAACTGCTTCAGGAAAACACTTCACTCAACCAGTGCATGAAACCGCTGCAGGTAAACGCTGCAGGAAACCAGTGCAGGAAACTGCTGCAGGAAACTGCTGCAGAAAACTGCTGCACGAAAACGGTGCAGGAAAATGCTGCAGGAAACCTGTGCAGGAACCTGCTGCAGGAAACCGCTGCAGAAATCCACTGCAGGAAACCACTGCAGGAAAACGCTGCAGGAAACTGCTGCAGGAAACCGGTGCAGGAAAATGCTGCAGGTAACTGCTGCAGGAAACCAGTGCAGGAAACCGCTGCAGGAAACTGCTTTAGGAAACCGCTGCTGGAAACAGTTGCAGGTACCCGGTACAGGAAAATGCTGCAGGAAAGTGGTACAGGAAAACACTTCAGGCAACTAGTGCATGAAACCGCTGCAGGTAAATGCTGCAGGAAACCAGTGCAGGAAACCGCTGCTGGAAACTCCCACAGGAAAATGCAGCAGGAAAACACTGCAGGAAACCGCTTAAGGACCCTGGTGGAGGAAAACGGTGCAGGAAACTGCTGCAGGAAACCAGTGCAGGAAACCGCTGCAGTAGACCGCTGCAGGAAAACACTGCATGAAACCGGTGCAGGAAACTGCTGCAGGAAAACGCTGCAGGCAACTGCTGCAGGAAACCGGTGCAGGAAACCGCTGCTGGAAACTGCTGCAGGAAAACACTGCATGAAACCGGTGCAGGAAACTGCTGCAGTAAACCGCTGCAGGACACTGCTTCAGGAAACCGGTGCAGGAAACCTCTGCTGGAAACTGCTGCAGGAAAACACTGCAGGAAACGCTGCAGGAAATCGCTGCTGGAAACAGCTGCAGGAAACCGGTGCAGAAAAACGCTGCAGGAGAATGCTGCAAGAAACTGCTGCTGGAAAACACTTCAGGAAATTGATGCAGGAAACCGGTGCCGAAAACCACTGCAGGAAACTGGTGCAGGAAACTGCTGCAGGAAACCACTGCAGGAAACTGCTTCAGGAAAACTCTGTAGGAAACCGCTGCTGGAAACCGGTGCAGGAAACCACTGCAGGAAACTGCTTCAGGAAACCGGCGCAGGAAACTGGTGCAGGAAACCGATGCAGTAAACCGCTGAAGGAAACCGGTGGAGGAAAACGGTGCAGGAAACTTCTGCAGGAAACCAGTGCAGGAAAACGCTACAGGAAACTGCTGCAGGAAACGTCTGCAGGAATCCAGTGCAGGAAACTTCTGCAGGAAACCGCTGCTGGAAACTGCTGCAGGAAAACACTTCAGTCAACCAGTGCATGAAACCGCTGCAGGTAAACGCTGCAGGAAACCAGTGCAGGAAACCGCTGCAGTAGACAGCTGGAGGAAAACACTGCATGAAACCGGTGCAGGAAACTGCTGCAGGAAAACGCTACAGGCAACTGTTGCAGGAAACCGGTGCTGGAAACTGCTGCAGGAAAACACTGCATGAAACCGGTGCAGGAAACTGCTGCACTAAACCGCTGCAGGACACTGCTTCAGGAAACCGGTGCAGGAAACCTCTGCTGGAAACTGCTGCAGGAAAACACTGCAGGAAACGCTGCAGGAAATCGCTGCTGGAAACAGCTGCAGGAAACCGCTGCAGGGAACTCCTGCAGGAAAATGCTTCAGGAAACTGCTGCAGGAAACCGGTGCAGGAAACCGGTGCAGGAAACAGCTTCAGGAAACCACTGCTGGAACCAGCTGCAGGAAACCGGTGCAGAAAAACGCTGCAGGAGAATGCTGCAAGAAACTGCTGCAGGAAAACACTTCAGGAAACTGATGCAGGAAACCGGTGCAGGAAACCACTGCAGGAAACTGGTGCAGGAAACTGCTGCAGGAAACCACTGCAGGAAACTGCTTCAGGAAAACACTGTAGGAAACCGCTGCTGGAAACCGCTGCAGGAAACCACTGCAGGAAACTGCTTCAGGAAACCGGCGCAGGAAACTGGTGCAGGAAACCGATGCAGTAAACCGCTGAAGGAAACCGGTGGAGGAAAACAGTGCAGGAAACTTCTGCAGGAAACCAGTGCAGGAAAACGCTACAGGAAACTGCTGCAGGAAACTTCTGCAGGAATCCAGTGCAGAAAACCTCAGCAGGAAACCGCTGCTGGAAACTGCTGCAGGAAAACACTTCAGTCAACCAGTGCATGAAACCGCTGCAGGTAAACGCTGCAGGAAACCAGTGCAGGAAACTGCTGCAGGAAACCGATGCAGAGAACTGCTGCAGGAAAACGGTGCAGGAAAATGCTGCAGGAAACCTGTGCAGGAACCTGCTGCAGGAAACTGGTGCAGAAATCCACTGCAGGAAACCGCTGCTGGAAACAGCTGCAGGAAATCACTGCAGGAAAATGCTGCAGGCAACTGCTGCAGGAAATCAGTGCAGAAAACTACTGCAGTAAACTGCTTCAGTAAACCGCTGCAGAAAACTGCTGCAGAAAACCGCTGCAGAAAACCGCTGCAAGAAACCGCTGCAGAAAACTGCTGCAGGAAACTGCTGCAGGCAACTGCTGCAGGAGACGGGTGCAGGAAACCACTGCAGGAAAGCTCTGCAGGACACCACTGCAGGAAACCGGTGCAGGGAACTGCTGCAGGAAACCGCTGCAGGAAACTGCTGCAGGAAATCACTGCAGGAAAATGCTGCAGGCACCTGCTGCAGGAAACTGCTTCAGGGAACCGGCGCAGGGAACTGGTTCAGGAAACCGGTGCAGGAAATTGCTGCAGGAAAACGCTGCAGGAAACCGGTGAGGGAAACTCCTGCAGGAAACCAGTGCAGGAAAACGCTACAGGAAACTACTGCAGAAAACTTCTGCTGGAAACCGTTGCAGGAATCCGGTGCAGGAAACTGCTGCAGGAAAATGCTGCAGGAAACCACTGCAAGAAACCGGTGCAGGAAACTGCTGCAGGAAATCGCTGCATGAAGACAGTGCAGGAAACGGGTGCAGGAATCGGGTGCAGGGAACCACAGTAGGAAATTGCTTCAGGAAACCAGTGCAGGAAACCGCTGCAGGAAACTGCTTTAGGAAACCGCTGCTGGAAACAGTTGCAGGTAACCGGTACAGGAAAATGCTGCAGGAAAGTGGTACAGGAAAACACTTCAGGCAACCAGTGCATGAAACCGCTGCAGGTAAATGCTGCAGGAAAACGCTGCAGGAAACCGCTTAAGGAAACCGGTGGAGGAAAACGGTGTTGGAAACTGCTGCAGGAAACCGCTGCAGTAGACCGCTGCAGGAAAACACTGCATGAAACCGGTGCAGGAAACTGCTGCAGGAAAACGCTACAGGCAACTGTTGCAGGAAACTGCTGCAGGAAACCGCTGCTGGAAACTGCTGCAGGAAAACACTGCATGAAACCGGTGCAGGAAACTGCTGCACTAAACCGCTGCAGGACACTGCTTCAGGAAACCGGTGCAGGAAACCTCTGCTGGAAACTGCTGCAGGAAAACACTGCAGGAAACGCTGCAGGAAATCGCTGCTGGAAACAGCTGCAGGAAACCGCTGCAGGGAACTGCTGCAGGAAAATGCTTCAGGAAACTGCTGCAGGAAACCGGTGCAGGAAACTGGTGCAGGAAACAGCTTCAGGAAACCACTGCTGGAAACAGCTGCAGGAAACCGGTGCAGAAAAACGCTGCAGGAGAATGCTGCAAGAAACTGCTGCAGGAAAACACTTCAGGAAACTGATGCAGGAAACCGGTGCAGGAAACCACTGCAGGAAACTGGTGCAGGAAACTGCTGCAGGAAACCACTGCAGGAAACTGCTTCAGGAAAACACTGTAGGAAACCGCTGCTGGAAACCGCTGCAGGAAACCACTGCAGGAAACTGCTTCAGGAAACCGGCGCAGGAAACTTCTGCAGGAAACCGATGCAGTAAACCGCTGAAGGAAACCGGTGGAGGAAAATGGTGCAGGAAACTTGTGCAGGAAACCAGTGCAGGAAAACGCTACAGGAAACTGATGCAGGAAACTTCTGCAGGAATCCAGTGCAGGAAACTTCTGCAGGAAACCGCTGCTGGAAACTGCTGCAGGAAAACACTTCAGTCAACCAGTGCATGAAACCGCTGCAGGTAAACGCTGCAGGAAACCAGTGCAGGAAACTGCTGCAGGAAACTGCTGCAGGAAAACGGTGCAGGAAAATGCTGCAGGAAACCTGTGCAGGAATCTGCTGCAGGAAACCTGTGCTGGAATCTGCTGCAGGAAACCGGTGCAGAAATCCACTGTAGGAAACCGCTGCTGGAAACTGCTGCAGGAAAACACTGCATGAAACCGGTGCAGGAAACTGCTGCAGGTAAACGCTGCAGGAAACCAGTGCAGGAAACTGGTGCAGGAAACCGCTGCAGAAAACTGCTGCAGGAAAACGGTGCAGGAAAATGCTGCAGGGAACCTGTGCAGGAAAACGCTACAGGAAACTACTGCAGGAAACTTCTGCAGGAATCCAGTGCAGGAAACTTCTGCAGGAAACCGCTGCAGGAAACCGCTGCAGGAAACTGCTTCAGGAAACCGGTGCAGGAAACCGCTGCTGGAAACTGCTTCAGGAAAACACTTCACTCAACCAGTGCATGAAACCGCTGCAGGTAAACGCTGCAGGAAACCAGTGCAGGAAACTGCTGCAGGAAACTGCTGCAGAAAACTGCTGCACGAAAACGGTGCAGGAAAATGCTGCAGGAAACCTGTGCAGGAACCTGCTGCAGGAAACCGCTGCAGAAATCCACTGCAGGAAACCACTGCAGGAAAACGCTGCAGGAAACTGCTGCAGGAAACCGGTGCAGGAAAATGCTGCAGGTAACTGCTGCAGGAAACCAGTGCAGGAAACCGCTGCAGGAAACTGCTTTAGGAAACCGCTGCTGGAAACAGTTGCAGGTACCCGGTACAGGAAAATGCTGCAGGAAAGTGGTACAGGAAAACACTTCAGGCAACTAGTGCATGAAACCGCTGCAGGTAAATGCTGCAGGAAACCAGTGCAGGAAACCGCTGCTGGAAACTCCCACAGGAAAATGCAGCAGGAAAACACTGCAGGAAACCGCTTAAGGACCCTGGTGGAGGAAAACGGTGCAGGAAACTGCTGCAGGAAACCAGTGCAGGAAACCGCTGCAGTAGACCGCTGCAGGAAAACACTGCATGAAACCGGTGCAGGAAACTGCTGCAGGAAAACGCTGCAGGCAACTGCTGCAGGAAACCGGTGCAGGAAACCGCTGCTGGAAACTGCTGCAGGAAAACACTGCATGAAACCGGTGCAGGAAACTGCTGCAGTAAACCGCTGCAGGACACTGCTTCAGGAAACCGGTGCAGGAAACCTCTGCTGGAAACTGCTGCAGGAAAACACTGCAGGAAACGCTGCAGGAAATCGCTGCTGGAAACAGCTGCAGGAAACCGGTGCAGAAAAACGCTGCAGGAGAATGCTGCAAGAAACTGCTGCTGGAAAACACTTCAGGAAATTGATGCAGGAAACCGGTGCCGAAAACCACTGCAGGAAACTGGTGCAGGAAACTGCTGCAGGAAACCACTGCAGGAAACTGCTTCAGGAAAACTCTGTAGGAAACCGCTGCTGGAAACCGGTGCAGGAAACCACTGCAGGAAACTGCTTCAGGAAACCGGCGCAGGAAACTGGTGCAGGAAACCGATGCAGTAAACCGCTGAAGGAAACCGGTGGAGGAAAACGGTGCAGGAAACTTCTGCAGGAAACCAGTGCAGGAAAACGCTACAGGAAACTGCTGCAGGAAACGTCTGCAGGAATCCAGTGCAGGAAACTTCTGCAGGAAACCGCTGCTGGAAACTGCTGCAGGAAAACACTTCAGTCAACCAGTGCATGAAACCGCTGCAGGTAAACGCTGCAGGAAACCAGTGCAGGAAACCGCTGCAGTAGACAGCTGGAGGAAAACACTGCATGAAACCGGTGCAGGAAACTGCTGCAGGAAAACGCTACAGGCAACTGTTGCAGGAAACCGGTGCTGGAAACTGCTGCAGGAAAACACTGCATGAAACCGGTGCAGGAAACTGCTGCACTAAACCGCTGCAGGACACTGCTTCAGGAAACCGGTGCAGGAAACCTCTGCTGGAAACTGCTGCAGGAAAACACTGCAGGAAACGCTGCAGGAAATCGCTGCTGGAAACAGCTGCAGGAAACCGCTGCAGGGAACTCCTACAGGAAAATGCTTCAGGAAACTGCTGCAGGAAACCGGTGCAGGAAACCGGTGCAGGAAACAGCTTCAGGAAACCACTGCTGGAACCAGCTGCAGGAAACCGGTGCAGAAAAACGCTGCAGGAGAATGCTGCAAGAAACTGCTGCAGGAAAAAACTTCAGGAAACTGATGCAGGAAACCGGTGCAGGAAACCACTGCAGGAAACTGGTGCAGGAAACTGCTGCAGGAAACCACTGCAGGAAACTGCTTCAGGAAAACACTGTAGGAAACCGCTGCTGGAAACCGCTGCAGGAAACCACTGCAGGAAACTGCTTCAGGAAACCGGCGCAGGAAACTGGTGCAGGAAACCGATGCAGTAAACCGCTGAAGGAAACCGGTGGAGGAAAACAGTGCAGGAAACTTCTGCAGGAAACCAGTGCAGGAAAACGCTACAGGAAACTGCTGCAGGAAACTTCTGCAGGAATCCAGTGCAGAAAACCTCAGCAGGAAACCGCTGCTGGAAACTGCTGCAGGAAAACACTTCAGTCAACCAGTGCATGAAACCGCTGCAGGTAAACGCTGCAGGAAACCAGTGCAGGAAACTGCTGCAGGAAACCGCTGCAGAAAACTGCTGCAGGAAAACGGTGCAGGAAAATGCTGCAGGAAACCTGTGCAGGAACCTGCTGCAGGAAACCGGTGCAGAAATCCACTACAGGAAACCGCTGCTGGAAACTCCTGCAGGAAAACGCTGCAGGAAAACGCTGCAGGAAACCGCTTAAGGAACCCGGTGGAGGAAAATGGTGCAGGAAACTGCTGCAGGAAACCAGTGCAGGAAACCGCTGCAGTAGACCGCTGCAGGAAAACACTGCATGAAACCGGTGCAGGAAACTGCTGCAGGAAAACGCTGCAGGCAACTGTTGCAGGAAACCGGTGCAGGAAACCACTGCTGTAAACTGCTGCAGGAAAACACTGCATGAAACGCTGCAGGAAATCGCTGCTGGAAACAGCTGCAGGAAATCGCTGCAGGGAACTGCTGCAGTAAAATGCTTCAGGAAACTGCTGCAGGAAACCGGTGCAGGAAATCGGTGCAGGAAACTGCTTCAGGAAACCACTGCTGGGAAGAGCTGCAGGAAACCGGTGCAGAAAAACGCTGCAGGAGAATGCTGCAAGAAACTGCTGCAGGAAAACACTTCAGGAAACTGATGCAGGAAACCGGTGCAGGAAACCACTGCAGGAAACTGGTGCAGGAAACTGCTGCAGGAAACCACTGCAGGAAACTGCTTCAGGAAAACACTGTAGTAAACCGCTGCTGGAAACCGGCTGCAGGAAACCACTGCAGGAAACTGCTTCAGGAAACCGGCGCAGGAAACTGGTGCAGGAAACCGATGCAGTAAACCGCTGAAGGAAACCGGTGGAGGAAAACGGTGCAGGAAACTTGTGCAGGAAACCAGTGCAGGAAAACGCTACAGGAAACTGATGCAGGAAACTTCTGCAGGAATCCAGTGCAGGAAACGTCTGCAGGAAACCGCTGCTGGAAACTGCTGCAGGAAAACACTTCAGTCAACCAGTGCATGAAACCGCTGCAGGTAAACGCTGCAGGAAACTGCTGCAGAAAACCGCTGCAGGAAACTGCTGCAGGAAAACGGTGCAGGAAAATGCTGCAGGAAACCTGTGCAGGAATCTGCTGCAGGAAACCTGTGCTGGAATCTGCTGCAGGAAACCGGTGCAGAACTCCACTGTAGGAAACCGCTGCTGCAAACTGCTGCAGGAAAACACAGCATGAAACCGGTGCAGGAAACTGCTGCAGGTAAACGCTGCAGGAAACCAGTGCAGGAAACTGGTGCAGGAAACCGCTGCAGAAAACTGCTGCAGGAAAACGGTGCAGGAAAATGCTGCAGGGAACCTGTGCAGGAAAACGCTACAGGAAACTACTGCAGGAAACTTCTGCAGGAATCCAGTGCAGGAAACTTCTGCAGGAAACCGCTGCAGGAAACCGCTGCAGGAAACCGCTGCAGGAAACTGCTTCAGGAAACCGGTGCAGGAAACCGCTGCTGGAAACTGCTGCAGGAAAACACTTCAGTCAACCAGTGCATGAAACCGCTGCAGGTAAACGCTGCAGGAAACCAGTGCAGGAAACTGCTGCAGGAAACTGCTGCAGAAAACTGCTGCACGAAAACGGTGCAGGAAAATGCTGCAGGAAACCTGTGCAGGAACCTGCTGCAGGAAACTGGTGCAGAAATCCACTGCAGGAAACCACTGCAGGAAAACGCTGCAGGAAACTGCTGCAGGAAACCAGTGCAGGAAAATGCCTGCAGGTAATTGCTGCAGGAAACCAGTGCAAGAAACTACTGCAGGAAACTGCTTCAGTAAACCGGTGCAGGAAACTGCTGCAGTAAATCACTGCAGTCAACTGCTTCAGGAAACCAGTGCAGGAAACGCTGCTGGAAACTGCTGCAGGACACCACAGCAGAAAACTGCTGCAGGAAACCGGCGCAGAAAAACGCTGCAGGAGAATGCTCCAAGAAACTGCTGCAGGAAAACACTTCAGGAAACTGCTGCAGGAAACCACTGCAGGAAACTGGTGCAGGAAACTGCTGCAGGAAACCACTGCAGGAAACTGCTTCAGGAAACCGGCGCAGGAAACTGGTGCAGGAAACCGATGCAGTAAACCGCTGAAGGAAACCGGCGGAGGAAAACAGTGCAGGAAACTTCTGCAGGAAACCAGTGCAGGAAAACGCTACAGGAAACTGCTGCAGGAAACCTCTGCAGGAATCCAGTGCAGAAAACCTCAGCAGGAAACCGCTGCTGGAAACTGCTGCAGGAAAACACTTCAGTCAACCAGTGCATGAAACCGCTGCAGGTAAACGCTGCAGGAAACCAGTGCAGGAAACTGCTGCAGGAAACCGCTGCAGAAAACTGCTGCAGGAAAACGGTGCAGGAAAATGCTGCAGGAAACCTGTGCAGGAACCTGCTGCAGGAAACCGGTGCAGAAATCCACTGCAGGAAACCGCTGCTGGAAACTCCTGCAGGAAAACGCTGCAGGAAAACGCTGCAGGAAACCGCTTAAGGAACCCGGTGGAGGAAAATGGTGCAGGAAACTGCTGCAGGAAACCAGTGCAGGAAACCGCTGCAGTAGACCGCTGCAGGAAAACACTGCATGAAACCGGTGCAGGAAACTGCTGCAGGAAAACGCTGCAGGCAACTGTTGCAGGAAACCGGTGCAGGAAACCGCTGCTGTAAACTGCTGCAGGAAAACACTGCATGAAACGCTGCAGGAAATCGCTGCAGGAAACCAGTGCAGGAAACTGCTGCAGGAAACCGCTGCAGAAAACTGCTGCAGGAAAACGGTGCAGGAAAATGCTGCAGGAAACCTGTGCAGGAACCTGCTGCAGGAAACCGGTGCAGAAATCCACTGCAGGAAACCGCTGCTGGAAACTCCTGCAGGAAAACGCTGCAGGAAAACGCTGCAGGAAACCGCTTAAGGAACCCGGTGGAGGAAAATGGTGCAGGAAACTGCTGCAGGAAACCAGTGCAGGAAACCGCTGCAGTAGACCGCTGCAGGAAAACACTGCATGAAACCGGTGCAGGAAACTGCTGCAGGAAAACGCTGCAGGCAACTGTTGCAGGAAACCGGTGCAGGAAACCACTGCTGTAAACTGCTGCAGGAAAACACTGCATGAAACGCTGCAGGAAATCGCTGCTGGAAACAGCTGCAGGAAATCGCTGCAGGGAACTGCTGCAGTAAAATGCTTCAGGAAACTGCTGCAGGAAACCGGTGCAGGAAATCGGTGCAGGAAACTGCTTCAGGAAACCACTGCTGGGAAGAGCTGCAGGAAACCGGTGCAGAAAAACGCTGCAGGAGAATGCTGCAAGAAACTGCTGCAGGAAAACACTTCAGGAAACTGATGCAGGAAACCGGTGCAGGAAACCACTGCAGGAAACTGGTGCAGGAAACTGCTGCAGGAAACCACTGCAGGAAACTGCTTCAGGAAAACACTGTAGTAAACCGCTGCTGGAAACCGGCTGCAGGAAACCACTGCAGGAAACTGCTTCAGGAAACCGGCGCAGGAAACTGGTGCAGGAAACCGATGCAGTGAAACGCTGAAGGAAACCGGTGGAGGAAAACGGTGCAGGAAACTTGTGCAGGAAACCAGTGCAGGAAAACGCTACAGGAAACTGATGCAGGAAACTTCTGCAGGAATCCAGTGCAGGAAACGTCTGCAGGAAACCGCTGCTGGAAACTGCTGCAGGAAAACACTTCAGTCAACCAGTGCATGAAACCGCTGCAGGTAAACGCTGCAGGAAACTGCTGCAGGAAACCGCTGCAGGAAACTGCTGCAGGAAAACGGTGCAGGAAAATGCTGCAGGAAACCTGTGCAGGAATCTGCTGCAGGAAACCTGTGCTGGAATCTGCTGCAGGAAACCGGTGCAGAAATCCACTGTAGGAAACCGCTGCTGGAAACTGCTGCAGGAAAACACAGCATGAAACCGGTGCAGGAAACTGCTACAGGTAAACGCTGCAGGAAACCAGTGCAGGAAACTGGTGCAGGAAACCACTGCAGGAAACTGCTGCAGGAAAACGGTGCAGGAAAATGCTGCAGGGAACCTGTGCAGGAAAACGCTACAGGAAACTACTGCAGGAAACTTCTGCAGGAATCCAGTGCAGGAAACTTCTGCAGGAAGCCGCTGCAGGAAACCGCTGCAGGAAACCGCTGCAGGAAACTGCTTCAGGAAACCGGTGCAGGAAACCGCTGCTGGAAACTGCTGCAGGAAAACACTTCAGTCAACCAGTGCATGAAACCGCTGCAGGTAAACGCTGCAGGAAACCAGTGCAGGAAACTGCTGCAGGAAACTGCTGCAGAAAACTGCTGCACGAAAATGGTGCAGGAAAATGCTGCAGGAAACCTGTGCAGGAACCTGCTGCAGGAAACTGGTGCAGAGATCCACTGCAGGAAACCACTGCAGGAAAACGCTGCAGGAAACTGCTGCAGGAAACCAGTGCAGGAAAATGCTGCAGGTAATTGCTGCAGGAAACCAGTGCAAGAAACTACTGCAGGAAACTGCTTCAGTAAACCGGTGCAGGAAACTGCTGCAGTAAATCACTGCAGTCAACTGCTTCAGGAAACCAGTGCAGGAAACGCTGCAGGAAACTGCTGCAGGACACCACAGCAGAAAACTGCTGCAGGAAACCGGCGCAGAAAAACGCTGCAGGAGAATGCTCCAAGAAACTGCAGCAGGAAAACACTTCAGGAAACTGCTGCAGGAAACCACTGCAGGAAACTGCTTCAGGAAAACACTGTAGGAAACCGCTGCTGGAAACCGCTGCAGGAAACCACTGCAGGAATCTGCTTCAGGAAACCGGCGCAGGAAACTGGTGCAGGAAACCGATGCAGTAAACCGCTGAAGGAAACCGGTGGAGGAAAACAGTGCAGGAAACTTCTGCAGGAAACCAGTGCAGGAAAACGCTACAGGAAACTGCTGCAGGAAACTTCTGCAGGAATCCAGTGCAGAAAACCTCAGCAGGAAACCGCTGCTGGAAACTGCTGCAGGAAAACACTTCAGTCAACCAGTGCATGAAACCACTGCAGGTAAACGCTGCAGGAAACCAGTGCAGGAAAATGCTGCAGGTAATTGCTGCAGGAAACCAGTGCAAGAAACTACTGCAGGAAACAGCTTCAGTAAACCGGTGCAGGAAACTGCTGCAGTAAATCACTGCAGTCAACTGCTTCAGGAAACCAGTGCAGGAAACGCTGCAGGAAACTGCTGCAGGACACCACAGCAGAAAACTGCTGCAGGAAACCGGCGCAGGAAAACGCTGCAGGAGAATGCTCCAAGAAACTGCAGCAGGAAAACACTTCAGGAAACTGCTGCAGGAAACCACTGCAGGAAACTGCTTCAGGAAAACACTGTAGGAAACCGCTGCTGGAAACCGCTGCAGGAAACCACTGCAGGAATCTGCTTCAGGAAACCGGCGCAGGAAACTGGTGCAGGAAACCGATGCAGTAAACCGCTGAAGGAAACTGGTGGAGGGAAACAGTGCAGGAAACTTCTGCAGGAAACCAGTGCAGGAAAACGCTACAGGAAACTGCTGCAGGAAACTTCTGCAGGAATCCAGTGCAGAAAACCTCAGCAGGAAACCGCTGCTGGAAACTGCTGCAGGAAAACACTTCAGTCAACCAGTGCATGAAACCGCTGCAGGTAAACGCTGCAGGAAACCAGTGCAGGAAACTGCTGCAGGAAAACGGTGCAGGAAAATGCTGCAGGAAACCTGTGCAGGAACCTGCTGCAGGAAACCGGTGCAGAAATCCACTGCAGGAAACCGCTGCTGGAAACTCCTGCAGGAAAATGCTGCAGGAAACCGGAGCAGGAAACCGCTTAAGGAACCCGGTGGAGGAAAATGGTGCAGGAAACTGCTGCAGGAAACCAGTGCAGGAAACCGCTGCAGTAGACCGCTGCAGGAAAACACTGCATGAAACCGGTGCAGGAAACTGCTGCAGGAAAACGCTGCAGGCAACTGTTGCAGGAAACCGGTGCAGGTAACCGCTGCTGTAAACTGCTGCAGGAAAACACTGCATGAAACGCTGCAGGAAATCGCTGCAGGAAACCAGTGCAGGAAACTGCTGCAGGAAACCGCTGCAGAAAACTGCTGCAGGAAAACGGTGCAGGAAAATGCTGCAGGAAACCTGTGCAGGAACCTGCTGCAGGAAACCGGTGCAGAAATCCACTGCAGGAAACCGCTGCTGGAAACTCCTGCAGGAAAACGCTGCAGGAAAACGCTGCAGGAAACCGCTTAAGGAACCCGGTGGAGGAAAATGGTGCAGGAAACTGCTGCAGGAAACCAGTGCAGGAAACCGCTGCAGTAGACCGCTGCAGGAAAACACTGCATGAAACCGGTGCAGGAAACTGCTGCAGGAAAACGCTGCAGGCAACTGTTGCAGGAAACCGGTGCAGGAAACCACTGCTGTAAACTGCTGCAGGAAAACACTGCATGAAACGTTGCAGGAAATCGCTGCTGGAAACAGCTGCAGGAAATCGCTGCAGGGAACTGCTGCAGTAAAATGCTTCAGGAAACTGCTGCAGGAAACCGGTGCAGGAAATCGGTGCAGGAAACTGCTTCAGGAAACCACTGCTGGGAAGAGCTGCAGGAAACCGGTGCAGAAAAACGCTGCAGGAGAATGCTGCAAGAAACTGCTGCAGGAAAACACTTCAGGAAACTGATGCAGGAAACCGGTGCAGGAAACCACTGCAGGAAACTGGTGCAGGAAACTGCTGCAGGAAACCACTGCAGGAAACTGCTTCAGGAAAACACTGTAGTAAACCGCTGCTGGAAACCGGCTGCAGGAAACCACTGCAGGAAACTGCTTCAGGAAACCGGCGCAGGAAACTGGTGCAGGAAACCGATGCAGTAAAACGCTGAAGGAAACCGGTGGAGGAAAACGGTGCAGGAAACTTGTGCAGGAAACCAGTGCAGGAAAACGCTACAGGAAACTGCTGCAGGAAACTTCTGCAGGAATCCAGTGCAGGAAACGTCTGCAGGAAACCGCTGCTGGAAACTGCTGCAGGAAAACACTTCAGTCAACCAGTGCATGAAACCGCTGCAGGTAAACGCTGCAGGAAACTGCTGCAGGAAACCGCTGCAGGAAACTGCTGCAGGAAAACGGTGCAGGAAAATGCTGCAGGAAACCTGTGCAGGAATCTGCTGCAGGAAACCTGTGCTGGAATCTGCTGCAGGAAACCGGTGCAGAAATCCACTGTAGGAAACCGCTGCTGCAAACTGCTGCAGGAAAACACAGCATGAAACCGGTGCAGGAAACTGCTGCAGGTAAACGCTGCAGGAAACCAGTGCAGGAAACTGGTGCAGGAAACCGCTGCAGAAAACTGCTGCAGGAAAACGGTGCAGGAAAATGCTGCAGGGAACCTGTGCAGGAAAACGCTACAGGAAACTACTGCAGGAAACTTCTGCAGGAATCCAGTGCAGGAAACTTCTGCAGGAAACCGCTGCAGGAAACCGCTGCAGGAAACCGCTGCAGGAAACTGCTTCAGGAAACCGGTGCAGGAAACCGCTGCTGGAAACTGCTGCAGGAAAACACTTCAGTCAACCAGTGCATGAAACCGCTGCAGGTAAACGCTGCAGGAAACCAGTGCAGGAAACTGCTGCAGGAAACTGCTGCAGAAAACTGCTGCACGAAAACGGTGCAGGAAAATGCTGCAGGAAACCTGTGCAGGAACCTGCTGCAGGAAACTGGTGCAGAAATCCACTGCAGGAAACCACTGCAGGAAAACGCTGCAGGAAACTGCTGCAGGAAACCAGTGCAGGAAAATGGTGCAGGTAATTGCTGCAGGAAACCAGTGCAAGAAACTACTGCAGGAAACAGCTTCAGTAAACCGGTGCAGGAAACTGCTGCAGTAAATCACTGCAGTCAACTGCTTCAGGAAACCAGTGCAGGAAACGCTGCAGGAAACTGCTGCAGGACACCACAGCAGAAAACTGCTGCAGGAAACCGGCGCAGAAAAACGCTGCAGGAGAATTCTCCAAGAAACTGCAGCAGGAAAACACTTCAGGAAACTGCTGCAGGAAACCACTGCAGGAAACTGGTGCAGGAAACTGCTGCAGGAAACCACTGCAGGAAACTGCTTCAGGAAACCGGCGCAGGAAACTGGTGCAGGAAACCGATGCAGTAAACCGCTGAAGGAAACCGGTGGAGGAAAACGGTGCAGGAAACTTCTGCAGGAAACCAGTGCAGGAAAACGCTACAGGAAACTGCTGCAGGAAACTTCTGCAGGAATCCAGTGCTGGAAACTTCTGCAGGAAACCGCTGCTGGAAACTGCTGCAGGAAAACACTTCAGTCAACCAGTGCATGAAACCACTGCAGGTAAACGCTGCAGGAAACCAGTGCAGGAAACTGCTGCAGGAAACCGCTGCAGAAAACTGCTGCAGGAAAACGGTGCAGGAAAATGCTGCAGGAAACCTGTTAAGGAAAACGCTTCAGGAAACTGCTGCAGGAAACTTCGGCAGGAATCCAGTGCAGGAAACTTCTGCAGGAAACTGCTGCAGGAAACCGCTGCAGGAAACTGCTTCAGGAAACCGGTGCAGGAAACCGCTGCTGGAAACTGCTGCAGGAAAACACTTCAGTCAACCAGTGCATGAAACGCTGCAGGTAAACGCTGCAGGAAACCAGTGCAGGAAACTGCTGCAGGAAACTGCTGCAGGAAACCGGTGCAGGAAAATGCCTGCAGGTTACTGCTGCAGGAAACCAGTGCAAGAAACTACTGCAGGAAACTGCTTCAGTAAACCGGTGCAGGAAACTGCTGCAGTAAATCGCTGCAGGCAACTGCTTCAGGAAACCAGAGCAGGAAACGCTGCAGGAAACTGCTGCAGGACACCACAGCAGGAAACTGCTTCAGAAAAACACTGCAGGAAACTGCTTCAGGAAAACACTGTAGGAAACCGCTGCTGGAAACCGCTGCAGGAAACTGCTTCAGGAAACCGGCGCAGGAAACTGGTGCAGGATTACCGATGCAGTAAACCGCTGAAGGAAACCGGTGGAGGAAAACGGTGCAGGAAACTTCTGCAGGAAACCAGTGCAGGAAAACGCTACAGGAAACTGCTGCAGGAAACTTCTGCAGAAATCCAGTGCAGGAAACTTCTGCAGGAAACCGCTGCTGGAAACTGCTGCAGGAAAACACTTCAGTCAACCAGTGCATGAAACCACTGCAGGTAAACGCTGCAGGAAACCAGTGCAGGAAACTGCTGCAGGAAACCGCTGCAGAAAACTGCTGCAGGAAAACGGTGCAGGAAAATGCTGCAGGAAACCTGTGAAAGAAAACGCTACACGAAACTGCTGCAGGAAACTTCTGCAGGAATCCAGTGCAGGAAACCGCTGCAGGAAACCGCTGCAGGAAACTGCTTCAGGAAACCGGTGCAGAAAACTGCTGCAGGAAAATGGTGCAGGAAAATGCTGCAGGAAACCTGTGCAGGAACCTGCTGCAGGAAACCGGTGCAGAAATCCACTGCAGGAAACCGCTGCAGGAAAACGCTGCTGGCAACTGCTGCAGGAAATCAGTGCAGGAAACTACTGCAGTAAACTACTTCAGTAAACCGGTGCAGAAAACTGCTGCAGGAAACCGCTGCAGAAAACCGCTGCAAGAAACCGCTGCAGAAAACTGCTGTAGGAAACTACTGCAGGAAACTGCTGCAGGTAACTGCTGCAGGAAACGGGTGCCGGAAACCACTGCAGGAAAACTCTGCAGGATACCGCTGCAGGAAACTGGTGCAGGGAACTGCTGCAGGAAACCACTGCAGGAAACTGCTGCAGGAAATCACTGCAGGAAAATGCTGCAGGCACCTGCTGCAGGAAACTGCTTCAGGGAACCGGCGCAGGGAACTGGTACAGGAAACCGGTGCAGGAAATTGCTGCAGGAAAACGCTGCAGGAAACCGGTGAGGGAAACTGCTGCAGGAAACCAGTGCAGGAAAACGCTACAGGAAACTACTGCAGAAAACTTCTGCTGGAAACCGTTGCAGGAATCCGGTGCAGGAAACTTCTGCAGGAAACTGCTGCAGGAAAATGATGCAGGAAACCACTGCAAGATACCGGTGCAGGAAACTGCTGCAGGAAATCGCTGCAGGAAAACGCTGCAGGAAACTGCTGCAGGAAAACACTGCATGAAGACGGTGCAGGAAACTGGTGCAGGAATCGGGTGCAGGGAACCACAGTAGGAAACTGCTTCAGGAAACCAGTGCAGGAAACCGCTGCAGGAAACCGCTTTAGGAAACTGCTGCTGGAAACAGTTGCAGGTAACCGGTACAGGAAAATGCTGCAGGAAAGTGGTACAGGAAAACACTTCAGGCAACCAGTGCATGAAACCGCTGCAGGTAAATGCTGCAGGAAACCAGTGCAGGAAACCGCTGCTGGAAACTCCCGCAGGAAAACGCTGCAGGAAACCGCTTAAGGAAACCGGTGGAGGAAAACGGTGTTGGAAACTGCTGCAGGAAACCGCTGCAGTAGACCGCTGCAGGAAAACACTGCATGAAACCGGTGCAGGAAACTGCTGCAGGAAAACGCTACAGGCAACTGTTGCAGGAAACTGCTGCAGGAAACCGCTGCTGGAAACTGCTGCAGGAAAACACTGCATGAAACCGGTGCAGGAAACTGCTGCACTAAACCGCTGCAGGACACTGCTTCAGGAAACCGGTGCAGGAAACCTCTGCTGGAAACTGCTGCAGGAAAACACTGCATGAAACCGGTGCAGGAAACTGCTGCAAGAAAATGCTGCAGGCAACTGTTGCAGGAAACCGGTGCAGGTAACCGCTGCTGGAAACTGCTGCAGGAAAACACTGCATGAAACCGGTGCAGGAAACTGCTGCAGGAAATCGCTGCAGGAAAACGCTGCAGGAAACTGCTGCAGGAAGACGCTGCACGAAGACGGTGCAGGAAACTGGTGCAGGAATCGGGTGCAGGGAACCACAGTAGGAAACTGCTTCAGGAAACCAGTGCAGGAAACCGCTGCAGGAAACTGCTTTAGGAAACCGCTGCTGGAAACAGTTGCAGGTAACCGGTGCAGGAAAATGCTGCAGGAAAGTGGTACAGGAAAACACTTCAGGCAACCAATGCATGAAACCATTGCAGGTAAATGCTGCAGGAAACCAGTGCAGGAAACCGCTGCTGGAAACTCCCGCAGGAAAACGCTGCAGGAAAACGCTGCAGGAAACCGCTTAAGGAACCCGGTGGAGGAAAACGGTGCAGGAAACCGGTGCAGGAAACCGATGCAGTAAACCGCTGATGGAAACCGGTGGAGGAAAACGCTGCAGGAAACTTCTGCAGGAATCCAGTGCAGGAAACTGCTGCAGAAAACTGCTGCAGGAAAACGGTTCAGGAAAATGCTGCAGGAAACCTGTGCAGGAACCTGCTGCAGGAAACCGGTGCAGAAATCCACTGCGGGAAACCACTGCAGGAAAACGCTGCAGGAAACTGCTGCAGGAAACCGGTGCAGGAAAATGCTGTAGGTTACTGCTGCAGGAAACCAGTGCAAGAAACCAGTGCAGGAAACCGCTGCAGTAGACTGCTGCAGGAAAACACTGCATGAAACCGGTGCAGGAAACTGCTGCAGGAAAAAGCTGCAGGCAACTGTTGCAGGAAACTGGTGCAGGAAACCGCTGCTGGAAACTGCTGCAGGAAAACACTGCATGAAACCGGTGCAGGAAACTGCTGCAGTAAACCGCTGCAGGACACTGCTTCAGGAAACCGGTGCAGGAAACCTCTGCTGGAAACTGCTGCAGGAAAACACTGCAGGAAATGCTGCAGGAAATCGCTGCTGGAAACAGCTGCAGGAAACTGCTGCAGGGAACTGCTGCAGGAAACCGGTGCAGGAAACCGCTGCAGGAAACAGCTTCAGGAAACCATTGCTGGAAACAGCTGCAGGAAACCAGTGTAGAAAAAAGGCTGCAGGAGAATGCTGCAAGACACTGCTGCAGGAAAACACTTCAGGAAACTGATGCAGGAAACCAGTGCAGGAAACCACTGCAGGAAACTGGTGCAGGAAACTGCTGCAGGAAACCACTGCAGGAAACTGCTTCAGGAAAACACTGTAGGAAACCGCTGCTGGAAACCGGTGCAGGAAACCACTGCAGGAAACTTGTGCAGGAAACCAAGGCAGTAAACCGCTGATGGAAACCGGTGGAGGAAAACGCTGCAGGAAACTTCTGCAGGAATCCAGTGCAGGAAACTGCTGCAGAAAACTGCTGCAGGAAAACGGTTCAGGAAAATGCTGCAGGAAACCTGTGCAGGAAACTGCTGCAGGAAACCGGTGCAGGAAAATGCTGTAGGTTACTGCTGCAGGAAACCAGTGCAAGAAACCAGTGCAGGAAACCGCTGCAGTAGACTGCTGCAGGAAAACACTGCATGAAACCGGTGCAGGAAACTGCTGCAGGAAAACGCTGCAGGCAACTGTTGCAGGAAACTGGTGCAGGAAACCGCTGCTGGAAACTGCTGCAGGAAAACACTGCATGAAACCGGTGCAGGAAACTGCTGCAGGAAACCTGTGAAGGAAAACGCTACACGAAACTGCTGCAGGAAACTTCTGCAGGACTCCAGTGCAGGAAACCGCTGCAGGAAACCGCTGCAGGAAACTGCTTCAGGAAACCGGTGCAGAATACTGCTGCAGGAAAATGGTGCAGGAAAATGCTGCAGGAAACCTGTGCAGGAACCTGCTGCAGGAAACCGGTGCAGAAATCCACTGCAGGAAACCGCTGCAGGAAAACGCTGCTGGCAACTGCTGCAGGAAATCAGTGCAGGAAACTACTGCAGTAAACTGCTTCAGTAAACCGGTGCAGAAAACTGCTGCAAGAAACCGCTGCAGAAAACTGCTGTAGGAAACTACTGCAGGAAACTGCTGCAGGCAACTGCTGCAGGAAACGGGTGCAGGAAACCACTGCAGGAAAACTCTGCAGGATACCGCTGCAGGAAACTGGTGCAGGGAACTGATGCAGGAAACCACTGCAGGAAACTGCTGCAGGAAATCACTGCAGGAAAATGCTGCAGGCACCTGCTGCAGGAAACTGCTTCAGGGAACCGGCGCAGGGAACTGGTTCAGAAAAACGGTGCAGGAAATTGCTGCAGGAAAACGCTGCAGGAAACCGGTGAGGGAAACTGCTGCAGGAAACCAGTGCAGGAAAACGCTACAGGAAACTACTGCAGAAAACTTCTGCTGGAAACCGTTGCAGGAAACTTCTGCAGGAAACTGCTGCAGGAAAATGCTGCAGGAAACCACTGCAAGAAACCGGTGCAGGAAACTGCTGCAGGAAATCGCTGCAGGAAAACGCTGCAGGAAACTGCTGCAGGAAAACACTGCATGAAGACGGTGCAGGAAACTGGTGCAGGAATTGGGTGCAGGGAACCACAGTAGGAAACTGCTTCAGGAAACCGCTGCTGGAAACAGTTGCAGGTAACCGGTGCAGGAAAATGCTGCAGGAAAGTGGTACAGGAAAACACTTCAGGCAACCAGTGCATGAAACCGTTGCAGGTAAATGCTGCAGGAAACCAGTGCAGGAAACCGCTACTGGAAACTCCCGCAGGAAAACGCTGCAGGAAAACGCTGCAGGAAACCGCTTAAGGAACCCGGTGGAGGAAAATGGTGCAGGAAACCAGTGCAGGAAACCAGTGCAGGAAACCGCTGCAGAAAAGCACTGCATGAAACCGGTGCAGGAAACTGCTGCAAGAAAATGCTGCAGGCAACTGTTGCAGGAAACCGGTGCAGGTAACCGCTGCTGGAAACTGCTGCAGGAAAACACTGCATGAAACCGGTGCAGGAAACTGCTGCCGGAAAATGTTGCAGGAAACCACTGCAAGAAACCGGTGCAGGAAACTGCTGCAGGAAACCGGTGCAGGAAAATGCTGTAGGTTACTGCTGCAGGAAACCAGTGCAGGAAACTGCTGCAGTAGACTGCTGCAGGAAAACACTGCATGAAACCGGTGCAGGAAACTGCTGCAGGAAAACGCTGCAGGCAACTGTTGCAGGAAACCGGTGCAGGAAACCGCTGCTGGAAACTGCTGCAGGAAAACACTGCATGAAACCGGTGCAGGAAACTGCTGCAGTAAACCGCTGCAGGACACTGCTTCAGGAAACCGGTGCAGGAAACCTCTGCTGGAAACTGCTGCAGGAAAACACTGCAGGAAACGCTGCAGGAAATTGCTGCTGGAAACAGCTGCAGGAAACTGCTGCAGGGAACTGCTGCAGGAAACCGGTGCAGGAAACCGCTGCAGGAAACAGCTTCAGGAAACCATTGCTGGAAACAGCTGCAGGAAACCGGTGTAGAAAAACGCTGCAGGAGAATGCTGCAAGAAACTGCTGCAGGAAAACACTTCAGGAAACTGATGCAGGAAACCCGTGCAGGAAACCACTGCAGGAAACTGGTGCAGGAAACTGCTGCAGGAAACCACTGCAGGAAACTGCTTCAGGAAAACACTGTAGTAAACCGCTGCTGGAAACCGCTGCAGGAAACCACTGCAGGAAACTGCTTCAGGAAACGGGCGCAGGAAACTGGCGCAGGAAACCGATGCAGTAAACCACTGAAGGAAACCGGTGGAGGAAAACGGTGCAGGAAACTTCTGCAGGAAACCAGTGCAGGAAAACGCTACAGGAAACTGATGCAGGAAACCTCTGCAGGAATCCAGAGCAGGAAACTTCTGCAGGAAACCGCTGCTGGAAACTGCTGCAGGAAAACACTTCAGTCAACCAGTGCATGAAACCGCTGCAGGTAAACGCTGCAGGAAACCAGTGCAGGAAACTGCTGCAGGAAACCGCTGCAGAGAACTGCTGCAGGAAAACGGTGCAGGAAAATGCTGCAGGAAACCTGTGCAGGAACTTGCTGCAGGAAACTGGTGCAGAAATCCACTGCAGGAAACCGCTGCTGGATACAGCTGCAGGAAATCGCTGCAGGAAAATGCTGCAGGAAAATGCTGCAGGAAATCAGTGCAGTAAACTCCTGCAGTAAACTGCTTCAGTAAACCGCTGCAGAAAACTGCTGCAGGAAACCGCTGCAGAAAACCGCTGCAAGAAACCGCTGCAGAAAACTGCTGCACCGGTTTCCTGAAGCAGTGTCCTGCAGCGGTTTACTGCAGCAGTTTCCTGCACCGGTTTCATGCAGTGTTTTCCTGCAGCAGTTTCCAGCAGCGGTTTCCTGCACCAGTTTCCTGCAACAGTTGCCTGCAGCGTTTTCCTGCAGCAGTTTCCTGCTGCAGGAAAACGCTGCTGCAGGAAACCTGTGAAGGAAAACGCTACACGAAACTGCTGCAGGAAACTTCTGCAGGAATCCAGTGCAGGAAACCGCTGCAGGAAACCGGTGCAGGAAACTGCTTCAGGAAACCGGTGCAGAATACTGCTGCAGGAAAATGGTGCAGGAAAATGCTGCAGGAACCTGCTGCAGGAAACCGGTGCAGAAATCCACTGCAGGAAACCGCTGCAGGAAAACGCTGCTGGCAACTGCTGCAGGAAATCAGTGCAGGAAACTACTGCAGTAAACTGCTTCAGTAAACCGGTGCAGAAAACTGCTGCAAGAAACCGCTGCAGAAAACTGCTGCAAGAAACCGCTGCAGAAAACTGCTGTAGGAAACTACTGCAGGAAACTGCTGCAGGCAACTGCTGCAGGAAACGGGTGCAGGAAACCACTGCAGGAAAACTCTGCAGGATACCGCTGCAGGAAACTGGTGCAGGGAACTGCTGCAGGAAACCACTGCAGGAAACTGCTGCAGGAAATCACTGCAGGAAAATGCTGCAGGCACCTGCTGCAGGAAACTGCTTCAGGGAACCGGCGCAGGGAACTGGTTCAGAAAAACGGTGCAGGAAATTGCTGCAGGAAAACGCTGCAGGAAACCGGTGAGGGAAACTGCTGCAGGAAACCAGTGCAGGAAAACTACTGCAGAAAACTTCTGCTGGAAACCGTTGCAGGAATCCGGTGCAGGAAACTTCTGCAGGAAACTGCTGCAGGAAAATGCTGCAGGAAACCACTGCAAGAAACCGGTGCAGGAAACTGCTGCAGGAAATCGCTGCAGGAAAACGCTGCAGGAAACTGCTGCAGGAAAACACTGCATGAAGACGGTGCAGGAAACTGGTGCAGGAATCGGGTGCAGGGAACCACAGTAGGAAACTGCTTCAGGAAACCAGTGCAGGAAACCGCTGCAGGAAACTGCTTTAGGAAACCGCTGCTGGAAACAGTTGCAGGTAACCGGTGCAGGAAAATGCTGCAGGAAAGTGGTACAGGAAAACACTTCAGGCAACCAGTGCATGAAACCGTTGCAGGTAAATGCTGCAGGAAACCAGTGCAGGAAACCGCTACTGGAAACTCCCGCAGGAAAACGCTGCAGGAAAACGCTGCAGGAAACCGCTTAAGGAACCCGGTGGAGGAAAACGGTGCAGGAAACCAGTGCAGGAAACCAGTGCAGGAAACCAGTGCAGGAAACCGCTGCAGAAAAGCACTGCATGAAACCGGTGCAGGAAACTGCTGCAAGAAAATGCTGCAGGCAACTGTTGCAGGAAACCGGTGCAGGTAACCGCTGCTGGAAACTGCTGCAGGAAAACACTGCATGAAACCGGTGCAGGAAACTGCTGCCGGAAAATGTTGCAGGAAACCACTGCAAGAAACCGGTGCAGGAAACTGCTGCAGGAAACCGGTGCAGGAAAATGCTGTAGGTTACTGCTGCAGGAAACCAGTGCAAGAAACCAGTGCAGGAAACTGCTGCAGTAGACTGCTGCAGGAAAACACTGCATGAAACCGGTGCAGGAAACTGCTGCAGGAAAACGCTGCAGGCAACTGTTGCAGGAAACCGGTGCAGGAAACCGCTGCTGGAAACTGCTGCAGGAAAACACTGCATGAAACCGGTGCAGGAAACTGCTGCAGTAAACAGCTGCAGGAAACTGCTGCAGGGAACTGCTGCAGGAAACCGGTGCAGGAAACCGCTGCAGGAAACAGCTTCAGGAAACCATTGCTGGAAACAGCTGCAGGAAACCGGTGTAGAAAAACGCTGCAGGAGAATGCTGCAAGAAACTGCTGCAGGAAAACACTTCAGGAAACTGATGCAGGAAACCGGTGCAGGAAACCACTGCAGGAAACTGGTGCAGGAAACTGCTGCAGGAAACCACTGCAGGAAACTGCTTCAGGAAAACACTGTAGTAAACCGCTGCTGGAAACTGCTGCAGGAAACCACTGCAGGAAACTGCTTCAGGAAACGGGCGCAGGAAACTGGCGCAGGAAACCGATGCAGTAAACCGCTGAAGGAAACCGGTGGAGGAAAACGGTGCAGGAAACTTCTGCAGGAAACCAGTGCAGGAAAACGCTACAGGAAACTGATGCAGGAAACCTCTGCAGGAATCCAGTGCAGGAAACTTCTGCAGGAAACCGCTGCTGGAAACTGCTGCAGGAAAACACTTCAGTCAACCAGTGCATGAAACCGCTGCAGGTAAACGCTTCAGGAAACCAGTGCAGGAAACTGCTGCAGGAAACCGCTGCAGAGAACTGCTGCAGGAAAACGGTGCAGGAAAATGCTGCAGGAAACCTGTGCAGGAACCTGCTGCAGGAAACTGGTGCAGAAATCCACTGCAGGAAACCGCTGCTGGAAACAGCTGCAGGAAATCGCTGCAGGAAAATGCTGCAGGAAAATGCTGCAGGAAATCAGTGCAGTAAACTACTGCAGTAAACTGCTTCAGTAAACCGCTGCAGAAAACTGCTGCAGGAAACCGCTGCAGAAAACCGCTGCAAGAAACCGCTGCAGAAAACTGCTGCAGGAAACTGCTGCAGGCAACTGCTGCAGGAGACGGGTGCAGGAAACCACTGCAGGAAAGCTCTGCAGGACACCACTGCAGGAAACCGGTGCAGGGAATTGCTGCAGGAAACCGCTGCAGGAAACTGCTGCAGGAAATCACTGCAGGAAAATGCTGCAGGCACCTGCTGCAGGAAACTGCTTCAGGGAACCGGCGCAGGGAACTGGTTCAGGAAACCGGTGCAGGAAATTGCTGCAGGAAAACGCTGCAGGAAACCGGTGAGGGAAACTCCTGCAGGAAACCAGTGCAGGAAAACGCTACAGGAAACTACTGCAGAAAACTTCTGCTGGAAACCGTTGCAGGAATCCGGTGCAGGAAACTGCTGCAGGAAAATGCTGCAGGAAACCACTGCAAGAAACCGGTGCAGGAAACTGCTGCAGGAAATCGCTGCATGAAGACAGTGCAGGAAACGGGTGCAGGAATCGGGTGCAGGGAACCACAGTAGGAAATTGCTTCAGGAAACCAGTGCAGGAAACCGCTGCAGGAAACTGCTTTAGGAAACCGCTGCTGGAAACAGTTGCAGGTAACCGGTACAGGAAAATGCTGCAGGAAAGTGGTACAGGAAAACACTTCAGGCAACCAGTGCATGAAACCGCTGCAGGTAAATGCTGCAGGAAACCAGTGCCGGAAACCGCTGCTGGAAACTCCCGCAGGAAAACGCTGCAGGAAAACGCTGCAGGAAACCGCTTAAGGAAACCGGTGGAGGAAAACGGTGCTGGAAACTGCTGCAGGAAACCGCTGCAGTAGACCGCTGCAGGAAAACACTGCATGAAACCGGTGCAGGAAACTGCTGCAGGAAAACGCTACAGGCAACTGTTGCAGGAAACCGGTGCAGGAAACCGCTGCTGGAAACTGCTGCAGGAAAACACTGCATGAAACCAGTGCAGGAAACTGCTGCAGTAAACCGCTGCAGGACATTGCTTCAGGAAACCGGTGCAGGAAACCTCTGCTGGAAACTGCTGCAGGAAAACACTGCAGGAAAGGCTGCAGGAAATCGCTGCTGAAAACAGGTGCAGGAAACCGCTGCAGGGAACTGCTGCAGGAAAATGCTTCAGGAAACTGCTGCAGGAAACCGGTGCAGGAAACCTGTGCAGGAAACAGCTTCAGGAAACCACTGCTGGAAACAGCTGCAGGAAACCGGTGCAGAAAAACGCTGCAGGAGAATGCTGCAAGAAACTGCTGCAGGAAAACACTTCAGGAAACTGATGCAGGAAACCGGTGCAGGAAACCACTGCAGGAAACTGGTGCAGGAAACTGCTGCAGGAAACCACTGCAGGAAACTGCTTCAGGAAAACACTGCAGGAAACCGCTGCTGGAAACCGCTGCAGGAAACCACTGCAGGAAACTGCTTCAGGAAACGGGCGCAGGAAACTGGCGCAGGAAACCGATGCAGTAAACCGCTGAAGGAAACCGGTGGAGGAAAACGGTGCAGGAAACTTCTGCAGGAAACCAGTGCAGGAAAACGCTACAGGAAACTGCTGCAGGAAACTTCTGCAGGAATCCAGTGCAGAAAACCTCAGCAGGAAACCGCTGCTGGAAACTGCTGCAGGAAAACACTTCAGTCAACCAGTGCATGAAACCGCTGCAGGTAAACGCTGCAGGAAACCAGTGCAGGAAACTGCTGCAGGAAACCGCTGCAGAAAACTGCTGCAGGAAAACGGGCAGGAAAATGCTGCAGGAAACCTGTGCAGGAACCTGCTGCAGGAAACCGGTGCAGAAATCCACTGCAGGAAACCGCTGCTGGAAACTCCTGCAGGAAAACGCTGCAGGAAAACGCTGCAGGAAACCGCTTAAGGAACCTGGTGGAGGAAAACGGTGCAGGAAACCAGTGCAGGAAACCGCTGCAGTAGACCGCTGCAAGAAAACACTGCATGAAACCGGTGCAGGAAACTGCTGCAAGAAAATGCTGCAGGCAACTGTTGCAGGAAACCGGTGCAGGTAACCGCTGCTCGAAACTGCTGCAGGAAAACACTGCATGAAACCGGTGCAGGAAACCTCTGCCGGAAAATGTTGCAGGAAACCACTGCAAGAAACCGGTGCAGGAAACTGCTGCAGGAAATCGCTGCAGGAAAACGCTGCAGGAAACTGCTGCAGGAAAACGCTGCACGAAGACGGTGCAGGAAACTGGTGCAGGAATCGGGTGCAGGGAACCATAGTAGGAAACTGCTTCCGGAAACCAGTGCAGGAAACTGCTGCAGGAAACTGCTTTAGGAAACCGCTGCTGGAAACAGTTGCAGGTAACCGGTGCAGGAAAATGCTGCAGGAAAGTGGTACAGGAAAACACTTCAGGCAACCAATGCATGAAACCGTTGCAGGTAAATGCTGCAGGAAACCAGTGCAGGAAACCGCTGCTGGAAACTCCCGCAGGAAAACGCTGCAGGAAAACGCTGCAGGAAACCGCTTAAGGAACCCGGTGGAGGAAAACGGTGCAGGAAACTGCTGCAGGATACCAGTGCAGGAAACCGCTGCAGTAGACTGCTGCAGGAAAACACTGCATGAAACCGGTGCAGGAAACTGCTGCAGGAAAACGCTGCAGGCAACTGTTGCAGGAAACCGCTGCTGGAAACCGCTGCTGGAAACTGCTGCAGGAAAACACTGCATGAAACCGGTGCAGGAAACTGCTGCAGTAAACCGCTGCAGGACACTGCTTCAGGAAACCGGTGCAGGAAACCTCTGCTGGAAACTGCTGCAGGAAAACACTGCATGAAACGCTGCAGGAAATCGCTGCTGGAAACAGCTGCAGGAAACTGCTGCAGGGAACTGCTGCAGGAAACCGGTGCAGGAAACCGCTGCAGGAAACAGCTTCAGGAAACCATTGCTGGAAACAGCTGCAGGAAACCGGTGTAGAAAAACGCTGCAGGAGAATGCTGCAAGAAACTGCTGCAGGAAAACACTTCAGGAAACTGATGCAGGAAACCAGTGCAGGAAACCACTGCAGGAAACTGGTGCAGGAAACTGCTGCAGGAAACAACTGCAGGAAACTGCTTCAGGAAAACACTGGAGGAAACCGCTGCTGGAAACCGGTGCAGGAAACCACTGCAGGAAACTGGTGCAGGAAACCGATGCAGTAAACCGCTGATGGAAACCGGTGGAGGAAAACGCTGCAGGAAACTTCTGCAGGAATCCAGTGCAGGAAACTGCTGCAGAAAACTGCTGCAGGAAAACGGTTCAGGAAAATGCTGCAGGAAACCTGTGCAGTAACCTGCTGCAGGAAACCGGTGCAGAAATCCACTGCGGGAAACCACTGCAGGAAAACGCTGCAGGAAACTGCTGCAGGAAACCGGTGCAGGAAAATGCTGTAGGTTACTGCTGCAGGAAACCAGTGCAAGAAACTAGTGCAGGAAACTGCTTCAGTAAACCGGTGCAGGAAACTGCTGCAGTAAATCGCTGCAGGCAACTGCTTCAGGAAACCAGTGCAGGAAACGCTGCAGGAAACTGCTGCAGGACACCACAGCAGAAAACTGCTGCAGGAAACCGGTGCAGAAAAATGCTGCAGGAGAATGCTGCAAGAAACTGCTGCAGGAAAACACTTCAGGAAACTGATGCAGGAAACCGGTGCAGGAAACCACTGCAGGAAACTGGTGCAGGAAACTGCTGCAGGAAACCACTGCAGGAAACTGCTTCAGGAAAACACTGTAGTAAACCGCTGCTGGAAACCGCTGCAGGAAACCACTGCAGGAAACTGCTTCAGGAAACGGGCGCAGGAAACTGGCGCAGGAAACCGATGCAGTAAACCGCTGAAGGAAACCGGTGGAGGAAAACGGTGCAGGAAACTTCTGCAGGAAACCAGTGCAGGAAAACGCTACAGGAAACTGATGCAGGAAACCTCTGCAGGAATCCAGTGCAGGAAACTTCTGCAGGAAACCGCTGCTGGAAACTGCTGCAGGAAAACACTTCAGTCAACCAGTGCATGAAACCGCTGCAGGTAAACGCTGCAGGAAACCAGTGCAGGAAACTGCTGCAGGAAACCGCTGCAGAGAACTGCTGCAGGAAAACGGTGCAGGAAAATGCTGCTGGAAACCTGTGCAGGAACCTGCTGCAGGAAACTGGTGCAGAAATCCACTGCAGGAAACCGCTGCTGGAAACAGCTGCAGGAAATCGCTGCAGGAAATCAGTGCAGTAAACTACTGCAGTAAACTGCTTCAGTAAACCGCTGCAGAAAACTGCTGCAGGAAACCGCTGCAGAAAACCGCTGCAAGAAACCGCTGCAGAAAACTGCTGCAGGAAACTGCTGCAGGCAACTGCTGCAGGAGACGGGTGCAGGAAACCACTGCAGGAAAGCTCTGCAGGACACCACTGCAGGAAACCGGTGCAGGGAACTGCTGCAGGAAACCGCTGCAGGAAACTGCTGCAGGAAATCACTGCAGGAAAATGCTGCAGGCACCTGCTGCAGGAAACTGCTTCAGGGAACCGGCGCAGGGAACTGGTTCAGGAAACCGGTGCAGGAAATTGCTGCAGGAAAACGCTGCAGGAAACCGGTGAGGGAAACTCCTGCAGGAAACCAGTGCAGGAAAACGCTACAGGAAACTACTGCAGAAAACTTCTGCTGGAAACCGTTGCAGGAATCCGGTGCAGGAAACTGCTGCAGGAAAATGCTGCAGGAAACCACTGCAGGAAACTGGTGCAGGAAACTGCTGCAGGAAACCACTGCAGGAAACTGCTTCAGGAAAACACTGTAGTAAACCGCTGCTGGAAACCGCTGCAGGAAACCACTGCAGGAAACTGGTGCAGGAAACCACGGCAGTAAACCGCTGAAGGAAACCGGTGGAGGAAAACGGTGCAGGAAACTTCTGCAGGAAACCAGTGCAGGAAAACGCTACAGGAAACTGATGCAGGAAACCTCTGCATGAATCCAGTGCAGGAAACTTCTGCAGGAAACCAGTGCTGGAAACTGCTGCAGGAAAACACTTCAGTCAACCAGTGCATGAAACCGCAGCAGGTAAACGCTGCAGGAAACCAGTGCAGGAAACTGCTGCAGGAAACCGCTGCAGAGAACTGCTGCAGGAAAACGGTGCAGGAAAATGCTGCAGGAAACCTGTGCAGGAACCTGCTGCAGGAAACTGGTGCAGAAATCCACTGCAAGAAACCGCTGCAGGAAACCGCTGCTGGAAACAGCTGCAGGAAATCGCTGCAGGAAAATGCTGCAGGCAACTGCTGCAGGAAATCAGTGCAGTAAACTACTGCAGTAAACTGCTTCAGTAAACCGCTGCAGAAAACTGCTGCAGGAAACCGCTGCAGAAAACCGCTGCAAGAAACCGCTGCAGAAAACTGCTGCAGGAAACTGCTGCAGGCAACTGCTGCAGGAGACGGGTGCAGGAAACCACTGCAGGAAAGCTCTGCAGGACACCACTGCAAGAAACCGGTGCAGGGAACTGCTGCAGGAAACCACTGCAGGAAAATGCTGCAGGAAATCACTGCAGGAAAATGCTGCAGGCACCTGCTGCAGGAAACTGCTTCAGGGAACCGGCGCAGGGAACTGGTTCAGGAAACCGGTGCAGGAAATTGCTGCAGGAAAACGCTGCAGGAAACCGGTGAGGGAAACTCCTGCAGGAAACCAGTGCAGGAAAACGCTACAGAAAACTACTGCAGAAAACTTCTGCTGGAAACCGTTGCAGGAATCCGGTGCAGGAAACTGCTGCAGGAAAATGCTGCAGGAAACCACTGCAAGAAACCGGTGCAGGAAACTGCTGCAGGAAATCGCTGCATGAAGACAGTGCAGGAAACGGGTGCAGGAATCGGGTGCAGGGAACCACAGTAGGAAATTGCTTCAGGAAACCAGTGCAGGAAACCGCTGCAGGAAACTGCTTTAGGAAACCGCTGCTGGAAACAGTTGCAGGTAACCGGTACAGGAAAATGCTGCAGGAAAGTGGTACAGGAAAACACTTCAGGCAACCAGTGCATGAAACCGCTGCAGGTAAATGCTGCAGGAAACCAGTGCCGGAAACCGCTGCTGGAAACTCCCGCAGGAAAACGCTGCAGGAAAACGCTGCAGGAAACCGCTTAAGGAAACCGGTGGAGGAAAACGGTGCTGGAAACTGCTGCAGGAAACCGCTGCAGTAGACCGCTGCAGGAAAACACTGCATGAAACCGGTGCAGGAAACTGCTGCAGGAAAACGCTACAGGCAACTGTTGCAGGAAACCGGTGCAGGAAACCGCTGCTGGAAACTGCTGCAGGAAAACACTGCATGAAACCGGTGCAGGAACCTGCTGCAGGAAACCGGTGCAGAAATCCACTGCAGGAAACCGCTGCTGGAAACTCCTGCAGGAAACCACTGCAGGAAAACGCTGCAGGAAACCGCTTAAGGAACCTGGTGGAGGAAAACGGTGCAGGAAACCAGTGCAGGAAACCGCTGCAGTAGACCGCTGCAAGAAAACACTGCATGAAACCGGTGCAGGAAACTGCTGCAAGAAAATGCTGCAGGCAACTGTTGCAGGAAACCGGTGCAGGTAACCGCTGCTAGAAACTGCTGCAGGAAAACACTGCATGAAACCGGTGCAGGAAACCTCTGCCGGAAAATGTTGCAGGAAACCACTGCATGAAACCGGTGCAGGAAACTGCTGCAGGAAATCGCTGCAGGAAAACGCTGCAGGAAACTGCTGCAGGAAAACGCTGCACGAAGACGGTGCATGAAACTGGTGCAGGAATCGGGTGCAGGGAACCATAGTAGGAAACTGCTTCCGGAAACCAGTGCAGGAAACTGCTGCAGGAAACTGCTTTAGGAAACCGCTGCTGGAAACAGTTGCAGGTAACCGGTGCAGGAAAATGCTGCAGGAAAGTGGTACAGGAAAACACTTCAGGCAACCAATGCATGAAACCGTTGCAGGTAAATGCTGCAGGAAACCAGTGCAGGAAACCGCTGCTGGAAACTCCCGCAGGAAAACGCTGCAGGAAAACGCTGCAGGAAACTGCTTAAGGAACCCGGTGGAGGAAAACGGTGCAGGAAACTGCTGCAGGATACCAGTGCAGGAAACCGCTGCAGTAGACTGCTGCAGGAAAACACTGCATGAAACCGGTGCAGGAAACTGCTGCAGGAAAACGCTGCAGGCAACTGTTGCAGGAAACCGGTGCAGGAAACCGCTGCTGGAAACTGCTGCAGGAAAACACTGCATGAAACCGGTGCAGGAAACTGCTGCAGTAAACCGCTGCAGGACACTGCTTCAGGAAACCGGTGCAGGAAACCTCTGCTGGAAACTGCTGCAGGAAAACACTGCAGGAAATGCTGCAGGAAATCGCTGCTGGAAACAGCTGCAGGAAACTGCTGCAGGGAACTGCTGCAGGAAACCGGTGCAGGAAACCGCTGCAGGAAACAGCTTCAGGAAACCATTGCTGGAAACAGCTGCAGGAAACCGGTGTAGAAAAACGCTGCAGGAGAATGCTGCAAGAAACTGCTGCAGGAAAACACTTCAGGAAACTGATGCAGGAAACCAGTGCAGGAAACCACTGCAGGAAACTGGTGCAGGAAACTGCTGCATGAAACAACTGCAGGAAACTGCTTCAGGAAAACACTGGAGGAAACCGCTGCTGGAAACCGGTGCAGGAAACCACTGCAGGAAACTGGTGCAGGAAACCAAGGCAGTAAACCGCTGATGGAAACCGGTGGAGGAAAACGCTGCAGGAAACTTCTGCAGGAATCCAGTGCAGGAAACTGCTGCAGAAAACTGCTGCAGGAAAACGGTTCAGGAAAATGCTGCAGGAAACCTGTGCAGGAACCTGCTGCAGGAAACCGGTGCAGAAATCCACTGCGGGAAACCACTGCAGGAAAACGCTGCAGGAAACTGCTGCAGGAAACCGGTGCAGGAAAATGCTGTAGATTACTGCTGCAGGAAACCAGTGCAAGAAACCAGTGCAGGAAACCGCTGCAGTAGACTGCTGCAGGAAAACACTGCATGAAACCTGTGCAGGAAACTGCTGCAGGAAAACGCTGCAGGCAACTGTTGCAGGAAACCGGTGCAGGAAACCGCTGCTGGAAACTGCTGCAGGAAAACACTGCATGAAACCGGTGCAGGAAACTGCTGCAGTAAACCGCTGCAGGACACTGCTTCAGGAAACCGGTGCAGGAAACCTCTGCTGGAAACTGCTGCAGGAAAACACTGCAGGAAATGCTGCAGGAAATCGCTGCTGGAAACAGCTGCAGGAAACTGCTGCAGGGAACTGCTGCAGGAAACCGGTGCAGGAAACCGCTGCAGGAAACAGCTTCAGGAAACCATTGCTGGAAACAGCTGCAGGAAACCGGTGTAGAAAAACGCTGCAGGAGAATGCTGCAAGAAACTGCTGCAGGAAAACACTTCAGGAAACTGATGCAGGAAACCAGTGCTGGAAACAACTGCAGTAAACTGCTTCAGGAAAACACTGGAGGAAACCGCTGCTGGAAACCGGTGCAGGAAACCACTGCAGGAAACTGGTGCAGGAAACCGATGCAGTAAACCGCTGATGGAAACCGGTGGAGGAAAACGCTGCAGGAAACTTCTGCAGGAATCCAGTGCAGGAAACTGCTGCAGAAAACTGCTGCAGGAAAACGGTTCAGGAAAATGCTGCAGGAAACCTGTGCAGGAACCTGCTGCAGGAAACCGGTGCAGAAATCCACTGCGGGAAACCACTGCAGGAAAACGCTGCAGGAAACTGCTGCAGGAAACCGGTGCAGGAAAATGCTGTAGGTTACTGCTGCAGGAAACCAGTGCAAGAAACTAGTGCAGGAAACTGCTTCAGTAAACCGGTGCAGGAAACTGCTGCAGTAAATCACTGCAGGCAACTGCTTCAGGAAACCAGTGCAGGAAACGCTGCAGGAAACTGCTGCAGGACACCACAGCAGAAAACTGCTGCAGGAAACCGGTGCAGAAAAACGCTGCAGGAGAATGCTGCAAGAAACTGCTGCAGGAAAACACTTCAGGAAACTGATGCAGGAAACCGGTGCAGGAAACCACTGCAGGAAACTGGTGCAGGAAACTGCTGCAGGAAACCACTGCAGGAAACTGCTTCTGGAAAACACTGTAGTAAACCGCTGCTGAAAACCGCTGCAGGAAACCACTGCAGGAAACTGCTTCAGGAAACGGGCGCAGAAAACTGGCGCAGGAAACCGATGCAGTAAACCGCTGAAGGAAACCGGTGGAGGAAAACGGTGCAGGAAACTTCTGCAGGAAACCAGTGCAGGAAAACGCTACAGGAAACTGATGCAGGAAACCTCTGCAGGAATCCAGTGCAGGAAACCTCTGCAGGAAACCGCTGCTGGAAACTGCTGCAGGAAAACACTTCAGTCAACCAGTGCATGAAACCGCTGCAGGAAAACGCTGCAGGAAACCAGTGCAGGAAACTGCTGCAGGAAACCAGTGCAGGAAAACGCTACAGGAAACTACTGCAGAAATCGTCTGCTGGAAACCGTTGCAGGAATCCGGTGCAGGAAACTGCTGCAGGAAAATGCTGCAGGAAACCACTGCAAGAAACCGGTGCAGGAAACTGCTGCAGGAAATCGCTGCATGAAGACAGTGCAGGAAACGGGTGCAGGAATCGGGTGCAGGGAACCACAGTAGGAAATTGCTTCAGGAAACCAGTGCAGGAAACCGCTGCAGGAAACTGCTTTGGGAAACCGCTGCTGGAAACAGTTGCAGGTAACCGGTACAGGAAAATGCTGCAGGAAAGTGGTACAGGAAAACACTTCAGGCAACCAGTGCATGAAACCGCTGCAGGTAAATGCTGCAGGAAACCAGTGCAGGAAACCGCTGCTGGAAACTCCCGCAGGAAAACGCTGCAGGAAAACGCTGCAGGAAACCGCTTAAGGAAACCGGTGGAGGAAAACGGTGCTGGAAACTGCTGCAGGAAACCGCTGCAGTAGACCGCTGCAGGAAAATACTGCATGAAACCGGTGCAGGAAACTGCTGCAGGAAAACGCTACAGGCAACTGTTGCAGGAAACCGGTGCAGGAAACCGCTGCTGGAAACTGCTGCAGGAAAACACTGCATGAAACCGGTGCAGGAAACTGCTGCAGTAAACCGCTGCAGGACACTGCTTCAGGAAACCGGTGCAGGAAACCTCTGCTGGAAACTGCTGCAGGAAAACACTGCATGAAACGCTGCAGGAAATCGCTGCTGGAAACAGCTGCAGGAAACCGCTGCAGGGAACTGCTGCAGGAAAATGCTTCAGGAAACTGCTGCAGGAAACCGGTGCAGGAAACCGGTGCAGGAAACAGCTTCAGGAAACAACTGCTGGAAACAGCTGCAGGAAACCGGTGCAGAAAAACGCTGCAGGAGAATGCTGCAAGAAACTGCTGCAGGAAAACACTTCAGGAAACTGATGCAGGAAACCGGTGCAGGAAACCACTGCAGGAAACTGGTGCAGGAAACTGCTGCAGGAAACCACTGCAGGAAACTGCTTCAGGAAAACACTGTAGGAAACCGCTGCTGGAAACCGCTGCAGGAAACCACTGCAGGAAACTGCTTCAGGAAACGGGCGCAGGAAACTGGCGCAGGAAACCGATGCAGTAAACCGCTGAAGGAAACCGGTGGAGGAAAACGGTGCAGGAAACTTCTGCAGGAAACCAGTGCAGGAAAACGCTACAGGAAACTGCTGCAGGAAACTTCTGCAGGAATCCAGTGCAGAAAACCTCAGCAGGAAACCGCTGCTGGAAACTGCTGCAGGAAAACACTTCAGTCAACCAGTGCATGAAACCGCTGCAGGTAAACGCTGCGGGAAACCAGTGCAGGAAACTGCTGCAGGAAACCGCTGCAGAAAACTGCTGCAGGAAAACGGGCAGGAAAATGCTGCTGGAAACCTGTGCAGGAACCTGCTGCAGGAAACCGGTGCAGAAATCCACTGCAGGAAACCGCTGCTGGAAACTCCTGCAGGAAAACGCTGCAGGAAAACGCTGCAGGAAACCGCTTAAGGAACCCGGTGGAGGAAAACGGTGCAGGAAACCAGTGCAGGAAACCGCTGCAGTAGACCGCTGCAGGAAAACACTGCATGAAACCGGTGCAGGAAACTGCTGCAAGAAAATGCTGCAGGCAACTGTTGCAGGAAACCGGTGCAGGTAACCGCTGCTGGAAACTGCTGCAGGAAAACACTGCATGAAACCGGTGCAGGAAACCTCTGCCGGAAAATGTTGCAGGAAACCACTGCAAGAAACCGGTGCAGGAAACTGCTGCAGGAAATCGCTGCAGGAAAACGCTGCAGGAAACTGCTGCAGGAAAACGCTGCACGAAGACGGTGCAGGAAACTGGTGCAGGAATCGGGTGCAGGGAACCATAGTAGGAAACTGCTTCCGGAAACCAGTGCAGGAAACTGCTGCAGGAAACTGCTTTAGGAAACCGCTGCTGGAAACAGTTGCAGGTAACCGGTGCAGGAAAATGCTGCAGGAAAGTGGTACAGGAAAACACTTCAGGCAACCAATGCATGAAACCGTTGCAGGTAAATGCTGCAGGAAACCAGTGCAGGAAACCGCTGCTGGAAACTCCCGCAGGAAATTGCTGCAGGAAAATGCTGCAGGAAACCGCTTAAGGAACCCGGTGGAGGAAAACGGTGCAGGAAACTGCTGCAGGATACCAGTGCAGGAAACCGCTGCAGTAGACTGCTGCAGGAAAACACTGCATGAAACCGGTGCAGGAAACTGCTGCAGGAAAACGCTGCAGGCAACTGTTGCAGGAAACCGGTGCAGGAAACCGCTGCTGGAAACTGCTGCAGGAAAACACTGCATGAAACCGGTGCAGGAAACTGCTGCAGTAAACCGCTGCAGGACACTGCTTCAGGAAACCGGTGCAGGAAACCTCTGCTGGAAACTGCTGCAGGAAAACACTGCAGGAAATGCTGCAGGAAATCGCTGCTGGAAACAGCTGCAGGAAACTGCTGCAGGGAACTGCTGCAGGAAACCGGTGCAGGAAACCGCTGCAGGAAACAGCTTCAGGAAACCATTGCTGGAAACAGCTGCAGGAAACCGGTGTAGAAAAACGCTGCAGGAGAATGCTGCAAGAAACTGCTGCAGGAAAACACTTCAGGAAACTGATGCAGGAAACCAGTGCAGGAAACCACTGCAGGAAACTGGTGCAGGAAACTGCTGCAGGAAACAACTGCAGGAAACTGCTTCAGGAAAACACTGGAGGAAACCGCTGCTGGAAACCGGTGCAGGAAACCACTGCAGGAAACTGGTGCAGGAAACCAAGGCAGTAAACCGCTGATGGAAACCGGTGGAGGAAAACGCTGCAGTAAACTTCTGCAGGAATCCAGTGCAGGAAACTGCTGCAGAAAACTGCTGCAGGAAAACGGTTCAGGAAAATGCTGCAGGAAACCTGTGCAGGAACCTGCTGCAGGAAACCGGTGCAGAAATCCACTGCGGGAAACCACTGCAGGAAAACACTGCAGGAAACTGCTGCAGGAAACCGGTGCAGGAAAATGCTGTAGGTTACTGCTGCAGGAAACCAGTGCAAGAAACCAGTGCAGGAAACCGCTGCAGTAGACTGCTGCAGGAAAACACTGCATGAAACCGGTGCAGGAAACTGCTGCAGGAAAACGCTGCAGGCAACTGTTGCAGGAAACCGGTGCAGGAAACCGCTGCTGGAAACTGCTGCAGGAAAACACTGCATGAAACCGGTGCAGGAAACTGCTGCAGTAAACCGCTGCAGGACACTGCTTCAGGAAACCGGTGCAGGAAACCTCTGCTGGAAACTGCTGCAGGAAAACACTGCAGGAAACGCTGCAGGAAATCGCTGCTGGAAACAGCTGCAGGAAACTGCTGCAGGGAACTGCTGCAGGAAACCGGTGCAGGAAACCGCTGCAGGAAACAGCTTCAGGAAACCATTGCTGGAAACAGCTGCAGGAAACCGGTGTAGAAAAACGCTGCAGGAGAATGCTGCAAGAAACTGCTGCAGGAAAACACTTCAGGAAACTGATGCAGGAAACCAGTGCAGGAAACCGGTGCAGGAAACCACTGCAGGAAACTGGTGCAGGAAACTGCTGCAGGAAACCACTGCAGTAAACTGCTTCAGGAAAACACTGGAGGAAACCGCTGCTGGAAACCGGTGCAGGAAACCACTGCAGGAAACTGGTGCAGGAAACCGATGCAGTAAACCGCTGATGGAAACCGGTGGAGGAAAACGCTGCAGGAAACTTCTGCAGGAATCCAGTGCAGGAAACTGCTGCAGAAAACTGCTGCAGGAAAACGGTTCAGGAAAATGCTGCAGGAAACCTGTGCAGGAACCTGCTGCAGGAAACCGGTGCAGAAATCCACTGCGGGAAACCACTGCAGGAAAACTCTGCAGGAAACTGCTGCAGGAAACCGGTGCAGGAAAATGCTGTAGGTTACTGCTGCAGGAAACCAGTGCAAGAAACTAGTGCAGGAAACTGCTTCAGTAAACCGGTGCAGGAAACTGCTGCAGTAAATCGCTGCAGGCAACTGCTTCAGGAAACCAGTGCAGGAAACGCTGCAGGAAACTGCTGCAGGACACCACAGCAGAAAACTGCTGCAGGAAACCGGTGCAGAAAAACGCTGCAGGAGAATGCTGCAAGAAACTGCTGCAGGAAAACACTTCAGGAAACTGATGCAGGAAACCGGTGCAGGAAACCACTGCAGGAAACTGGTGCAGGAAACTGCTGCAGGAAACCACTGCAGGAAACTGCTTCTGGAAAACACTGTAGTAAACCGCTGCTGAAAACCGCTGCAGGAAACCACTGCAGGAAACTGCTTCAGGAAACGGGCGCAGAAAACTGGCGCAGGAAACCGATGCAGTAAACCGCTGAAGGAAACCGGTGGAGGAAAACGGTGCAGGAAACTTCTGCAGGAAACCAGTGCAGGAAAACGCTACAGGAAACTGATGCAGGAAACCTCTGCAGGAATCCAGTGCAGGAAACTTCTGCAGGAAACCGCTGCTGGAAACTGCTGCAGGAAAACACTTCAGTCAACCAGTGCATGAAACCGCTGCAGGTAAACGCTGCAGGAAACCAGTGCAGGAAACTGCTGCAGGAAACCAGTGCAGGAAAACGCTACAGGAAACTACTGCAGAAAACGTCTGCTGGAAACCGTTGCAGGAATCCGGTGCAGGAAACTGCTGCAGGAAAATGCTGCAGGAAACCACTGCAAGAAACTGGTGCAGGAAACTGCTGCAGGAAATCGCTGCATGAAGACAGTGCAGGAAACGGGTGCAGGAATCGGGTGCAGGGAACCACAGTAGGAAATTGCTTCAGGAAACCAGTGCAGGAAACCGCTGCAGGAAACTGCTTTGGGAAACCGCTGCTGGAAACAGTTGCAGGTAACCGGTACAGGAAAATGCTGCAGGAAAGTGGTACAGGAAAACACTTCAGGCAACCAGTGCATGAAACCGCTGCAGGTAAATGCTGCAGGAAACCAGTGCAGGAAACCGCTGCTGGAAACTCCCGCAGGAAAACGCTGCAGGAAAACGCTGCAGGAAACCGCTTAAGGAAACCGGTGGAGGAAAACGGTGCTGGAAACTGCTGCAGGAAACCGCTGCAGTAGACCGCTGCAGGAAAACACTGCATGAAACCGGTGCAGGAAACTGCTGCAGGAAAACGCTACAGGCAACTGTTGCAGGAAACCGGTGCAGGAAACCGCTGCTGGAAACTGCTGCAGGAAAACACTGCATGAAACCGGTGCAGGAAACTGCTGCAGTAAACCGCTGCAGGACACTGCTTCAGGAAACCGGTGCAGGAAACCTCTGCTGGAAACTGCTGCAGGAAAACACTGCATGAAACGCTGCAGGAAATCGCTGCTGAAAACAGGTGCAGGAAACCGCTGCAGGGAACTGCTGCAGGAAAATGCTTCAGGAAACTGCTGCAGGAAACCGGTGCAGGAAACCGGTGCAGGAAACAGCTTCAGGAAACCACTGCTGGAAACCGCTGCAGGAAACCGGTGCAGAAAAACGCTGCAGGAGAATGCTGCAAGAAACTGCTGCAGGAAAACACATCAGGAAACTGATGCAGGAAACCGGTGCAGGAAACCACTGCAGGAAACTGGTGCAGGAAACTGCTGCAGGAAACCACTGCAGGAAACTGCTTCAGGAAAACACTGTAGGAAACCGCTGCTGGAAACCGCTGCAGGAAACCACTGCAGGAAACTGCTTCAGGAAACGGGCGCAGGAAACTGGCGCAGGAAACCGATGCAGTAAACCGCTGAAGGAAACCGGTGGAGGAAAACGGTGCAGGAAACTTCTGCAGGAAACCAGTGCAGGAAAACGCTACAGGAAACTGCTGCAGGAAACTTCTGCAGGAATCCAGTGCAGAAAACCTCAGCAGGAAACCGCTGCTGGAAACTGCTGCAGGAAAACACTTCAGTCAACCAGTGCATGAAACCGCTGCAGGTAAACGCTGCAGGAAACCAGTGCAGGAAACTGCTGCAGGAAACCGCTGCAGAAAACTGCTGCAGGAAAACGGGCAGGAAAATGCTGCTGGAAACCTGTGCAGGAACCTACTGCAGGAAACCGGTGCAGAAATCCACTGCAGGAAACCGCTGCTGGAAACTCCTGCAGGAAAACGCTGCAGGAAAACGCTGCAGGAAACCGCTTAAGGAACCCGGTGGAGGAAAACGGTGCAGGAAACCAGTGCAGGAAACCGCTGCAGTAGACCGCTGCAGGAAAACACTGCATGAAACCGGTGCAGGAAACTGCTGCAAGAAAATGCTGCAGGCAACTGTTGCAGGAAACCGGTGCAGGTAACCGCTGCTGGAAACTGCTGCAGGAAAACACTGCATGAAACCGGTGCAGGAAACCTCTGCCGGAAAATGTTGCAGGAAACCACTGCAAGAAACCGGTGCAGGAAACTGCTGCAGGAAATCGCTGCAGGAAAACGCTGCAGGAAACTGCTGCAGGAAAACGCTGCACGAAGACGGTGCAGGAAACTGGTGCAGGAATCGGGTGCAGGGAACCATAGTAGGAAACTGCTTCCGGAAACCAGTGCAGGAAACTGCTGCAGGAAACTGCTTTAGGAAACCGCTGCTGGAAACAGTTGCAGGTAACCGGTGCAGGAAAATGCTGCAGGAAAGTGGTACAGGAAAACACTTCAGGCAACCAATGCATGAAACCGTTGCAGGTAAATGCTGCAGGAAACCAGTGCAGGAAACCGCTGCTGGAAACTCCCGCAGGAAAACGCTGCAGGAAAATGCTGCAGGAAACCGCTTAAGGAACCCGGTGGAGGAAAACGGTGCAGGAAACTGCTGCAGGATACCAGTGCAGGAAACCGCTGCAGTAGACTGCTGCAGGAAAACGCTGCATGAAACCGGTGCAGGAAACTGCTGCAGGAAAACGCTGCAGGCAACTGTTGCAGGAAACCGGTGCAGGAAACCGCTGCTGGAAACTGCTGCAGGAAAACACTGCATGAAACCGGTGCAGGAAACTGCTGCAGTAAACCGCTGCAGGACACTGCTTCAGGAAACCGGTGCAGGAAACCTCTGCTGGAAACTGCTGCAGGAAAACACTGCAGGAAACGCTGCAGGAAATCGCTGCTGGAAACAGCTGCAGGAAACTGCTGCAGGGAACTGCTGCAGGAAACCGGTGCAGGAAACCGCTGCAGGAAACAGCTTCAGGAAACCATTGCTGGAAACAGCTGCAGGAAACCGGTGTAGAAAAACGCTGCAGGAGAATGCTGCAAGAAACTGCTGCAGGAAAACACTTCAGGAAACTGATGCAGGAAACCAGTGCAGGAAACCACTGCAGGAAACTGGTGCAGGAAACTGCTGCAGGAAACAACTGCAGGAAACTGCTTCAGGAAAACACTGGAGGAAACCGCTGCTGGAAACCGGTGCAGGAAACCACTGCAGGAAACTGGTGCAGGAAACCAAGGCAGTAAACCGCTGATGGAAACCGGTGGAGGAAAACGCTGCAGGAGAATGCTGCAAGAAACTGCTGCAGGAAAACACTTCAGGAAACTGATGCAGGAAACCAGTGCTGGAAACAACTGCAGTAAACTGCTTCAGGAAAACACTGGAGGAAACCGCTTCTGGAAACCGGTGCAGGAAACCACTGCAGGAAACTGGTGCAGGAAACCGATGCAGTAAACCGCTGATGGAAACCGGTGGAGGAAAACGCTGCAGGAAACGTCTGCAGGAATCCAGTGCAGGAAACTGCTGCAGAAAACTGCTGCAGGAAAACGGTTCAGGAAAATGCTGCAGGAAACCTGTGCAGGAACCTGCTGCAGGAAACCGGTGCAGAAATCCACTGCGGGAAACCACTGCAGGAAAACGCTGCAGGAAACTGCTGCAGGAAACCGGTGCAGGAAAATGCTGTAGGTTACTGCTGCAGGAAACCAGTGCAAGAAACTAGTGCAGGAAACTGCTTCAGTAAACCGGTGCAGGAAACTGCTGCAGTAAATCGCTGCAGGCAACTGCTTCAGGAAACCAGTGCAGGAAACGCTGCAGGAAACTGCTGCAGGACACCACAGCAGAAAACTGCTGCAGGAAACCGGTGCAGAAAAACGCTGCAGGAGAATGCTGCAAGAAACTGCTGCAGGAAAACACTTCAGGAAACTGATGCAGGAAACCGGTGCAGGAAACCACTGCAGGAAACTGGTGCAGGAAACTGCTGCAGGAAACCACTGCAGGAAACTGCTTCTGGAAAACACTGTAGTAAACCGCTGCTGAAAACCGCTGCAGGAAACCACTGCAGGAAACTGCTTCAGGAAACGGGCGCAGAAAACTGGCGCAGGAAACCGATGCAGTAAACCGCTGAAGGAAACCGGTGGAGGAAAACGGTGCAGGAAACTTCTGCAGGAAACCAGTGCAGGAAAACGCTACAGGAAACTGATGCAGGAAACCTCTGCAGGAATCCAGTGCAGGAAACTTCTGCAGGAAACCGCTGCTGGAAACTGCTGCAGGAAAACACTTCAGTCAACCAGTGCATGAAACCGCTGCAGGTAAACGCTGCAGGAAACCAGTGCAGGAAACTGCTGCAGGAAACCAGTGCAGGAAAACGCTACAGGAAACTACTGCAGAAAACGTCTGCTGGAAACCGTTGCAGGAATCCGGTGCAGGAAACTGCTGCAGGAAAATGCTGCAGGAAACCACTGCAAGAAACCGGTGCAGGAAACTGCTGCAGGAAATCGCTGCATGAAGACAGTGCAGGAAACGGGTGCAGGAATCGGGTGCAGGGAACCACAGTAGGAAATTGCTTCAGGAAACCAGTGCAGGAAACCGCTGCAGGAAACTGCTTTGGGAAACCGCTGCTGGAAACAGTTGCAGGTAACCGGTACAGGAAAATGCTGCAGGAAAGTGGTACAGGAAAACACTTCAGGCAACCAGTGCATGAAACCGCTGCAGGTAAATGCTGCAGGAAACCAGTGCAGGAAACCGCTGCTGGAAACTCCCGCAGGAAAACGCTGCAGGAAAACGCTGCAGGAAACCGCTTAAGGAAACCGGTGGAGGAAAACGGTGCTGGAAACTGCTGCAGGAAACCGCTGCAGTAGACCGCTGCAGGAAAATACTGCATGAAACCGGTGCAGGAAACTGCTGCAGGAAAACGCTACAGGCAACTGTTGCAGGAAACCGGTGCAGGAAACCGCTGCTGGAAACTGCTGCAGGAAAACACTGCATGAAACCGGTGCAGGAAACTGCTGCAGTAAACCGCTGCAGGACACTGCTTCAGGAAACCGGTGCAGGAAACCTCTGCTGGAAACTGCTGCAGGAAAACACTGCATGAAACGCTGCAGGAAATCGCTGCTGAAAACAGGTGCAGGAAACCGCTGCAGGGAACTGCTGCAGGAAAATGCTTCAGGAAACTGCTGCAGGAAACCGGTGCAGGAAACCGGTGCAGGAAACAGCTTCAGGAAACCACTGCTGGAAACAGCTGCAGGAAACCGGTGCAGAAAAACGCTGCAGGAGAATGCTGCAAGAAACTGCTGCAGGAAAACACATCAGGAAACTGATGCAGGAAACCGGTGCAGGAAACCACTGCAGGAAACTGGTGCAGGAAACTGCTGCAGGAAACCACTGCAGGAAACTGCTTCAGGAAAACACTGTAGGAAACCGCTGCTGGAAACCACTGCAGGAAACCACTGCAGGAAACTGCTTCAGGAAACGGGCGCAGGAAACTGGCGCAGGAAACCGATGCAGTAAACCGCTGAAGGAAACCGGTGGAGGAAAACGGTGCAGGAAACTTCTGCAGGAAACCAGTGCAGGAAAACGCTACAGGAAACTGCTGCAGGAAACTTCTGCAGGAATCCAGTGCAGAAAACCTCAGCAGGAAACCGCTGCTGGAAACTGCTGCAGGAAAACACTGCATGAAACCGGTGCAGGAAACTGCTGCAGTAAACCGCTGCAGGACACTGCTTCAGGAAACCGGTGCAGGAAACCTCTGCTGGAAACTGCTGCAGGAAAACACTGCAGGAAACGCTGCAGGAAATCGCTGCTGGAAACAGCTGCAGGAAACTGCTGCAGGGAACTGCTGCAGGAAACCGGTGCAGGAAACCGCTGCAGGAAACAGCTTCAGGAAACCATTGCTGGAAACAGCTGCAGGAAACCGGTGTAGAAAAACGCTGCAGGAGAATACTGCAAGAAACTGCTGCAGGAAAACACTTCAGGAAACTGATGCAGGAAACCAGTGCAGGAAACCACTGCAGGAAACTGGTGCAGGAAACTGCTGCAGGAAACAACTGCAGGAAACTGCTTCAGGAAAACACTGGAGGAAACCGCTGCTGGAAACCGGTGCAGGAAACCACTGCAGGAAACTGGTGCAGGAAACCAAGGCAGTAAACCGCTGATGGAAACCGGTGGAGGAAAACGCTGCAGGAGAATGCTGCAAGAAACTGCTGCAGGAAAACACTTCAGGAAACTGATGCAGGAAACCAGTGCTGGAAACAACTGCAGTAAACTGCTTCAGGAAAACACTGGAGGAAACCGCTTCTGGAAACCGGTGCAGGAAACCACTGCAGGAAACTGGTGCAGGAAACCGATGCAGTAAACCGCTGATGGAAACCGGTGGAGGAAAACGCTGCAGGAAACTTCTGCAGGAATCCAGTGCAGGAAACTGCTGCAGAAAACTGCTGCAGGAAAACGGTTCAGGAAAATGCTGCAGGAAACCTGTGCAGGAACCTGCTGCAGGAAACCGGTGCAGAAATCCACTGCGGGAAACCACTGCAGGAAAACGCTGCAGGAAACTGCTGCAGGAAACCGGTGCAGGAAAATGCTGTAGGTTACTGCTGCAGGAAACCAGTGCAAGAAACTAGTGCAGGAAACTGCTTCAGTAAACCGGTGCAGGAAACTGCTGCAGTAAATCGCTGCAGGCAACTGCTTCAGGAAACCAGTGCAGGAAACGCTGCAGGAAACTGCTGCAGGACACCACAGCAGAAAACTGCTGCAGGAAACCGGTGCAGAAAAACGCTGCAGGAGAATGCTGCAAGAAACTGCTGCAGGAAAACACTTCAGGAAACTGATGCAGGAAACCGGTGCAGGAAACCACTGCAGGAAACTGGTGCAGGAAACTGCTGCAGGAAACCACTGCAGGAAACTGCTTCTGGAAAACACTGTAGTAAACCGCTGCTGAAAACCGCTGCAGGAAACCACTGCAGGAAACTGCTTCAGGAAACGGGCGCAGAAAACTGGCGCAGGAAACCGATGCAGTAAACCGCTGAAGGAAACCGGTGGAGGAAAACGGTGCAGGAAACTTCTGCAGGAAACCAGTGCAGGAAAACGCTACAGGAAACTGATACAGGAAACCTCTGCAGGAATCCAGTGCAGGAAACTTCTGCAGGAAACCGCTGCTGGAAACTGCTGCAGGAAAACACTTCAGTCAACCAGTGCATGAAACCGCTGCAGGTAAACGCTGCAGGAAACCAGTGCAGGAAACTGCTGCAGGAAACCAGTGCAGGAAAACGCTACAGGAAACTACTGCAGAAAACGTCTGCTGGAAACCGTTGCAGGAATCCGGTGCAGGAAACTGCTGCAGGAAAATGCTGCAGGAAACCACTGCAAGAAACCGGTGCAGGAAACTGCTGCAGGAAATCGCTGCATGAAGACAGTGCAGGAAACGGGTGCAGGAATCGGGTGCAGGGAACCACAGTAGGAAATTGCTTCAGGAAACCAGTGCAGGAAACCGCTGCAGGAAACTGCTTTGGGAAACCGCTGCTGGAAACAGTTGCAGGTAACCGGTACAGGAAAATGCTGCAGGAAAGTGGTACAGGAAAACACTTCAGGCAACCAGTGCATGAAACCGCTGCAGGTAAATGCTGCAGGAAACCAGTGCAGGAAACCGCTGCTGGAAACTCCCGCAGGAAAACGCTGCAGGAAAACGCTGCAGGAAACCGCTTAAGGAAACCGGTGGAGGAAAACGGTGCTGGAAACTGCTGCAGGAAACCGCTGCAGTAGACCGCTGCAGGAAAATACTGCATGAAACCGGTGCAGGAAACTGCTGCAGGAAAACGCTACAGGCAACTGTTGCAGGAAACCGGTGCAGGAAACCGCTGCTGGAAACTGCTGCAGGAAAACACTGCATGAAACCGGTGCAGGAAACTGCTGCAGTAAACCGCTGCAGGACACTGCTTCAGGAAACCGGTGCAGGAAACCTCTGCTGGAAACTGCTGCAGGAAAACACTGCATGAAACGCTGCAGGAAATCGCTGCAGAAAACAGGTGCAGGAAACCGCTGCAGGGAACTGCTGCAGGAAAATGCTTCAGGAAACTGCTGCAGGAAACCGGTGCAGGAAACCGGTGCAGGAAACAGCTTCAGGAAACCACTGCTGGAAACAGCTGCAGGAAACCGGTGCAGAAAAACGCTGCAGGAGAATGCTGCAAGAAACTGCTGCAGGAAAACACTTCAGGAAACTGATGCAGGAAACCGGTGCAGGAAACCACTGCAGGAAACTGGTGCAGGAAACTGCTGCAGGAAACCACTGCAGGAAACTGCTTCAGGAAAACACTGTAGGAAACCGCTGCTGGAAACCGCTGCAGGAAACCACTGCAGGAAACTGCTTCAGGAAACGGGCGCAGGAAACTGGCGCAGGAAACCGATGCAGTAAACCGCTGAAGGAAACCGGTGGAGGAAAACGGTGCAGGAAACTTCTGCAGGAAACCAGTGCAGGAAAACGCTACAGGAAACTGCTGCAGGAAACTTCTGCAGGAATCCAGTGCAGAAAACCTCAGCAGGAAACCGCTGCTGGAAACTGCTGCAGGAAAACACTTCAGTCAACCAGTGCATGAAACCGCTGCAGGTAAACGCTGCAGGAAACCAGTGCAGGAAACTGCTGCAGGAAACCGCTGCAGAAAACTGCTGCAGGAAAACGGGCAGGAAAATGCTGCTGGAAACCTGTGCAGGAACCTGCTGCAGGAAACCGGTGCAGAAATCCACTGCAGGAAACCGCTGCTGGAAACTCCTGCAGGAAAACGCTGCAGGAAAACGCTGCAGGAAACCGCTTAAGGAACCCGGTGGAGGAAAACGGTGCAGGAAACTGCTGCAGGAAACAACTGCAGGAAACTGCTTCAGGAAAACACTGGAGGAAACCGCTGCTGGAAACCGGTGCAGGAAACCACTGCAGGAAACTGGTGCAGGAAACCAAGGCAGTAAACCGCTGATGGAAACCGGTGGAGGAAAACGCTGCAGGAGAATGCTGCAAGAAACTGCTGCAGGAAAACACTTCAGGAAACTGATGCAGGAAACCAGTGCTGGAAACAACTGCAGTAAACTGCTTCAGGAAAACACTGGAGGAAACCGCTTCTGGAAACCGGTGCAGGAAACCACTGCAGGAAACTGGTGCAGGAAACCGATGCAGTAAACCGCTGATGGAAACCGGTGGAGGAAAACGCTGCAGGAAACTTCTGCAGGAATCCAGTGCAGGAAACTGCTGCAGAAAACTGCTGCAGGAAAACGGTTCAGGAAAATGCTGCAGGAAACCTGTGCAGGAACCTGCTGCAGGAAACCGGTGCAGAAATCCACTGCGGGAAACCACTGCAGGAAAACGCTGCAGGAAACTGCTGCAGGAAACCGGTGCAGGAAAATGCTGTAGGTTACTGCTGCAGGAAACCAGTGCAAGAAACTAGTGCAGGAAACTGCTTCAGTAAACCGGTGCAGGAAACTGCTGCAGTAAATCGCTGCAGGCAACTGCTTCAGGAAACCAGTGCAGGAAACGCTGCAGGAAACTGCTGCAGGACACCACAGCAGAAAACTGCTGCAGGAAACCGGTGCAGAAAAACGCTGCAGGAGAATGCTGCAAGAAACTGCTGCAGGAAAACACTTCAGGAAACTGATGCAGGAAACCGGTGCAGGAAACCACTGCAGGAAACTGGTGCAGGAAACTGCTGCAGGAAACCACTGCAGGAAACTGCTTCTGGAAAACACTGTAGTAAACCGCTGCTGAAAACCGCTGCAGGAAACCACTGCAGGAAACTGCTTCAGGAAACGGGCGCAGAAAATTGGCGCAGGAAACCGATGCAGTAAACCGCTGAAGGAAACCGGTGGAGGAAAACGGTGCAGGAAACTTCTGCAGGAAACCAGTGCAGGAAAACGCTACAGGAAACTGATGCAGGAAACCTCTGCAGGAATCCAGTGCAGGAAACTTCTGCAGGAAACCGCTGCTGGAAACTGCTGCAGGAAAACACTTCAGTCAACCAGTGCATGAAACCGCTGCAGGTAAACGCTGCAGGAAACCAGTGCAGGAAACTGCTGCAGGAAACCAGTGCAGGAAAACGCTACAGGAAACTACTGCAGAAAACGTCTGCTGGAAACCGTTGCAGGAATCCGGTGCAGGAAACTGCTGCAGGAAAATGCTGCAGGAAACCACTGCAAGAAACCGGTGCAGGAAACTGCTGCAGGAAATCGCTGCATGAAGACAGTGCAGGAAACGGGTGCAGGAATCGGGTGCAGGGAACCACAGTAGGAAATTGCTTCAGGAAACCAGTGCAGGAAACCGCTGCAGGAAACTGCTTTGGGAAACCGCTGCTGGAAACAGTTGCAGGTAACCGGTACAGGAAAATGCTGCAGGAAAGTGGTACAGGAAAACACTTCAGGCAACCAGTGCATGAAACCGCTGCAGGTAAATGCTGCAGGAAACCAGTGCAGGAAACCGCTGCTGGAAACTCCCGCAGGAAAACGCTGCAGGAAAACGCTGCAGGAAACCGCTTAAGGAAACCGGTGGAGGAAAACGGTGCTGGAAACTGCTGCAGGAAACCGCTGCAGTAGACCGCTGCAGGAAAATACTGCATGAAACCGGTGCAGGAAACTGCTGCAGGAAAACGCTACAGGCAACTGTTGCAGGAAACCGGTGCAGGAAACCGCTGCTGGAAACTGCTGCAGGAAAACACTGCATGAAACCGGTGCAGGAAACTGCTGCAGTAAACCGCTGCAGGACACTGCTTCAGGAAACCGGTGCAGGAAACCTCTGCTGGAAACTGCTGCAGGAAAACACTGCATGAAACGCTGCAGGAAATCGCTGCAGAAAACAGGTGCAGGAAACCGCTGCAGGGAACTGCTGCAGGAAAATGCTTCAGGAAACTGCTGCAGGAAACCGGTGCAGGAAACCGGTGCAGGAAACAGCTTCAGGAAACCACTGCTGGAAACAGCTGCAGGAAACCGGTGCAGAAAAACGCTGCAGGAGAATGCTGCAAGAAACTGCTGCAGGAAAACACTTCAGGAAACTGATGCAGGAAACCGGTGCAGGAAACCACTGCAGGAAACTGGTGCAGGAAACTGCTGCAGGAAACCACTGCAGGAAACTGCTTCAGGAAAACACTGTAGGAAACCGCTGCTGGAAACCGCTGCAGGAAACCACTGCAGGAAACTGCTTCAGGAAACGGGCGCAGGAAACTGGCGCAGGAAACCGATGCAGTAAACCGCTGAAGGAAACCGGTGGAGGAAAACGGTGCAGGAAACTTCTGCAGGAAACCAGTGCAGGAAAACGCTACAGGAAACTGCTGCAGGAAACTTCTGCAGGAATCCAGTGCAGAAAACCTCAGCAGGAAACCGCTGCTGGAAACTGCTGCAGGAAAACACTTCAGTCAACCAGTGCATGAAACCGCTGCAGGTAAACGCTGCAGGAAACCAGTGCAGGAAACTGCTGCAGGAAACCGCTGCAGAAAACTGCTGCAGGAAAACGGGCAGGAAAATGCTGCTGGAAACCTGTGCAGGAACCTGCTGCAGGAAACCGGTGCAGAAATCCACTGCAGGAAACCGCTGCTGGAAACTCCTGCAGGAAAACGCTGCAGGAAAACGCTGCAGGAAACCGCTTAAGGAACCCGGTGGAGGAAAACGGTGCAGGAAACCAGTGCAGGAAACCGCTGCAGTAGACCGCTGCAGGAAAACACTGCATGAAACCGGTGCAGGAAACTGCTGCAAGAAAATGCTGCAGGCAACTGTTGCAGGAAACCGGTGCAGGTAACCGCTGCTGGAAACTGCTGCAGGAAAACACTGCATGAAACCGGTGCAGGAAACCTCTGCCGGAAAATGTTGCAGGAAACCACTGCAAGAAACCGGTGCAGGAAACTGCTGCAGGAAATCGCTGCAGGAAAACGCTGCAGGAAACTGCTGCAGGAAAACGCTGCACGAAGACGGTGCAGGAAACTGGTGCAGGAATCGGGTGCAGGGAACCATAGTAGGAAACTGCTTCCGGAAACCAGTGCAGGAAACTGCTGCAGGAAACTGCTTTAGGAAACCGCTGCTGGAAACAGTTGCAGGTAACCGGTGCAGGAAAATGCTGCAGGAAAGTGGTACAGGAAAACACTTCAGGCAACCAATGCATGAAACCGTTGCAGGTAAATGCTGCAGGAAACCAGTGCAGGAAACCGCTGCTGGAAACTCCCGCAGGAAATTGCTGCAGGAAAATGCTGCAGGAAACCGCTTAAGGAACCCGGTGGAGGAAAACGGTGCAGGAAACTGCTGCAGGATACCAGTGCAGGAAACCGCTGCAGTAGACTGCTGCAGGAAAACACTGCATGAAACCGGTGCAGGAAACTGCTGCAGGAAAACGCTGCAGGCAACTGTTGCAGGAAACCGGTGCAGGAAACCGCTGCTGGAAACTGCTGCAGGAAAACACTGCATGAAACCGGTGCAGGAAACTGCTGCAGTAAACCGCTGCAGGACACTGCTTCAGGAAACCGGTGCAGGAAACCTCTGCTGGAAACTGCTGCAGGAAAACACTGCAGGAAACGCTGCAGGAAATCGCTGCTGGAAACAGCTGCAGGAAACTGCTGCAGGGAACTGCTGCAGGAAACCGGTGCAGGAAACCGCTGCAGGAAACAGCTTCAGGAAACCATTGCTGGAAACAGCTGCAGGAAACCGGTGTAGAAAAACGCTGCAGGAGAATGCTGCAAGAAACTGCTGCAGGAAAACACTTCAGGAAACTGATGCAGGAAACCAGTGCAGGAAACCACTGCAGGAAACTGGTGCAGGAAACTGCTGCAGGAAACAACTGCAGGAAACTGCTTCAGGAAAACACTGGAGGAAACCGCTGCTGGAAACCGGTGCAGGAAACCACTGCAGGAAACTGGTGCAGGAAACCAAGGCAGTAAACCGCTGATGGAAACCGGTGGAGGAAAACGCTGCAGGAAACTTCTGCAGGAATCCAGTGCAGGAAACTGCTGCAGAAAACTGCTGCAGGAAAACGGTTCAGGAAAATGCTGCAGGAAACCTGTGCAGGAACCTGCTGCAGGAAACCGGTGCAGAAATCCACTGCGGGAAACCACTGCAGGAAAACGCTGCAGGAAACTGCTGCAGGAAACCGGTGCAGGAAAATGCTGTAGATTACTGCTGCAGGAAACCAGTGCAAGAAACCAGTGCAGGAAACCGCTGCAGTAGACTGCTGCAGGAAAACACTGCATGAAACCGGTGCAGGAAACTGCTGCAGGAAAACGCTGCAGGCAACTGTTGCAGGAAACCGGTGCAGGAAACCGCTGCTGGAAACTGCTGCAGGAAAACACTGCATGAAACCGGTGCAGGAAACTGCTGCAGTAAACCGCTGCAGGACACTGCTTCAGGAAACCGGTGCAGGAAACCTCTGCTGGAAACTGCTGCAGGAAAACACTGCAGGAAACGCTGCAGGAAATCGCTGCTGGAAACTGCTGCAGGAAACTGCTGCAGGGAACTGCTGCAGGAAACCGGTGCAGGAAACCGCTGCAGGAAACATCTTCAGGAAACCATTGCTGGAAACAGCTGCAGGAAACCGGTGTAGAAAAACGCTGCAGGAGAATGCTGCAAGAAACTGCTGCAGGAAAACACTTCAGGAAACTGATGCAGGAAACCAGTGCAGGAAACCAGTGCAGGAAACCACTGCAGGAAACTGGTGCAGGAAACTGCTGCAGGAAACAACTGCAGGAAACTGCTTCAGGAAAACACTGGAGGAAACCGCTGCTGGAAACCGGTGCAGGAAACCACTGCAGGAAACTGGTGCAGGAAACCGATGCAGTAAACCGCTGATGGAAACCGGTGGAGGAAAACGCTGCAGGAAACTTCTGCAGGAATCCAGTGGAGGAAACTGCTGCAGAAAACTGCTGCAGGAAAACGGTTCAGGAAAATGCTGCAGGAAACCTGTGCAGGAACCTGCTGCAGGAAACCGGTGCAGAAATCCACTGCGGGAAACCACTGCAGGAAAACTCTGCAGGAAACTGCTGCAGGAAACCGGTGCAGGAAAATGCTGTAGGTTACTGCTGCAGGAAACCAGTGCAAGAAACTAGTGCAGGAAACTGCTTCAGTAAACCGGTGCAGGAAACTGCTGCAGTAAATCGTTGCAGGCAACTGCTTCAGGAAACCAGTGCAGGAAACGCTGCAGGAAACTGCTGCAGGACACCACAGCAGAAAACTGCTGCAGGAAACCGGTGCAGAAAAACGCTGCAGGAGAATGCTGCAAGAAACTGCTGCAGGAAAACACTTCAGGAAACTGATGCAGGAAACTGGTGCAGGAAACCACTGCAGGAAACTGGTGCAGGAAACTGCTGCAGGAAACCACTGCAGGAAACTGCTTCAGGAAAACACTGTAGTAAACCGCTGCTGGAAACCGCTGCAGGAAACCACTGCAGGAAACTGCTTCAGGAAACGGGCGCAGGAAACTGGCGCAGGAAACCGATGCAGTAAACCGCTGAAGGAAACCGGTGGAGGAAAACGGTGCAGGAAACTTCTGCAGGAAACCAGTGCAGGAAAACGCTACAGGAAACTGATGCAGGAAACCTCTGCAGGAATCCAGTGCAGGAAACTTCTGCAGGAAACCGCTGCTGGAAACTGCTGCAGGAAAACACTTCAGTCAACCAGTGCATGAAACCGCTGCAGGTAAACGCTGCAGGAAACCAGTGCAGGAAACTGCTGCAGGAAACCGCTGCAAAGAACTGCTGCAGGAAAACGGTGCAGGAAAATGCTGCAGGAAACCTGTGCAGGAACCTGCTGCAGGAAACTGGTGCAGAAATCCACTGCAAGAAACCGCTGCAGGAAACCGCTGCTGGAAACAGCTGCAGGAAATCGCTGCAGGAAAATGCTGCAGGCAACTGCTGCAGGAAATCAGTGCAGTAAACTACTGCAGTAAACTGCTTCAGTAAACCGCTGCAGAAAACTGCTGCAGGAAACCGCTGCAGAAAACCGCTGCAAGAAACCGCTGCAGAAAACTGCTGCAGGCAACTGCTGCAGGAGACGGGTGCAGGAAACCACTGCAGGAAAGCTCTGCAGGACACCACTGCAAGAAACCGGTGCAGGGAACTGCTGCAGGAAACCGCTGCAGGAAAATGCTGCAGGCACCTGCTGCAGGAAACTGCTTCAGGGAACCGGCGCAGGGAACTGGTTCAGGAAACCGGTGCAGGAAATTGCTGCAGGAAAACGCTGCAGGAAACCGGTGAGGGAAACTGCTGCAGGAAACCAGTGCAGGAAAACGCTACAGAAAACTACTGCAGAAAACGTCTGCTGGAAACCGTTGCAGGAATCCGGTGCAGGGAACTGCTGCAGGAAAATGCTGCAGGAAACCACTGCAAGAAACCGGTGCAGGAAACTGCTGCAGGAAATCGCTGCATGAAGACAGTGCAGGAAACGGGTGCAGGAATCGGGTGCAGGGAACCACAGTAGGAAATTGCTTCAGGAAACCAGTGCAGGAAACCGCTGCAGGAAACTGCTTTAGGAAACCGCTGCTGGAAACAGTTGCAGGTAACCGGTACAGGAAAATGCTGCAGGAAAGTGGTACAGGAAAACACTTCAGGCAACCAGTGCATGAAACCGCTGCAGGTAAATGCTGCAGGAAACCAGTGCCGGAAACCGCTGCTGGAAACTCCCGCAGGAAAACGCTGCAGGAAAACGCTGCAGGAAACCGCTAAAGGAAACCGGTGGAGGAAAACGGTGCTGGAAACTGCTGCAGGAAACCGCTGCAGTAGACCGCTGCAGGAAAACACTGCATGAAACCGGTGCAGGAAACTGCTGCAGGAAAACGCTACAGGCAACTGTTGCAGGAAACCGGTGCAGGAAACCGCTGCTGGAAACTGCTGCAGGAAAACACTGCATGAAACCGGTGCAGGAAACTGCTGCAGTAAACCGCTGCAGGACACTGCTTCAGGAAACCGGTGCAGGAAACCGCTGCTGGAAACTGCTGCAGGAAAACACTGCAGGAAAGGCTGCAGGAAATCGCTGCTGAAAACAGGTGCAGGAAACCGCTGCAGGACACCACAGCAGAAAACTGCTGCAGGAAACCGGTGCAGAAAAACGCTGCATGAGAATGCTGCAAGAAACTGCTGCAGGAAAACACTTCAGGAAACTGCTGCAGGAAACCGCTGCACAAAACTGCTGCAGGAATACGGTGCAGGAAAATGCTGCAGGTAACCTGTGCAGGAATCTGCTGCAGGAAACCTGTGCTGGAATCTGCTGCAGGAAACCGGTGCAGAAATCCACTGCAGGAAACCGCTGCTGGAAACTGCTGCAGGAAAACACTGCATGAAACCGGTGCAGGAAACTGCTGCAGGTAAACGCTGCAGGAAACCAGTGCAGGAAACTGGTGCAGGAAACCGCTGCAGAAAACTGCTGCAGGAAAACGGTGCAGGAAAATGCTGCAGGGAATCTGTGCAGGAAAACGCTACAGGAAACTACTGCAGGAAACTTCTGCAGGAATCCAGTGCAGGAAACTTCTGCAGGAAACCGCTGCAGGAAACCGCTGCAGGAAACTGCTTCAGGAAACCGGTGCAGGAAATTGCTGCAGGAAAACGCTGCAGGAAACCGGTGAGGGAAACTGCTGCAGGAAACCAGTGCAGGAAAACGCTACAGAAAACTACTGCAGAAAACGTCTGCTGGAAACCGTTGCAGGAATCCGGTGCAGGGAACTGCTGCAGGAAAATGCTGCAGGAAACCACTGCAAGAAACCGGTGCAGGAAACTGCTGCAGGAAATCGCTGCATGAAGACAGTGCAGGAAACGGGTGCAGGAATCGGGTGCAGGGAACCACAGTAGGAAATTGCTTCAGGAAACCAGTGCAGGAAACCGCTGCAGGAAACTGCTTTAGGAAACCGCTGCTGGAAACAGTTGCAGGTAACCGGTACAGGAAAATGCTGCAGGAAAGTGGTACAGGAAAACACTTCAGGCAACCAGTGCATGAAACCGCTGCAGGTAAATGCTGCAGGAAACCAGTGCCGGAAACCGCTGCTGGAAACTCCCGCAGGAAAACGCTGCAGGAAAACGCTGCAGGAAACCGCTAAAGGAAACCGGTGGAGGAAAACGGTGCTGGAAACTGCTGCAGGAAACCGCTGCAGTAGACCGCTGCAGGAAAACACTGCATGAAACCGGTGCAGGAAACTGCTGCAGGAAAACGCTACAGGCAACTGTTGCAGGAAACCGGTGCAGGAAACCGCTGCTGGAAACTGCTGCAGGAAAACACTGCATGAAACCGGTGCAGGAAACTGCTGCAGTAAACCGCTGCAGGACACTGCTTCAGGAAACCGGTGCAGGAAACCGCTGCTGGAAACTGCTGCAGGAAAACACTGCAGGAAAGGCTGCAGGAAATCGCTGCTGAAAACAGGTGCAGGAAACCGCTGCAGGACACCACAGCAGAAAACTGCTGCAGGAAACCGGTGCAGAAAAACGCTGCATGAGAATGCTGCAAGAAACTGCTGCAGGAAAACACTTCAGGAAACTGCTGCAGGAAACCGCTGCACAAAACTGCTGCAGGAATACGGTGCAGGAAAATGCTGCAGGTAACCTGTGCAGGAATCTGCTGCAGGAAACCTGTGCTGGAATCTGCTGCAGGAAACCGGTGCAGAAATCCACTGCAGGAAACCGCTGCTGGAAACTGCTGCAGGAAAACACTGCATGAAACCGGTGCAGGAAACTGCTGCAGGTAAACGCTGCAGGAAACCAGTGCAGGAAACTGGTGCAGGAAACCGCTGCAGAAAACTGCTGCAGGAAAACGGTGCAGGAAAATGCTGCAGGGAATCTGTGCAGGAAAACGCTACAGGAAACTACTGCAGGAAACTTCTGCAGGAATCCAGTGCAGGAAACTTCTGCAGGAAACCGCTGCAGGAAACCGCTGCAGGAAACTGCTTCAGGAAACCGGTGCAGGAAACCGCTGCTTGGAAACTGCTTCAGGAAAACACTTCACTCAACCAGTGCATGAAACCGCTGCAGGTAAACGCTGCAGGAAACCAGTGCAGGAAACTGCTGCAGGAAACTGCTGCAGAAAACTGCTGCACGAAAACAGTGCAGGAAAATGCTGCAGGAAACCTGTGCAGGAACCTGCTGCAGGAAACCGCTGCAGAAATCCACTGCAGGAAACCACTGCAGGAAAATGCTGCAGGAAACGGGTGCAGGAAACCGGTGCAGGAAAATGCTGCAGGTAACTGCTGCAGGAAACCAGTACAGGAAACCGCTGCAGGAAACTGCTTTAGGAAACCGCTGCTGGAAACAGTTGCAGGTACCCGGTACAGGAAAATGCTGCAGGAAAGTGGTACAGGAAAACACTTCAGGCAACCAGTGCATGAAACCGCTGCAGGTAAATGCTGCAGGAAACCAGTGCAGGAAACCGCTGCTGGAAACTCCCGCAGGAAAATGCAGCAGGAAAACACTGCAGGAAACCGCTTAAGGACCCCGGTGGAGGAAAACAGTGCAGGAAACTGCTGCAGGAAACCAGTGCAGGAAACCGCTGCAGTAGACCGATGCAGGAAAACACTGCATGAAACCGGTGCAGGAAACTGCTGCAAGAAAACGCTGCAGGCAACTGCTGCAGGAAACCGGTGCAGGAAACCGCTGCTGGAAACTGCTGCAGGAAAACACTGCATGAAACCGGTGCAGGAAACTGCTGCAGTAAACCGCTGCAGGACACTGCTTCAGGAAACCGGTGCAGGAAACCTCTGCTGGAAACTGCTGCAGGAAAACACTGCAGGAAACGCTGCAGGAAATCGCTGCTGGAAACAGCTGCAGGAAACCGGTGCAGAAAAACGCTGCAGGAGAATGCTGCAAGAAACTGCTGCTGGAAAACACTTCAGGAAATTGATGCAGGAAACCGGTGCAGGAAACCACTGCAGGAAACTGGTGCAGGAAACTGCTGCAGGAAACCACTGCAGGAAACTGCTTCAGGAAAACTCTGTATGAAACCGCTGCTGGAAACCGCTGCAGGAAACCACTGCAGGAAACTGCTTCAGGAAACCGGCGCAGGAAACTGGTGCAGGAAACCGATGCAGTAAACCGCTGAAGGAAACCGGTGGAGGAAAACGGTGCAGGAAACTTGTGCAGGAAACCAGTGCAGGAAAACGCTACAGGAAACTGCTGCAGGAAACTTCTGCAGGAATCCAGTGCAGGAAACTTCTGCAGGAAACCGCTGCTGGAAACTGCTGCAGGAAAACACTTCAGTCAACCAGTGCATGAAACCGCTGCAGGTAAACGCTGCAGGAAACCAGTGCAGGAAACCGCTGCAGTAGACAGCTGGAGGAAAACACTGCATGAAACCGGTGCAGGAAACTGCTGCCGGAAAACGCTGTAGGCAACTGTTGCAGGAAACCGGTGCAGGAAACTGCTTCAGGAAACCACTGCAGGAAAGTTGTGCAGTAAACCGCTGCAGGAAACTGCTTCAGGAAACCGCTGCAGTAAACTGCTTCTGGAAACCGCTGCTGGAAACAGCTGCAGGAAACCGGTGCAGAAAAATGCTGCAGGACAACGCTGCAAGAAACTGCTGCAGGAAAACACTTCAGGAAACTGATGCAGGAAACCGGTGCAGGAAACCACTGCAGGAAACTGGTGCAGGAAACTGCTGCAGGAAACCACTGCAGGAAACTGCTTCAGGAAAACACTGTAGGAAACCGCTGCTGGAAACCGCTGCAGGAAACCACTGCAGGAAACTGCTTCAGGAAACCGGCGCAGGAAACTGGTGCAGGAAACCGATGCAGTAAACCGCTGAAAGAAACCGGTGGAGGAAAACGGTGCAGGAAACTTCTGCAGGAAACCAGTGCAGGAAAACGCTACAGGAAACTTCTGCAGGAAACTTCTGAAGGAATCCAGTGCAGGAAACTTCTGCAGGAAACCGGTGCAGGATACCGATGCAGTAAACCGCTGAAGGAAACTGCTTCTGGAAACTTCTGCAGGAATCTAGTGCAGTAAACTTCTGCAGGAAACCGGTGCAGGAAACTGCTGCAGGAAACCGCTGCCGGAAACTGCTTCAGGAAACCGGTGCAGGAAACCGCTGCTGGAAACTGCTGCAGGAAAACACTTCAGTCAACCAGTGCATGAAACCGCTGCAGGTAAACGCTGCAGGAAACCAGTGCAGGAAACTGCTGCAGGAAACCGCTGCAGAAAACTGCTGCAGGAAAACGGTGCAGGAAAATGCTGCAGGAAACCTGTGCAGGAACCTGCTGCAGGAAACCGGTGCAGAAATCCACTGCAGGAAACCGCTTCTGGAACCCGGTGCAGGAAACCGCTGCAGGAAAACGCTTCAGGAAACCGCTTAAGGAACACGGTGGTGGAAAATGGAGCAGGAAACTGCTGCAGGAAACCAGTGCAGGAAACCGCTGCAGTAGACCGCTGCAGGAAAACACTGCATGAAACCGGTGCAGGAAACTGCTGCAGGATAACGCTGCAGGCAACTGTTGCAGGAAACCGGTGCAGGAAACCGCTGCTGGAAACTGCTGCAGGAAAACACTGCAGGAAACGCTGCAGGAAATCGCTGCTGGAAACAGCTGCAGGAAATCGATGCAGGGAACTGCTGCAGGAAATTGCTTCAGGAAACTGCTGCAGGAAACCGGTGCAGGAAACCGGTGCAGGAAACTGCTTCAGGAAACCACTGCTGGAAAGAGCTGCAGGAAACCGGTGCAGAAAAACTCTGCAGGAGAATGCTGCAAGAAACTGCTAAAGAAAACACTTCAGGAATCTGATGCAGGAAACCGGTGCAGGAAACCACTGCAGGAAACTGGTGCAGGAAACTGCTGCAGGAAACCACTGCAGGAAACTGCTTCAGGAAAACACTGTAGGAAACCGCTGCTGGAAACCGCTGCAGGAAACCACTGCAGGAAACTGCTTCAGGAAACCGGCGCAGGAAACTGGTGCAGGAAACCGATGCAGTAAACCGCTGAAGGAAAACGGTGCAGGAAAACGGTGCAGGAAACTTCTGCAGGAAACCAGTGCAGGAAAACGCTACAGGAAACTGCTGCAGGAAACTGCTGCAGGAATCCAGTGCAGGAAACTTCTGCAGGAAACCGCTGCTGGAAACTGTTGCAGGAAAACACTTCAGTCAACCAGTGCATGAAACCGCTGCAGGTAAACGCTGCAGGAAACCAGTGCAGGAAACTGCTGCAGGAAACCGCTGCAGAAAACTGCTGCAGGAAAACGGTGCAGGAAAATGCTGCAGGAAACCTGTGCAGGAACCTGCTGCAAGAACCCGGTGCAGGAAACTGCTTCAGGAAACCGCTGCTGGAAACTGCTGCAGGAAAACACTGCATGAAACCCGTGCAGGAAACTGCTGCAGGTAAATGCTGCAGGAAACCAGTGCAGGAAACTGCTGCAGGAAACCGCTGCAGAAAACTGCTGCAGGAAAACGGTGCAGGAAAATGCTGCAGGAAACCTGTGCAGGAAAACGCTACAGGAAACTGCTGCAGGAAACATCTGCAGGAATCCAGTGCAGGAAACGTCTGCAGGAAACCGCTGCAGGAAAGCGCTGCAGGAAACTGCTTCAGTAAACCGGTGCAGGAAACCGCTGCTGGAAACTGCTGCAGGAAAACACTTCAGTCAACCAGTGCATGAAACCGCTGCAGGTAAACGCTGCAGGAAAACAGTGCAGGAAACTGCTGCAGGAAACCGCTGCAGAAAACTGCTGCAGGAAAACGGTGCAGGAAAATGCTGCAGGAAACCTGTGCAGGAACCTGCTGCAGGAAACCAGTGCAGAAATCCACTGCAGGAAACCACTGCAGGAAAACGCTGCAGGAAACTGCTGCAGGAAACCGGTGGAGGAAAATGCTGCAGGTAACTGCTGCAGGAAACCAGTGCAGGAAACCGCTGCAGTAGACCGCTGCTGGAAATCACTGTATGAAACCGGAGCAGGAAACTGCTGCAGGAAAACGCTGCAGGCAACTGTTGCAGGAAACCGCTGCTGGAAACTGCTGCAGGAAAACACTGCGTGAAACCGGTGCAGGAAACCGCTGCAGTAAACCGCTTCAGGAAACCGGTGCAGGAAACCGCTGCTGGAAACTGCTGCAGGAAAACACTGCAGGAAACGCTGCAGGAAATCGCTGATGGAAACAGCTGCAGGAAACCGCTGCCGGTAACTGCTGCAGGAAAATGCTTCAGGAAACTGCTGCAGGAAACCGGTACAGGAAACCGGTGCAGGAAACTGCTTCAGCAAACCGCTGCTGCAAACAGCTGCAGGAAACCGGTGCAGAAAAATGCTGCAGGAGAATGCTGCAAGAAACTGCTGCAGGAAAACACTTCAGGAAACTGATGCAGGAAACCGGTGCAGGAAACCACTGCAGGAAACTGGTGCAGGAAACTGCTGCAGGAAACTGCTTCTGGAAAACACTGTAGGAAACCGCTGCTGGAAACCGCTGCAGGAAACCACTGCAGGAAACTGCTTCAGGAAACCGGCGCAGGAAACTGGTGCAGGAAACCGATGCAGTAAACCGCTGAAGGAAACCAGTGGAGGAAAACGGTGCAGGAAACTTCTGCAGGAAACCAGTGCAGGAAAACGCTACAGGAAACTGCTGCAGGAAACTTCTGCAGGAATCCAGTGCAGGAAACATCTGCAGGAAACCGCTGCTGGAAACTGCTGCAGGAAAACACTTCAGTCAACCAGTGCATGAAACCGCTGCAGGTAAACGCTGCAGGAAACCAGTGCAGGAAACTGCTGCAGGAAACCGCTACAGGAAACTGCTGCAGGAAAACGGTGCAGGAAACATCTGCAGGAATCCATTGCAGGAAACTTCTGCAGGAAACCGGTGCAGGAAACCGCTGCAGGAAACCGCTGCTGGACACTGCTGCAGGAAAACACTTCACTCAACCAGTGCATGAAACCGCTGCAGGTAAACGCTGCAGGAAACCAGTGCAGGAAACTGCTGCAGAAAACTGCTGCAGGAAAACGGTGCAGGAAAATGCTGCAGGAAACCTGTGCAGGAACCTGCTGCAGGAAACCAGTGCAGAAATCCACTGCAGGAATCCGCTGCAGGAAAACACTGCAGGAAACTGCTGCAGGAAACCGGTGCAGGAAAATGCTGCAGGTAACTGCTGCAGGAAACCAGTGCAAGAAACTACTGCAGGAAACTGCTTCAGTAAACCAGTGCAGGAAACTGCTGCAGTAAATCGCTGCAGGCAACTGCTTCAGGAAAACAGTGCAGGAAACGCTGCAGGAAACTGCTGCAGGGCACCACAGCAGAAAACTGCTGCAGGAAAACACTGCAGGAAACTGCTTCAGGAAAACACTGTAGGAAACCGCTGCTGGAAACCGCTGCAGGAAACCGCTGCAGGAAACTGCTTCAGGAAACGGCGCAGGAAACTGGTGCAGGAAACCGGTGCAGAAATCCACTGCAGGAAACCGCTGCAGGAAACCGCTGCTGGAAACAGCTGCAGGAAATCGCTGCAGGAAAATGCTGCAGGCAACTGCTGCAGTAAAACACTGCAGGAAACCGCTGCAGGAAACCACTGCAGGAAACTGCTTCAGGAAACCGGCGCAGGAAACTGGTGCAGGAAACCGATACAGTAAACCACTGAAGGAAACCGGTGTAGGAAAACGGTGCAGGAAACATCTGCAGGAAACCAGTGCAGGAAAATGCTACAGGAAACTGCTGCAGGAAACTTCTGCAGGAATCCAGTGCAGGAAACGTCTGCAGGAAAACCCTGCTGGAAACTGCTGCAGGAAAACACTTCAGTCAACCAGTGCATGAAACCGCTGCAGGTAAACGCTGCAGGAAACCAGTGCAGGAAACTGCTGCAGGAAACCGCTGCAGAAAACTGCTGCAGGAAAATGGTGCAGGAAAATGCTGCAGGAAACCTGTGAAGGAAAACACTACAGGAAACTGCTGCAGGAAACTTCTGCAGGAACCCAGTGCAGGAAACGTCTGCAGGAAACCGCTGCTGGAAACTGCTGCAGGAATCCACTTCAGTCAACCAGTGCATGAAACCGCTGCAGGTAATCGCTGTAGGAAACCAGTGCAGGAAACTGCTGCAGGAAAACGGTGCAGGAAACTTCTGCAGGAAACCTGTGCAGGAAAACGCTACAGGAAACTGCTGCAGGAAACTTCTGCAGGAATCCAGTGCAGGAAACCTCTGCAGGAAACCACTGCAGGAAACCGCTGCAGGAAACCGCTGCAGGAAACGGTCTCAGGAAACCGGTGCAGGAAACCGCTGCTGGAAACTGCTGCAGGAAAACACTTCAGTCAACCAGTGCATGAAACCGCTGCAAGTAAACGCTGCAGGAAACCAGTGCAGGAAACTGCTGCAGGAAACTGCTCCAGAAAACTGCTACAGGAAAACGGTGCAGGAAAATGCTGCAGGAAACCTGTGCAGGAACCGGCTGCAAGAAACCAGTGCAGAAATCCACTGCAGGAAACCACTGCAGGAAACCGCTGCAGGAAACAGCTGCAGGAAAATGCTGCAGGTAACTGCTGCAGGAAACCAGTGCAAGAAACTGCTGCAGGAAACTGCTTCAGTAAACCGGTGCAGGAAACTGCTGCAGTAAATTGCTGCAGGCAACTGCTTCAGGAAACCTGTGCAGGAAACGCTGCAGGAAACTGCTGCAGGACACCACAGCAGGAAACTGCTGCAGGAAAACACTGCAGGAAACTGCTTCAGGAAAACACTGTAGGAAACCGCTGCTGCAAACCGCTGCAGGAAACCGCTGCAGGAAACTGCTTCAGGAAACGGCGCAGGAAACTGGTGCAGGAAACCGATGCAGTAAACCGCTGAAGGAAACCGGTGGAGGAAAACGGTGCAGGAAACCTCTGCAGGAAACCAGTGCAGGAAAACGCTACAGGAAACTGCTGCAGGAAACTTCTGCAGGAATCCAGTGCAGGAAACTTCTGCAGGAAACCGCTGCTGGAAACTGCTGCAGGAAAACACTTCAGTCAACCAGTGCATGAAACCGCTGCAGGTAAACGCTGCAGGAAACCAGTGCAGGAAACTGCTGCAGGAAACCGCTGCAGAAAACTGCTGCAGGAAAACAGTGCAGGAAAATGCTGCAGGAAGCCTGTGCAGGAAAACGCTACAGGAAACCGCTGCAGGAAACTTCTGCAGGAATCCAGTGCAGGAAACTTCTGCAGGAAACCGCTGCAGGAAACCGCTGCAGGAAACTGCTTCAGGAAACCGGTGCAGGAAACTGCTGCTGGAAACTGCTGCAGGAAAACACTTCAGTCAACCAGTGCATGAAACCGCTGCAGGTCAACGCTGCAGGAAACCAGTGCAGGAAACTGCTGCAGGAAACTGCCGCAGAAAACTGCTGCAGGAAAACGGTGCAGGAAAATGCTGCAGGATACCTGTGCAGGAACCTGCTGCAGGAAACCGGTGCAGAAATCCACTGCAGGAAACCGCTGCAGGAAAACGCTGCAGGAAACTGCTGCAGGAAACCGGTGCAGGAAAATGCTGCAGGTAACTGCTGCAGGAAACGAGTGCAAGAAACTACTGCAGGAAACTGCTGCAGGAAAACACTGCAGGAAACTGCTGCCGTAAATCGCTGCAGGCAACTGCTTCAGGAAACCAGTGCAGGAAACGCTGCAGGAAATTGCTGCAGGACACCACTGCAGGAAACTGCTTCAGGAAAACACTGCAGGAAACTGCTGCAGGAATACACTGCAGGAAACTGCTTCAGGAAAACACTGTAGGAAACCGCTGCTGGAAACCGCTGCAGGAAACCACTGCAGGAAACTGCTTCAGGAAACGGCGCAGGAAACTGGTGCAGGAAACCGATGCAGTAAACCGCTGAAGGAAACCGGTGGAGGAAAACGGTGCAGGAAACTTCTGCAGGAAACCAGTGCAGGAAAACGCTACAGGAAACTGCTGCAGGAAACTTCTGCAGGAATCCAGTGCAGGAAACCTCTGCAGGAAACCACTGCTGGAAACTGCTGCAGGAATCCTCTTCAGTCAACCAGTGCATGAAACCGCTGCAGGTAATCGCTGCAGGAAACCAGTGCAGGAAACTGCTGCAGGAAACCGCTGCAGAAAACTGCTGCAGGAAAACGGTGCAGGAAACTTCTGCAGGAAACCTGTGCAGGAAAACGCTGCAGGAAACTGCTTCAGGAAAACACTGCAGGAAACTGCTTCAGGAAAACACTGTAGGAAACCGCTGCTGGAAACCGCTGCAGGAAACCACTGCAGGAAACTGCTTCAGGAAACGGCGCAGGAAACTGGTGCAGGAAACCGATGCAGTAAACCGCTGAAGGAAACCGGTGGAGGAAAACGGTGCAGGAAACTTCTGCAGGAAACCAGTGCAGGAAACCTCTGCAGGAAACCACTGCTGGAAACTGCTGCAGGAATCCTCTTCAGTCAACCAGTGCATGAAACCGCTGCAGGTAATCGCTGCAGGAAACCAGTGCAGGAAACTGCTGCAGGAAACCGCTGCAGAAAACTGCTGCAGGAAAACGGTGCAGGAAACTTCTGCAGGAAACCTGTGCAGGAAACCGCTGCTGGAAACCGCTGCAGGAAACCACTGCAGGAAACTGCTTCAGGAAACGGCGCAGGAAACTGGTGCAGGAAACCGATGCAGTAAACCGCTGAAGGAAACCGGTGGAGGAAAACGGTGCAGGAAACTTCTGCAGGAAACCAGTGCAGGAAACCTCTGCAGGAAACCACTGCTGGAAACTGCTGCAGGAATCCTCTTCAGTCAACCAGTGCATGAAACCGCTGCAGGTAATCGCTGCAGGAAACCAGTGCAGGAAACTGCTGCAGGAAACCGCTGCAGAAAACTGCTGCAGGAAAACGGTGCAGGAAACTTCTGCAGGAAACCTGTGCAGGAAAACGCTGCAGGAAACTGCTGCAGGAAACTTCTGCAGGAATCCAGTGCAGGAAACTTCTGCAGGAAACCACTGCAGGAAACCGCTGCAGGAAACCGCTGCAGGAAACGGCCTCAGGAAACCTGTGCAGGAAACCGCTGCTGGAAACTGCTGCAGGAAAACACTTCAGTCAACCAGTGCATGAAACCGCTGCAGGTAATCGCTGCAGGAAACCAGTGCAGGAAACTGCTGCAGGAAACTGCTGCAGAAAACTGCTGCAGGAAAACGGTGCAGGAAAATGCTGCAGGAAACCTGTGCAGGAACCTGCTGCAAGAAACCAGTGCAGAAATCCACTGCAGGAAACCACTGCAGGAAACCGGTGCAGGAAAATGCTGCAGGTAACTGCTGCAGGAAACCAGTGCAAGAAACTAGTGCAGGAAACTGCTTCAGTAAACCGGTGCAGGAAACTGCTGCAGTAAATCGCTGCAGGCAACTGCTTCAGGAAACCAGTGCAGGAAACGCTGCAGGAAACTGCTGCAGGACACCACAGCAGAAAACTGCTGCAGGAAACCGGTGCAGAAAAACGCTGCAGGAGAATGCTGCAAGAAACTGCTGCAGGAAAACACTTCAGGAAACTGATGCAGGAAACCGGTGCAGGAAACCACTGCAGGAAACTGGTGCAGGAAACTGCTGCAGGAAACCACTGCAGGAAACTGCTTCAGGAAAACACTGTAGGAAACCGCTGCTGGAAACCGCTGCAGGAAACCACTGCAGGAAACTGCTTCAGGAAACCGGCGCAGGAAACTGGTGCAGGAAACCGATGCAGTAAACCGCTGAAGGAAACCGGTGGAGGAAAACGCTACAGTAAAACTGCTGCAGGAAACTTCTGCAGGAATCCAGTGCAGGAAACTTCTGCAGGAAACCGCTGCTGGAAACTGCTGCAGGAAAACACTTCAGTCAACCAGTGCATGAAACCGCTGCAGGTAAACGCTGCAGGAAACCAGTGCAGGAAACTGCTGCAGGAAACCGCTGCAGAAAACTGCTGCAGGAAAACGGTGCAGGAAAATGCTGCAGGAAACCTGTGCAGGAACCTGCTGCAGGAAACCGGTGCAGAAATCCACTGCAGGAAACCGCTGCAGGAAACCGCTGCTGGAAACAGCTGCAGGAAATCGCTGCAGGAAACTGCTGCAGGACACCACAGCAGGAAACTGCTGCAGGAAAACACTGCAGGAAACTGCTTCAGGAAAACACTGTAGGAAACCGCTGCTGCAAACCGCTGCAGGAAACCGCTGCAGGAAACTGCTTCAGGAAACGGCGCAGGAAACTGGTGCAGGAAACCGATGCAGTAAACCGCTGAAGGAAACCGGTGGAGGAAAACGGTGCAGGAAACCTCTGCAGGAAACCAGTGCAGGAAAACGCTACAGGAAACTGCTGCAGGAAACTTCTGCAGGAATCCAGTGCAGGAAACTTCTGCAGGAAACCGCTGCTGGAAACTGCTGCAGGAAAACACTTCAGTCAACCAGTGCATGAAACCGCTGCAGGTAAACGCTGCAGGAAACCAGTGCAGGAAACTGCTGCAGGAAACCGCTGCAGAAAACTGCTGCAGGAAAACAGTGCAGGAAAATGCTGCAGGAAGCCTGTGCAGGAAAACGCTACAGGAAACCGCTGCAGGAAACTTCTGCAGGAATCCAGTGCAGGAAACTTCTGCAGGAAACCGCTGCAGGAAACCGCTGCAGGAAACTGCTTCAGGAAACCGGTGCAGGAAACTGCTGCTGGAAACTGCTGCAGGAAAACACTTCAGTCAACCAGTGCATGAAACCGCTGCAGGTCAACGCTGCAGGAAACCAGTGCAGGAAACTGCTGCAGGAAACTGCCGCAGAAAACTGCTGCAGGAAAACGGTGCAGGAAAATGCTGCAGGATACCTGTGCAGGAACCTGCTGCAGGAAACCGGTGCAGAAATCCACTGCAGGAAACCGCTGCAGGAAAACGCTGCAGGAAACTGCTGCAGGAAACCGGTGCAGGAAAATGCTGCAGGTAACTGCTGCAGGAAACGAGTGCAAGAAACTACTGCAGGAAACTGCTGCAGGAAAACACTGCAGGAAACTGCTGCCGTAAATCGCTGCAGGCAACTGCTTCAGGAAACCAGTGCAGGAAACGCTGCAGGAAATTGCTGCAGGACACCACTGCAGGAAACTGCTTCAGGAAAACACTGCAGGAAACTGCTGCAGGAATACACTGCAGGAAACTGCTTCAGGAAAACACTGTAGGAAACCGCTGCTGGAAACCGCTGCAGGAAACCACTGCAGGAAACTGCTTCAGGAAACGGCGCAGGAAACTGGTGCAGGAAACCGATGCAGTAAACCGCTGAAGGAAACCGGTGGAGGAAAACGGTGCAGGAAACTTCTGCAGGAAACCAGTGCAGGAAAACGCTACAGGAAACTGCTGCAGGAAACTTCTGCAGGAATCCAGTGCAGGAAACCTCTGCAGGAAACCACTGCTGGAAACTGCTGCAGGAATCCTCTTCAGTCAACCAGTGCATGAAACCGCTGCAGGTAATCGCTGCAGGAAACCAGTGCAGGAAACTGCTGCAGGAAACCGCTGCAGAAAACTGCTGCAGGAAAACGGTGCAGGAAACTTCTGCAGGAAACCTGTGCAGGAAAACGCTGCAGGAAACTGCTTCAGGAAAACACTGCAGGAAACTGCTTCAGGAAAACACTGTAGGAAACCGCTGCTGGAAACCGCTGCAGGAAACCACTGCAGGAAACTGCTTCAGGAAACGGCGCAGGAAACTGGTGCAGGAAACCGATGCAGTAAACCGCTGAAGGAAACCGGTGGAGGAAAACGGTGCAGGAAACTTCTGCAGGAAACCAGTGCAGGAAACCTCTGCAGGAAACCACTGCTGGAAACTGCTGCAGGAATCCTCTTCAGTCAACCAGTGCATGAAACCGCTGCAGGTAATCGCTGCAGGAAACCAGTGCAGGAAACTGCTGCAGGAAACCACTGCAGAAAACTGCTGCAGGAAAACGGTGCAGGAAACTTCTGCAGGAAACCTGTGCAGGAAACCGCTGCTGGAAACCGCTGCAGGAAACCACTGCAGGAAACTGCTTCAGGAAACAGCGCAGGAAACTGGTGCAGGAAACCGATGCAGTAAACCGCTGAAGGAAACCGGTGGAGGAAAACGGTGCAGGAAACTTCTGCAGGAAACCAGTGCAGGAAACCTCTGCAGGAAACCACTGCTGGAAACTGCTGCAGGAATCCTCTTCATTCAACCAGTGCATGAAACCGCTGCAGGTAATCGCTGCAGGAAACCAGTGCAGGAAACTGCTGCAGGAAACCGCTGCAGAAAACTGCTGCAGGAAAACGGTGCAGGAAACTTCTGCAGGAAACCTGTGCAGGAAAACGCTGCAGGAAACTGCTGCAGGAAACTTCTGCAGGAATCCAGTGCAGGAAACTTCTGCAGGAAACCACTGCAGGAAACCGCTGCAGGAAACCGCTGCAGGAAACGGCCTCAGGAAACCTGTGCAGGAAACCGCTGCTGGAAACTGCTGCAGGAAAACACTTCAGTCAACCAGTGCATGAAACCGCTGCAGGTAATCGCTGCAGGAAACCAGTGCAGGAAACTGCTGCAGGAAACTGCTGCAGAAAACTGCTGCAGGAAAACGGTGCAGGAAAATGCTGCAGGAAACCTGTGCAGGAACCTGCTGCAAGAAACCAGTGCAGAAATCCACTGCAGGAAACCACTGCAGGAAACCGGTGCAGGAAAATGCTGCAGGTAACTGCTGCAGGAAACCAGTGCAAGAAACTAGTGCAGGAAACTGCTTCAGTAAACCGGTGCAGGAAACTGCTGCAGTAAATCGCTGCAGGCAACTGCTTCAGGAAACCAGTGCAGGAAACGCTGCAGGAAACTGCTGCAGGACACCACAGCAGAAAACTGCTGCAGGAAACCGGTGCAGAAAAACGCTGCAGGAGAATGCTGCAAGAAACTGCTGCAGGAAAACACTTCAGGAAACTGATGCAGGAAACCGGTGCAGGAAACCACTGCAGGAAACTGGTGCAGGAAACTGCTGCAGGAAACCACTGCAGGAAACTGCTTCAGGAAAACACTGTAGGAAACCGCTGCTGGAAACCGCTGCAGGAAACCACTGCAGGAAACTGCTTCAGGAAACCGGCGCAGGAAACTGGTGCAGGAAACCGATGCAGTAAACCGCTGAAGGAAACCGGTGGAGGAAAACGCTACAGTAAAACTGCTGCAGGAAACTTCTGCAGGAATCCAGTGCAGGAAACTTCTGCAGGAAACCGCTGCTGGAAACTGCTGCAGGAAAACACTTCAGTCAACCAGTGCATGAAACCGCTGCAGGTAAACGCTGCAGGAAACCAGTGCAGGAAACTGCTGCAGGAAACCGCTGCAGAAAACTGCTGCAGGAAAACGGTGCAGGAAAATGCTGCAGGAAACCTGTGCAGGAACCTGCTGCAGGAAACCGGTGCAGAAATCCACTGCAGGAAACCGCTGCAGGAAACCGCTGCTGGAAACAGCTGCAGGAAATCGCTGCAGGAAAATGCTGCAGGCAACTGCTCCAGGAAAACACTGCAGGAAACCGCTGCAGGAAACCACTGCAGGAAACTGCTTCAGGAAACCGGCGCAGGAAACTGGTGCAGGAAACCGATGCAGTAAACCGCTGAAGGAAACCGGTGGAGGAAAACGGTGCAGGAAACTTCTGTAGGAAACCAGTGCAGGAAAATGGTACAGGAAACTGCTGCAGGAAACCTCTGCAGGAATCCAGTGCAGGAAACTTCTGCAGGAAACCCCTGCTGGAGACCGCTGCTGGAAACTGCTGCAGTCAACCAGTGCATGAAACCGCTGCAGGTAAACGCTGCAGGAAACCAGTGCAGGAAACTGCTGCAGGAAACCGCTGCAGAAAACTGCTGCAGGAAAACGGTGCAGGAAAATGCTGCAGGAAACCTGTGAAGGAAAACGCTACAGGTAACTGCTGCAGGAATCTTCTGCAGGAATCCAGTGCAGGAAACCGCTGCAGGAAACTGCTGCAGGAAACTGTTGCAGGAAACTGCTTCAGGAAACCGGTGCAGGAAACCGCTGCTGGAAACTGCTGCAGGAAAACACTTCAGTCAACCAGTGCATGAAACCGCTGCAGGTAAACGCTGCAGGAAACCAGTGCAGGAAACTGCTGCAGGAAACCGCTGCAGAAACCTGCTGCAGGAAAACGGTGCAGGAAAATGCTGCAGGAAACCTGTGCAGGAACCTGCTGCAGGAAACCGGTGCAGAAATCCACTGCAGGAAACCACTGCAGGAAAACGCTGCAGGAAACTGCTGCAGGAAACCGGTGCAGGAAAATGCCTGCAGGTAACTGCTGCAGGAAACCAGTGCAAGAAACTACTGCAGGAAACTGCTTCAGTAAACCGGTGCAGGAAACTGCTGCAGTAAATCGCTGCAGGCAACTGCTTCAGGAAACCAGTGCAGGAAACGCTGCAGGAAACTGCTGCAGGACACCACTGCAGGAAACTGCTGCAGGAAAACACTGCAGGAAACTGCTTCAGGAAAACACTGTAGGAAACCGGCTGCTGGAAACCGCTGCAGGAAACCACTGCAGGAAACTGCTTCAGGAAACGGCGCAGGAAACTGGTGCAGGAAGCCGATGCAGTAAATCGCTGAAGGAAACCGGTGGAGGAAAACGGTGCAGGAAACTTCTGCAGGAAACCAGTGCAGGAAAACGCTACAGGAAACTGCTGCAGGAAACTTCTGCAGGAATCCAGTGCAGGAAACTTCTGCAGGAAACCGCTGCTGGAAACTGCTGCAGGAAAACACTTCAGTCAACCAGTGCATGAAACCACTGCAGGTAAACGCTGCAGGAAACCAGTGCAGGAAACTGCTGCAGGAAACCGCTGCAGAAAACTGCTGCAGGAAAACGGTGCAGGAAAATGCTGCAGGAAACCTGTGCAGGAAAATGCTACAGGTAACCGCTGCAGGAAACTTCTGCAGGAATCCAGTGCAGGAAACTTCTGCAGGAAACCGCTGCAGGAAACTGCTTCAGGAAACCGGTGCAGGAAACCGCTGCTGGAAACTGCTGCAGGAAAACACTTCAGTCAACCAGTGTATGAAACCGCTGCAGGTAAACGCTGCAGGAAACCAGTGCAGGAAACTGCTGCAGGAAACTGCTGCAGAAAACTGCTGCAGGAAAACGGTGCAGGAAAATACTGCAGGAAACCTGTGCAGGAACCTGCTGCAGGAAACCGGTGCAGAAATCCACTGCAGGAAACCACTGCAGGAAAACGCTGCAGGAAACTGCTGCAGGAAACCGGTGCAGGAAAATGCCTGCAGGTAACTGCTGCAGGAAACCAGTGCAAGAAACTACTGCAGGAAACTGCTTCAGTAAACCGGTGCAGGAAACTGCTGCAGTAAATCGCTGCAGGCAACTGCTTCAGGAAACGCTGCAGGAAACTGCTGCAGGACACCACAGCAGAAAACTGCTTCAGGGAACCGGTGCAGAAAAACACTGCAGGAGAATGCTGCAAGAAACTGCTGCAGGAAACCACTTCAGGAAACTGATGCAGGAAACCGGTGCAGGAAACCGCTGCAGGAAACTGGTGCAGGAAACTGCTTCAGGAAAACACTGTAGGAAACCGCTGCTGGAAACCGCTGCAGGAAACCACTGCAGGAAACTGCTTCAGGAAACCGGCGCAGGAAACTGGTGCAGGAAACCGATGCAGTAAACCGCTGAAGGAAACCGGTGGAGGAAAACGGTGCAGGAATCTTCTGCAGGAAACCAGTGCAGGAAAACGCTACAGGAAACTGCTGCAGAAAACTTCTGCAGGAATCCAGTGCAGGAAACTTCTGCAGGAAACCGCTGCTGGAAACTGCTGCAGGAAAACACTTCAGTCAACCAGTGCATGAAACCGCTGCAGGTAAACGCTGCAGGAAACCGGTGCAGAAAACTGCTGCAGGAAAACGGTGCAGAAAAATGCTGCAGGAAACCTGTGCAGGAACCTGCTGCAGGAATCCGGTGCAGATATCCACTGCAGGAAACCGCTGCAGGAAACCGCTGCTGGAAACAGCTGCAGGAAATCGCTGCAGGAATATGCTGCAGGCACCTGCTCCAGGAAAACACTGCAGCAAACCGCTGCAGGAAACCACTGCAGGAAACTGCTTCAGGAAATCCGCGCAGGAAACTGGTACAGGAAACCGATGCATTAAACCGCTGAAGGAAACCGGTGGAGGAAAACGGTGCAGGAAACTTCTGCAGGAAACCAGTGCAGGAAAACGCTAGAGGAAACTGCTGCAGGAAACTTCTGCAGGAATCCAGTGCAGGAAACTTCTGCAGGAAACCGCTGCAGGAAACCGCTGCTGTAAACTGCTGCAGGAAAACACTTCAGTCAACCAGTGCATGAAACCGCTGCAGGTAAACGCTGCAGGAAACCAGTGCAGGAAACTACTGCAGGAAACCGCTGCAGAAAACTGCTTTGGAAAACGGTGCAGGAAAATGCTGCAGGAAACCTGTGAAGGAAAACGCTACAGGAAACTGCTGCAGGAAACTTCTGCAGGAATCCAGTGCAGGAAACCGCTGCAGGAAACTGCTGCAGGAAACCGCTGCAGGAAACTGCTTCAGGAAACCGGTGCAGGAAACCGCTGCTGGAAACTGCTGCAGGAAAACACTTCAGTCAACCAGTGCATGAAACGCTGCAGGTAAACGCTGCAGGAAACCAGTGCAGGAAACTGCTGCAGGAAACTGCTGCAGAAAACTGCTGCAGGAAAACGATGCAGGAAAATGCTGCAGGAAACCTGTGCAGGAACCTGCTGCAGGAAACCGGTGCAGAAATCCAATGCAGGAAACCACTGCAGGAAACCGCTGCAGGAAACTGCTGCAGGAAACCAGTGCAGGAAAATGCCTGCAGGTAACTGCTGCAGGAAACCAGTGCAAGAAACTACTGCAGGAAACAACTTCAGTAAACCGGTGCAGGAAACTGCTGCAGTAAATCGCTGCAGGCAACTGCTTCAGGAAACCAGTGCAGGAAACGCTGCAGGAAACTGCTGCAGGACACCACTGCAGGGAACTGCTTCAGGAAAACACTGCAGGAAACTGCTTCAGGAAAACACTGTAGGTAACCGCTGCTGGAAACCGCTGCAGGAAACCACTGCAGGAAACTGCTTCAGGAAACAGCGCAGGAAACTGGTGCAGGAGACCGATGCAGTAAACCGCTGAAGGAAACCGGTGGAGGAACACGGTGCAGGAAACTTCTGCAGGAAACCAGTGCAGGAAAACGCTACAGGAAACTGCTGCAGGAAACTTCTGCAGGAATCCAGTGCAGGAAACTTCTGCAGGAAACCGCTGCTGGAAACTGCTGCAGGAAAACACTTCAGTCAACCAGTGCATGAAACCGCTGCAGGCAAACGCTGCAGGAAACCAGTGCAGGAAACTGCTGCAGGAAACCGCTGCAGAAAACTGCTGCAGGAAAACGGTGCAGGAAAATGCTGCAGGAAACCTGTGAAGGAAAACGCTACAGGAAACTGCTGCAGGAAACTTCTGCAGGAATCCAGTGCAGGAAACCGCTGCAGGAAACTGCTTCAGGAAACCGGTGCAGGAAACCGCTGCTGGAAACTGCTGCAGGAAAACACTTCAGTCAACCAGTGTATGAAACCGCTGCAGGTAAACGCTGCAGGAAACCAGTGCAGGAAACTGCTGCAGGAAACTGCTGCAGAAAACTGCTGCAGGAAAACGGTGCAGGAAAATACTGCAGGACACCTGTGCAGGAACCTGCTGCAGGAAACCGGTGCAGAAATCCACTGCAGGAAACCATTGCAGGAAAACGCTGCAGGAAACTGCTGCAGGAAACCGGTGCAGGAAAATGCCTGCAGGTAACTGCTGCAGGAAACCAGTGCAAGAAACTACTGCAGGAAACTGCTTCAGTAAACCGGTGCAGGAAACTGCTGCAGTAAATCGCTGCAGGCAACTGCTTCAGGAAACGCTGCAGGAAACTGCTGCAGGACACCACAGCAGAAAACTGCTTCGGAAACCGGTGCAGAAAAACGCTGCAGGAGAATGCTGCAAGAAACTGCTGCAGGAAAACACTGTAGGAAACCGCTGCTGGAAACCGCTGCAGGAAACCACTGCAGGAAACTGCTTCAGGAAACCGGCGCAGGAAACTGGTGCAGGAAACCAATGCAGTAAACCACTGAAGGAAACCGGTGGAGGAAAACGTTGCAGGAATCTTCTGCAGGAAACCAGTGCAGGAAAACGCTACAGGAAACTGCTGCAGAAAACTTCTGCAGGAATCCAGTGCAGGAAACTTCTGCAGGAAACCGCTGCTGGAAACTGCTGCAGGAAAACACTTCAGTCAACCAGTGCATGAAACCGCAGCAGGTAAACGCTGCAGGAAACTGGTGCAGAAAACTGCTGCAGGAAAACGGTGCAGAAAAATGCTGCAGGAAACCTGTGCAGGAACCTGCTGCAGGAAACCGGTGCAGATATCCACTGCAGGAAACCGCTGCAGGAAACCGCTGCTGGAAACAGCTGCAGGAAATCGCTGCTGGAATATGCTGCAGGCACCTGCTCCAGGAAAACACTGCAGGAAACCGCTGCAGGAAACCACTGCAGGAAACTGCTTCAGGAAATCCGCGCAGGAAACTGGTACAGGAAACCGATGCATTAAACCGCTGAAGGAAACCGGTGGAGGAAAACGGTGCAGGAAACTTCTGCAGGAAACCAGTGCAGGAAAACGCTACAGGAAACTGCTGCAGGAAACTTCTGCAGGAATCCAGTGCAGGAAACATCTGCAGGAAACCGCTGCTGGAAACTGCTGCAGGAAAACACTTCAGTCAACCAGTGCATGAAACCGCTGCAGGTAAACGCTGCAGGAAACCAGTGCAGGAAACTGCTGCAGAAAACTGCTGCAGGAAAACGGTGCAGAAAAATGCTGCAGGAAACCTGTGCAGGAACCTGCTGCAGGAAACCGGTGCAGAACTCCACTGCAGGAAACCGCTGCAGGAAACCGCTGCCTGAAACCGCTGCAGGAAATCGCTGCAGGAAAATGCTGCAGGCAACTGCTGCAGGAAAACACTGCAGGAAACCGCTGCAGGAAACCACTGCAGGAAACTGCTTCAGGAAACCGGCGCAGGAAACTGGTGCAGGAAACCGATGCATTAAACCGCTGAAAGAAACCGGTGGAGGAACACGGTGCAGGAAACTTCTGCAGGAAAACGCTACAGGAAACTGCTGCAGGAAACTTCTGCAGGAATCCAGTGCAGGAAACTTCTGCAGGAAACCGCTGCTGGAAACTGCTTCAGGAAACCGGTGCAGGAAACCGCTGCTGGAAACTGCTGCAGGAAAACACTTCAGTCAACCAGTGTATGAAACCGCTGCAGGTAAACGCTGCAGGAAACCAGTGCAGGAAACTGCTGCAGGAAACTGCTGCAGGAAACTTCTGCAGGAATCCAGTGCAGGAAACCGCTGCAGGAAACTGCTTCAGGAAACCGGTGCAGGAAACCGCTGCTGGAAACTGCTGCAGGAAAACACTTCAGTCAACCAGTGTATGAAACCGCTGCAGGTAAACGCTGCAGGAAACCAGTGCAGGAAACTGCTGCAGGAAACTGCTGCAGAAAACTGCTGCAGGAAAACGGTGCAGGAAAATACTGCAGGAAACCTGTGCAGGAACCTGCTGCAGGAAACCGTTGCAGAAATCCACTGCAGGAAACCACTGCAGGAAAACGCTGCAGGAAACTGCTGCAGGAAACCGGTGCAGGAAAATGCCTGCAGGTAACTGCTGCAGGAAACCAGTGCAAGAAACTACTGCAGGAAACTGCTTCAGTAAACTGGTGCAGGAAACTGCTGCAGTAAATCGCTGCAGGCAACTGCTTCAGGAAACGCTGCAGGAAACTGCTGCAGGACACCACAGCAGAAAACTGCTTCAGGAAACCGGTGCAGAAAAATGCTGCAGGAGAATGCTGCAAGAAACTGCTGCAGGAAAACACTTCAGGAAACTGATGCAGGAAACCGGTGCAGGAAACCGCTGCAGGAAACTGGTGCAGGAAACTGCTTCAGGAAAACACTGTAGGAAACCGCTGCTGGAAACCGCTGCAGGAAACCACTGCAGGAAACTGCTTCAGGAAACCGGCGCAGGAAACTGGTGCAGGAAACCGATGCAGTAAACCGCTGAAGGAAACCGGTGGAGGAAAACGGTGCAGGAATCTTCTGCAGGAAACCAGTGCAGGAAAACGCTACAGGAAACTGCTGCAGAAAACTTCTGCAGGAATCCAGTGCAGGAAACTTCTGCAGGAAACCGCTGCTGGAAACTGCTGCAGGAAAACACTTCAGTCAACCAGTGCATGAAACCGCTGCAGGTAAACGCTGCAGGAAACCGGTGCAGAAAACTGCTGCAGGAAAACGGTGCAGAAAAATGCTGCAGGAAACCTGTGCAGGAACCTGCTGCAGGAAACCGGTGCAGATATCCACTGCAGGAAACCGCTGCAGGAAACCGCTGCTGGAAACAGCTGCAGGAAATCGCTGCAGGAATATGCTGCAGGCACCTGCTCCAGGAAAACACTGCAGGAAACCGCTGCAGGAAACCACTGCAGGAAACTGCTTCAGGAAATCCGCGCAGGAAACTGGTACAGGAAACCGATGCATTAAACCGCTGAAGGAAACCGGTGGAGGAAAACGGTGCAGGAAACTTCTGCAGGAAACCAGTGCAGGAAAACGCTACAGGAAACTGCTGCAGGAAACTTCTGCAGGAATCCAGTGCAGGAAACTTCTGCAGGAAACCGCTGCAGGAAACCGCTGCTGGAAACTGCTGCAGGAAAACACTTCAGTCAACCAGTGCATGAAACCGCTGCAGGTAAACGCTGCAGGAAACCAGTGCAGGAATCTACTGCAGGAAACCGCTGCAGAAAACTGCTTTGGAAAACGGTGCAGGAAAATGCTGCAGGAAACCTGTGAAGGAAAACGCTACAGGAAACTGCTGCAGGAAACTTCTGCAGGAATCCAGTGCAGGAAACCGCTGCAGGAAACTGCTGCAGGAAACCGCTGCAGGAAACTGCTTCAGGAAACCGGTGCAGGAAACCGCTGCTGGAAACTGCTGCAGGAAAACACTTCAGTCAACCAGTGCATGAAACGCTGCAGGTAAACGCTGCAGGAAACCAGTGCAGGAAACTGCTGCAGGAAACCGCTGCAGAAAACTGCTGCAGGAAAACGGTGCAGGAAAATGCTGCAGGAAACCTGTGCAGGAACCTGCTGCAGGAAACCGGTGCAGAAATCCAATGCAGGAAACCACTGCAGGAAAACGCTGCAGGAAACTGCTGCAGGAAACCGGTGCAGGAAAATGCCTGCAGGTAACTGCTGCAGGAAACCAGTGCAAGAAACTACTGCAGGAAACAACTTCAGTAAACCGGTGCAGGAAACTGCTGCAGTAAATCGCTGCAGGCAACTGCTTCAGGAAACCAGTGCAGGAAACGCTGCAGGAAACTGCTGCAGGACACCACTGCAGGGAACTGCTTCAGGAAAACACTGCAGGAAACTGCTTCAGGAAAACACTGTAGGAAACCGGCTGCTGGAAACCGCTGCAGGAAACCACTGCAGGAAACTGCTTCAGGAAACGGCGCAGGAAACTGGTGCAGGAAACCGATGCAGTAAATCGCTGAAGGAAACCGGTGGAGGAAAACGGTGCAGGAAACTTCTGCAGGAAACCAGTGCAGGAAACTGATGCAGGAAACTTCTGCAGGAATCCAGTGCAGGAAACTTCTGCAGGAAACCGCTGCTGGAAACTGCTGCAGGAAAACACTTCAGTCAACCAGTGCATGAAACCACTGCAGGTAAACGCTGCAGGAAACCAGTGCAGGAAACTGCTGCAGGAAACCGCTGCAGAAAACTGCTGCAGGAAAACGGTGCAGGAAAATGCTGCAGGAAACCTGTGCAGGAAAATGCTACAGGTAACCGCTGCAGGAAACGTCTGCAGGAATCCAGTGCAGGAAACTTCTGCAGGAAACCGCTGCAGGAAACTGCTTCAGGAAACCGGTGCAGGCAACCGCTGCTGGAAACTGCTGCAGGAAAACACTTCAGTCAACCAGTGCATGAAACCGCTGCAGGAAATCAGTGCAGGAAACTGCTGCAGGAAACTGCCGCAGAAAACTGCTGCAGGAAAACGGTGCAGGAAAATGCTGCAGGAAACCTGTGCAGGAACCTGCTGCAGGAAACCGGTGCAGAAATCCACTGCAGGAAACCACTGCAGGAAAACGCTGCAGGAAACTGCTGCAGGAATCCGGTGCAGGAAAATGCTGCAGGTAACTGCTGCAGGAAACCAGTGCAAGAAACTACTGCAGGAAACTGCTTCAGTAAACCGGTGCAGGAAGCTGCTGCCGTAAATCGCTGCAGGCAACTGCTTCAGGAAACCAGTGCAGGAAACGCTGCAGGAAACTGCTGCAGGACACCACTGCAGGAAACTGCTTCAGGAAAACACTGCAGGAAACTGCTACAGGAAAACACTGTAGGAAACCGCTGCTAGAAACCGCTGCAGTAAACCAGTGCAGGAAACTGCTTCAGAAACGGCGCAGGAAACTGGTGCAGGAAACCGATGCAGTAAACCGCTGAAGGAAACCGGTGGAGGAAAACGGTGCAGGAAACTGCTGTAGGAAATTTCTGCAGGAATCCAGTGCAGGAAACTTCTGCAGGAAACCGCTGCTGGAAACTGCTGCAGGAATCCACTTCAGTCGACCAGTGCATGAAACCGCTGCAGGTAATCGCTGCAGGAAACCAGTGCAGGAAACTGCTGCAGGAAACTGCTGCAGGAAAACGGTGCAGGAAACTTCTGCAGGAAACCTGTGCAGGAAACCGCTACAGGAAACTGCTGCAGGAAACCTCTCCAGGAATCCAGTGCAGGAAACTTCTGCAGGAAACCGCTGCAGGAAACCGCTGCAGGAAACGGCCTCAGGAAACCTGTGCAGGAAACCGCTGCTGGAAACTGCTGCAGGAAAACACTTCAGTCAACCAGTGCATGAAACCGCTGCAGGTAAACGCTGCAGGAAACCAGTGCAGGAAACTGCTGCAGGAAACTGCTGCAGAAAACTGCTGCAGGAAAACAGTGCAGGAACCTGCTGCAAGAAACCGGTGCAGAAATCCACTGCAGGAAACCACTGCAGGAAACCGCTGCAGGCAACTGCTGCAGGAAACCGGTGCAGGAAAATGCTGCAGGTAACTGCTGCAGGAAACCAGTGCAAGAAACTACTGCAGGAAACTGCTTCAGTAAACCGGTGCAGGAAACTGCTGCAGTAAATCGCTGCAGGCAACTGCTTCAGGAAACCAGTGCAGGAAATGCTGCAGGAAACTGCTGCAGTACACCACAGCAGAAAACTGCTGCAGGAAACCGGTGCAGAAAAACGCTGCAGGAGAATGCTGCAAGAAACTGCTGCAGGAAACCACTGCAGGAAACTGCTTCAGGAAACCGGTGCAGGAAACTGGTGCAGGAAACCGATGCAGTAAACCGCTGAAGGAAACCGGTGGAGGAAAACGGTGCAGGAATCTTCTGCAGGAAACCAGTGCACGAAAACGCAACAGGAAACTGCTGCAGGAAACTTCTGCAGGAATCCAGTGCAGGAAACATCTGCAGGAAACCGCTGCTGGAAACTGCTGCAGGAAAACACTTCAGTCAACCAGTGCATGAAACCGCAGCAGGTAAACGCTGCAGGAAACCAGTGCAGGAAACTGCTGCAGAAAACTGCTGCAGGATAACGGTGCAGAAAAATGCTGCAGGAAACCTGTGCAGGAACCTGCTGCAGGAAACCGGTGCAGAAATCCACTGCAGGAAACCGCTGCAGGAAACCGCTGCTGGAAACAGCTCCAGGAAATCGCTGCAGGAAAATGCTGCAGGCAACTGCTGCAGGAAAACACTGCAGGAAACCGCTGCAGGAAACCACTGCAGGAAACTGCTTCAGGAAACCGGCGCAGGAAACTGGTGCAGGAAACCGATGCATTAAACCGCTGAAAGAAACCGGTGGAGGAACACGGTGCAGGAAACTTCTGCAGGAAACCAGTGCAGGAAAACGCTACAGGAAACTGCTGCAGGAAACTTCTGCAGGAATCCAGTGCAGGAAACTTCTGCAGGAAACCGCTGCTGGAAATTGCTGCAGGAAAACACTTCAGTCAACCAGTGCATGAAACCGCTGCAGGTAAACGCTGCAGGAAACCAGTGCAGGAAACTGCTGCAGGAAACCGCTGCAGAAAACTGCTGCAGGAAAACGGTGCAGGAAAATGCTGCAGGAAACCTGTGAAGGAAAACGCTACAGGAAACTTCTGCAGGAAACGTCTGCAGGAATCCAGTGCAGGAAACCGCTGCAGGAAACTGCTTCAGGTAACCGGTGCAGGAAACCGCTGCTGGAAACTGCTGCAGGAAAACACTTCAGTCAACCAGTGTATGAAACCGCTGCAGGTAAACGCTGCAGGAAACCAGTGCAGGAAACTGCTGCAGAAAACTGCTGCAGGAAAACGGTGCAGGAAAATACTGCAGGAAACCTGTGCATGAACCTGCTGCAGGAAACCGGTGCAGAAATCCACTGCAGGAAAACACTGCAGGAAAACGCTGCAGGAAACTGCTGCAGGAAACCGGTGCAGGAAAATGCCTGCAGGTAACTGCTGCAGGAAACCAGTGCAAGAAACTACTGCAGGAAACTGCTTCAGTAAACCGGTGCAGGAAACTGCTGCAGTAAATCGCTGCAGGCAACTGCTTCAGGAAACGCTGCAGGAAACTGCTGCAGGACACCACAGCAGAAAACTGCTGCAGGAAAACACTTCAGTCAACCAGTGCATGAAACCGCAGCAGCTAAACGCTGCAGGAAACCAGTGCAGGAAACTGCTGCAGGAAACTGCTGCACAAAACTGCTGCAGGAAAACGGTGCAGGAAAATGCTGCAGGAAAGCTGTGCAGGAACCTGCTGCAGGAAACCGGTGCAGAAATCCACTGCAGGAAACCACTGCAGGAAACCGCTGCTGGAAACAGCTGCAGGAAATCGCTGCAGGAAAATGCTGCCGGCAACTGCTCCTGGAAAACACTGCAGGAAACCGCTGCAGGAAACCACTGCAGGAAACTGCTTCAGGAAACCGGCGCAGGAAACTGGTGCAGGAAACCGATGCAGTAAACCGCTGAAGGAAACCGGTGGAGGAAAACGGTGCAGGAAACTTCTGCAGGAAACCAGTGCAGGAAAATGGTACAGGAAACTGCTGCAGGAAACTTCTGCAGGAATCCAGTGCAGGAAACTTCTGCAGGAAACACCTGCTGGAAACTGCTGCAGGAAAACACTTCAGTCAACCAGTGCATGAAACCGCTGCAGGTAAACGCTGCAGGAAACCAGTGCAGGAAACTGCTGCAGGAAACCGCTGCAGAAAACTGCTGCAGGAAAACGGTGCAGGAAAATGCTGCAGGAAACCTGTGAAGGAAAACGCTACAGGTAACTGCTGCAGGAAACTTCTGCAGGAATCCAGTGCAGGAAACCGCTGCAGGAAACTGCTGCAGGAAACCGCTGCAGGAAACAGCTTCAGGAAACCGGTGCAGGAAACCGCTGCTGGAAACTGCTGCAGGAAAACACTTCAGTCAACCAGTGCATGAAACCGCTGCAGGTAAACGCTGCAGGAAACCAGTGCAGGAAACTGCTGCAGGAAACCGCTGCAGAAAACTGCTGCAGGAAAACGGTGCAGGAAAATGCTGCAGGAAACCTGTGCAGGAACCTGCTGCAGGAAACCGGTGCAGAAATCCACTGCAGGAAACCACTGCAGGAAAACGCTGCAGGAAACTGCTTCAGGAAACCGGTGCAGGAAAATGCCTGCAGGTAACTGCTGCAGGAAACCAGTGCAAGAAACTACTGCAGGAAACTGCTTCAGTAAACCGGTGCAGGAAACTGCTGCAGTAAATCGCTGCAGGCAACTGCTTCAGGAAACCAGTGCAGGAAACGCTGCAGGAAACTGCTGCAGGACACCACTGCAGGAAACTGCTTCAGGAAAACACTGCAGGAAACTGCTTCAGGAAAACACTGTAGGAAACCGGCTGCTGGAAACCGCTGCAGGAAACCACTGCAGGAAACTGCTTCAGGAAACGGCGCAGGAAACTGGTGCAGGAAACCGATGCAGTAAATCGCTGAAGGAAACCGGTGGAGGAAAACGGTGCAGGAAACTTCTGCAGGAAACCAGTGCAGGAAACTGATGCAGGAAACTTCTGCAGGAATCCAGTGCAGGAAACTTCTGCAGGAAACCGCTGCTGGAAACTGCTGCAGGAAAACACTTCAGTCAACCAGTGCATGAAACCACTGCAGGTAAACGCTGCAGGAAACCAGTGCAGGAAACTGCTGCAGGAAACCGCTGCAGAAAACTGCTGCAGGAAAACGGTGCAGGAAAATGCTGCAGGAAACCTGTGCAGGAAAATGCTACAGGTAACCGCTGCAGGAAACGTCTGCAGGAATCCAGTGCAGGAAACTTCTGCAGGAAACCGCTGCAGGAAACTGCTTCAGGAAACCGGTGCAGGCAACCGCTGCTGGAAACTGCTGCAGGAAAACACTTCAGTCAACCAGTGCATGAAACCGCTGCAGGAAATCAGTGCAGGAAACTGCTGCAGGAAACTGCCGCAGAAAACTGCTGCAGGAAAACGGTGCAGGAAAATGCTGCAGGAAACCTGTGCAGGAACCTGCTGCAGGAAACCGGTGCAGAAATCCACTGCAGGAAACCACTGCAGGAAAACGCTGCAGGAAACTGCTGCAGGAATCCGGTGCAGGAAAATGCTGCAGGTAACTGCTGCAGGAAACCAGTGCAAGAAACTACTGCAGGAAACTGCTTCAGTAAACCGGTGCAGGAAGCTGCTGCCGTAAATCGCTGCAGGCAACTGCTTCAGGAAACCAGTGCAGGAAACGCTGCAGGAAACTGCTGCAGGACACCACTGCAGGAAACTGCTTCAGGAAAACACTGCAGGAAACTGCTACAGGAAAACACTGTAGGAAACCGCTGCTAGAAACCGCTGCAGTAAACCAGTGCAGGAAACTGCTTCAGAAACGGCGCAGGAAACTGGTGCAGGAAACCGATGCAGTAAACCGCTGAAGGAAACCGGTGGAGGAAAACGGTGCAGGAAACTGCTGTAGGAAATTTCTGCAGGAATCCAGTGCAGGAAACTTCTGCAGGAAACCGCTGCTGGAAACTGCTGCAGGAATCCACTTCAGTCGACCAGTGCATGAAACCGCTGCAGGTAATCGCTGCAGGAAACCAGTGCAGGAAACTGCTGCAGGAAACTGCTGCAGGAAAACGGTGCAGGAAACTTCTGCAGGAAACCTGTGCAGGAAAACGCTACAGGAAACTGCTGCAGGAAACCTCTCCAGGAATTCAGTGCAGGAAACTTCTGCAGGAAACCGCTGCAGGAAACCGCTGCAGGAAACGGCCTCAGGAAACCTGTGCAGGAAACCGCTGCTGGAAACTGCTGCAGGAAAACACTTCAGTCAACCAGTGCATGAAACCGCTGCAGGTAAACGCTGCAGGAAACCAGTGCAGGAAACTGCTGCAGGAAACTGCTGCAGAAAACTGCTGCAGGAAAACAGTGCAGGAACCTGCTGCAAGAAACCGGTGCAGAAATCCACTGCAGGAAACCACTGCAGGAAACCGCTGCAGGCAACTGCTGCAGGAAACCGGTGCAGGAAAATGCTGCAGGTAACTGCTGCAGGAAACCAGTGCAAGAAACTACTGCAGGAAACTGCTTCAGTAAACCGGTGCAGGAAACTGCTGCAGTAAATCGCTGCAGGCAACTGCTTCAGGAAACCAGTGCAGGAAATGCTGCAGGAAACTGCTGCAGTACACCACAGCAGAAAACTGCTGCAGGAAACCGGTGCAGAAAAACGCTGCAGGAGAATGCTGCAAGAAACTGCTGCAGGAAACCACTGCAGGAAACTGCTTCAGGAAACCGGTGCAGGAAACTGGTGCAGGAAACCGATGCAGTAAACCGCTGAAGGAAACCGGTGGAGGAAAACGGTGCAGGAATCTTCTGCAGGAAACCAGTGCACGAAAACGCAACAGGAAACTGCTGCAGGAAACTTCTGCAGGAATCCAGTGCAGGAAACATCTGCAGGAAACCGCTGCTGGAAACTGCTGCAGGAAAACACTTCAGTCAACCAGTGCATGAAACCGCAGCAGGTAAACGCTGCAGGAAACCAGTGCAGGAAACTGCTGCAGAAAACTGCTGCAGGAAAACAGTGCAGAAAAATGCTGCAGGAAACCTGTGCAGGAACCTGCTGCAGGAAACCGGTGCAGAAATCCACTGCAGGAAACCGCTGCAGGAAACCGCTGCTGGAAACAGCTCCAGGAAATCGCTGCAGGAAAATGCTGCAGGCAACTGCTGCAGGAAAACACTGCAGGAAACCGCTGCAGGAAACCACTGCAGGAAACTGCTTCAGGAAACCGGCGCAGGAAACTGGTGCAGGAAACCGATGCATTAAACCGCTGAAAGAAACCGGTGGAGGAACACGGTGCAGGAAACTTCTGCAGGAAACCAGTGCAGGAAAACGCTACAGGAAACTGCTGCAGGAAACTTCTGCAGGAATCCAGTGCAGGAAACTTCTGCAGGAAACCGCTGCTGGAAATTGCTGCAGGAAAACACTTCAGTCAACCAGTGCATGAAACCGCTGCAGGTAAACGCTGCAGGAAACCAGTGCAGGAAACTGCTGCAGGAAACCGCTGCAGAAAACTGCTGCAGGAAAACGGTGCAGGAAAATGCTGCAGGAAACCTGTGAAGGAAAACGCTACAGGAAACTTCTGCAGGAAACGTCTGCAGGAATCCAGTGCAGGAAACCGCTGCAGGAAACTGCTTCAGGTAACCGGTGCAGGAAACCGCTGCTGGAAACTGCTGCAGGAAAACACTTCAGTCAACCAGTGTATGAAACCGCTGCAGGTAAACGCTGCAGGAAACCAGTGCAGGAAACTGCTGCAGAAAACTGCTGCAGGAAAACGGTGCAGGAAAATACTGCAGGAAACCTGTGCAGGAACCTGCTGCAGGAAACCGGTGCAGGAAACTGCTGCAGGAAACTGCTGCAGGAAACCGGTGCAGGAAAATGCCTGCAGGTAACTGCTGCAGGAAACCAGTGCAAGAAACTACTGCAGGAAACTGCTTCAGTAAACCGGTGCAGGAAACTGCTGCAGTAAATCGCTGCAGGCAACTGCTTCAGGAAACGCTGCAGGAAACTGCTGCAGGACAGCACAGCAGAAAACTGCTGCAGGAAACCGGTGCAGAAAAACGCTGCAGGAGAATGCTGCAAGAAACTGCTGCAGGAAAACACTTCAGGAAACTGATGCAGGAAACCGGTGCAGGAAACCGCTGCAGGAAATCACTGCAGGAAACTGCTTCAGGAAACCGGCGCAGGAAACTGGTGCAGGAAACCGATGCAGTAAACCGTTGAAGGAAACCGGTGGAGGAAAGCGGTGCAGGAATCTTATGCAGGAAACCAGTGAAGGAAAACGCTACAGTAAAACTGCTGCAGGAAACTTCTGCAGGAATCCAGTGCAGGAAACTTCTGCAGGAAACCGCTGCTGGAAACTGCTGCAGGAAAACACTTCAGTCAACCAGTGCATGAAACCGCTGCAGGTAAATGCTGCAGGAAACCGCTGCAGAAAACTGCTGCAGGAAAACGGTGCAGACAAATGCTGCAGGAAACCTGTGCAGGAACCTGCTGCTGGAAACAGCTGCAGGAAATCGCTGCAGGAAAATGCTGCAGGCAACTGCTCCAGGAAAACACTGCAGGAAACCGCTGCAGGAAACCACTGCAGGAAACTGCTTCAGGAAATCCGCGCAGGAAACTGGTACAGGAAACCGATGCATTAAACCGCTGAAGGAAACCGGTGGAGGAAAACGGTGCAGGAAACTTCTGCAGGAAACCAGTGCAGGAAAACGCTACAGGAAACTGCTGCAGGAAACTTCTGCAGGAATCCAGTGCAGGAAACTTCTGCAGGAAACCGCTGCTGGAAACTGCTGCAGGAAAACACTTCAGTCAACCAGTGCATGAAACCGCTGCAGGTAAACGCTGCAGGAAACCAGTGCAGGAAACTACTGCAGGAAACCGCTGCAGAAAACTGCTGCAGGAAAACGGTGCAGGAAAATGCTGCAGGAAACCTGTGAAGGAAAACGCTACAGGAAACTGCTGCAGGAAACTTCTGCAGGAATCCAGTGCAGGAAACCGCTGCAGGAAACTGCTGCAGGAAACCGCTGCAGGAAACTGCTTCAGGAAACCGGTGCAGGAAACCGCTGCTGGAAACTGCTGCTGGAAAACACTTCAGTCAACCAGTGCATGAAACCGCTGCAGGTAAACGCTGCAGGAAACCAGTGCAGGAAACTGCTGCAGGAAACTGCTGCAGAAAACTGCTGCAGGAAAACGATGCAGGAAAATGTTGCAGGAAACCTGTGCAGGAACCTGCTGCAGGAACCCGGTGCAGAAATCCACTGCAGGAAACCACTGCAGGAAAACGCTGCAGGAAACTGCTGCAGGAAACCGGTTCAGGAAAATGCCTGCAGGTAACTGCTGCAGGAAACCAGTGCAAGAAACTACTGCAGGAAACAACTTCAGTAAACCGGTGCAGGAAACTGCTGCAGTAAATCGCTGCAGGCAACTGCTTCAGGAAACCAGTGCAGGAAACGCTGCAGGAAACTGCTGCAGGACACCACTGCAAGGAACTGCTTAAGGAAAACACTGCAGGAAACTGCTTCAGGAAAACACTGTAGGAAACCGCTGCTGGAAACCGCTGCAGGAAACCACTGCAGGAAACTGCTTCAGGAAACGGCGCAGGAAACTGGTGCAGGAGACCGATGCAGTAAACCGCTGAAGGAAACCGGTGGAGGAAAACGGTGCAGGAAACGTCTGCAGGAAACCAGTGCAGGAAAACGCTACAGGAAACTGCTGCAGGAAACTTCTGCCAGAATCCAGTGCAGAAAACCTCAGCAGGAAACCGCTGCTGGAAACTGCTGCAGGAAAACACTTCAGTCAACCAGTGCATGAAACCGCTGCAGGTAAACGCTGCAGGAAACCAGTGCAGGAAACTGCTGCAGGAAACCGCTGCAGAAAACTGCTGCAGGAAAACGGTGCAGGAAAACGCTACAGGAAACTGCTGCAGGAAACTTCTGCAGGAATCCAGTGCAGGAAACTTCTGCAGGAAACCGCTGCAGGAAACCACTGCAGGAAACTGCTTCAGGAAACCGGTGCAGGGAACCGCTGCTGGAAACTGATGCAGGAAAACACTTCAGTCAACCAGTGCATGAAACCGCTGCAGGTAAACGCTGCAGGGAACCAGTGCAGGAAACTGCTGCAGGAAACTGCCGCAGAAAACTGCTGCAGGAAAACAGTGCAGAAAAATGCTGCAGGAAACCTGTGCAGGAACCTGCTGCAGGAAACCGGTGCAGAAATCCACTGCAGGAAACCACTGCAGGAAAACGCTGCAGGAAACTGCTGCAGGAAACCGGTGCAGGAAAATGCTGCAGGTAACTGTTGCAGGAAACCAGTGCAAGAAACTACTGCAGGAAACTGCTTCAGTAAACCGGTGCAGGAAACTGCTGCCGTAAATCGTTGCAGGCAACTGCTTCAGGAAACCAGTGCAGGAAACGCTGCAGGAAACTGCTGCAGGACACCACTGCAGGAAACTGCTTCAGGAAAACACTGCAGGAAACTGCTTCAGGAAAACACTGTAGGAAACCGCTGCTGGAAACCGCTCCAGGAAACCTCTGCAGGAAACTGCTTCAGGAAACGGCGCAGGAAACTGGTGCAGGAAACCGATGCAGTAAACCGCTGAAGGAAACCGGTGGAGGAAAACGGTGCAGGAAACTTCTGCAGGAAACCAGTGCAGGAAAACGATACAGTAAACTGCTGCAGGAAACTTCTGCAGGAATCCAGTGCAGGAAACATCTGCAGGAAGCCGCTGCTGGAAACTGCTGCAGGAATCCACTTCAGTCAACCAGTGCATGAAAGCGCTGCAGGTAATCGCTGCAGGAAACCAGTGCAGGAAACTGCTGCAGGAAACCGCTGCAGAAAACTGCTGCAGGAAAACGGTGCAGGAAACTGCCTCAGGAAACCAGTGCAGGAAACCGCTGCAGGAAACTGCTGCAGGAAACCGGTGCAGGAAAATGCTGCAGGTAACTGCTGCAGGAAACCAGTGCAAGAAACTACTGCAGGAAACCGCTTCAGTAAACCGGTGCAGGAAACTGCTGCAGTAAATCGCTGCAGGCAACTGCTTCAGGAAACCAGTGCAGGAAACGCTGCAGGAAACTGCTGCAGGACACCACAGCAGAAAACTGCTGCAGGAAACCGGTGCAGAAAAACGCTGCAGAAGAATGCTGCAAGAAACTGCTGCAGGAAAATACTTCAGGAAACCTGTGCAGGAAACCGGTGCAGGAAACCACTGCAGGAAACTGGTGCAGGAAACTGCTGCAGGAAACCATTGCAGGAAACTGCTTCAGGAAAACACTGTAGGAAACCGCTGCTGGAAACTGCTGCAGGAAACCACTGCAGGAAACTGCTTCAGGAAACCGGCGCAGGAAACTGGTGCAGGAAACCGATGCAGTAACCCGCTGAAGGAAACCGGTGGAGGAAAACGGTGCAGGAAACTTCTGCAGGAAACCAGTGCAGGAAAACGCTACAGGAAACTGCTGCAGGAAACTTCTGCAGGAATCCAGTGCAGGAAACCGATGCAGGAAACCGCTGCTGGAAACTGCTGCAGGAAAACACTTCAGTCAACCAGTGCATGAAACCGCTGCAGGTAAACGCTGCAGGAAACCAGTGCAGGAAACAGCTGCAGGAAACCGGTGCAGAAAACTGCTGCAGGAAAATGGTGCAGGAAAATGCTGCAGGAAACCTGTGCAGGAAACTGCTGCAGGAAACCGGTGCAGAAATCCACTGCAGGAAACCGCTGCTGGAAACAGCTGCAGGAAATCGCTGCAGGAAAATGCTGCAGGCAACTGCTCCTGGAAAACACTGCAGGAAACCGCTGCAGGAAACCACTGCAGGAAACTGCTTCAGGAAACGGCGCAGGAAGCTGGTGCAGGAAACCGATGAAGTAAACCGCTGAAGGAGACCGGTGGAGGAAAACGGTGCAGGAAACTTCTGCAGGAAACCAGTGCAGGAAAACGCTACAGGAAACTGCTGCAGGAAACCTCTGCAGGAATCCAGTGCAGGAAACTTCTGCAGGAAACCGCTGCTGGAAACTGCTGCAGGAAAACACTTCAGTCAACCAGTGCATGAAACCGCTGCAGGAAAACGCTGCAGGAAACCAGTGCAGGAAACTGCTGCAGGAAACCGCTGCAGAAAACTGCTGCAGGAAAACGGTGCAGGAAAATGCTGCAGGAAACCTGTGCAGGAAAACGCTACAGGAAACCGCTGCAGGAAACTTCTGCAGGAATCCAGTGCAGGAAACCGCTGCAGGAAACTGCTTCAGGAAACCGGTGCAGGAAACTGCTTCAGGAAACCGGTGCAGGAAACCGCTGCTGGAAACTGCTGCAGGAAAACACTTCAGTCAACCAGTGCATGAAACCGCTGCAGGTAAACGCTGCAGGAATCCAGTGCAGGAAACTGCTGCAGGAAACTGCTGCAGAAAACTGCTGCAGGAAAATGGTGCAGGAAAATGCTGCAGGAAACCTGTGCAGGAACCTGCTGCAGGAAACCGGTGCAGAAATCCGCTGCAGGAAACCACTGCAGGAAAAGGCTGCAGGAAACTGCTGCAGGAAACCGGTGCAGGAAAATGCTGCAGTAAATCGCTGCAGGCAACTGCTTCAGGAAACCAGTGCAGGAAACGCTGCAGGCAACTGCTGCAATAAAACACTGCATGAAACCGCTGCAGGAAACCACTGCAGAAAACTGCTGCAGGAAAACGGTGCAGGAAAATGCTGCAGGAAACCTGTGCAGGAATCCACTGCAGGAAACCACTGCAGGAAACCGCTGCAGGAAACAGCTGCAGGAAATCGCTGTAGGAAAATGCTGCAGGCAACTGCTGCAGGAAATCAGTGCAGGAAACTACTGCAGTAAACTGCTTCAGTAAACCGGTGCAGAAAACTACTGCAGGAAACCGTTGCAGAAAGCCGCTGCAAGAAACCGCTGCAGAAAACTGCTGCAGGAAACTGCTGCAGGCAACAGCTGCAGGAAACGGGTGCAGGAAACCACTGCAGGAAAGCTCTGCAGGACACCGCTGCAGGAAACCGGTGCAGAAAACTACTGCAGGAAACCGTTGCAGAAAGCCGCTGCAAGAAACCGCTGCAGAAAACTGCTGCAGGAAACTGCTGCAGGCAACAGCTGCAGGAAACGGGTGCAGGAAACCACTGCAGGAAAGCTCTGCAGGACACCGCTGCAGGAAACCGGTGCAGGGAACTGCTGCAGGAAACCACTGCAGGAAACTGTTGCAGGAAATCACTGCAGGAAAATGCTGCAGGCACCTGCTGCAGGAAACTGCTTCAGGGAACCGGCGCAGGGAACTGGTTCAGGAAACCGGTGCAGGAAATTGCTGCAGGAAAACGCTGCAGGAAACCGGTGAGGGAAACTGCTGCAGGAAACCAGTGCAGGAAAACGCTACAGGAAACTACTGCAGAAAACGTCTGCTGGAAACCGTTGCAGGAATACGGTGCAGGAAACTTCTGCAGGAAACTGCTGCAGGAAACCACTGCAAGAAACTGGTGCAGGAAACTGCTGCAGGAAACCAGTGCAGGAAAATGCTGCAGGCAACTGCTGCAGGATAAACGCTGCAGGAAACCAGTGCAGGAAACTGCTGCAGGAAACCGCTGCAGAAAACTGCTGCAGGAAAATGCTGCAGGAAACCTGTGCAGGAACCTGCTGCAGGAAACCGGTGCCGAAATCCACTGCAGGAAACCGCTGCAGGAAAACGCTGCAGAAAACCGCTGCAGGAAACTGCTTCAGGGAACCGGCGCAGGGAACTGGTTCAGGAAACCGGTGCAGGAAATTGCTGCAGGAAAATGCTGCAGGAAACAGGTGAGGGAAACTGCTGCAGGAAACCAGTGCAGGAAAACGCTACAGGAAACTACGGCAGAAAACTTCTGCTGGAAACCGTTGCAGGAATCCAGTGCAGGAAACTTCTGCAGGAAACTGCTTTAGGCAATCGCTGCTGGAAACAGTTGCAGGTAACCGGTGCAGGAAACTGCTGCAGGAAAACACTTCAGTCAACCAGTGCATGAAACCGCTGCAGGTAAACGCTGCAGGAAACCAGTGCAGGAAACTGCTGCAGGAACCTGCTGCAGAAAACTGCTGCCGGAAAACGGTGCAGGAAAATGCTGCAGGAAACCGGTGCAGGAAAATGCTGCAGGTAACTGTTGCAGGAAACCAGTGCAAGAAACTACTGCAGGAAACTGCTTCAGTAAACCGGTGCAGGAAACTGCTGCCGTAAATCGTTGCAGGCAACTGCTTCAGGAAACCAGTGCAGGAAACGCTGCAGGAAACTGCTGCAGGACACCACTGCAGGAAACTGCTTCAGGAAAACACTGCAGGAAACTGCTTCAGGAAAACACTGTAGGAAACCGCTGCTGGAAACCGCTCCAGGAAACCTCTGCAGGAAACTGCTTCAGGAAACGGCGCAGGAAACTGGTGCAGGAAACCGATGCAGTAAACCGCTGAAGGAAACCGGTGGAGGAAAACGGTGCAGGAAACTTCTGCAGGAAACCAGTGCAGGAAAACGATACAGGAAACTGCTGCAGGAAACTTCTGCAGGAATCCAGTGCAGGAAACATCTGCAGGAAGCCGCTGCTGGAAACTGCTGCAGGAATCCACTTCAGTCAACCAGTGCATGAAAGCGCTGCAGGTAATCGCTGCAGGAAACCAGTGCAGGAAACTGCTGCAGGAAACCGCTGCAGAAAACTGCTGCAGGAAAACGGTGCAGGAAACTGCCTCAGGAAACCAGTGCAGGAAACCGCTGCAGGAAACTGCTGCAGGAAACCGGTGCAGGAAAATGCTGCAGGTAACTGCTGCAGGAAACCAGTGCAAGAAACTACTGCAGGAAACTGCTTCAGTAAACCGGTGCAGGAAACTGCTGCAGTAAATCGCTGCAGGCAACTGCTTCAGGAAACCAGTGCAGGAAACGCTGCAGGAAACTGCTGCAGGACACCACAGCAGAAAACTGCTGCAGGAAACCGGTGCAGAAAAACGCTGCAGAAGAATGCTGCAAGAAACTGCTGCAGGAAAATACTTCAGGAAACCTGTGCAGGAAACCGGTGCAGGAAACCACTGCAGGAAACTGGTGCAGGAAACTGCTGCAGGAAACCATTGCAGGAAACTGCTTCAGGAAAACACTGTAGGAAACCGCTGCTGGAAACTGCTGCAGGAAACCACTGCAGGAAACTGCTTCAGGAAACCGGCGCAGGAAACTGGTGCAGGAAACCGATGCAGTAACCCGCTGAAGGAAACCGGTGGAGGAAAACGGTGCAGGAAACTTCTGCAGGAAACCAGTGCAGGAAAACGCTACAGGAAACTGATGCAGGAAACTTCTGCAGGAATCCAGTGCAGGAAACCGATGCAGGAAACCGCTGCTGGAAACTGCTGCAGGAAAACACTTCAGTCAACCAGTGCATGAAACCGCTGCAGGTAAACGCTGCAGGAAACCAGTGCAGGAAACAGCTGCAGGAAACCGGTGCAGAAAACTGCTGCAGGAAAATGGTGCAGGAAAATGCTGCAGGAAACCTGTGCAGGAAACTGCTGCAGGAAACCGGTGCAGAAATCCACTGCAGGAAACCGCTGCTGGAAACAGCTGCAGGAAAATGCTGCAGGCAACTGCTCCTGGAAAACACTGCAGGAAACCGCTGCAGGAAACCACTGCAGGAAACTGCTTCAGGAAACGGCGCAGGAAACTGGTGCAGGAAACCGATGAAGTAAACCGCTGAAGGAGACCGGTGGAGGAAAACGGTGCAGGAAACTTCTGCAGGAAACCAGTGCAGGAAAACGCTACAGGAAACTGCTGCAGGAAACCTCTGCAGGAATCCAGTGCAGGAAACTTCTGCAGGAAACCGCTGCTGGAAACTGCTGCAGGAAAACACTTCAGTCAACCAGTGCATGAAACCGCTGCAGGAAAACGCTGCAGGAAACCAGTGCAGGAAACTGCTGCAGGAAACCGCTGCAGAAAACTGCTGCAGGAAAACGGTGCAGGAAAATGCTGCAGGAAACCTGTGCAGGAAAACGCTACAGGAAACCGCTGCAGGAAACTTCTGCAGGAATCCAGTGCAGGAAACCGCTGCAGGAAACTGCTTCAGGAAACCGGTGCAGGAAACTGCTTCAGGAAACCGGTGCAGGAAACCGCTGCTGGAAACTGCTGCAGGAAAACACTTCAGTCAACCAGTGCATGAAACCGCTGCAGGTAAACGCTGCAGGAATCCAGTGCAGGAAACTGCTGCAGGAAACTGCTGCAGAAAACTGCTGCAGGAAAATGGTGCAGGAAAATGCTGCAGGAAACCTGTGCAGGAACCTGCTGCAGGAAACCGGTGCAGAAATCCGCTGCAGGAAACCACTGCAGGAAAAGGCTGCAGGAAACTGCTGCAGGAAACCGGTGCAGGAAAATGCTGCAGTAAATCGCTGCAGGCAACTGCTTCAGGAAACCAGTGCAGGAAACGCTGCAGGCAACTGCTGCAATAAAACACTGCATGAAACCGCTGCAGGAAACCACTGCAGGAAACTGCTTCAGGAAACGGCGCAGGAAACTGGTGCAGGAAACCGATGCAGTAAACCGCTGACGGAAACTGGTGGAGGAAAACGGTGCACAAAACTTCTGCAGGAAACCAGTGCAGGAAAACGCTACAGGAAACTGCTGTAGGAAACTTCTGCAGGAATCCAGTGCAGGAAACTTCTGCAGGAAACCGCTGCTGGAAACTGCTGCAGGAAAACACTTCAGTCAACCAGTGCATGAAACCGCTGCAGGAAAACGCTGCAGGAAACCAGTGCAGGAAACTGCTGCAGGAAACCGCTGCAGAAAACTGCTGCAGGAAAACGGTGCAGGAAAATGCTGCAGGAAACCTGTGCAGGAAAATGCTACAGGAAACCGCTGCAGGAAACTTCTGCAGGAAACCAGTGCAGGAAAACGCTACAGGAAACTGCTGTAGGAAACTTCTGCAGGAATCCAGTGCAGGAAACTTCTGCAGGAAACCGCTGCTGGAAACTGCTGCAGGAAAACACTTCAGTCAACCAGTGCATGAAACCGCTGCAGGAAAACGCTGCAGGAAACCAGTGCAGGAAACTGCTGCAGGAAACCGCTGCAGAAAACTGCTGCAGGAAAACGGTGCAGGAAAATGCTGCAGGAAACCTGTGCAGGAAAATGCTACAGGAAACCGCTGCAGGAAACTTCTGCAGGAATCCAGTGCAGGAAACCACTGCCGGAAACTGCTGCAGGAAACCGTTGCAGGAAACTGCTTCAGTCAACCAGTGCATGAAACCGCTGCAGGTAAATGCTGCAGGAATCCAGTGCAGGAAACTGCTGCAGGAAACTGCTGCAGAAAATTGCTGCAGGAAAATGGTGCAGGAAAATGCTGCAGGAAACCTGTGCAGGAACCTGCTGCAGGAAACCGGTGCAGAAATCCACTGCAGGAAACCACTGCAGGAAAAGGCTGCAGGAAACTGCTGCAGGAAACCGGTGCAGGAAAATGCTGCAGTAAATCGCTGCAGGCAACTGCTTCAGGAAACCAGTGCAGGAAACGCTGCAGGAAACTGCTGCAGGACACCACAGCAGATAACTGCTGCAGGAAACCATTGCAGAAAAACGCTGCAGGAGAATGCTGCAAGAAACTGCTGCAGGAAAACACTTCAGGAAACTGATGCAGGAAACCGGTGCAGGAAACCACTGCAGGAAACTGGTGCAGGAAACCGGTGCAGGAAACCACTGCAGGAAACTGGTGCAGGAAACTGCTGCAGGAAACCACTGCATGAAACTGCTTCAGGAAACCACTGTAGGAAACCGCTGCTGGAAACTGCTGCAGGAAACCACTGCAGGAAACTGCTTCAGGAAACCGGCGCAGGAAACTGGTGCAGGAAACCGATGCAGTAAACCGCTGAAGGAAACCGGTGGAGGAAAAGGGTGCAGGAAACTTCTGCAGGAAACCAGTGCAGGAAAACGCTTCAGGAAACTGCTGCAGGAAAACACTGCAGGAAACCGCTGCAGGAAACCACTGCAGGAAACTGCTTCAGGAAACGGCGCAGGAAACTGGTGCAGGAAACCGATGCAGTAAACCGCTGAAGGAAACCGGTGGAGGAAAACGGTGCAGGAAACTTCTGCAGGAAACCAGTGCAGGAAACCACTGCAGGAAACTGCTGCAGGAAACTGCTGCAGGAAACCACTGCAGGAAACTGCTTCAGGAAAACACTGCAGGAAACTGCTTCAGGAAACCGGCGCAGGAAACTGGTGCAGGAAACCGATGCAGTAAACCGCTGAAGGAAACCGGTGGAGGAAAACGGTGCAGGAAACCACTGCAGTCGACCGCTGCAGGAAAACACTGCATGAAACCGGTGCAGGAAACTGCTTCAGGAAACCACTGTAGGAAACCGCTGCTGGAAACTGCTGCAGGAAACCACTGCAGGAAACTGCTTCAGGAAAACACTGCAGGAAACTGCTTCAGGAAACCGGCGCAGGAAACTGGTGCAGGAAACCGATGCAGTAAACCGCTGAAGGAAACCGGTGGAGGAAAACGGTGCAGGAAACTTCTGCAGGAAACCAGTGCAGGAAAACGCTACAGGAAACTGATGCAGGAAACCGGTGCAGGAAACCACTGCAGGAAACTGGTGCAGGAAACTGCTGCAGGAAACCACTGCAGGAAACTGCTTCAAGAAAACACTGCAGGAAACTGCTTCAGGAAACCGGCGCAGGAAACTGGTGCAGGAAACCGATGCAGTAAACCGCTGAAGGAAACCGGTGGAGGAAAACGGTGCAGGAAACCACTGCAGTCGACCGCTGCAGGAAAACACTGCATGAAACCGGTGCAGGAAACTGCTTCAGGAAACCACTGTAGGAAACCGCTGCTGGAAACTGCTGCAGGAAACCACTGCAGGAAACTGCTTCAGGAAAACACTGCAGGAAACTGCTTCAGGAAACCGGCGCAGGAAACTGGTGCAGGAAACCGATGCAGTAAACCGCTGAAGGAAACCGGTGGAGGAAAACGGTGCAGGAAACTTCTGCAGGAAACCAGTGCAGGAAAACGCTACAGGAAACTGATGCAGGAAACCGGTGCAGGAAACCACTGCAGGAAACTGGTGCAGGAAACTGCTGCAGGAAACCACTGCAGGAAACTGCTTCAGGAAAACACTGCAAGAAACTGCTTCAGGAAACCGGCGCAGGAAACTGGTGCAGGAAACCGATGCAGTAAACCGCTGAAGGAAACCGGTGGAGGAAAACGGTGCAGGAAACCGCTGCAGTCGACCGCTGCAGGAAAACACTGCATGAAACCGGTGCAGGAAACTGCTGCAGGAAAACGCTGCAGGCAACTGTTGCAGGAAAACACTTCAGTCAACCAGTGCATGAAACCGCAGCAGGTAAACGCTGCAGGAAACCAGTGCAGGAAACTGCTGCAGGAAACCGCTGCAGAAAACTGCTGCAGGAAAACGGTGCAGGAAAATGCTGCAGGAAACCTGTGCAGGAACCTGCTGCAGGAAACCGGTGCAGAAATCCACTGCAGGAAACCGCTGCAGGAAACCGCTGCTGGAAACAGCTGCAGGAAATCGCTGCAGGAAAATGCTGCAGGCAACTGCTGCAGGAAATCAGTGCAGGAAACTACTGCAGTAAACTGCTTCAGTAAACCGCTGCAGGCAACTGCTGCAGGAAACGGGTGCAGGAAACCACTGCAGGAAACTCCCGCAGGAAAACGCTGCAGGAAACCGCTTAAGAAACCCGGTGGAGGAAAACGGTGCAGGAAACTGCTGCAGGAAACCAATGCAGGAAACCGCTGCAGTAGACCGATGCAGGAAAACACTGCATGAAACCGGTGCAGGAAACTGCTGCAGGAAAACGCTGCAGGCAACTGTTGCAGGAAAACACTTCAGTCAACCAGTGCATGAAACCGCTGCAGGTAAACGCTGCAGGAATCCAGTGCAGGAAACTGCGGCAGGAAACTGCTGCAGAAAACTGCTGCAGGAAACTGCTGCAGGAAAATGCTGCAGGAAACCTGTGCAGGAACCTGCTGCAGGAAACCGGTGCAGAAATCCACTGCAGGAAACCGCTGCTGGAAACTGCTGCAGGAAAACACTTCAGTCAACCAGTGCATGAAACCGCAGCAGGTAAACGCTGCAGGAAACCAGTGCAGGAAACTGCTGCAGGAAACCGCTGCAGAAAACTGCTGCAGGAAAACGGTGCAGGAAAATGCTGCAGGAAACCTGTGCAGGAATCCACTGCAGGAAACCACTGCAGGAAACCGCTGCAGGAAACAGCTGCAGGAAATCGCTGTAGGAAAATGCTGCAGGCAACTGCTGCAGGAAATCAGTGCAGGAAACTACTGCAGTAAACTGCTTCAGTAAACCGGTGCAGAAAACTACTGCAGGAAACCGTTGCAGAAAGCCGCTGCAAGAAACCGCTGCAGAAAACTGCTGCAGGAAACTGCTGCAGGCAACAGCTGCAGGAAACGGGTGCAGGAAACCACTGCAGGAAAGCTCTGCAGGACACCGCTGCAGGAAACCGGTGCAGAAAACTACTGCAGGAAACCGTTGCAGAAAGCCGCTGCAAGAAACCGCTGCAGAAAACTGCTGCAGGAAACTGCTGCAGGCAACAGCTGCAGGAAACGGGTGCAGGAAACCACTGCAGGAAAGCTCTGCAGGACACCGCTGCAGGAAACCGGTGCAGGGAACTGCTGCAGGAAACCACTGCAGGAAACTGTTGCAGGAAATCACTGCAGGAAAATGCTGCAGGCACCTGCTGCAGGAAACTGCTTCAGGGAACCGGCGCAGGGAACTGGTTCAGGAAACCGGTGCAGGAAATTGCTGCAGGAAAACGCTGCAGGAAACCGGTGAGGGAAACTGCTGCAGGAAACCAGTGCAGGAAAACGCTACAGGAAACTACTGCAGAAAACGTCTGCTGGAAACCGTTGCAGGAATACGGTGCAGGAAACTTCTGCAGGAAACTGCTGCAGGAAACCACTGCAAGAAACCGGTGCAGGAAACTGCTGCAGGAAACCAGTGCAGGAAAATGCTGCAGGCAACTGCTGCAGGATAAACGCTGCAGGAAACCAGTGCAGGAAACTGCTGCAGGAAACCGCTGCAGAAAACTGCTGCAGGAAAATGCTGCAGGAAACCTGTGCAGGAACCTGCTGCAGGAAACCGGTGCCGAAATCCACTGCAGGAAACCGCTGCAGGAAAACGCTGCAGAAAACCGCTGCAGGAAACTGCTTCAGGGAACCGGCGCAGGGAACTGGTTCAGGAAACCGGTGCAGGAAATTGCTGCAGGAAAATGCTGCAGGAAACAGGTGAGGGAAACTGCTGCAGGAAACCAGTGCAGGAAAACGCTACAGGAAACTACGGCAGAAAACTTCTGCTGGAAACCGTTGCAGGAATCCAGTGCAGGAAACTTCTGCAGGAAACTGCTTTAGGCAATCGCTGCTGGAAACAGTTGCAGGTAACCGGTGCAGGAAACTGCTGCAGGAAAACACTTCAGTCAACCAGTGCATGAAACCGCTGCAGGTAAACGCTGCAGGAAACCAGTGCAGGAAACTGCTGCAGGAACCTGCTGCAGAAAACTGCTGCCGGAAAACGGTGCAGGAAAATGCTGCAGGAAACCTGTGCAGGAACCTGCTGCAGGAAACCGGTGCAGAAATCCACTGCAGGAAACCGCTGCAGGAAAACGCTGCAGGAAACTGCTGCAGGAAACCGGTGCAGGAAAATGCTGCAGGTAACTGCTGCAGGAAACCAGTGCAAGAAACTACTGCAGGAAATTGCTTTAGGCAATCGCTGCTGGAAACAGTTGCAGGTAACCGGTGCAGGAAACTGCTGCAGGAAAACACTTCAGTCAACCAGTGCATGAAACCGCTGCAGGTAAACGCTGCAGGAAACCAGTGCAGGAAACTGCTGCAGGAACCTGCTGCAGAAAACTGCTGCCGGAAAACGGTGCAGGAAAATGCTGCAGGAAACCTGTGCAGGAACCTGCTGCAGGAAACCGGTGCAGAAATCCACTGCAGGAAACCGCTGCAGGAAAACGCTGCAGGAAACTGCTGCAGGAAACAGGTGAGGGAAACTGCTGCAGGAAACCAGTGCAGGAAAACGCTACAGGAAACTACGGCAGAAAACTTCTGCTGGAAACCGTTGCAGGAATCCAGTGCAGGAAACTTCTGCAGGAAACTGCTTTAGGCAATCGCTGCTGGAAACAGTTGCAGGTAACCGGTGCAGGAAACTGCTGCAGGAAATCACTTCAGTCAACCAGTGCATGAAACCGCTGCAGGTAAACGCTGCAGGAAACCAGTGCAGGAAACTGCTGCAGGAACCTGCTGCAGAAAACTGCTGCCGGAAAACGGTGCAGGAAAATGCTGCAGGAAACCTGTGCAGGAACCTGCTGCAGGAAACCGGTGCAGAAATCCACTGCAGGAAACCGCTGCAGGAAAACGCTGCAGGAAACTGCTGCAGGAAACCGGTGCAGGAAAATGCTGCAGGTAACTGCTGCAGGAAACCAGTGCAAGAAACTACTGCAGGAAACTGCTTCAGTAAACCGGTGCAGGAAACTGCTGCAGTAAATCGCTGCAGGCAACTGCTTCAGGAAACCAGTGCAGGAAATGCTGCAGGAAACGCTGCAGGAAACTGCTGCAGGACACCACAGCAGAAAACTGCTGCAGGAAACAGGTGCAGAAAAACGCTGCAGGCGTATGCTGCAAGAAACTGCTGCAGGAAAACACTTCAGGAAACTGATGCAGGAAACCGGTGCAGGAAACCACTGCAGGAAACTGGTGCAGGAAACTGCTGCAGGAAACCACTGCAGGAAACTGCTTCAGGAAAACACTGCAGGAAACTGCTTCAGGAAACCGGCGCAGGAAACTGGTGCAGGAAACCGATGCAGTAAACCGCTGAAGGAAACCGGTGGAGGAAAACGGTGCAGGAAACTTCTGCAGGAAACCAGTGCAGGAAAACGCTACAGGAAACTGGTGCAGGAAACCGGTGCAGGAAACCACTGCAGGAAACTGGTGCAGGAAACTGCTGCAGGAAACCACTGCAGGAAACTGCTTCAGGAAAACACTGCAGGAAACTGCTTCAGGAAACCGGTGCAGGAAACTGGTGCAGGAAACCGATGCAGTAAACCGCTGAAGGAAACCGGTGGAGGAAAACGGTGCAGGAAACCGCTGCAGTCGACCGCTGCAGGAAAACACTGCATGAAACCGGTGCAGGAAACTGCTGCAGGAAAACGCTGCAGGCAACTGTTGCAGGAAAACACTTCAGTCAACCAGTGCATGAAACCGCTGCAGGTAAACGCTGCAGGAATCCAGTGCAGGAAACTGCTGCAGGAAACTGCTGCAGAAAACTGCTGCAGGAAACTGCTGCAGGAAAATGCTGCAGGAAACCTGTGCAGGAACCTGCTGCAGGAAACCGGTGCAGAAATCCACTGCAGGAAACCGCTGCTGGAAACTGCTGCAGGAAAACACTTCAGTCAACCAGTGCATGAAACCGCAGCAGGTAAACGCTGCAGGAAACCAGTGCAGGAAACTGCTGCAGGAAACCGCTGCAGAAAACTGCTGCAGGAAAACGGTGCAGGAAAATGCTGCAGGAAACCTGTGCAGGAATCCACTGCAGGAAACCGCTGCAGGAAACCGCTGCAGGAAACAGCTGCAGGAAATCGCTGTAGGAAAATGCTGCAGGCAACTGCTGCAGGAAATCAGTGCAGGAAACTACTGCAGTAAACTGCTTCAGTAAACCGGTGCAGAAAACTACTGCAGGAAACCGCTGCAGAAAGCCGCTGCAAGAAACCGCTGCAGAAAACTGCTGCAGGAAACTGCTGCAGGCAACAGCTGCAGGAAACGGGTGCAGGAAACCACTGCAGGAAAGCTCTGCAGGACACCGCTGCAGGAAAACGGTGCAGGGAACTGCTGCAGGAAACCACTGCAGGAAACTGTTGCAGGAAATCACTGCAGGAAAATGCTGCAGGCACCTGCTGCAGGAAACTGCTTCAGGGAACCGGCGCAGGGAACTGGTTCAGGAAACCGGTGCAGGAAATTGCTGCAGGAAAACGCTGCAGGAAACCGGTGAGGGAAACTGCTGCAGGAAACCAGTGCAGGAAAACGCTACAGGAAACTACTGCAGAAAACGTCTGCTGGAAACCATTGCAGGAATACGGTGCACGAAACTTCTGCAGGAAACTGCTGCAGGAAAATGCTGCAGGAAACCACTGCAAGAAACCGGTGCAGGAAACTGCTGCAGGAAACCAGTGCAGGAAAATGCTACAGGAAACTACTGCAGAAAGCTTCTGCTGGAAACCGTTGCAGGAATCCGGTGCAGGATACTTCTGCAGGAAATTGCTGCAGGAAAATGCTGCAGGAAACCACTGCAAGAAACCGGTGCAGGAAACCACTGCAGGAAACTGGTGCAGGAAACTGCTGCAGGAAACCACTGCAGGAAACTGCTTCAGGAAAACACTGCAGGAAACTGCTTCAGGAAACCGGCGCAGGAAACTGGTGCAGGAAACCGATGCAGTAAACCGCTGAAGGAAACCGGTGGAGGAAAACGGTGCAGGAAACCGCTGCAGTCGACCGCTGCAGGAAAACACTGCATGAAACCGGTGCAGGAAACTGCTTCAGGAAACCACTGTAGGAAACCGCTGCAGGAAACCGCTGCAGGAAACCACTGCAGGAAACTGCTTCAGGAAAACACTGCAGGAAACTGCTTCAGGAAACCGGCGCAGGAAACTGGTGCAGGAAACCAATGCAGTAAACCGCTGAAGGAAACCGGTGGAGGAAAACGGTGCAGGAAACTTCTGCAGGAAACCAGTGCAGGAAAACGCTACAGGAAACTGGTGCAGGAAACCGGTGCAGGAAACCACTGCAGGAAACTGGTGCAGGAAACTGCTGCAGGAAACCACTGCAGGAAACTGCTTCAGGAAAACACTGCAGGAAACTGCTTCAGGAAACCGGCGCAGGAAACTGGTGCAGGAAACCGATGCAGTAAACCGCTGAAGGAAACCGGTGGAGGAAAACGGTGCAGGAAACCGCTGCAGTCGACCGCTGCAGGAAAACACTGCATGAAACCGGTGCAGGAAACTGCTGCAGGAAAACGCTGCAGGCAACTGTTGCAGGAAAACACTTCAGTCAACCAGTGCATGAAACCGCTGCAGGTAAACGCTGCAGGAATCCAGTGCAGGAAACTGCTGCAGGAAACTGCTGCAGAAAACTGCTGCAGGAAACTGCTGCAGGAAAATGCTGCAGGAAACCTGTGCAGGAACCTGCTGCAGGAAACCGGTGCAGAAATCCACTGCAGGAAACCGCTGCTGGAAACTGCTGCAGGAAAACACTTCAGTCAACCAGTGCATGAAACCGCAGCAGGTAAACGCTGCAGGAAACCAGTGCAGGAAACTGCTGCAGGAAACCGCTGCAGAAAACTGCTGCAGGAAAACGGTGCAGGAAAATGCTGCAGGAAACCTGTGCAGGAACCTGCTGCAGGAAACCGGTGCAGAAATCCACTGCAGGAAACCGCTGCAGGAAACCGCTGCTGGAAACAGCTGCAGGAAATCGCTGCAGGAAAATGCTGCAGGCAACTGCTGCAGGAAATCAGTGCAGGAAACTACTGCAGTAAACTGCTTCAGTAAACCGCTGCAGGCAACTGCTGCAGGAAACGGGTGCAGGAAACCACTGCAGGAAACTCCCGCAGGAAAACGCTGCAGGAAACCGCTTAAGAAACCCGGTGGAGGAAAACGGTGCAGGAAACTGCTGCAGGAAACCGCTGCAGTAGACCGATGCAGGAAAACACTGCATGAAACCGGTGCAGGAAACTGCTGCAGGAAAACGCTGCAGGCAACTGTTGCAGGAAAACACTTCTGTCAACCAGTGCATGAAACCGCTGCAGGTAAACGCTGCAGGAATCCAGTGCAGGAAACTGCGGCAGGAAACTGCTGCAGAAAACTGCTGCAGGAAACTGCTGCAGGAAAATGCTGCAGGAAACCTGTGCAGGAACCTGCTGCAGGAAACCGGTGCAGAAATCCACTGCAGGAAACCGCTGCTGGAAACTGCTGCAGGAAAACACTTCAGTCAACCAGTGCATGAAACCGCAGCAGGTAAACGCTGCAGGAAACCAGTGCAGGAAACTGCTGCAGGAAACCGCTGCAGAAAACTGCTGCAGGAAAACGGTGCAGGAAAATGCTGCAGGAAACCTGTGCAGGAATCCACTGCAGGAAACCGCTGCAGGAAACCGCTGCAGGAAACAGCTGCAGGAAATCGCTGTAGGAAAATGCTGCAGGCAACTGCTGCAGGAAATCAGTGCAGGAAACTACTGCAGTAAACTGCTTCAGTAAACCGGTGCAGAAAACTACTGCAGGAAACCGTTGCAGAAAGCCGCTGCAAGAAACCGCTGCAGAAAACTGCTGCAGGAAACTGCTGCAGGCAACAGCTGCAGGAAACGGGTGCAGGAAACCACTGCAGGAAAGCTCTGCAGGACACCGCTGCAGGAAACCGGTGCAGAAAACTACTGCAGGAAACCGTTGCAGAAAGCCGCTGCAAGAAACCGCTGCAGAAAACTGCTGCAGGAAACTGCTGCAGGCAACAGCTGCAGGAAACGGGTGCAGGAAACCACTGCAGGAAAGCTCTGCAGGACACCGCTGCAGGAAACCGGTGCAGGGAACTGCTGCAGGAAACCACTGCAGGAAACTGTTGCAGGAAATCACTGCAGGAAAATGCTGCAGGCACCTGCTGCAGGAAACTGCTTCAGGGAACCGGCGCAGGGAACTGGTTCAGGAAACCGGTGCAGGAAATTGCTGCAGGAAAACGCTGCAGGAAACCGGTGAGGGAAACTGCTGCAGGAAACCAGTGCAGGAAAACGCTACAGGAAACTACTGCAGAAAACGTCTGCTGGAAACCGTTGCAGGAATACGGTGCAGGAAACTTCTGCAGGAAACTGCTGCAGGAAACCACTGCAAGAAACCGGTGCAGGAAACTGCTGCAGGAAACCAGTGCAGGAAAATGCTGCAGGCAACTGCTGCAGGATAAACGCTGCAGGAAACCAGTGCAGGAAACTGCTGCAGGAAACCGCTGCAGAAAACTGCTGCAGGAAAATGCTGCAGGAAACCTGTGCAGGAACCTGCTGCAGGAAACCGGTGCCGAAATCCACTGCAGGAAACCGCTGCAGGAAAACGCTGCAGAAAACCGCTGCAGGAAACTGCTTCAGGGAACCGGCGCAGGGAACTGGTTCAGGAAACCGGTGCAGGAAATTGCTGCAGGAAAATGCTGCAGGAAACAGGTGAGGGAAACTGCTGCAGGAAACCAGTGCAGGAAAACGCTACAGGAAACTACGGCAGAAAACTTCTGCTGGAAACCGTTGCAGGAATCCAGTGCAGGAAACTTCTGCAGGAAACTGCTTTAGGCAATCGCTGCTGGAAACAGTTGCAGGTAACCGGTGCAGGAAACTGCTGCAGGAAAACACTTCAGTCAACCAGTGCATGAAACCGCTGCAGGTAAACGCTGCAGGAAACCAGTGCAGGAAACTGCTGCAGGAACCTGCTGCAGAAAACTGCTGCCGGAAAACGGTGCAGGAAAATGCTGCAGGAAACCGGTGCAGGAAAATGCTGCAGGTAACTGTTGCAGGAAACCAGTGCAAGAAACTACTGCAGGAAACTGCTTCAGTAAACCGGTGCAGGAAACTGCTGCCGTAAATCGTTGCAGGCAACTGCTTCAGGAAACCAGTGCAGGAAACGCTGCAGGAAACTGCTGCAGGACACCACTGCAGGAAACTGCTTCAGGAAAACACTGCAGGAAACTGCTTCAGGAAAACACTGTAGGAAACCGCTGCTGGAAACCGCTCCAGGAAACCTCTGCAGGAAACTGCTTCAGGAAACGGCGCAGGAAACTGGTGCAGGAAACCGATGCAGTAAACCGCTGAAGGAAACCGGTGGAGGAAAACGGTGCAGGAAACTTCTGCAGGAAACCAGTGCAGGAAAACGATACAGGAAACTGCTGCAGGAAACTTCTGCAGGAATCCAGTGCAGGAAACATCTGCAGGAAGCCGCTGCTGGAAACTGCTGCAGGAATCCACTTCAGTCAACCAGTGCATGAAAGCGCTGCAGGTAATCGCTGCAGGAAACCAGTGCAGGAAACTGCTGCAGGAAACCGCTGCAGAAAACTGCTGCAGGAAAACGGTGCAGGAAACTGCCTCAGGAAACCAGTGCAGGAAACCGCTGCAGGAAACTGCTGCAGGAAACCGGTGCAGGAAAATGCTGCAGGTAACTGCTGCAGGAAACCAGTGCAAGAAACTACTGCAGGAAACTGCTTCAGTAAACCGGTGCAGGAAACTGCTGCAGTAAATCGCTGCAGGCAACTGCTTCAGGAAACCAGTGCAGGAAACGCTGCAGGAAACTGCTGCAGGACACCACAGCAGAAAACTGCTGCAGGAAACCGGTGCAGAAAAACGCTGCAGAAGAATGCTGCAAGAAACTGCTGCAGGAAAATACTTCAGGAAACCTGTGCAGGAAACCGGTGCAGGAAACCACTGCAGGAAACTGGTGCAGGAAACTGCTGCAGGAAACCATTGCAGGAAACTGCTTCAGGAAAACACTGTAGGAAACCGCTGCTGGAAACTGCTGCAGGAAACCACTGCAGGAAACTGCTTCAGGAAACCGGCGCAGGAAACTGGTGCAGGAAACCGATGCAGTAACCCGCTGAAGGAAACCGGTGGAGGAAAACGGTGCAGGAAACTTCTGCAGGAAACCAGTGCAGGAAAACGCTACAGGAAACTGCTGCAGGAAACTTCTGCAGGAATCCAGTGCAGGAAACCGATGCAGGAAACCGCTGCTGGAAACTGCTGCAGGAAAACACTTCAGTCAACCAGTGCATGAAACCGCTGCAGGTAAACGCTGCAGGAAACCAGTGCAGGAAACAGCTGCAGGAAACCGGTGCAGAAAACTGCTGCAGGAAAATGGTGCAGGAAAATGCTGCAGGAAACCTGTGCAGGAAACTGCTGCAGGAAACCGGTGCAGAAATCCAGTGCAGGAAACCGCTGCTGGAAACAGCTGCAGGAAATCGCTGCAGGAAAATGCTGCAGGCAACTGCTCCTGGAAAACACTGCAGGAAACCGCTGCAGGAAACCACTGCAGGAAACTGCTTCAGGAAACGGCGCAGGAAACTGGTGCAGGAAACCGATGAAGTAAACCGCTGAAGGAGACCGGTGGAGGAAAACGGTGCAGGAAAATTCTGCAGGAAACCAGTGCAGGAAAACGCTACAGGAAACTGCTGCAGGAAACCTCTGCAGGAATCCAGTGCAGGAAACTTCTGCAGGAAACCGCTGCTGGAAACTGCTGCAGGAAAACACTTCAGTCAACCAGTGCATGAAACCGCTGCAGGAAAATGCTGCAGGAAACCAGTGCAGGAAACTGCTGCAGGAAACCGCTGCAGAAAACTGCTGCAGGAAAACGGTGCAGGAAAATGCTGCAGGAAACCTGTGCAGGAAAACGCTACAGGAAACCGCTGCAGGAAACTTCTGCAGGAATCCAGTGCAGGAAACCGCTGCAGGAAACTGCTTCAGGAAACCGGTGCAGGAAACTGCTTCAGGAAACCGGTGCAGGAAACCGCTGCTGGAAACTGCTGCAGGAAAACACTTCAGTCAACCAGTGCATGAAACCGCTGCAGGTAAACGCTGCAGGAATCCAGTGCAGGAAACTGCTGCAGGAAACTGCTGCAGAAAACTGCTGCAGGAAAATGGTGCAGGAAAATGCTGCAGGAAACCTGTGCAGGAACCTGCTGCAGGAAACCGGTGCAGAAATCCGCTGCAGGAAACCACTGCAGGAAAAGGCTGCAGGAAACTGCTGCAGGAAACCGGTGCAGGAAAATGCTGCAGTAAATCGCTGCAGGCAACTGCTTCAGGAAACCAGTGCAGGAAACGCTGCAGGCAACTGCTGCAATAAAACACTGCATGAAACCGCTGCAGGAAACCACTGCAGGAAACTGCTTCAGGAAACGGCGCAGGAAACTGGTGCAGGAAACCGATGCAGTAAACCGCTGACGGAAACCGGTGGAGGAAAACGGTGCAGGAAACTTCTGCAGGAAACCAGTGCAGGAAAACGCTACAGGAAACTGCTGTAGGAAACTTCTGCAGGAATCCAGTGCAGGAAACTTCTGCAGGAAACCGCTGCTGGAAACTGCTGCAGGAAAACACTTCAGTCAACCAGTGCATGAAACCGCTGCAGGAAAACGCTGCAGGAAATCAGTGCAGGAAACTGCTGCAGGAAACCGCTGCAGAAAACTGCTGCAGGAAAACGGTGCAGGAAAATGCTGCAGGAAACCTGTGCAGGAAAATGCTACAGGAAACCGCTGCAGGAAACTTCTGCAGGAATCCAGTGCAGGAAACCACTGCCGGAAACTGCTGCAGGAAACCGTTGCAGGAAACTGCTTCAGTCAACCAGTGCATGAAACCGCTGCAGGTAAATGCTGCAGGAATCCAGTGCAGGAAACTGCTGCAGGAAACTGCTGCAGAAAATTGCTGCAGGAAAATGGTGCAGGAAAATGCTGCAGGAAACCTGTGCAGGAACCTGCTGCAGGAAACCGGTGCAGAAATCCACTGCAGGAAACCACTGCAGGGAAAGGCTGCAGGAAACTGCTGCAGGAAACCGGTGCAGGAAAATGCTGCAGTAAATCGCTGCAGGCAACTGCTTCAGGAAACCAGTGCAGGAAACGCTGCAGGAAACTGCTGCAGGACACCACAGCAGATAACTGCTGCAGGAAACCATTGCAGAAAAACGCTGCAGGAGAATGCTGCAAGAAACTGCTGCAGGAAAACACTTCAGGAAACTGATGCAGGAAACCGGTGCAGGAAACCACTGCAGGAAACTGGTGCAGGAAACCGGTGCAGGAAACCACTGCAGGAAACTGGTGCAGGAAACTGCTGCAGGAAACCACTGCATGAAACTGCTTCAGGAAACCACTGTAGGAAACCGCTGCTGGAAACTGCTGCAGGAAACCACTGCAGGAAACTGCTTCAGGAAACCGGCGCAGGAAACTGGTGCAGGAAACCGATGCAGTAAACCGCTGAAGGAAACCGGTGGAGGAAAAGGGTGCAGGAAACTTCTGCAGGAAACCAGTGCAGGAAAACGCTTCAGGAAACTGCTGCAGGAAAACACTGCAGGAAACCGCTGCAGGAAACCACTGCAGGAAACTGCTTCAGGAAACGGCGCAGGAAACTGGTGCAGGAAACCGATGCAGTAAACCGCTGAAGGAAACCGGTGGAGGAAAACGGTGCAGGAAACTTCTGCAGGAAACCAGTGCAGGAAACCACTGCAGGAAACTGGTGCAGGAAACTGCTGCAGGAAACCACTGCAGGAAACTGCTTCAGGAAAACACTGCAGGAAACTGCTTCAGGAAACCGGCGCAGGAAACTGGTGCAGGAAACCGATGCAGTAAACCGCTGAAGGAAACCGGTGGAGGAAAACGGTGCAGGAAACCACTGCAGTCGACCGCTGCAGGAAAACACTGCATGAAACCGGTGCAGGAAACTGCTTCAGGAAACCACTGTAGGAAACCGCTGCTGGAAACTGCTGCAGGAAACCACTGCAGGAAACTGCTTCAGGAAAACACTGCAGGAAACTGCTTCAGGAAACCGGCGCAGGAAACTGGTGCAGGAAACCGATGCAGTAAACCGCTGAAGGAAACCGGTGGAGGAAAACGGTGCAGGAAACTTCTGCAGGAAACCAGTGCAGGAAAACGCTACAGGAAACTGATGCAGGAAACCGGTGCAGGAAACCACTGCAGGAAACTGGTGCAGGAAACTGCTGCAGGAAACCACTGCAGGAAACTGCTTCAGGAAAACACTGCAAGAAACTGCTTCAGGAAACCGGCGCAGGAAACTGGTGCAGGAAACCGATGCAGTAAACCGCTGAAGGAAACCGGTGGAGGAAAACGGTGCAGGAAACCGCTGCAGTCGACCGCTGCAGGAAAACACTGCATGAAACCGGTGCAGGAAACTGCTGCAGGAAAACGCTGCAGGCAACTGTTGCAGGAAAACACTTCAGTCAACCAGTGCATGAAACCGCAGCAGGTAAACGCTGCAGGAAACCAGTGCAGGAAACTGCTGCAGGAAACCGCTGCAGAAAACTGCTGCAGGAAAACGGTGCAGGAAAATGCTGCAGGAAACCTGTGCAGGAACCTGCTGCAGGAAACCGGTGCAGAAATCCACTGCAGGAAACCGCTGCAGGAAACCGCTGCTGGAAACAGCTGCAGGAAACAGCTGCAGGAAATCGCTGCAGGAAAATGCTGCAGGCAACTGCTGCAGGAAATCAGTGCAGGAAACTACTGCAGTAAACTGCTTCAGTAAACCGCTGCAGGCAACTGCTGCAGGAAACGGGTGCAGGAAACCACTGCAGGAAACTCCCGCAGGAAAACGCTGCAGGAAACCGCTTAAGAAACCCGGTGGAGGAAAACGGTGCAGGAAACTGCTGCAGGAAACCAATGCAGGAAACCGCTGCAGTAGACCGATGCAGGAAAACACTGCATGAAACCGGTGCAGGAAACTGCTGCAGGAAAACGCTGCAGGCAACTGTTGCAGGAAAACACTTCAGTCAACCAGTGCATGAAACCGCTGCAGGTAAACGCTGCAGGAATCCAGTGCAGGAAACTGCGGCAGGAAACTGCTGCAGAAAACTGCTGCAGGAAACTGCTGCAGGAAAATGCTGCAGGAAACCTGTGCAGGAACCTGCTGCAGGAAACCGGTGCAGAAATCCACTGCAGGAAACCGCTGCTGGAAACTGCTGCAGGAAAACACTTCAGTCAACCAGTGCATGAAACCGCAGCAGGTAAACGCTGCAGGAAACCAGTGCAGGAAACTGCTGCAGGAAACCGCTGCAGAAAACTGCTGCAGGAAAACGGTGCAGGAAAATGCTGCAGGAAACCTGTGCAGGAATCCACTGCAGGAAACCACTGCAGGAAACCGCTGCAGGAAACAGCTGCAGGAAATCGCTGTAGGAAAATGCTGCAGGCAACTGCTGCAGGAAATCAGTGCAGGAAACTACTGCAGTAAACTGCTTCAGTAAACCGGTGCAGAAAACTACTGCAGGAAACCGTTGCAGAAAGCCGCTGCAAGAAACCGCTGCAGAAAACTGCTGCAGGAAACTGCTGCAGGCAACAGCTGCAGGAAACGGGTGCAGGAAACCACTGCAGGAAAGCTCTGCAGGACACCGCTGCAGGAAACCGGTGCAGAAAACTACTGCAGGAAACCGTTGCAGAAAGCCGCTGCAAGAAACCGCTGCAGAAAACTGCTGCAGGAAACTGCTGCAGGCAACAGCTGCAGGAAACGGGTGCAGGAAACCACTGCAGGAAAGCTCTGCAGGACACCGCTGCAGGAAACCGGTGCAGGGAACTGCTGCAGGAAACCACTGCAGGAAACTGTTGCAGGAAATCACTGCAGGAAAATGCTGCAGGCACCTGCTGCAGGAAACTGCTTCAGGGAACCGGCGCGGGGAACTGGTTCAGGAAACCGGTGCAGGAAATTGCTGCAGGAAAACGCTGCAGGAAACCGGTGAGGGAAACTGCTGCAGGAAACCAGTGCAGGAAAACGCTACAGGAAACTACTGCAGAAAACGTCTGCTGGAAACCGTTGCAGGAATACGGTGCAGGAAACTTCTGCAGGAAACTGCTGCAGGAAACCACTGCAAGAAACCGGTGCAGGAAACTGCTGCAGGAAACCAGTGCAGGAAAATGCTGCAGGCAACTGCTGCAGGATAAACGCTGCAGGAAACCAGTGCAGGAAACTGCTGCAGGAAACCGCTGCAGAAAACTGCTGCAGGAAAATGCTGCAGGAAACCTGTGCAGGAACCTGCTGCAGGAAACCGGTGCCGAAATCCACTGCAGGAAACCGCTGCAGGAAAACGCTGCAGAAAACCGCTGCAGGAAACTGCTTCAGGGAACCGGCGCAGGGAACTGGTTCAGGAAACCGGTGCAGGAAATTGCTGCAGGAAAATGCTGCAGGAAACAGGTGAGGGAAACTGCTGCAGGAAACCAGTGCAGGAAAACGCTACAGGAAACTACGGCAGAAAACTTCTGCTGGAAACCGTTGCAGGAATCCAGTGCAGGAAACTTCTGCAGGAAACTGCTTTAGGCAATCGCTGCTGGAAACAGTTGCAGGTAACCGGTGCAGGAAACTGCTGCAGGAAAACACTTCAGTCAACCAGTGCATGAAACCGCTGCAGGTAAACGCTGCAGGAAACCAGTGCAGGAAACTGCTGCAGGAACCTGCTGCAGAAAACTGCTGCCGGAAAACGGTGCAGGAAAATGCTGCAGGAAACCTGTGCAGGAACCTGCTGCAGGAAACCGGTGCAGAAATCCACTGCAGGAAAACACTGCATGAAACCGGTGCAGGAAACTGCTGCAGGAAAACGCTGCAGGCAACTGTTGCAGGAAAACACTTCAGTCAACCAGTGCATGAAACCGCTGCAGGTAAACGCTGCAGGAATCCAGTGCAGGAAACTGCGGCAGGAAACTGCTGCAGAAAACTGCTGCAGGAAACTGCTGCAGGAAAATGCTGCAGGAAACCTGTGCAGGAACCTGCTGCAGGAAACCGGTGCAGAAATCCACTGCAGGAAACCGCTGCTGGAAACTGCTGCAGGAAAACACTTCAGTCAACCAGTGCATGAAACCGCAGCAGGTAAACGCTGCAGGAAACCAGTGCAGGAAACTGCTGCAGGAAACCGCTGCAGAAAACTGCTGCAGGAAAATGCTGCAGGAAACCTGTGCAGGAATCCACTGCAGGAAACCACTGCAGGAAACCGCTGCAGGAAACAGCTGCAGGAAATCGCTGTAGGAAAATGCTGCAGGCAACTGCTGCAGGAAATCAGTGCAGGAAACTACTGCAGTAAACTGCTTCAGTAAACCGGTGCAGAAAACTACTGCAGGAAACCGTTGCAGAAAGCCGCTGCAAGAAACCGCTGCAGAAAACTGCTGCAGGAAACTGCTGCAGGCAACAGCTGCAGGAAACGGGTGCAGGAAACCACTGCAGGAAAGCTCTGCAGGACACCGCTGCAGGAAACCGGTGCAGAAAACTACTGCAGGAAACCGTTGCAGAAAGCCGCTGCAAGAAACCGCTGCAGAAAACTGCTGCAGGAAACTGCTGCAGGCAACAGCTGCAGGAAACGGGTGCAGGAAACCACTGCAGGAAAGCTCTGCAGGACACCGCTGCAGGAAACCGGTGCAGAAAACTACTGCAGGAAACCGTTGCAGAAAGCCGCTGCAAGAAACCGCTGCAGAAAACTGCTGCAGGAAACTGCTGCAGGCAACAGCTGCAGGAAACGGGTGCAGGAAACCACTGCAGGAAAGCTCTGCAGGACACCGCTGCAGGAAACCGGTGCAGGGAACTGCTGCAGGAAACCACTGCAGGAAACTGTTGCAGGAAATCACTGCAGGAAAATGCTGCAGGCACCTGCTGCAGGAAACTGCTTCAGGGAACCGGCGCGGGGAACTGGTTCAGGAAACCGGTGCAGGAAATTGCTGCAGGAAAACGCTGCAGGAAACCGGTGAGGGAAACTGCTGCAGGAAACCAGTGCAGGAAAACGCTACAGGAAACTACTGCAGAAAACGTCTGCTGGAAACCGTTGCAGGAATACGGTGCAGGAAACTTCTGCAGGAAACTGCTGCAGGAAACCACTGCAAGAAACCGGTGCAGGAAACTGCTGCAGGAAACCAGTGCAGGAAAATGCTGCAGGCAACTGCTGCAGGATAAACGCTGCAGGAAACCAGTGCAGGAAACTGCTGCAGGAAACCGCTGCAGAAAACTGCTGCAGGAAAATGCTGCAGGAAACCTGTGCAGGAACCTGCTGCAGGAAACCGGTGCCGAAATCCACTGCAGGAAACCGCTGCAGGAAAACGCTGCAGAAAACCGCTGCAGGAAACTGCTTCAGGGAACCGGCGCAGGGAACTGGTTCAGGAAACCGGTGCAGGAAATTGCTGCAGGAAAATGCTGCAGGAAACAGGTGAGGGAAACTGCTGCAGGAAACCAGTGCAGGAAAACGCTACAGGAAACTACGGCAGAAAACTTCTGCTGGAAACCGTTGCAGGAATCCAGTGCAGGAAACTTCTGCAGGAAACTGCTTTAGGCAATCGCTGCTGGAAACAGTTGCAGGTAACCGGTGCAGGAAACTGCTGCAGGAAAACACTTCAGTCAACCAGTGCATGAAACCGCTGCAGGTAAACGCTGCAGGAAACCAGTGCAGGAAACTGCTGCAGGAACCTGCTGCAGAAAACTGCTGCCGGAAAACGGTGCAGGAAAATGCTGCAGGAAACCTGTGCAGGAACCTGCTGCAGGAAACCGGTGCAGAAATCCACTGCAGGAAACCGCTGCAGGAAAACGCTGCAGGAAACTGCTGCAGGAAACCGGTGCAGGAAAATGCTGCAGGTAACTGCTGCAGGAAACCAGTGCAAGAAACTACTGCAGGAAATTGCTTTAGGCAATCGCTGCTGGAAACAGTTGCAGGTAACCGGTGCAGGAAACTGCTGCAGGAAAACACTTCAGTCAACCAGTGCATGAAACCGCTGCAGGTAAACGCTGCAGGAAACCAGTGCAGGAAACTGCTGCAGGAACCTGCTGCAGAAAACTGCTGCCGGAAAACGGTGCAGGAAAATGCTGCAGGAAACCTGTGCAGGAACCTGCTGCAGGAAACCGGTGCAGAAATCCACTGCAGGAAACCGCTGCAGGAAAACGCTGCAGGAAACTGCTGCAGGAAACAGGTGAGGGAAACTGCTGCAGGAAACCAGTGCAGGAAAACGCTACAGGAAACTACGGCAGAAAACTTCTGCTGGAAACCGTTGCAGGAATCCAGTGCAGGAAACTTCTGCAGGAAACTGCTTTAGGCAATCGCTGCTGGAAACAGTTGCAGGTAACCGGTGCAGGAAACTGCTGCAGGAAAACACTTCAGTCAACCAGTGCATGAAACCGCTGCAGGTAAACGCTGCAGGAAACCAGTGCAGGAAACTGCTGCAGGAACCTGCTGCAGAAAACTGCTGCCGGAAAACGGTGCAGGAAAATGCTGCAGGAAACCTGTGCAGGAACCTGCTGCAGGAAACCGGTGCAGAAATCCACTGCAGGAAACCGCTGCAGGAAAACGCTGCAGGAAACTGCTGCAGGAAACCGGTGCAGGAAAATGCTGCAGGTAACTGCTGCAGGAAACCAGTGCAAGAAACTACTGCAGGAAACTGCTTCAGTAAACCGGTGCAGGAAACTGCTGCAGTAAAACGCTGCAGGCAACTGCTTCAGGAAACCAGTGCAGGAAATGCTGCAGGAAACGCTGCAGGAAACTGCTGCAGGACACCACAGCAGAAAACTGCTGCAGGAAACAGGTGCAGAAAAACGCTGCAGGCGTATGCTGCAAGAAACTGCTGCAGGAAAACACTTCAGGAAACTGATGCAGGAAACCGGTGCAGGAAACCACTGCAGGAAACTGGTGCAGGAAACTGCTGCAGGAAACCACTGCAGGAAACTGCTTCAGGAAAACACTGCAGGAAACTGCTTCAGGAAACCGGCGCAGGAAACTGGTGCAGGAAACCGATGCAGTAAACCGCTGAAGGAAACCGGTGGAGGAAAACGGTGCAGGAAACTTCTGCAGGAAACCAGTGCAGGAAAACGCTACAGGAAACTGATGCAGGAAACCGGTGCAGGAAACCACTGCAGGAAACTGGTGCAGGAAACTGCTGCAGGAAACCACTGCAGGAAACTGCTTCAGGAAAACACTGCAGGAAACTGCTTCAGGAAACCGGTGCAGGAAACTGGTGCAGGAAACCGATGCAGTAAACCGCTGAAGGAAACCGGTGGAGGAAAACGGTGCAGGAAACCGCTGCAGTCGACCGCTGCAGGAAAACACTGCATGAAACCGGTGCAGGAAACTGCTGCAGGAAAACGCTGCAGGCAACTGTTGCAGGAAAACACTTCAGTCAACCAGTGCATGAAACCGCTGCAGGTAAACGCTGCAGGAATCCAGTGCAGGAAACTGCTGCAGGAAACTGCTGCAGAAAACTGCTGCAGGAAACTGCTGCAGGAAAATGCTGCAGGAAACCTGTGCAGGAACCTGCTGCAGGAAACCGGTGCAGAAATCCACTGCAGGAAACCGCTGCTGGAAACTGCTGCAGGAAAACACTTCAGTCAACCTGTGCATGAAACCGCAGCAGGTAAACGCTGCAGGAAACCAGTGCAGGAAACTGCTGCAGGAAACCGCTGCAGAAAACTGCTGCAGGAAAACGGTGCAGGAAAATGCTGCAGGAAACCTGTGCAGGAATCCACTGCAGGAAACCGCTGCAGGAAACCGCTGCAGGAAACAGCTGCAGGAAATCGCTGTAGGAAAATGCTGCAGGCAACTGCTGCAGGAAATCAGTGCAGGAAACTACTGCAGTAAACTGATTCAGTAAACCGGTGCAGAAAACTACTGCAGGAAACCGCTGCAGAAAGCCGCTGCAAGAAACCGCTGCAGAAAACTGCTGCAGGAAACTGCTGCAGGCAACAGCTGCAGGAAACGGGTGCAGGAAACCACTGCAGGAAAGCTCTGCAGGACACCGCTGCAGGAAAACGGTGCAGGGAACTGCTGCAGGAAACCACTGCAGGAAACTGTTGCAGGAAATCACTGCAGGAAAATGCTGCAGGCACCTGCTGCAGGAAACTGCTTCAGGGAACCGGCGCAGGGAACTGGTTCAGGAAACCGGTGCAGGAAATTGCTGCAGGAAAACGCTGCAGGAAACCGGTGAGGGAAACTGCTGCAGGAAACCAGTGCAGGAAAACGCTACAGGAAACTACTGCAGAAAACGTCTGCTGGAAACCATTGCAGGAATACGGTGCAGGAAACTTCTGCAGGAAACTGCTGCAGGAAAATGCTGCAGGAAACCACTGCAAGAAACCGGTGCAGGAAACTGCTGCAGGAAACCAGTGCAGGAAAATGCTACAGGAAACTACTGCAGAAAGCTTCTGCTGGAAACCGTTGCAGGAATCCGGTGCAGGATACTTCTGCAGGAAATTGCTGCAGGAAAATGCTGCAGGAAACCACTGCAAGAAACCGGTGCAGGAAACCACTGCAGGAAACTGGTGCAGGAAACTGCTGCAGGAAACCACTGCAGGAAACTGCTTCAGGAAAACACTGCAGGAAACTGCTTCAGGAAACCGGCGCAGGAAACTGGTGCAGGAAACCGATGCAGTAAACCGCTGAAGGAAACCGGTGGAGGAAAACGGTGCAGGAAACCGCTGCAGTCGACCGCTGCAGGAAAACACTGCATGAAACCGGTGCAGGAAACTGCTTCAGGAAACCACTGTAGGAAACCGCTGCAGGAAACCGCTGCAGGAAACCACTGCAGGAAACTGCTTCAGGAAAACACTGCAGGAAACTGCTTCAGGAAACCGGCGCAGGAAACTGGTGCAGGAAACCAATGCAGTAAACCGCTGAAGGAACCCGGTGGAGGAAAACGGTGCAGGAAACTTCTGCAGGAAACCAGTGCAGGAAAACGCTACAGGAAACTGATGCAGGAAACCGGTGCAGGAAACCACTGCAGGAAACTGGTGCAGGAAACTGCTGCAGGAAACCACTGCAGGAAACTGCTTCAGGAAAACACTGCAGGAAACTGCTTCAGGAAACCGGCGCAGGAAACTGGTGCAGGAAACCGATGCAGTAAACCGCTGAAGGAAACCGGTGGAGGAAAACGGTGCAGGAAACCGCTGCAGTCGACCGCTGCAGGAAAACACTGCATGAAACCGGTGCAGGAAACTGCTGCAGGAAAACGCTGCAGGCAACTGTTGCAGGAAAACACTTCAGTCAACCAGTGCATGAAACCGCTGCAGGTAAACGCTGCAGGAATCCAGTGCAGGAAACTGCTGCAGGAAACTGCTGCAGAAAACTGCTGCAGGAAACTGCTGCAGGAAAATTCTGCAGGAAACCTGTGCAGGAACCTGCTGCAGGAAACCGGTGCAGAAATCCACTGCAGGAAACCGCTGCTGGAAACTGCTGCAGGAAAACACTTCAGTCAACCAGTGCATGAAACCGCAGCAGGTAAACGCTGCAGGAAACCAGTGCAGGAAACTGCTGCAGGAAACCGCTGCAGAAAACTGCTGCAGGAAAACGGTGCAGGAAAATGCTGCAGGAAACCTGTGCAGGAACCTGCTGCAGGAAACCGGTGCAGAAATCCACTGCAGGAAACCGCTGCAGGAAACCGCTGCTGGAAACAGCTGCAGGAAATCGCTGCAGGAAAATGCTGCAGGCAACTGCTGCAGGAAATCAGTGCAGGAAACTACTGCAGTAAACTGCTTCAGTAAACCGCTGCAGGCAACTGCTGCAGGAAACGGGTGCAGGAAACCACTGCAGGAAACTCCCGCAGGAAAACGCTGCAGGAAACCGCTTAAGAAACCCGGTGGAGGAAAACGGTGCAGGAAACTGCTGCAGGAAACCGCTGCAGTAGACCGATGCAGGAAAACACTGCATGAAACCGGTGCAGGAAACTGCTGCAGGAAAACGCTGCAGGCAACTGTTGCAGGAAAACACTTCAGTCAACCAGTGCATGAAACCGCTGCAGGTAAACGCTGCAGGAATCCAGTGCAGGAAACTGCGGCAGGAAACTGCTGCAGAAAACTGCTGCAGGAAACTGCTGCAGGAAAATGCTGCAGGAAACCTGTGCAGGAACCTGCTGCAGGAAACCGGTGCAGAAATCCACTGCAGGAAACCGCTGCTGGAAACTGCTGCAGGAAAACACTTCAGTCAACCAGTGCATGAAACCGCAGCAGGTAAACGCTGCAGGAAACCAGTGCAGGAAACTGCTGCAGGAAACCGCTGCAGAAAACTGCTGCAGGAAAACGGTGCAGGAAAATGCTGCAGGAAACCTGTGCAGGAATCCACTGCAGGAAACCGCTGCAGGAAACCGCTGCAGGAAACAGCTGCAGGAAATCGCTGTAGGAAAATGCTGCAGGCAACTGCTGCAGGAAATCAGTGCAGGAAACTACTGCAGTAAACTGCTTCAGTAAACCGGTGCAGAAAACTACTGCAGGAAACCGTTGCAGAAAGCCGCTGCAAGAAACCGCTGCAGAAAACTGCTGCAGGAAACTGCTGCAGGCAACAGCTGCAGGAAACGGGTGCAGGAAACCACTGCAGGAAAGCTCTGCAGGACACCGCTGCAGGAAACCGGTGCAGAAAACTACTGCAGGAAACCGTTGCAGAAAGCCGCTGCAAGAAACCGCTGCAGAAAACTGCTGCAGGAAACTGCTGCAGGCAACAGCTGCAGGAAACGGGTGCAGGAAACCACTGCAGGAAAGCTCTGCAGGACACCGCTGCAGGAAACCGGTGCAGGGAACTGCTGCAGGAAACCACTGCAGGAAACTGTTGCAGGAAATCACTGCAGGAAAATGCTGCAGGCACCTGCTGCAGGAAACTGCTTCAGGGAACCGGCGCAGGGAACTGGTTCAGGAAACCGGTGCAGGAAATTGCTGCAGGAAAACGCTGCAGGAAACCGGTGAGGGAAACTGCTGCAGGAAACCAGTGCAGGAAAACGCTACAGGAAACTACTGCAGAAAACGTCTGCTGGAAACCGTTGCAGGAATACGGTGCAGGAAACTTCTGCAGGAAACTGCTGCAGGAAACCACTGCAAGAAACCGGTGCAGGAAACTGCTGCAGGAAACCAGTGCAGGAAAATGCTGCAGGCAACTGCTGCAGGATAAACGCTGCAGGAAACCAGTGCAGGAAACTGCTGCAGGAAACCGCTGCAGAAAACTGCTGCAGGAAAATGCTGCAGGAAACCTGTGCAGGAACCTGCTGCAGGAAACCGGTGCCGAAATCCACTGCAGGAAACCGCTGCAGGAAAACGCTGCAGAAAACCGCTGCAGGAAACTGCTTCAGGGAACCGGCGCAGGGAACTGGTTCAGGAAACCGGTGCAGGAAATTGCTGCAGGAAAATGCTGCAGGAAACAGGTGAGGGAAACTGCTGCAGGAAACCAGTGCAGGAAAACGCTACAGGAAACTACGGCAGAAAACTTCTGCTGGAAACCGTTGCAGGAATCCAGTGCAGGAAACTTCTGCAGGAAACTGCTTTAGGCAATCGCTGCTGGAAACAGTTGCAGGTAACCGGTGCAGGAAACTGCTGCAGGAAAACACTTCAGTCAACCAGTGCATGAAACCGCTGCAGGTAAACGCTGCAGGAAACCAGTGCAGGAAACTGCTGCAGGAACCTGCTGCAGAAAACTGCTGCCGGAAAACGGTGCAGGAAAATGCTGCAGGAAACCTGTGCAGGAACCTGCTGCAGGAAACCGGTGCAGAAATCCACTGCAGGAAACCGCTGCAGTAAAACGCTGCAGGAAACTGCTGCAGGAAACCGGTGCAGGAAAATGCTGCAGGTAACTGCTGCAGGAAACCAGTGCAAGAAACTACTGCAGGAAACTGCTTCAGTAAACCGGTGCAGGAAACTGCTGCAGTAAAACGCTGCAGGCAACTGCTTCAGGAAACCAGTGCAGGAAATGCTGCAGGAAACGCTGCAGGAAACTGCTGCAGGACACCACAGCAGAAAACTGCTGCAGGAAACAGGTGCAGAAAAACGCTGCAGGCGTATGCTGCAAGAAACTGCTGCAGGAAAACACTTCAGGAAACTGATGCAGGAAACCGGTGCAGGAAACCACTGCAGGAAACTGCTTCAGGAAAACACTGCAGGAAACTGCTTCAGGAAACCGGCGCAGGAAACTGGTGCAGGGAACCGATGCAGTAAACCGCTGAAGGAAACCGGTGGAGGAAAACGGTGCAGGAAACCGATGCAGTCGACCGCTGCAGGAAAACACTGCATGAAACCGGTGCAGGAAACTGCTGCAGGAAAACGCTGCAGGCAACTGTTGCAGGAAAACACTTCAGTCAACCAGTGCATGAAACCGCTGCAGGTAAACGCTGCAGGAATCCAGTGCAGGAAACTGCTGCAGGAAACTGCTGCAGGAAAATGCTGCAGGAAACCTGTGCAGGAACCTGCTGCAGGAAACCAGTGCAGAAATCCACTGCAGGAAACCGCTGCTGGAAACTGCTGCAGGAAAACACTTCAGTCAACCAGTGCATGAAACCGCAGCAGGTAAACGCTGCAGGAAACCAGTGCAGGAAACTGCTGCAGGAAACCGCTGCAGAAAACTGCTGCAGGAAAACGGTGCAGGAAAATGCTGCAGGAAACCTGTGCAGGAACCTGCTGCAGGAAACCGGTGCAGAAATCCACTGCAGGAAACCGCTGCAGGAAACCGCTGCTGGAAACAGCTGCAGGAAATCGCTGCAGGAAAATGCTGCAGGCAACTGCTGCAGGAAATCAGTGCAGGAAACTACTGCAGTAAACTGCTTCAGTAAACCGCTGCAGGCAACTGCTGCAGGAAACGGGTGCAGGAAACCACTGCAGGAAACTCCCGCAGGAAAACGCTGCAGGAAACCGCTTAAGAAACCCGGTGGAGGAAAACGGTGCAGGAAACTGCTGCAGGAAACCAATGCAGGAAACCGCTGCAGTAGACCGCTGCAGGAAAACACTGCATGAAACCGGTGCAGGAAACTGCTGCAGGAAAACGCTGCAGGCAACTGTTGCAGGAAAACACTTCAGTCAACCAGTGCATGAAACCGCTGCAGGTAAACGCTGCAGGAATCCAGTGCAGGAAACTGCGGCAGGAAACTGCTGCAGAAAACTGCTGCAGGAAACTGCTGCAGGAAAATGCTGCAGGAAACCTGTGCAGGAACCTGCTGCAGGAAACCGGTGCAGAAATCCACTGCAGGAAACCGCTGCTGGAAACTGCTGCAGGAAAACACTTCAGTCAACCAGTGCATGAAACCGCAGCAGGTAAACGCTGCAGGAAACCAGTGCAGGAAACTGCTGCAGGAAACCGCTGCAGAAAACTGCTGCAGGAAAACGGTGCAGGAAAATGCTGCAGGAAACCTGTGCAGGAATCCACTGCAGGAAACCGCTGCAGGAAACCGCTGCAGGAAACAGCTGCAGGAAATCGCTGTAGGAAAATGCTGCAGGCAACTGCTGCAGGAAATCAGTGCAGGAAACTACTGCAGTAAACTGCTTCAGTAAACCGGTGCAGAAAACTACTGCAGGAAACCGTTGCAGAAAGCCGCTGCAAGAAACCGCTGCAGAAAACTGCTGCAGGAAACTGCTGCAGGCAACAGCTGCAGGAAACGGGTGCAGGAAACCACTGCAGGAAAGCTCTGCAGGACACCGCTGCAGGAAACCGGTGCAGAAAACTACTGCAGGAAACCGTTGCAGAAAGCCGCTGCAAGAAACCGCTGCAGAAAACTGCTGCAGGAAACTGCTGCAGGCAACAGCTGCAGGAAACGGGTGCAGGAAACCACTGCAGGAAAGCTCTGCAGGACACCGCTGCAGGAAACCGGTGCAGGGAACTGCTGCAGGAAACCACTGCAGGAAACTGTTGCAGGAAATCACTGCAGGAAAATGCTGCAGGCACCTGCTGCAGGAAACTGCTTCAGGGAACCGGCGCAGGGAACTGGTTCAGGAAACCGGTGCAGGAAATTGCTGCAGGAAAACGCTGCAGGAAACCGGTGAGGGAAACTGCTGCAGGAAACTAGTGCAGGAAAACGCTACAGGAAACTACTGCAGAAAACGTCTGCTGGAAACCGTTGCAGGAATACGGTGCAGGAAACTTCTGCAGGAAACTGCTGCAGGAAACCACTGCAAGAAACCGGTGCAGGAAACTGCTGCAGGAAACCAGTGGAGGAAAATGCTGCAGGCAACTGCTGCAGGATAAACGCTGCAGGAAACCAGTGCAGGAAACTTCTGCAGGAAACCGCTGCAGAAAACTGCTGCAGGAAAATGCTGCAGGAAACCTGTGCAGGAACCTGCTGCAGGAAACCGGTGCCGAAATCCACTGCAGGAAACCGCTGCAGGAAAACGCTGCAGAAAACCGCTGCAGGAAACTGCTTCAGGGAACCGGCGCAGGGAACTGGTTCAGGAAACCGGTGCAGGAAATTGCTGCAGGAAAATGCTGCAGGAAACAGGTGAGGGAAACTGCTGCAGGAAACCAGTGCAGGAAAACGCTACAGGAAACTACGGCAGAAAACTTCTGCTGGAAACCGTTGCAGGAATCCAGTGCAGGAAACTTCTGCAGGAAACTGCTTTAGGCAATCGCTGCTGGAAGCAGTTGCAGGTAACCGGTGAAGGAAACTGCTGCAGGAAAACACTTCAGTCAACCAGTGCATGAAACCGCTGCAGGTAAACGCTGCAGGAAACCAGTGCAGGAAACTGCTGCAGGAACCTGCTGCAGAAAACTGCTGCCGGAAAACGGTGCAGGAAAATGCTGCAGGAAACCTGTGCAGGAACCTGCTGCAGGAAACCGGTGCAGAAATCCACTGCAGGAAACCGCTGCAGGAAAACGCTGCAGGAAACTGCTGCAGGAAACCGGTGCAGGAAAATGCTGCAGGTAACTGCTGCAGGAAACCAGTGCAAGAAACTACTGCAGGAAACTGCTTTAGGCAATCGCTGCTGGAAACAGTTGCAGGTAACCGGTGCAGGAAACTGCTGCAGGAAAACACTTCAGTCAACCAGTGCATGAAACCGCTGCAGGTAAACGCTGCAGGAAACCAGTGCAGGAAACTGCTGCAGGAACCTGCTGCAGAAAACTGCTGCCGGAAAACGGTGCAGGAAAATGCTGCAGGAAACCTGTGCAGGAACCTGCTGCAGGAAACCGGTGCAGAAATCCACTGCAGGAAACCGCTGCAGGAAAACGCTGCAGGAAACTGCTGCAGGAAACAGGTGAGGGAAACTGCTGCAGGAAACCAGTGCAGGAAACTGCTGCAGGAACCTGCTGCAGAAAACTGCTGCCGGAAAACGGTGCAGGAAAATGCTGCAGGAAACCTGTGCAGGAACCTGCTGCAGGAAACCGGTGCAGAAATCCACTGCAGGAAACCGCTGCAGGAAAACGCTGCAGGAAACTGCTGCAGGAAACCGGTGCAGGAAAATGCTGCAGGTAACTGCTGCAGGAAACCAGTGCAAGAAACTACTGCAGGAAACTGCTTCAGTAAACCGGTGCAGGAAACTGCTGCAGTAAAACGCTGCAGGCAACTGCTTCAGGAAACCAGTGCAGGAAATGCTGCAGGAAACGCTGCAGGAAACTGCTGCAGGACACCACAGCAGAAAACTGCTGCAGGAAACAGGTGCAGAAAAACGCTGCAGGCGTATGCTGCAAGAAACTGCTGCAGGAAAACACTTCAGGAAACTGATGCAGGAAACCGGTGCAGGAAACCACTGCAGGAAACTGGTGCAGGAAACTGCTGCAGGAAACCACTGCAGGAAACTGCTTCAGGAAAACACTGCAGGAAACTGCTTCAGGAAACCGGCGCAGGAAACTGGTGCAGGAAACCGATGCAGTAAACCGCTGAAGGAAACCGGTGGAGGAAAACGGTGCAGGAAACTTCTGCAGGAAACCAGTGCAGGAAAACGCTACAGGAAACTGATGCAGGAAACCGGTGTAGGAAACCACTGCAGGAAACTGGTGCAGGAAACTGCTGCAGGAAACCACTGCAGGAAACTGCTTCAGGAAAACACTGCAGGAAACTGCTTCAGGAAACCGGTGCAGGAAACTGGTGCAGGAAACCGATGCAGTAAACCGCTGAAGAAAACCGGTGGAGGAAAACGGTGCAGGAAACCGCTGCAGTCGACCGCTGCAGGAAAACACTGCATGAAACCGGTGCAGGAAACTGCTGCAGGAAAACGCTGCAGGCAACTGTTGCAGGAAAACACTTCAGTCAACCAGTGCATGAAACCGCTGCAGGTAAACGCTGCAGGAATCCAGTGCAGGAAACTGCTGCAGGAAACTGCTGCAGAAAACTGCTGCAGGAAACTGCTGCAGGAAAATGCTGCAGGAAACCTGTGCAGGAACCTGCTGCAGGAAACCGGTGCAGAAATCCACTGCAGGAAACCGCTGCTGGAAACTGCTGCAGGAAAACACTTCAGTCAACCAGTGCATGAAACCGCAGCAGGTAAACGCTGCAGGAAACCAGTGCAGGAAACTGCTGCAGGAAACCGCTGCAGAAAACTGCTGCAGGAAAACGGTGCAGGAAAATGCTGCAGGAAACCTGTGCAGGAATCCACTGCAGGAAACCGCTGCAGGAAACCGCTGCAGGAAACAGCTGCAGGAAATCGCTGTAGGAAAATGCTGCAGGCAACTGCTGCAGGAAATCAGTGCAGGAAACTACTGCAGTAAACTGCTTCAGTAAACCGGTGCAGAAAACTACTGCAGGAAACCGCTGCAGAAAGCCGCTGCAAGAAACCGCTGCAGAAAACTGCTGCAGGAAACTGCTGCAGGCAACAGCTGCAGGAAACGGGTGCAGGAAACCACTGCAGGAAAGCTCTGCAGGACACCGCTGCAGGAAAACGGTGCAGGGAACTGCTGCAGGAAACCACTGCAGGAAACTGTTGCAGGAAATCACTGCAGGAAAATGCTGCAGGCACCTGCTGCAGGAAACTGCTTCAGGGAACCGGCGCAGGGAACTGGTTCAGGAAACCGGTGCAGGAAATTGCTGCAGGAAAACGCTGCAGGAAACCGGTGAGGGAAACTGCTGCAGGAAACCAGTGCAGGAAAACGCTACAGGAAACTACTGCAGAAAACGTCTGCTGGAAACCATTGCAGGAATACGGTGCAGGAAACTTCTGCAGGAAACTGCTGCAGGAAAATGCTGCAGGAAACCACTGCAAGAAACCGGTGCAGGAAACTGCTGCAGGAAACCAGTGCAGGAAAATGCTACAGGAAACTACTGCAGAAAGCTTCTGCTGGAAACCGTTGCAGGAATCCGGTGCAGGATACTTCTGCAGGAAATTGCTGCAGGAAAATGCTGCAGGAAACCACTGCAAGAAACCGGTGCAGGAAACCACTGCAGGAAACTGGTGCAGGAAACTGCTGCAGGAAACCACTGCAGGAAACTGCTTCAGGAAAACACTGCAGGAAACTGCTTCAGGAAACCGGCGCAGGAAACTGGTGCAGGAAACCGATGCAGTAAACCGCTGAAGGAAACCGGTGGAGGAAAACGGTGCAGGAAACCGCTGCAGTCGACCGCTGCAGGAAAACACTGCATGAAACCGGTGCAGGAAACTGCTTCAGGAAACCACTGTAGGAAACCGCTGCAGGAAACCTATGCAGGAAACCACTGCAGGAAACTGCTTCAGGAAAACACTGCAGGAAACTGCTTCAGGAAACCGGCGCAGGAAACTGGTGCAGGAAACCGATGCAGTAAACCGCTGAAGGAAACCGGTGGAGGAAAACGGTGCAGGAAACTTCTGCAGGAAACCAGTGCAGGAAAACGCTACAGGAAACTGATGCAGGAAACCGGTGCAGGAAACCACTGCAGGAAACTGGTGCAGGAAACTGCTGCAGGAAACCACTGCAGGAAACTGCTTCAGGAAAACACTGCAGGAAACTGCTTCAGGAAACCGGCGCAGGAAACTGGTGCAGGAAACCGATGCAGTAAACCGCTGAAGGAAACCGGTGGAGGAAAACGGTGCAGGAAACCGCTGCAGTCGACCGCTGCAGGAAAACACTGCATGAAACCGGTGCAGGAAACTGCTGCAGGAAAACGCTGCAGGCAACTGTTGCAGGAAAACACTTCAGTCAACCAGTGCATGAAACCGCTGCAGGTAAACGCTGCAGGAATCCAGTGCAGGAAACTGCTGCAGGAAACTGCTGCAGAAAACTGCTGCAGGAAACTGCTGCAGGAAAATGCTGCAGGAAACTGCTGCAGGAAAATGCTGCAGGAAACCTGTGCAGGAACCTGCTGCAGGAAACCGGTGCAGAAATCCACAGCAGGAAACCGCTGCTGGAAACTGCTGCAGGAAAACACTTCAGTCAACCAGTGCATGAAACCGCAGCAGGTAAACGCTGCAGGAAACCAGTGCAGGAAACTGCTGCAGGAAACCGCTGCAGAAAACTGCTGCAGGAAAACGGTGCAGGAAAATGCTGCAGGAAACCTGTGCAGGAACCTGCTGCAGGAAACCGGTGCAGAAATCCACTGCAGGAAACCGCTGCAGGAAACCGCTGCTGGAAACAGCTGCAGGAAATCGCTGCAGGAAAATGCTGCAGGCAACTGCTGCAGGAAATCAGTGCAGGAAACTACTGCAGTAAACTGCTTCAGTAAACCGCTGCAGGCAACTGCTGCAGGAAACGGGTGCAGGAAACCACTGCAGGAAACTCCCGCAGGAAAACGCTGCAGGAAACCGCTTAAGAAACCCGGTGGAGGAAAACGGTGCAGGAAACTGCTGCAGGAAACCGCTGCAGTAGACCGATGCAGGAAAACACTGCATGAAACCAGTGCAGGAAACTGCTGCAGGAAAACGCTGCAGGCAACTGTTGCAGGAAAACACTTCAGTCAACCAGTGCATGAAACCGCTGCAGGTAAACGCTGCAGGAATCCAGTGCAGGAAACTGCGGCAGGAAACTGCTGCAGAAAACTGCTGCAGGAAACTGCTGCAGGAAAATGCTGCAGGAAACCTGTGCAGGAACCTGCTGCAGGAAACCGGTGCAGAAATCCACTGCAGGAAACCGCTGCTGGAAACTGCTGCAGGAAAACACTTCAGTCAACCAGTGCATGAAACCGCAGCAGGTAAACGCTGCAGGAAACCAGTGCAGGAAACTGCTGCAGGAAACCGCTGCAGAAAACTGCTGCAGGAAAACGGTGCAGGAAAATGCTGCAGGAAACCTGTGCAGGAATCCACTGCAGGAAACCGCTGCAGGAAACCGCTGCAGGAAACAGCTGCAGGAAATCGCTGTAGGAAAATGCTGCAGGCAACTGCTGCAGGAAATCAGTGCAGGAAACTACTGCAGTAAACTGCTTCAGTAAACCGGTGCAGAAAACTACTGCAGGAAACCGTTGCAGAAAGCCGCTGCAAGAAACCGCTGCAGAAAACTGCTGCAGGAAACTGCTGCAGGCAACAGCTGCAGGAAACGGGTGCAGGAAACCACTGCAGGAAAGCTCTGCAGGACACCGCTGCAGGAAACCGGTGCAGAAAACTACTGCAGGAAACCGTTGCAGAAAGCCGCTGCAAGAAACCGCTGCAGAAAACTGCTGCAGGAAACTGCTGCAGGCAACAGCTGCAGGAAACGGGTGCAGGAAACCACTGCAGGAAAGCTCTGCAGGACACCGCTGCAGGAAACCGGTGCAGGGAACTGCTGCAGGAAACCACTGCAGGAAACTGTTGCAGGAAATCACTGCAGGAAAATGCTGCAGGCACCTGCTGCAGGAAACTGCTTCAGGGAACCGGCGCAGGGAACTGGTTCAGGAAACCGGTGCAGGAAATTGCTGCAGGAAAACGCTGCAGGAAACCGGTGAGGGAAACTGCTGCAGGAAACCAGTGCAGGAAAACGCTACAGGAAATTACTGCAGAAAACGTCTGCTGGAAACTGTTGCAGGAATACGGTGCAGGAAACTTCTGCAGGAAACTGCTGCAGGAAACCACTGCAAGAAACCGGTGCAGGAAACTGCTGCAGGAAACCAGTGCAGGAAAATGCTGCAGGCAACTGCTGCAGGATAAACGCTGCAGGAAACCAGTGCAGGAAACTGCTGCAGGAAACCGCTGCAGAAAACTGCTGCAGGAAAATGCTGCAGGAAACCTGTGCAGGAACCTGCTGCAGGAAACCGGTGCCGAAATCCACTGCAGGAAACCGCTGCAGGAAAACGCTGCAGAAAACCGCTGCAGGAAACTGCTTCAGGGAACCGGCGCAGGGAACTGGTTCAGGAAACCGGTGCAGGAAATTGCTGCAGGAAAATGCTGCAGGAAACAGGTGAGGGAAACTGCTGCAGGAAACCAGTGCAGGAAAACGCTACAGGAAACTACGGCAGAAAACTTCTGCTGGAAACCGTTGCAGGAATCCAGTGCAGGAAACTTCTGCAGGAAACTGCTTTAGGCAATCGCTGCTGGAAACAGTTGCAGGTAACCGGTGCAGGAAACTGCTGCAGGAAAACACTTCAGTCAACCAGTGCATGAAACCGCTGCAGGTAAACGCTGCAGGAAACCAGTGCAGGAAACTGCTGCAGGAACCTGCTGCAGAAAACTGCTGCCGGAAAACGGTGCAGGAAAATGCTGCAGGAAACCTGTGCAGGAACCTGCTGCAGGAAACCGGTGCAGAAATCCACTGCAGGAAACCGCTGCAGTAAAACGCTGCAGGAAACTGCTGCAGGAAACCGGTGCAGGAAAATGCTGCAGGTAACTGCTGCAGGAAACCAGTGCAAGAAACTACTGCAGGAAACTGCTTCAGTAAACCGGTGCAGGAAACTGCTGCAGTAAAACGCTGCAGGCAACTGCTTCAGGAAACCAGTGCAGGAAATGCTGCAGGAAACGCTGCAGGAAACTGCTGCAGGACACCACAGCAGAAAACTGCTGCAGGAAACAGGTGCAGAAAAACGCTGCAGGCGTATGCTGCAAGAAACTGCTGCAGGAAAACACTTCAGGAAACTGATGCAGGAAACCGGTGCAGGAAACCACTGCAGGAAACTGCTTCAGGAAAACACTGCAGGAAACTGCTTCAGGAAACCGGCGCAGGAAACTGGTGCAGGAAACCGATGCAGTAAACCGCTGAAGGAAACCGGTGGAGGAAAACGGTGCAGGAAACCGATGCAGTCGACCGCTGCAGGAAAACACTGCATGAAACCGGTGCAGGAAACTGCTGCAGGAAAACGCTGCAGGCAACTGTTGCAGGAAAACACTTCAGTCAACCAGTGCATGAAACCGCTGCAGGTAAACGCTGCAGGAATCCAGTGCAGGAAACTGCTGCAGGAAACTGCTGCAGAAAACTGCTGCAGGAAACTGCTGCAGGAAAATGCTGCAGGAAACCTGTGCAGGAACCTGCTGCAGGAAACCAGTGCAGAAATCCACTGCAGGAAACCGCTGCTGGAAACTGCTGCAGGAAAACACTTCAGTCAACCAGTGCATGAAACCGCAGCAGGTAAACGCTGCAGGAAACCAGTGCAGGAAACTGCTGCAGGAAACCGCTGCAGACAACTGCTGCAGGAAAACGGTGCAGGAAAATGCTGCAGGAAACCTGTGCAGGAACCTGCTGCAGGAAACCGGTGCAGAAATCCACTGCAGGAAACCGCTGCAGGAAACCGCTGCTGGAAACAGCTGCAGGAAATCGCTGCAGGAAAATGCTGCAGGCAACTGCTGCAGGAAATCAGTGCAGGAAACTACTGCAGTAAACTGCTTCAGTAAACCGCTGCAGGCAACTGCTGCAGGAAACGGGTGCAGGAAACCACTGCAGGAAACTCCCGCAGGAAAACGCTGCAGGAAACCGCTTAAGAAACCCGGTGGAGGAAAACGGTGCAGGAAACTGCTGCAGGAAACCAATGCAGGAAACCGCTGCAGTAGACCGCTGCAGGAAAACACTGCATGAAACCGGTGCAGGAAACTGCTGCAGGAAAACGCTGCAGGCAACTGTTGCAGGAAAACACTTCAGTCAACCAGTGCATGAAACCGCTGCAGGTAAACGCTGCAGGAATCCAGTGCAGGAAACTGCGGCAGGAAACTGCTGCAGAAAACTGCTGCAGGAAACTGCTGCAGGAAAATGCTGCAGGAAACCTGTGCAGGAACCTGCTGCAGGAAACCGGTGCAGAAATCCACTGCAGGAAACCGCTGCTGGAAACTGCTGCAGGAAAACACTTCAGTCAACCAGTGCATGAAACCGCAGCAGGTAAACGCTGCAGGAAACCAGTGCAGGAAACTGCTGCAGGAAACCGCTGCAGAAAACTGCTGCAGGAAAACGGTGCAGGAAAATGCTGCAGGAAACCTGTGCAGGAATCCACTGCAGGAAACCGCTGCAGGAAACCGCTGCAGGAAACAGCTGCAGGAAATCGCTGTAGGAAAATGCTGCAGGCAACTGCTGCAGGAAATCAGTGCAGGAAACTACTGCAGTAAACTGCTTCAGTAAACCGGTGCAGAAAACTACTGCAGGAAACCGTTGCAGAAAGCCGCTGCAAGAAACCGCTGCAGAAAACTGCTGCAGGAAACTGCTGCAGGCAACAGCTGCAGGAAACGGGTGCAGGAAACCACTGCAGGAAAGCTCTGCAGGACACCGCTGCAGGAAACCGGTGCAGAAAACTACTGCAGGAAACCGTTGCAGAAAGCCGCTGCAAGAAACCGCTGCAGAAAACTGCTGCAGGAAACTGCTGCAGGCAACAGCTGCAGGAAACGGGTGCAGGAAACCACTGCAGGAAAGCTCTGCAGGACACCGCTGCAGGAAACCGGTGCAGGGAACTGCTGCAGGAAACCACTGCAGGAAACTGTTGCAGGAAATCACTGCAGGAAAATGCTGCAGGCACCTGCTGCAGGAAACTGCTTCAGGGAACCGGCGCAGGGAACTGGTTCAGGAAACCGGTGCAGGAAATTGCTGCAGGAAAACGCTGCAGGAAACCGGTGAGGGAAACTGCTGCAGGAAACCAGTGCAGGAAAACGCTACAGGAAACTACTGCAGAAAACGTCTGCTGGAAACCGTTGCAGGAATACGGTGCAGGAAACTTCTGCAGGAAACTGCTGCAGGAAACCACTGCAAGAAACCGGTGCAGGAAACTGCTGCAGGAAACCAGTGCAGGAAAATGCTGCAGGCAACTGCTGCAGGATAAACGCTGCAGGAAACCAGTGCAGGAAACTTCTGCAGGAAACCGCTGCAGAAAACTGCTGCAGGAAAATGCTGCAGGAAACCTGTGCAGGAACCTGCTGCAGGAAACCGGTGCCGAAATCCACTGCAGGAAACCGCTGCAGGAAAACGCTGCAGAAAACCGCTGCAGGAAACTGCTTCAGGGAACCGGCGCAGGGAACTGGTTCAGGAAACCGGTGCAGGAAATTGCTGCAGGAAAATGCTGCAGGAAACAGGTGAGGGAAACTGCTGCAGGAAACCAGTGCAGGAAAACGCTACAGGAAACTACGGCAGAAAACTTCTGCTGGAAACCGTTGCAGGAATCCAGTGCAGGAAACTTCTGCAGGAAACTGCTTTAGGCAATCGCTGCTGGAAACAGTTGCAGGTAACCGGTGCAGGAAACTGCTGCAGGAAAACACTTCAGTCAACCAGTGCATGAAACCGCTGCAGGTAAACGCTGCAGGAAACCAGTGCAGGAAACTGCTGCAGGAACCTGCTGCAGAAAACTGCTGCCGGAAAACGGTGCAGGAAAATGCTGCAGGAAACCTGTGCAGGAACCTGCTGCAGGAAACCGGTGCAGAAATCCACTGCAGGAAACCGCTGCAGGAAAACGCTGCAGGAAACTGCTGCAGGAAACCGGTGCAGGAAAATGCTGCAGGTAACTGCTGCAGGAAACCAGTGCAAGAAACTACTGCAGGAAACTGCTTTAGGCAATCGCTGCTGGAAACAGTTGCAGGTAACCGGTGCAGGAAACTGCTGCAGGAAAACACTTCAGTCAACCAGTGCATGAAACCGCTGCAGGTAAACGCTGCAGGAAACCAGTGCAGGAAACTGCTGCAGGAACCTGCTGCAGAAAACTGCTGCCGGAAAACGGTGCAGGAAAATGCTGCAGGAAACCTGTGCAGGAACCTGCTGCAGGAAACCGGTGCAGAAATCCACTGCAGGAAACCGCTGCAGGAAAACGCTGCAGGAAACTGCTGCAGGAAACAGGTGAGGGAAACTGCTGCAGGAAACCAGTGCAGGAAAACGCTACAGGAAACTACGGCAGAAAACTTCTGCTGGAAACCGTTGCAGGAATCCAGTGCAGGAAACTTCTGCAGGAAACTGCTTTAGGCAATCGCTGCTGGAAACAGTTGCAGGTAACCGGTGCAGGAAACTGCTGCAGGAAAACACTTCAGTCAACCAGTGCATGAAACCGCTGCAGGTAAACGCTGCAGGAAACCAGTGCAGGAAACTGCTGCAGGAACCTGCTGCAGAAAACTGCTGCCGGAAAACGGTGCAGGAAAATGCTGCAGGAAACCTGTGCAGGAACCTGCTGCAGGAAACCGGTGCAGAAATCCACTGCAGGAAACCGCTGCAGGAAAACGCTGCAGGAAACTGCTGCAGGAAACCGGTGCAGGAAAATGCTGCAGGTAACTGCTGCAGGAAACCAGTGCAAGAAACTACTGCAGGAAACTGCTTCAGTAAACCGGTGCAGGAAACTGCTGCAGTAAAACGCTGCAGGCAACTGCTTCAGGAAACCAGTGCAGGAAATGCTGCAGGAAACGCTGCAGGACTCTGCTGCAGGACACCACAGCAGAAAACTGCTGCAGGAAACAGGTGCAGAAAAACGCTGCAGGCGTATGCTGCAAGAAACTGCTGCAGGAAAACACTTCAGGAAACTGATGCAGGAAACCGGAGCAGGAAACCACTGCAGGAAACCACTGCAGGAAACTGCTTCAGGAAAACACTGCAGGAAACTGCTTCAGGAAACCGGCGCAGGAAACTGGTGCAGGAAACCGATGCAGTAAACCGCTGAAGGAAACCGGTGGAGGAAAACGGTGCAGGAAACTTCTGCAGGAAACCAGTGCAGGAAAACGCTACAGGAAACTGATGCAGGAAACCGGTGCAGGAAACCACTGCAGGAAACTGGTGCAGGAAACTGCTGCAGGAAACCACTGCAGGAAACTGCTTCAGGAAAACACTGCAGGAAACTGCTTCAGGAAACCGGCGCAGGAAACTGGTGCAGGAAACCGATGCAGTAAACCGCTGAAGGAAACCGGTGGAGGAAAACGGTGCAGGAAACCGCTGCAGTCGACCGCTGCAGGAAAACACTGCATGAAACCGGTGCAGGAAACTGCTGCAGGAAAACGCTGCAGGCAACTGTTGCAGGAAAACACTTCAGTCAACCAGTGCATGAAACCGCTGCAGGTAAACGCTGCAGGAATCCAGTGCAGGAAACTGCTGCAGGAAACTGCTGCAGAAAACTGCTGCAGGAAACTGCTGCAGGAAAATGCTGCAGGAAACCTGTGCAGGAACCTGCTGCAGGAAACCGGTGCAGAAATCCACTGCAGGAAACCGCTGCTGGAAACTGCTGCAGGAAAACACTTCAGTCAACCAGTGCATGAAACCGCAGCAGGTAAACGCTGCAGGAAACCAGTGCAGGAAACTGCTGCAGGAAACCGCTGCAGAAAACTGCTGCAGGAAAACGGTGCAGCAAAATGCTGCAGGAAACCTGTGCAGGAATCCACTGCAGGAAACCGCTGCAGGAAACCGCTGCAGGAAACAGCTGCAGGAAATCGCTGTAGGAAAATGCTGCATGCAACTGCTGCAGGAAATCAGTGCAGGAAACTACTGCAGTAAACTGCTTCAGTAAACCGGTGCAGAAAACTACTGCAGGAAACCGCTGCAGAAAGCCACTGCAAGAAACCGCTGCAGAAAACTGCTGCAGGAAACTGCTGCAGGCAACAGCTGCAGGAAACAGGTGCAGGAAACCACTGCAGGAAAGCTCTGCAGGACACCGCTGCAGGAAAACGGTGCAGGGAACTGCTGCAGGAAACCACTGCAGGAAACTGTTGCAGGAAATCACTGCAGGAAAATGCTGCAGGCACCTGCTGCAGGAAACTGCTTCAGGGAACCGGCGCAGGGAACTGGTTCAGGAAACCGGTGCAGGAAATTGCTGCAGGAAAACGCTGCAGGAAACCGGTGAGGGAAACTGCTGCAGGAAACCAGTGCAGGAAAACGCTACAGGAAACTACTGCAGAAAACGTCTGCTGGAAACCATTGCAGGAATACGGTGCAGGAAACTTCTGCAGGAAACTGCTGCAGGAAAATGCTGCAGGAAACCACTGCAAGAAACCGGTGCAGGAAACTGCTGCAGGAAACCAGTGCAGGAAAACGCTACAGGAAACTACTGCAGAAAGCTTCTGCTGGAAACCGTTGCAGGAATCCGGTGCAGGATACTTCTGCAGGAAATTGCTGCAGGAAAATGCTGCAGGAAACCACTGCAAGAAACCGGTGCAGGAAACTGCTGCAGGAAATCGCTGCAGGAAAACGCTGCAGGAAACTGCTGCAGGAAAACGCTGCATGAAGATGGTGCAGGAAACTGGTGCAGGAATCGGGTGCAGGGAACCACAGTAGGAAACTGCTTCATGAAACCAGTGCAGGAAACCGCTGCAGGAAACTGCTTTAGGAAACCGCTGCTGGAAACAGTTGCAGGTAACCGGTGCAGGAAAATGCTGCAGGAAAGTGGTACAGGAAAACACTGCAGGCAACCAGTGCATGAAACCGCTGCAGGTAAATGCTGCAGGAAACCAGTGCAGAAAACCACTGCAGGAAACTCCCGCAGGAAAACGCTGCAGAAAACCGCTTAAGAAACCCGGTGGAGGAAAACGGTGCAGGAAACTGCTGCAGGAAACCAGTGCAGGAAACCGCTGCAGTAGACCGCTGCAGGAAAACACTGCATGAAACCGGTGCAGGAAACTGCTGCAGGAAAACGCTGCAGGCAACTGTTGCAGGAAAACACTTCAGTCAACCAGTGCATGAAACCGCTGCAGGTAAACGCTGCAGGAATCCAGTGCAGGAAACTGCTGCAGGAAACTGCTGCAGGAAAATACTGCAGGAAACCTGTGCAGGAACCTGCTGCAGGAAACCGGTGCAGAAATCCACTGCTGGAAACTGCTGCAGGAAAACACTTCAGTCAACCAGTGCATGAAACCGCTGCAGGTAAATGCTGCAGGAAACCAGTGCAGGAAACTGCTGCAGGAAACTGCTGCAGAAAACTGCTGCAGGAAAACGGTGCAGGAAAATGCTGCAGGAAACCTGTGCAGGAACCTGCTGCAGGAAACCGGTGCAGAAATCCACTGCAGGAAAAGGCTGCAGGAAACTGCTGCAGGAATCCGGTGCAGGAAAATGCTGCAGTAACTGCTGCAGGAAACCAGTGCAAGAAACTACTGCAGGAAACTGCTTCAGTAAACCGGTGCAGGAAACTGCTGCAGTAAATCGCTGCAGGCAACTGCTTCAGGAAACCAGTGCAGGAAACGCTGCAGGAAACTGCTGCAGGACACCACAGCAGAAAACTGCTGCAGGAAACCGGTGCAGAAAAACGCTGCAGGAGAATGCTGCAAGAAACTGCTGCAGGAAAACACTTCAGGAAACTGATGCAGGAAACCGGTGCAGGAAACCACTGCAGGAAACTGGTGCAGGAAACTGCTGCAGGAAATCACTGCAGGAAACTGCTTCAGGAAAACACTGTAGGAAACCACTGCTGGAAACCGCTGCAGGCAACCACTGCAGGAAACCACTGCAGGAAACTGCTTCAGGAAACCGGCGCAGGAAACTGGGGCAGGAAACCGATGCAGTAAACCGCTGAAGGAAACCGGTGGAGGAAAACGGTGCAGGAATCTTCTGCAGGAAAACGCTACAGGAAACTGCTGCAGGAAACTTCTGCAGGAATCCAGTGCAGGAAACTTCTGCAGGAAACCGCTGCTGGAAACTGCTGCAGGAAAACACTTCAGTCAACCAGTGCATGAAACCGCTGCAGGTAAACGCTGCAGGAATCCAGTGCAGGAAACTGCTGCAGGAAACTGCTGCAGAAAACTGCTGCAGGAAAACGGTGCAGGAAAATGCTGCAGGAAACCTGTGCAGGAACCTGCTGCAGGAAACCGGTGCAGAAATCCACTGCAGGAAACCACTGCAGGAAAAGGCTGCAGGAAACTGCTGCAGGAATCCGGTGCAGGAAAATGCTGCAGGTAACTGCTGCAGGAAACCAGTGCAAGAAACTAATGCAGGAAACTGCTTCAGTAAACCGGTGCAGGAAACTGCTGCAGTAAATCGCTGCAGGCAACTGCTTCAGGAAACCAGTGCAGGAAACTGCTGCAGGACAGCAGAAAACTGCTGCAGGAAACCGGTGCAGAAAAACGCTGCAGGAGAATGCTGCAAGAAACTGCTGCAGGAAAACACTTCAGGAAACTGATGCAGGAAACTGGTGCAGGAAACCACTGCAGGAAACTGGTGCAGGAAACTGCTGCAGGAAACCACTGCAGGAAACTGCTTCAGGAAACCACTGCTGGAAACTGCTGCAGGAAACCACTGCAGGAAACTGCTTCAGGTAACCGGCGCTGGAAACTGGTGCAGGAAACCGATGCAGTAAACCGCTGAAGGAAACCTGTGGAGGAAAACGGTGCAGGAAACTTCTGCAGGAAACCAGTGCAGGAAAACGCTTCAGGAAACTGCTGCAGGAAACTTCTGCAGGAATCCAGTGCAGGAAACCTCTGCAGGAAACCGCTGCTGGAAACTGCTGCAGGAAATCACTTCAGTCAAATCAGTGCATGAAACTGCAGCAGGTAAACGCTGCAGGAAACCAGTGCAGGAAACTGCTGCAGGAAACCGCTGCAGAAAACTGCTGTAGGAAACCTCTGCAGGAAACCGCTGCTGGAAACTGCTGCAGGAAAACAGTTCAGTCAACCAGTGCATGAAACCGCAGCAGGTAAACGCTGCAGGAAACCAGTGCAGGAAAATGCTGCAGGAAACCTGTGCAGGAATCCACTGCAGGAAACCGCTGCAGGAAACTTCTGCAGGAAACAGCTGCAGGAAATCGCTGTAGGAAAATGCTGCAGGCAACTGCTGCAGGAAATCAGTGCAGGAAACTACTGCAGTAAACTGCTTCAGTAAACCGGTGCAGAAAACTGCTGCAGGAAACCGCTGCAGAAAGCCGCTGCAAGAAACCGCTGCAGAAAACTGCTGCAGGAAACTGCTGCAGGCAACGGCTGCTGGAAAAGGGTGCAGGAAAGCACTGCAGGAAAGCTCTGCAGGGCACCGCTGCAGGAAAACGGTGCAGGGAACTGCTGCAGGAAACCACTGCAGGAAACTGTTGCAGGAAATCACTGCAGGAAAATGCTGCAGGCACCTGCTGCAGGAAACTGCTTCAGGGAACCGGCGCAGGGAACTGGTTCAGGAAACCGGTGCAGGAAATTGCTGCAGGAAAACGCTGCAGGAAACCGGTGAGGGAAACTGCTGCAGGAAACCAGTGCAGGAAAACGCTACAGGAAACTACTGCAGAAAACGTCTGCTGGAAACCGTTGCAGGAATACGGTGCAGGAAACGTCTGCAGGAATCCAGTGCAGGAAACTTCTGCAGGAAACAGCTGCTGGAAACTGCTGCAGGAAAACATTTCAGTCAACCAGTGCAGGAAACCGCTGCAGGTAAACACTGCAGGAAACCAGTGCAGGAAACTGCTGCAGGAAACCGCTGCAGAAAACTGCTGCAGGAAAATGCTGCAGGAAACCTGTGCAGGAACCTGCTGCAGGAAACCGGTGCCGAAATCCACTGCAGGAAACCGCTGCAGGAAACTGCTGCTGGAAACAGCTGCAGGAAACCGCTGCAGGAAAATGCTGCAGGCAACTGCTGCAGGAAATCGGTGCAGGAAACTACTGCAGTAAACTGCTTCAGTAAACCGGTGCAGAAAACTGCTGCCGGAAACCGCTGCAGAAAACCGCTGCAAGAAACCGCTGCAGAAAACTGCTGCAGGAAACTACTGCCGGAAACTGCTGCAGGCAACTGCTACAGGAAACGGGTGCAGGAAACCACTGCAGGAAAACTCTGCAGGACACCGCTGCAGGAAACCGGTGCAGGGAACTGCTGCAGGAAACCACTGCAGGAAACTGCTGCAGGAAATCACTGCAGGCACCTGCTGCAGGAAACTGCTTCAGGGAACTGGCGCAGGGAACTGGTTCAGGAAACCGGTGCAGGAAATTGCTGCAGGAAAATGCTGCAGGAAACAGGTGAGGGAAACTGCTGCAGGAAACCAGTGCAGGAAAACGTTACAGGAAACTACGGCAGAAAACTTCTGCTGGAAACCGTTGCAGGAATCCAGTGCAGGAAACTTCTGCAGGAAACTGCTTTAGGCAATCGCTGCTGGAAACAGTTGCAGGTATCCGGTGCAGGAAACTGCTGCAGGAAAACACTTCAGTCAACCAGTGCATGAAACCGCTGCAGGTAAACGCTGCAGGAAACCAGTGCAGGAAACTGCTGCAGAAAACTGCTGCCGGAAAACGGTGCAGGAAAATGCTGCAGGAAACCTGTGCAGGAACCTGCTGCAGGAAACCGGTGCAGAAATCCACTGCAGGAAACCGCTGCAGGAAAACGCTGCAGGAAACTGCTTCAGTAAACCGGTGCAGGAAACTGCTGCAGTAAAACGCTGCAGGCAACTGCTTCAGGAAACCAGTGCAGGAAATGCTGCAGGAAACGCTGCAGGAAACTGCTGCAGGACACCACAGCAGAAAACTGCTGCAGGAAACAGGTGCAGAAAAACGCTGCAGGCGTATGCTGCAAGAAACTGCTGCAGGAAAACACTTCAGGAAACTGATGCAGGAAACCGGTGCAGGAAACAACTGCAGGAAACTGGTGCAGGAAACTGCTGCAGGAAGCCACTGCAGGAAACTGCTTCAGGAAAACACTGCAGGAAACTGCTTCAGGAAACCGGCGCAGGAAACTGGTGCAGGAAACCGATGCAGTAAACCGCTGAAGGAAACCGGTGGAGGAAAACGGTGCAGGAAACTTCTGCAGGAAACCAGTGCAGGAAAATGCTACAGGAAACTGCTGCAGGAAACTTCTGCAGGAAACCGCTGCTGGAAACTGCTGCAGGAAAACACTTCAGTCAACCAGTGCATGAAACCGCTGCAGGTAAACGCTGCAGGAAACCAGTGCAGGAAACTGCTGCAGGAAACCGCTGCAGAAAACTGCTGCAGGAAAACGGTGCAGGAAAATGCTGCAGGAAACCTGTGCAGGAACCTGCTGCAGGAAACCGGTGCAGAAATACGCTGCAGGAGAATGCTGCAAGAAACTGCTGCAGGAAAACACTTCAGGAAACTGATGCAGGAAACCGGTGCAGGAAACCACTGCAGGAAACTGGTGCAGGAAACTGCTGCAGGAAATCACTGCAGGAAACTGCTTCAGGAAAACACTGTAGGAAACCACTGCTGGAAACCGCTGCAGGCAACCACTGCAGGAAACCACTGCAGGAAACTGCTTCAGGAAACCGGCGCAGGAAACTGGGGCAGGAAACCGATGCAGTAAACCGCTGAAGGAAACCGGTGGAGGAAAACGGTGCAGGAATCTTCTGCAGGAAAACGCTACAGGAAACTGCTGCAGGAAACTTCTGCAGGAATCCAGTGCAGGAAACTTCTGCAGGAAACCGCTGCTGGAAACTGCTGCAGGAAAACACTTCAGTCAACCAGTGCATGAAACCGCTGCAGGTAAACGCTGCAGGAATCCAGTGCAGGAAACTGCTGCAGGAAACTGCTGCAGGAAACTGCTGCAGGAAAACGGTGCAGGAAAATGCTGCAGGAAACCTGTGCAGGAACCTGCTGCAGGAAACCGGTGCAGAAATCCACTGCAGGAAACCACTGCAGGAAAAGGCTGCAGGAAACTGCTGCAGGAATCCGGTGCAGGAAAATGCTGCAGGTAACTGCTGCAGGAAACCAGTGCAAGAAACTAATGCAGGAAACTGCTTCAGTAAACCGGTGCAGGAAACTGCTGCAGTAAATCGCTGCAGGCAACTGCTTCAGGAAACCAGTGCAGGAAACTGCTGCAGGACAGCAGAAAACTGCTGCAGGAAACCGGTGCAGAAAAACGCTGCAGGAGAATGCTGCAAGAAACTGCTGCAGGAAAACACTTCAGGAAACTGATGCAGGAAACCGGTGCAGGAAACCACTGCAGGAAACTGGTGCAGGAAACTGCTGCAGGAAACCACTGCAGGAAACCACTGCAGGAAACTGCTTCAGGAAACCACTGCTGGAAACTGCTGCAGGAAGTTGGTGCAGGAAAATGCTGCAGTAACTGCTGCAGGAAACCAGTGCAAGAAACTACTGCAGGAAACTGCTTCAGTAAACCGGTGCAGGAAACTGCTGCAGTAAATCGCTGCAGGCAACTGCTTCAGGAAACCAGTGCAGGAAACGCTGCAGGAAACTGCTGCAGGACACCACAGCAGAAAACTGCTGCAGGAAACCAGTGCAGAAATACGCTGCAGGAGAATGCTGCAAGAAACTGCTGCAGGAAAACACTTCAGGAAACTGATGCAGGAAACCGGTGCAGGAAACCACTGCAGGAAACTGGTGCAGGAAACTGCTGCAGGAAATCACTGCAGGAAACTGCTTCAGGAAAACACTGTAGGAAACCACTGCTGGAAACCGCTGCAGGAAACCACTGCAGGAAAAAACTGCAGGAAACTGCTTCAGGAAACCGGCGCAGGAAACTGGGGCAGGAAACCGATGCAGTAAACCGCTGAAGGAAACCGGTGGAGGAAAACGTGCAGGAATCTTCTGCAGGAAAACGCTACAGGAAACTGCTGCAGGAAACTTCTGCAGGAATCCAGTGCAGGAAACTTCTGCAGGAAACCGCTGCTGGAAACTGCTGCAGGAAAACACTTCAGTCAACCAGTGCATGAAACCGCTGCAGGTAAACGCTGCAGGAATCCAGTGCAGGAAACTGCTGCAGAAAACTGCTGCAGGAAAACGGTGCAGGAAAATGCTGCAGGAAACCTGTGCAGGAACCTGCTGCAGGAAACCGGTGCAGAAATCCACTGCAGGAAACCACTGCAGGAAAAGGCTGCAGGAAACTGCTGCAGGAATCCGGTGCAGGAAAATGCTGCAGGTAACTGCTGCAGGAAACCAGTGCAAGAAACTAATGCAGGAAACTGCTTCAGTAAACCGGTGCAGGAAACTGCTGCAGTAAATCGCTGCAGGCAACTGCTTCAGGAAACCAGTGCAGGAAACTGCTGCAGGACAGCAGAAAACTGCTGCAGGAAACCGGTGCAGAAAAACGCTGCAGGAGAATGCTGCAAGAAACTGCTGCAGGAAAACACTTCAGGAAACTGATGCAGGAAACCGGTGCAGGAAACCACTGCAGGAAACTGGTGCAGGAAACTGCTGCAGGAAACCACTGCAGGAAACTGCTTCAGGAAACCACTGCTGGAAACTGCTGCAGGAATCCGGTGCAGGAAAATGCTGCAGTAACTGCTGCAGGAAACCAGTGCAAGAAACTACTGCAGGAAACTGCTTCAGGAAACCCGTGCAGGAAATTGCTGCAGTAAATCGCTGCAGGCAACTGCTTCAGGAAACCAGTGCAGGAAACGCTGCAGGAAACTGCTGCAGGACACCACAGCAGAAAACTGCTGCAGGAAACCGGTGCAGAAATACGCTGCAGGAGAATGCTGCAAGAAACTGCTGCAGGAAAACACTTCAGGAAACTGATGCAGGAAACCGGTGCAGGAAACCACTGCAGGAAACAGGTGCAGGAAACTGCTGCAGGAAATCACTGCAGGAAACTGCTTCAGGAAAACACTGTAGGAAACCACTGCTGGAAACCGCTGCAGGCAACCACTGCAGGAAACCACTGCAGGAAACTGCTTCAGGAAACCGGCGCAGGAAACTGGGGCAGGAAACCGATGCAGTAAACCGCTGAAGGAAACCGGTGGAGGAAAACGGTGCAGGAATCTTCTGCAGGAAAACGCTACAGGAAACTGCTGCAGGAAACTTCTGCAGGAATCCAGTGCAGGAAACTTCTGCAGGAAACCGCTGCTGGAAACTGCTGCAGGAAAACACTTCAGTCAACCAGTGCATGAAACCGCTGCAGGTAAACGCTGCAGGAATCCAGTGCAGGAAACTGCTGCAGAAAACTGCTGCCGGAAAACGGTGCAGGAAAATGCTGCAGGAAACCTGTGCAGGAACCTGCTGCAGGAAACCGGTGCAGAAATCCACTGCAGGAAACCGCTGCAGGAAAACGCTGCAGGAAACTGCTTCAGTAAACCGGTGCAGGAAACTGCTGCAGTAAAACGCTGCAGGCAACTGCTTCAGGAAACCAGTGCAGGAAATGCTGCAGGAAACGCTGCAGGAAACTGCTGCAGGACACCACAGCAGAAAACTGCTGCAGGAAACAGGTGCAGAAAAACGCTGCAGGCGTATGCTGCAAGAAACTGCTGCAGGAAAACACTTCAGGAAACTGATGCAGGAAACCGGTGCAGGAAACAACTGCAGGAAACTGGTGCAGGAAACTGCTGCAGGAAACCACTGCAGGAAACTGCTTCAGGAAAACACTGCAGGAAACTGCTTCAGGAAACCGGCGCAGGAAACTGGTGCAGGAAACCGATGCAGTAAACCGCTGAAGGAAACCGGTGGAGGAAAACGGTGCAGGAAACTTCTGCAGGAAACCAGTGCAGGAAAATGCTACAGGAAACTGGTGCAGGAAACTTCTGCAGGAAACCGCTGCTGGAAACTGCTGCAGGAAAACACTTCAGTCAACCAGTGCATGAAACCGCTGCAGGTAAACGCTGCAGGAAACCAGTGCAGGAAACTGCTGCAGGAAACCGCTGCAGAAAACTGCTGCAGGAAAACGGTGCAGGAAAATGCTGCAGGAAACCTGTGCAGGAACCTGCTGCAGGAAACCGGTGCAGAAATACGCTGCAGGAGAATGCTGCAAGAAACTGCTGCAGGAAAACACTTCAGGAAACTGATGCAGGAAACCGGTGCAGGAAACCACTGCAGGAAACTGGTGCAGGAAACTGCTGCAGGAAATCACTGCAGGAAACTGCTTCAGGAAAACACTGTAGGAAACCACTGCTGGAAACCGCTGCAGGCAACCACTGCAGGAAACCACTGCAGGAAACTGCTTCAGGAAACCGGCGCAGGAAACTGGGGCAGGAAACCGATGCAGTAAACCGCTGAAGGAAACCAGTGGAGGAAAACGGTGCAGGAATCTTCTGCAGGAAAACGCTACAGGAAACTGCTGCAGGAAACTTCTGCAGGAATCCAGTGCAGGAAACTTCTGCAGGAAACCGCTGCTGGAAACTGCTGCAGGAAAACACTTCAGTCAACCAGTGCATGAAACCGCTGCAGGTAAACGCTGCAGGAATCCAGTGCAGGAAACTGCTGCAGGAAACTGCTGCAGAAAACTGCTGCAGGAAAACGGTGCAGGAAAATGCTGCAGGAAACCTGTGCAGGAACCTGCTGCAGGAAACCGGTGCAGAAATCCACTGCAGGAAACCACTGCAGGAAAAGGCTGCAGGAAACTGTTGCAGGAATCCGGTGCAGGAAAATGCTGCAGGTAACTGCTGCAGGAAACCAGTGCAAGAAACTAATGCAGGAAACTGCTTCAGTAAACCGGTGCAGGAAACTGCTGCAGTAAATCGCTGCAGGCAACTGCTTCAGGAAACCAGTGCAGGAAACTGCTGCAGGACAGCAGAAAACTGCTGCAGGAAACCGGTGCAGAAAAACGCTGCAGGAGAATGCTGCAAGAAACTGCTGCAGGAAAACACTTCAGGAAACTGATGCAGGAAACCGGTGCAGGAAACCACTGCAGGAAACTGGTGCAGGAAACTGCTGCAGGAAACCACTGCAGGAAACCACTGCAGGAAACTGCTTCAGGAAACCACTGCTGGAAACTGCTGCAGGAAGTTGGTGCAGGAAAATGCTGCAGTAACTGCTGCAGGAAACCAGTGCAAGAAACTACTGCAGGAAACTGCTTCAGTAAACCGGTGCAGGAAACTGCTGCAGTAAATCGCTGCAGGCAACTGCTTCAGGAAACCAGTGCAGGAAACGCTGCAGGAAACTGCTGCAGGACACCACAGCAGAAAACTGCTGCAGGAAACCAGTGCAGAAATACGCTGCAGGAGAATGCTGCAAGAAACTGCTGCAGGAAAACACTTCAGGAAACTGATGCAGGAAACCGGTGCAGGAAACCACTGCAGGAAACTGGTGCAGGAAACTGCTGCAGGAAATCACTGCAGGAAACTGCTTCAGGAAAACACTGTAGGAAACCACTGCTGGAAACCGCTGCAGGAAACCACTGCAGGAAAAAACTGCAGGAAACTGCTTCAGGAAACCGGCGCAGGAAACTGGGGCAGGAAACCGATGCAGTAAACCGCTGAAGGAAACCGGTGGAGGAAAACGTGCAGGAATCTTCTGCAGGAAAACGCTACAGGAAACTGCTGCAGGAAACTTCTGCAGGAATCCAGTGCAGGAAACTTCTGCAGGAAACCGCTGCTGGAAACTGCTGCAGGAAAACACTTCAGTCAACCAGTGCATGAAACCGCTGCAGGTAAACGCTGCAGGAATCCAGTGCAGGAAACTGCTGCAGGAAACTGCTGCAGAAAACTGCTGCAGGAAAACGGTGCAGGAAAATGCTGCAGGAAACCTGTGCAGGAACCTGCTGCAGGAAACCGGTGCAGAAATCCACTGCAGGAAACCACTGCAGGAAAAGGCTGCAGGAAACTGCTGCAGGAATCCGGTGCAGGAAAATGCTGCAGGTAACTGCTGCAGGAAACCAGTGCAAGAAACTAATGCAGGAAACTGCTTCAGTAAACCGGTGCAGGAAACTGCTGCAGTAAATCGCTGCAGGCAAATGCTTCAGGAAACCAGTGCAGGAAACTGCTGCAGGACAGCAGAAAACTGCTGCAGGAAACCGGTGCAGAAAAACGCTGCAGGAGAATGCTGCAAGAAACTGCTGCAGGAAAACACTTCAGGAAACTGATGCAGGAAACCGGTGCAGGAAACCACTGCAGGAAACTGGTGCAGGAAACTGCTGCAGGAAACCACTGCAGGAAACTGCTTCAGGAAACCACTGCTGGAAACTGCTGCAGGAATCCGGTGCAGGAAAATGCTGCAGTAACTGCTGCAGGAAACCAGTGCAAGAAACTACTGCAGGAAACTGCTTCAGGAAACCCGTGCAGGAAATTGCTGCAGTAAATCGCTGCAGGCAACTGCTTCAGGAAACCAGTGCAGGAAACGCTGCAGGACACCACAGCAGAAAACTGCTGCAGGAAACCGGTGCAGAAATACGCTGCAGGAGAATGCTGCAAGAAACTGCTGCAGGAAAACATTTCAGGAAACTGATGCAGGAAACCGGTGCAGGAAACCACTGCAGGAAACAGGTGCAGGAAACTGCTGCAGGAAATCACTGCAGGAAACTGCTTCAGGAAAACACTGTAGGAAACCACTGCTGGAAACCGCTGCAGGCAACCACTGCAGGAAACCACTGCAGGAAACTGCTTCAGGAAACCGGCGCGGGAAACTGGTGCAGGAAACCGATGCAGTAAACCGCTGAAGGAAACCGGTGGAGGAAAACGGTGCAGGAAACTTCTGCAGGAATCCAGTGCAGGAAACCTCTGCAGGAAACCGCTGCTGGAATCTGCTGCAGGAAAACACTTCAGTCAAATCAGTGCATGAAACCGCAGCAGGTAAACGCTGCAGGAAACCAGTGCAGGAAACTGCTGCAGGAAACCGCTGCAGAAAACCGCTGTAGGAAACCTCTGCAGGAAACCGCTGCTGGAAACTGCTGCAGGAAAACACTTCAGTCAACCAGTGCATGAAACCGCAGCAGGTAAATGCTGCAGGAAACCAGTGCAGGAAAATGCTGCAGGAAACCGCTGCAGAAAACTGCTGCAGGAAAACGGTGCAGGAGAATGCTGCAGGAAACCTGTGCAGGAAAACGCTGCAGGAAACTGCTGCAGGCAACTGCTGCAGGAAATCAGTGCAGGAAACTACTGCAGTAAACTGCTTCAGTAAACCGCTGCAGAAAACTGCTGCAGGAAACCGCTGCAGAAAACCGCTGCAAGAAACCGCTGCAGAAAACTGCTGAAGGAAACTACTGCAGGAAACTGCTGCAGGCAACTGCTGCAGGAAACGGGTGCAGGAAACCACTGCAGGAAATCTCTGCAGGACACCGCTGCAGGAAACTGCTGCAGGAAATCACTGCAGGAAAATGCTGCAGTAAATCACTGCAGGAAAATGCTGCAGGCACCTGCTGCAGGAAACTGCTTCATGGAACCGGCGCAGGGAACTGGTTCAGGAAACCGGTGCAGGAAATTGCTGCAGGAAAACGCTGCAGGAAACCGGTGAGGGAAACTGCTGCAGGAAACCAGTGCAGGAAAACGCTACAGGAAACTACTGCAGAAAACTTCTGCTGGAAACCGTTGCAGGAATCCGGTGCAGGAAACTTCTGCAGGAAACTGCTGCAGGAAAATGATGCAGGAAACCGCTGCAAGAAACCGGTGCAGAAAACTGCTGCAGGAAACCAGTGCAGGAAAACGCTACAGGAAACTACTGCAGAAAACTTCTGCTGGAAACCGTTGCAGGAATCCGGTGCAGGAAACCTCTGCAGGAAACTGCTGCAGGAAAATGCTGCAGAAAACCACTGCAAGAAACCGGTGCAGGAAACTGCTGCAGGAAATCACTGCAGGAAAACGCTGCAGGAAACTGCTGCAGGAAAACGCTGCATGAAGACGATGCAGGAAACTGGTGCAGGAATCGGGTGCAGGGAACGACAGCTGGAAACTGCTTCAGGAAACCAGTGCAGGAAACCGCTGCAGGAAACTGCTTTCGGAAACCGCTGCTGGAAACAGTTGCAGGTAACCGGTGCAGGAAAATGCTGCAGGAAACCAGTGCAGGAAACCGCTGCAGGAAACTCCCGCAGGAAAACGCTGCAGGAAAACGCTACAGGAAACCACTTAAGAAACCCGGTGGAGGAAAACGGTGCAGGAAACTGCTGCAGGAAACCAGTGCAGGAAACCGCTGCAGTAGACCACTGCAGGAAAACACTTCATGAAACCGGTGCAGGAAACTGCTGCAGGAAAACGCTGCAGGCAACTGTTGCAGGAAACCGGTGCAGGAAACCGCTGCAGAAAACTGCTGCAGGAAAACACTGCATGAAACCGGTGCAGGAAACTGCTGCAGGAAACCTGTGCAGGAACCTTCTGCAGGAAACCGGTGCAGGAAACCGCTGCTGGAAACTGCTGCAGGAAAACACTGCAGGAAACGCTGCAGGAAATCGCTGCTGGAAACAGCTGCAGGAAACCGCTGGAGGGAACTGCTGCAGGAAAATGCTTCAGGAAACTGCTGCAGGAAACCGGTGCAGGAAACCACTGCAGGAAACTGCTTCAGGAAACCGCTGCTGGAAACAGCTGCAGGAAACCGGTGCAGAAAAACGCTGCAGGAGAATGCTGCAAGAAACTGCTGCAGGAAAACACTTCAGGAAACTGATGCAGGAAACCGGTGCAGGAAACCACTGCAGGAAACTGGTGCAGGAAACTGCTGCAGGAAACCGCTGCTGGAAACCGCTGCAGGAAACCACTGCAGGAAACTGCTTCAGGAAACCGGCGCAGGAAACTGGTGCAGGAAACCGATGCAGTAAACCGCTGAAGGAAACTGGTGGAGGAAAACGGTGCAGGAAACTTCTGCAGGAAACCAGTGCAGGAAAACGCTACAGGAAACTGCTGCAGGAAACTTCTGCAGGTATCCAGTGCAGGAAACTTCTGCAGGAAACCGCTGCTGGAAACTGCTGCAGGAAAACACTTCAGTCAACCAGTGCATGAAACCGCTGCAGGTAAACGCTGCAGGAAACGAGTGCAGGAAACTGCTGCAGGAAACCGCTGCAGAAAACTGCTGCAGGAAAACGGTGCAGGAAACTTCTGCAGGAATCCTGTGCAGGAAAACGCTACAGGAAACTGCTGCAGGAAACATCTGCAGGAATCCAGTGCAGGAAACCTCTGCAGGAAACCGCTGCAGGAAACCGCTGCAGGAAACTGCTTCAGGAAACCGGTGCAGGTAACCGCTGCTGGAAACTGCTGCAGGAAAACACTTCAGTCAACCAGTGCATGAAACCGCTGCAGGTAAACGCTGCAGGAAACCAGTGCAGGAAACTGCTGCAGGAAACTGCTGCAGAAAACTGCTGCAGGAAAACGGTGCAGGAAAATGCTGCAGGAAACCTGTGCAGGAACCTTCTGCAGGAAACCGGTGCAGAAATCCACTGCAGGAAACCGCTGCAGGAAACTGCTGCAGGAAACCGGTGCAGGAAACCGCTGCTGGAAACTGCTGCAGGAAACCAGTGCAAGAAACTACTGCAGGAAACTGCTTCAGTAAACCGGCGCAGGAAATTGCTTCAGTAAATCGCTGCAGGCAACTGCTTCAGGAAACCTCTGCAGGAAACGCTGCAGGAAACTGCTGCAGGACACCACAGCAGAAAACTGCTGCAGGAAACCGGTGCAGAAAAATGCTGCAGGGGAATGCTGCAAGAAAGTGCAGCAGGAAAACACTTCAGGAAACTGATGCAGGAAACTGGTGCAGGAAACCAATGCAGGAAACTGGTGCAGGAAACTGCTGCAGGAAACCACTGCAGGAAACTGCTTCAGGAAACTGGTGCTGGAAACCGATGCAGTAAACTGCTGAAGGAAACCGGTGGAGGAAAACGGTGCAGGAAACTTCTGCAGGAAACCAGTGCAGGAAAACGCTACAGGAAACTACTGCAGAAAACTTCTGCAGGAATCCAGTGCATGAAACTTCTGCAGGAAACTGCTGCTGGAAACTGCTGCAGGAAAACACTTCAGTCAACCAGTGCATGAAACCGCTGCAGGTAAACGCTGCAGGAAACCAGTGCAGGAAACTGCTGCAGGAAACCGCTGCAGAAAACTGCTGCAGGAAAATGCTGCAGGAAACCCGTTCAGGAACCTGCTGCAGGAAACCGGTGCCGAAATCCACTGCAGGAAACCGCTGCAGGAAACCGCTGCTGGAAACAGCTGCAGGAAATCGCTGCAGGAAAATGCTGCAGGCAACTGCTGCAGGAAATCAGTGCAGGAAACCACTGCAGGAAACTGCTTCAGGAAAACGCTGCAGGAAAACGCTACAGGAAACCACTTAAGAAACCCGGTGGAGGAAAACGGTGCAGGAAACTGCTGCAGGAAACCAGTGCAGGAAACCGCTGCAGTAGACCACTGCAGGAAAACACTTCATGAAACCGGTGCAGGAAACTGCTGCAGGAAAACGCTGCAGGCAACTGTTGCAGGAAACCGGTGCAGGAAACCGCTGCAGAAAACTGCTGCAGGAAAACACTGCATGAAACCGGTGCAGGAAACTGCTGCAGGAAACCGCTGCAGGAAACTGCTTCAGGAAACCGGTGCAGGAAACCGCTGCTGGAAACTGCTGCAGGAAAACACTGCAGGAAACGCTGCAGGAAATCGCTGCTGGAAACAGCTGCAGGAAACCGCTGCAGGGAACTGCTGCAGGAAAATGCTTCAGGAAACTGCTGCAGGAAACCGGTGCAGGAATCCACTGCAGGAAACTGCTTCAGGAAACCGCTGCTGGAAACAGCTGCAGGAAACCGGTGCAGAAAAACGCTGCAGGAGAATGCTGCAAGAAACTGCTGCAGGAAAACACTTCAGGAAACTGATGCAGGAAACCGGTGCAGGAAACCACTGCAGGAAACTGGTGCAGGAAACTGCTGCAGGAAACCGCTGCTGGAAACCGCTGCAGGAAACCACTGCAGGAAACTGCTTCAGGAAACCGGCGCAGGAAACTGGTGCAGGAAACCGATGCAGTAAACCGCTGAAGGAAACCGGTGGAGGAAAACGGTGCAGGAAACTTCTGCAGGAAACCAGTGCAGGAAAACGCTACAGGAAACTGCTGCAGGAAACTTCTGCAGGTATCCAGTGCAGGAAACTTCTGCAGGAAACCGCTGCTGGAAACTGCTGCAGGAAAACACTTCAGTCAACCAGTGCATGAAACCGCTGCAGGTAAACGCTGCAGGAAACCAGTGCAGGAAACCGCTGCAGAAAACTGCTGCAGGAAAACGGTGCAGGAAACCTCTGCAGGAATCCTGTGCAGGAAAACGCTACAGGAAACTGCTGCAGGAAACATCTGCAGGAATCCAGTGCAGGAAGCCTCTGCAGGAAACCGCTGCAGGAAACCGCTGCAGGAAACCACTGCAGGAAAACACTGTAGGAAACCGCTGCAGGAAACCACTGCAGGAAACCACTGCAGGAAACCACTGCAGGAAACTGCTTCAGGAAACCGGCGCCGGAAACTGGTGCAGGAAACCGATGCAGTAAACCGCTGAAGGAAACCGGTGGAGGAAAACGGTGCAGGAAACGTCTGCAGGAAACCAGTGCAGGAAAACGCTACAGGAAACTACTGCAGGAAACTTCTGCAGGAATCCAGTGCAGGAAACTTCTACAGGAAACCGCTGCTGGAAACTGCTGCAGGAAAACATTTCAGTCAACCAGTGCATGAAACCGCTGCAGGTAAACGCTGCAGGAAACCAGTGCAGGAAACTGCTGCAGGAAACCGCTGCAGAAAACTGCTGCAGGAAAATGCTGCAGGAAACCTGTGCAGGAACCTGCTGCAGGAAACCGGTGCCGAAATCCACTGCAGGAAACCGCTGCAGGAAACCGCTGCTGGAAACAGCTGCAGGAAACCGCTGCAGGAAAATGCTGCAGGCAACTACTGCAGGAAATCAGTGCAGGAAACTACTGCAGTAAACTGCTTCAGTAAACCGGTGCAGAAAACTGCTGCCGGAAACCGCTGCAGAAAACCGCTGCAAGAAACCGCTGCAGAAAACTGCTGCAGGAAACTACTGCCGGAAACTGCTGCAGGCAACTGCTACAGGAAACGGGTGCAGGAAACCACTGCAGGAAAACTCTGCAGGACACCGCTGCAGGAAACCGGTGCAGGGAACTGCTGCAGGAAACCACTGCAGGAAACTGCTGCAGGAAATCACTGCAGGCACCTGCTGCAGGAAACTGCTTCAGGGAACCGGCGCAGGAAATTGCTGCAGGAAAATGCTGCAGGAAACAGGTGAGGGAAACTGCTGCAGGAAACCAGTGCAGGAAAAGGCTACAGGAAACTACGGCAGAAAACTTCTGCTGGAAACCGTTGCAGGAATCCAGTGCAGGAAACTTCTGCAGGAAACTGCTGCAGGAAACTTCTGCAGGAAATCGCTGCAGGGAAATGCTGCAGGAAACTGCTGCAGGAAAACGCTGCATGAAGACGGTGCAGGAAACTGCTGCAGGAATCCGGTGCAGGGCACCACAGTAGGATCCTGCTTCAGGAAACCAGTGCAGGAAACCGCTGCAGGAAACTGCTTTAGGCAATCGCTGCTGGAAACAGTTGCAGGTAACCGGTGCAGGAAACTGCTGCAGGAAAACACTTCAGTCAACCAGTGCATGAAACCGCTGCAGGTAAACGCTGCAGGAAACCAGTGCAGGAAACTGCTGCAGGAACCTGCTGCAGAAAACTGCTGCCGGAAAACGGTGCAGGAAAATGCTGCAGGAAACTTGTGCAGGAACCTGCTGCAGGAAACCGGTGCAGAAATCCACTGCAGGAAACCGCTGCAGGAAAACGCTGCCGGAAACTGCTGCAGGAAACCGGTGCAGGAAAATGCTGCAGGTAACTGCTGCAGGAAACCAGTGCAAGAAACTACTGCAGGAAACCGCTTCAGTAAACCGGTGCAGGAAACTGCTGCAGTAAAACGCTGCAGGCAACTGCTTAAGGAAACCAGTGCAGGAAATGCTGCAGGAAATGCTGCAGGAAACTGCTGCACGACACCACAGCAGAAAACTGCTTCAGGAAACTGCTGCAGAAAAACGCTGCAGGCGTATGCTGCAAGAAACTGCTGCAGGAAAACACTTCAGGAAACTGATGCAGGAAACCGGTGCAGGAAACCACTGCAGGAAACTGGTGCAGGAAACTGCTGCAGGAAACCACTGCAGGAAACTGCTTCAGGAAAACACTGCAGGAAACTGCTTCAGGAAACCGGCGCAGGAAACTGGTGCAGGAAACCGATGCAGTAAACCGCTGAAGGAAACCGGTGGAGGAAAACGGTGCAGGAAACTTCTGCAGGAAACCAGTGCAGGAAAACGCTACAGGAAACTGCTGCAGGAAACTTCTGCAGGAAACCGCTGCTGGAAACTGCTGCAGGAAAACACTTCAGTCAACCAGTGCATGAAACCGCTGCAGGTAAACGCTGCAGGAAACCAGTGCAGGAAACTGCTGCAGGAAACCGCTGCAGAAAACTGCTGCAGGAAAACGGTGCAGGAAAATGCTGCAGGAAACCTGGGCAGGAACCTGCTGCAGGAAACCGGTGCAGAAATCCACTGCAGGAAACCGCTGCAGGAAACCGAGCAGGAAAATGCTGCAGGCAACTGCTGCAGGAAATCAGTGCAGGAAACTACTGCAGTAAACTGCTTCAGTAAACCACTGCAGAAAACTGCTGCAGGAAACCACTGCAGGAAACCGCTGCAGGAAACAGCTGCAGAAAACTGCTGAAGGAAACTACTGCAGGAAACTGCTGCTGGAAACAGCTGCAGGAAACCGGTGCAGAAAAACGCTGCAAGAAACTGCTGCAGGAAAACGCTTCAGGAAACTGCTGCAGGAAACCGGTGCAGGAAACCGCTGCAGGAAACCACTGCAGTAAAATGCTGCATGAAGACTGTGCAGGAAACTGCTGCAGGAAACCGGTGCAGAAAACTGCTGCAGGAAAACGGTGCAGGAAAATGCTGTAGGAAACCTGTGCAGGAACATGCTGCAGGAAACCGGTGCAGAAATCCACTGCAGGAAACCGCTGCAGGAAACCGCTGCTGGAAACAGCTGCAGGAAATCGCTGCAGGAAAATGCTGCAGGCAACTGCTGCAGGAAATCAGTGCAGGAAACTACTGCAGTAAACTGCTTCAGTAAACCGCTGCAGGCAACTGCTGCAGGAAACGGGTGCAGGAAACCACTGCAGGAAAACTCTGCAGGACACCGCTGCAGGAAACTGCTGCAGGAAATCACTGCAGGAAAATGCTGCAGTAAATCACTGCAGGAAAATGCTGCAGGCACCTGCTGCAGGAAACTGCTTCAGGGAACCGGCGCAGGGAACTGGTTCAGGAAACCGGTGCAGGAAATTGCTGCAGGAAAACGCTGCAGGAAACCGGTGAGGGAAACTGCTGCAGGAAACCAGTGCAGGAAAACGCTACAGGAAACTACGGCAGAAAACTTCTGCTGGAAACCGTTGCAGGAATCCGGTGCAGGAAACTTCTGCAGGAAACTGCTGCAGGAAAATGCTGCAGGAAACCACTGCAAGAAACCGGTGCAGGAAACTGCTGCAGGAAACCAGTGCAAGAAACTACTGCAGGAAACTGCTTCAGTAAACCGGTGCAGGAAACTGCTGCAGTAAATCGCTGCAGGCAACTGCTTCAGGAAACCAGTGCAGGAAACGCTGCAGGAAACTGCTGCAGGACACCACAGCAGAAAGCTGCTGCAGGAAACCGGTGCAGAAAAACGCTGCAGGAGAATGCTGCAAGAAACTGCTGCAGGAAAACACTTCAGGAAACTGATGCAGGAAACCGGTGCAGGAAACCACTGCAGGAAAATGGTGCAGGAAACTGCTGCAGGAAACCACTGCAGGAAACTGCTTCAGGAAAACACTGTAGGAAACCGCTGCTGGAAACCGCTGCAGGAAACCACTGCAGGAAACTGCTTCAGGAAACCGGCGCAGGAAACTGGTGCAGGAAACCGATGCAATAAACCGCTGAAGGAAACCAGTGCAGGAAAACGCTACAGGAAACTGCTGCAGGAAACTTCTGCAGGAATCCAGTGCAGGAAACCAGTGCAGGAAACTTCTGCAGGAAACTGCTGCAGAAAACTGCTGCAGGAAAACGGTGCAGGAAAATGCTGCAGGAAACCTGTGCAGGAACCTTCTGCAGGAAACCGGTGCAGAAATCCACTGCAGGAAACCAGTGCAGGAAACTGCTGCAGGAAACCGGTGCAGGAAAATGCTGCAGGTAACTGCTGCAGGAAACCAGTCCAAGAAACTACTGCAGGAAACTGCTTCAGTAAACCGGCGCAGGAAATTGCTGCAGTAAATCGCTGCAGGCAACTGCTTCAGGAAACCTCTGCAGGAAACGCTGCAGGAAACTGCTGCAGGACACCACAGCAGAAAACTGCTGCAGGAAACCGGTGCAGAAAAACGCTGCAGGGGAATGCTGCAAGAAACTGCAGCAGGAAAACACTTCAGGAAACTGATGCAGGAAACCGGTGCAGGAAACCAATGCAGGAAACTGGTGCAGGAAACTGCTGCAGGAAACCACTGCAGGAAACTGCTTCAGGAAACCGGCGCAGGAAACTGGTGTAGGAAACCGATGCAGTAAACTGCTGAAGGAAACCGGTGGAGGAAAACGGTGCAGGAAACTTCTGCAGGAAACCAGTGCAGGAAAACGCTACAGGAAGCTACTGCATGAAACTTCTGCAGGAATCCAGTGCATGAAACTTCTGCAGGAAACCGCTGCTGGAAACTGCTGCAGGAAAACACTTCAGTCAACCAGTGCATGAAACCGCTGCAGGTAAACGCTGCAGGAAACCAGTGCAGGAAACTGCTGCAGGAAACTGCTGCAGAAAACTGCTGCAGGAAAATGCTGCAGGAAACCTGTGCAGGAACCTGCTGCAGGAAACCGGTGCCGAAATCCACTGCAGGAAACCGCTGCAGGAAACCGCTGCTGGAAACAGCTGCAGGAAATCGTTGCAGGAAAATGCTGCAGGCAACTGCTGCAGGAAATCAGTGCAGGAAACCACTGCAGGAAACTGCTTCAGGAAAACACTGTAGGAAACCGCTGCTGGAAACCGCTGCAGGAAACCACTGCAGGAAACTGCTTCAGGAAACCGGCGCAGGAAACTGGTGCAGGAAACCGATGCAGTAAACTGCTGAAGGAAACCGGTGGAGGAAAACGGTGCAGGAAACCGGTGCAGGAAAATGCTGCAGGTAACTGCTGCAGGAAACCAGTGCAAGAAACTACTGCAGGAAACTGCTTCAGTAAACCGGTGCAGGAAACTGCTGCAGTAAAACGCTGCAGGCAACTGCTTCAGGAAACCAGTGCAGGAAATGCTGCAGGAAACGGTGCAGGAAACTTCTGCAGGACACCACAGCAGAAAACTACTGCAGGAAACTGCTTCAGGAAACCGGTGCAGGAAACCGCTGCAGGAAATCGCTGTAAGAAATCGCTGTAGGAAAATGCTGCAGGCAACTGCTGCAGGAAATCAGTGCAGGAAACTACTGCAGTAAACTGCTTCAGTAAACCGGTGCAGAAAACTGCTGCAGGAAACCGCTGCAGAAAACCGCTGCAAGAAACCACTGCAGAAAACTTCTGCTGGAAACTGCTGCAGGCAACAGCTGCAGGAAACGGGTGCAGGAAAATGCTGCAGGAAACCACTGCAAGAAACCAGTGCAGGAAACCGGTGCAGGGAACTGCTGCAGGAAAACGCTGCAGGAAACTGCTGCAGGAAAACGCTGCATGAAGACGGTGCAGGAAACTGCTGCAGGAATCGGGTGCAGGGCACCACAGTAGGATCCTGCTTCAGGAAACCAGTGCAGGAAACCGCTGCAGGAAACTGCTTTAGGCAATCGCTGCTGGAAACAGTTGCAGGTAACCGGTGCAGGAAACTGCTGCAGGAAAACACTTCAGTCAACCAGTGCATGAAACTGCTGCAGGAAACTGCTTCAGGAAAACACTGTAGGAAACCGCTGCTGGAAACCGCTGCAGGAAACCACTGCAGGAAACTGCTTCAGGAAACCGGCGCAGGAAACTGGTGCAGGAAACCGATGCAGTAAACTGCTGAAGGAAACCGGTGGAGGAAAACGGTGCAGGAAACTTCTGCAGGAAACCAGTGCAGGAAAACGCTACAGGAAACTACTGCAGGAAACTTCTGCAGGAATCCAGTGCATGAAACTTCTGCAGGAAACTGCTGCTGGAAACTGCTGCAGGAAAACATTTCAGTCAACCAGTGCATGAAACCGCTGCAGGTAAACGCGGCAGGAAACCAGTGCAGGAAACTGCTGCAGGAAACCGCTGCAGAAAACTGCTGCAGGAAACCTGTGCAGGAAAACGGTGCAGGAAACCGGTGCCGAAATCCACTGCAGGAAACCGCTGCAGGAAACCGCTGCTGGAAACAGCTGCAGGAAACCGCTGCAGGAAAATGCTGCAGGCAACTGCTGCAGGAAATCAGTGCAGGAAACTACTACAGTAAACTGCTTCAGTAAACCGGTGCAGAAAACTGCTGCCGGAAACCGCTGCAGAAAACTGCTGCAGGAAACTACTGCCGGAAACTGCTGCAGGCAACTGCTACAGGAAATGGTTGCAGGAAACCACTGCAGGAAAACTCTGCAGGACACCGCTGCAGGAAACCGGTGCAGGGAACTGCTGCAGGAAACCACTGCAGGAAACTGCTGCAGGAATTCACTGCAGGCACCTGCTGCAGGAAACTGCTTCAGGGAACCGGCGCAGGGAACTAGTTCAGGAAACCGGTGCAGGAAATTGCTGCAGGAAAATGCTGCAGGAAACCACTGCAAGAAACCAGTGCAGGAAACTGCTGCAGGAAATCGCTGCAGGAAAACGCTGGAGGAAACTGCTGCAGGAAAACGCTGCATGAAGACGGTGCAGGAAACTGCTGCAGGAATCGGGTGCAGGGCACCACAGTAGGATCCTGCTTCAGGAAACCAGTGCAGGAAACCGCTGCAGGAAACTGCTTTAGGCAATCGCTGCTGGAAACAGTTGCAGGTAACCGGTGCAGGAAACTGCTGCAGGAAAACACTTCAGTCAACCAGTGCATGAAACCGCTGCAGGTAAACGCTGCAGGAAACCAGTGCAGGAAACTGCTGCAGGAACCTGCTGCAGAAAACTGCTGCCGGAAAACGGTGCAGGAAAATGCTGCAGGAAACCTGTGCAGGAACCTGCTGCAGGAAACCGGTGCAGAAATCCACTGCAGGAAACCGCTGCAGGAAAACGCTGCCGGAAACTGCTGCAGGAAACCGGTGCAGGAAAATGCTGCAGGTAACTGCTGCAGGAAACCAGTGCAAGAAACTACTGCAGGAAACTGCTTCAGTAAACCGGTGCAGGAAACTGCTGCAGTAAAACGCTGCAGGCAACTGCTTCAGGAAACCAGTGCAGGAAATGCTGCAGGAAACGGTGCAGGAAACTTCTGCAGGACACCACAGCAGAAAACTGCTGCAGGAAACTGCTTCAGGAAACCGGTGCAGGAAACCGCTGCTGGAAACTGCTGCAGGAAAACACTGCAGGAAACGCTGCAGGAAACTGCTTCAGGAAATCGCTGCTGGAAACAGCTGCAGGAAACCGCTGCAGGGAACTGCTGCAGGAAAATGCTTCAGGAAACTGCTGCAGGAAACCGGTGCAGGAAACCGCTGCAGGAAACTGCTTCAGGAAACCACTGCTGGAAACTGCTGCAGGAAACCGGTGCAGAAAAACGCTGCAGGAGGACACGGCAAGAAACTGCTGCAGGAAAACACTTCAGGAAACTGATGCAGGAAACCGGTGCAGGAAACCACTGCAGGAAACTGGTGCAGGAAACTGCTGCAGGAAACCACTGCAGGAAACTGCTTCAGGAAAACACTGTAGGAAACCGCTGCTGGAAACCGCTGCAGGAAACCACTGCAGGAAACTGCTTCAGGAAACCGGCGCAGGAAACTGGTGCAGGAAACCGATGCAGTAAACCGCTGAAGGAAACCGGTGGAGGAAAACGGTGCAGGAAACCTCTGCAGGAAACCAGTGCAGGAAAACGCTACAGGAAACTACTGCAGGAAACTTCTGCAGGAATCCAGTGCAGGAAACCTCTGCAGGAAACTGCTGCTGGAAACTGCTGCAGGAAAACACTTCAGTCAACCAGTGCATGAAACCGCAGCAGGTAAACGCTGCAGGAAACCAGTGCAGGAAACTGCTGCAGGAAACCGCTGCAGAAAACTGCTGCAGGAAAACGGTGCAGGTAAATGCTGCAGGAAACCTGTGCAGGAACCTGCTGCAGGAAACCGGTGCAGAAATCCACTGCAGGAAACCGCTGCTGGAAACAGCTGCAGGAAATCGCTGTAGGAAAATGCTGCAGGCAACTGCTGCAGGAAATCAGTGCAGGAAACTACTGCAGTAAACTACTTCAGTAAACCGGTGCAGAAAACTGCTGCAGGAAACCGCTGCAGAAAACCGCTGCAAGAAACCACTGCAGAAAACTGCTGCATGAAACTGCTGCAGGCAACAGCTGCAGGAAACGGGTGCAGGAAACCACTGCAGGAAACCACTGCAAGAAACCAGTGCAGGAAACTTCTGCAGGAAACTGCTGCAGGAAAATGCTGCAGGAAAATGCTGCAGAAAACCGCTGCAAGAAACCACTGCAGAAAACTGCTGCAGGAAACTGCTGCAGGCAACAGCTGCAGGAAACGGGTGCAGGAAACCACTGCAGGAAACCACTGCAAGTAACCGTTGCAGGAATCCAGTGCAGGAAACTTCTGCAGGAAACTGCTGCAGGAAAATGCTGCAGGAAACCACTGCAAGAAACCAGTGCAGGAAACTGCTGCAGGAAATCGCTGCAGGAAAACGCTGCAGGAAACTGCTGCAGGAAAACGCTGCATGAAGACGCTGCAGGAAACTGCTGCAAGAATCGGGTGCAGGGCACCACAGTAGGATCCTGCTTCAGGAAACCAGTGCAGGAAACCGCTGCAGGAAACTGCTTTAGGCAATCGCTGCTGGAAACAGTTGCAGGTAACCGGTGCAGGAAACTGCTGCAGGAAAACACTTCAGTCAACCAGTGCATGAAACCGCTGCAGGTAAACGCTGCAGGAAACCAGTGCAGGAAACTGCTGCAGGAACCTGCTGCAGAAAACTGCTGCCGGAAAACGGTGCAGGAAAATGCTGCAGGAAACCTGTGCAGGAACCTGCTGCAGGAAACCGGTGCAGAAATCCACTACAGGAAACCGCTGCAGGAAAACGTTGCCGGAAACTGCTGCAGGAAACAGCTGCAGGAAAATGCTGCAGGTAACTGCTGCAGGAAACCAGTGCAAGAAACTACTACAGTAAACTGCTTCAGTAAACCGGTGCAGAAAACTGCTGCCGGAAACCGCTGCAGAAAACTGCTGCAGGAAACTACTGCCGGAAACTGCTGCAGGCAACTGCTACAGGAAATGGTTGCAGGAAACCACTGCAGGAAAACTCTGCAGGACACCGCTGCAGGAAACCGGTGCAGGGAACTGCTGCAGGAAACCACTGCAGGAAACTGCTGCAGGAAATCACTGCAGGCACCTGCTGCAGGAAACTGCTTCAGGGAACCGGCGCAGTGAACTGGTTCAGGAAACCGGTGCAGGAAATTGCTGCAGGAAATTGCTGCAGGAAACCGGTGAGGGAAGCTGCTGCAGGAAACCAGTGCAGGAAAACGCTACAGGAAACTACGGCAGAAAACTTCTGCTGGTAACCGTTGCAGGAATCCAGTGCAGGAAACTTCTGCAGGAAACTGCTGCAGGAAAATGCTGCAGGAAACCACTGCAAGAAACCAGTGCAGGAAACTGCTGCAGGAAATCGCTGCAGGAAAACGCTGCAGGAAACTGCTGCAGGAAAACGCTGCATGAAGACGGTGCAGGAAACTGCTGCAGGAATCGGGTGCAGGGCACCACAGTAGGATCCTGCTTCAGGAAACCAGTGCAGGAAACCGCTGCAGGAAACTGCTTTAGGCAATCGCTGCTGGAAACAGTTGCAGGTAACCGGTGCAGGAAACTGCTGCAGGAAAACACTTCAGTCAACCAGTGCATGAAACCGCTGCAGGAAACTGCTTCAGGAAAACACTGTAGGAAACCGCTGCTGGAAACTGCTGCAGGAAACCACTGCAGGAAACTGCTTCAGGAAACCGGCGCCGGAAACTGGTGCAGGAAACCGATGCAGTAAACTGCTGAAGGAAACCGGTGGAGGAAAACGGTGCAGGAAACTTCTGCAGTAAAACGCTGCAGGCAACTGCTTCAGGAAACCAGTGCAGGAAATGCTGCAGGAAACGGTGCAGGAAACTGCTGCAGGACACCACAGCAGAAAACTGCTGCAGGAAAATGCTGCAGGTAACTGCTGCAGGAAACCAGTGCAAGAAACTACTGCAGGAAACTGCTTCAGTAAACCGGTGCAGGAAACTGCTGCAGTAAAACGCTGCAGGCAACTGCTTCAGGAAACCAGTGCAGGAAATGCTGCAGGAAACGGTGCAGGAAACTTCTGCAGGACACCACAGCAGAAAACTGCTGCAGGAAACTGCTTCAGGAAACCGGTGCAGGAAACCGCTGCTGGAAACTGCTGCAGGAAAACACTGCAGGAAACGCTGCAGGAAACTGCTTCAGGAAATCGCTGCTGGAAACAGCTGCAGGAAACCGCTGCAGGGAACAGCTGCAGGAAAATGCTTCAGGAAACTGCTGCAGGAAACCGGTGCAGGAAACCGCTGCAGGAAACTGCTTCAGGAAACCACTGCTGGAAACTGCTGCAGGAAACCGGTGCAGAAAAACGCTGCAGGAGGACACGGCAAGAAACTACTGCAGGAAAACACTTCAGGAAACTGATGCAGGAAACCGGTGCAAGAAACTACTGCAGGAAACTGCTTCAGTAAACCGGTGCAGGAAACCGCTGCAGTAAAACGCTGCAGGCAACTGCTTCAGGAAACCAGTGCAGGAAATGCTGCAGGAAACGGTGCAGGAAACTGCTGCAGGACACCACAGCAGAAAACTGCTGCAGGAAAATGCTGCAGGTAACTGCTGCAGGAAACCAGTGCAAGAAACTACTGCAGGAAACTGCTTCAGTAAACCGGTGCAGGAAACTGCTGCAGTAAAACGCTGCAGGCAACTGCTTCAGGAAACCAGTGCAGGAAATGCTGCAGGAAACGGTGCAGGAAACTTCTGCAGGACACCACAGCAGAAAACTGCTGCAGGAAACTGCTTCAGGAAACCGGTGCAGGAAACCGCTGCTGGAAACTGCTGCAGGAAAACACTGCAGGAAACGCTGCAGGAAACTGCTTCAGGAAATCGCTGCTGGAAACAGCTGCAGGAAACCGCTGCAGGGAACTGCTGCAGGAAAATGCTTCAGGAAACTGCTGCAGGAAACCGGTGCAGGAAACCGCTGCAGGAAACTGCTTCAGGAAACCACTGCTGGAAACTGCTGCAGGAAACCGGTGCAGAAAAACGCTGCAGGAGGACACGGCAAGAATCTGCTGCAGGAAAACACTTCAGGAAACTGATGCAGGAAACCGGTGCAGGAAACCACTGCAGGAAACTGCTTCAGGAAAACACTGTAGGAAACCGCTGCTGGAAACCGCTGCAGGAAACCACTGCAGGAAACTGCTTCAGGAAACCGGCGCAGGAAACTGGTGCAGGTAACTGATGCAGTAAACCGCTGACGGAAACCGGTGGAGGAAAACGGTGCAGGAAACCTCTGCAGGAAACCAGTGCAGGAAAACGCTACAGGAAACTGCTGCAGGAAACTTCTGCAGGAATCCAGTGCAGGAAACCTCTGCAGGAAACTGCTGCTGGAAACTGCTGCAGGAAAACACTTTAGTCAACCAGTGCATGAAACCGCAGCAGGTAAACGCTGCAGGAAACCACTGCAGGAAACTGCTGCAGGAAACCACTGCAGAAAACTGCTGCAGGAAAACGGTGCAGGTAAATGCTGCAGGAAACCTGTGCAGGAACCTGCTGCAGGAAACCGGTGCAGAAATCCACTGCAGGAAACCGCTGCTGGAAACAGCTGCAGGAAATCGCTGTAGGAAAATGCTGCAGGCAACTGCTGCAGGAAATCAGTGCAGGAAACTACTGCAGTAAACTGCTTCAGTAAACCGGTGCAGAAAACTGCTGCAGGAAACCGCTGCAGAAAACCACTGCAAGAAACTGCTGCAGAAAACTGCTGCAGGAAACTGCTGCAGGCAACAGCTGCAGGAAACGGGTGCAGGAAACCACTGCAGGAAAGCTCTGCAGGACACCGCTGCAGGAAACCGGTGCAGGGAACTGCTGCAGGAAACCACTGCAGGAAACTGCTGCAGGAAATCACTGCAGGAAAATGCTGCAGGCACCTGCTGCAGGAAACTGCTTCAGGGAACCGGCGCAGGGAACTGGTTCAGGAAACCGGTGCAGGAAATTGCTGCAGGAAAACGCTGCAGGAAACCGGTGAGGGAAACTGCTGCAGGAAACCAGTGCAGGAAAACGCTACAGGAAACTACTGCAGAAAACTTCTGCTGGAAACCGTTGCAGGAATCCTGTGCAGGAAACTACTGCAGGAAACTGCTGCAGGAAAATGCTGCAGGAAACCACTGCAAGAAACCGGTGCAGAAAACTGCTGCAGGAAACCAGTGCAGGAAAACGCTACAGGAAACTACTGCAGAAAACGTCTGCTGGAAACCGTTGCAGGAATCCGGTGCAGGAAACCTCTGCAAGAAACCGGTGCAGGAAACTGCTGCAGGAAATCGCTGCAGGAAAACGATGTAGGAAACTGCTGCAGGAAAACGCTGCATGAAGACGGTGCAGGAAACTGGTGCAGGAATCGGGTGCAGGGAACGACAGTAGGAAACTGCTTCAGGAAACCAGTGCAGGAAACTGCTGCAGGAAACTGCTTTAGGAAACCGCTGCTGGAAACAGTTGCAGGTAACTGGTGCAGGAAAATGCTGCAGGAAAGTGGTACAGGAAAACACTTCAGGCAACCAGTGCATGAAACCGCTGCAGGTAAATACTGCAGGAAACCAGTGCAGGAAACCGCTGCAGGAAACTCCCGCAGGAAAACGCTGCAGGAAAACGGTACAGGAAACCACTTAAGAAACCCGGTGGAGGAAAACGGTGCAGGAAACTGCTGCAGGAAACCAGTGCAGGAAACCGCTGCAGTAGACCACTGCAGGAAAACACTGCATGAAACCGGTGCAGGAAACTGCTGCAAGAAAACGCTGCAGGCAACTGTTGCAGGAAACCGGTGCAGGAAACAGCTGCAGAAAACTGCTGCAGGAAAACACTGCATGAAACCGGTGCAGGAAACTGCTGCAGTAAACCGCTGCAGGAAAACGCTGCAGGAAACTGCTGCAGGAAAACGCTGCATGAAGACGGTGCAGGAAACTGGTGCAGGAATCGGGTGCAGGGCACCACAGTAGGATCCTGCTTCAGGAAACCAGTGCAGGAAACCGCTGCAGGAAACTGCTTTAGGCAATCGCTGCTGGAAACAGTTGCAGGTAACTGGTGCAGGAAAGTGCTTCAGCAAACTGGGGCAGGAAACTGCTGCAGTAAACCGCTGCAGGAAACTGCTTCAGGAAACCGGTGCAGGAAACCGCTGCTGGAAACTGCTGCAGGAAAACACTGCAGGAAATGCTGCAGGAAAATGCCGCAGGAAACCGCTGAAGGAAACCGGTGGAGGAAAACGGTGCAGGAAACTGCTGCAGGAAACCAGTTGAGGAAACCGCTGCACTAGACCGCTGCAGGAAAACACTGCATGAAACTGGTGCAGGAAATCGCTGCAGGAAACTGATGCAGGAACCCAGTGCAGGAAACTGCTGCAGGAAAATGCTGCAGGCAACTGTTGCAAGAAACCACTGCAGTACAATGCTGCATGAAGACTGTGCAGGAAACTGGGGCAGGAAACCGGTGCAGGGAACCACAGTAGGAAACCGCTGCAGGAAACCGCTGCAGGAAACTGCTTCGGGAATCCGCTGCTGGAAACACCTGCAGGAAAACGCTGCAGGAAACTGCTTCAGGAAAACACTGCAGGAAACCACTGCTGGAAACCGCTGCAGGAAACTGGTGCAGGAAACCGATGCAGTAAACCGCTGAAGGAAACCGGTGGAGGAAAACGGTGCAGGAAACTGCTGCAGAAAACTGCTGCAGGAAAGCAGTGCAGGAAAATGCTGCAGGAAACCACTGCAAGAAACCGGTGCAGGAAACAAGTGCAGGAAACTGCTGCAGGAAACCGGTGCAGGAAACCGCTGCAGGAAACCACTGCAGGAAACTGCTTCAGGAAAACACTGTAGGAAACCGCTGCTGGAAACCGCTGCAGGAAACCACTGCAGGAAACTGCTTCAGGAAACTGGCGCAGGAAACTGGTGCAGGAAACCGATGTAGTAAACTGCTGAAGGAAACCGGTGGAGGAATATGGTGCAGGAAACTACTGCAGGAAACCAGTGCAGGAAAACGCTACAGGAAACTGCTGCAGGAATCCAGTGCAGGAAACTTCTGCAGGAAACCGGTGCAGGAAACTGGTGCAGGAAACCGCTGCAGGGAACCACTGCAGAAAACTGCTGCAGGAAAGCAGTGCAGGAAAATGCTGCAGGAAACTACTGCAGGAAACTTCTGCAGGAATCCAGTGCATGAAACTTCTGCAGGAAACCGCTGCTGGAAACTGCTGCAGGAAAACATTTCAGTCAACCAGTGCATGAAACCGCTGCAGGTAAACGCGGCAGGAAACCAGTGCAGGAAACTGCTGCAGGAAACCGCTGCAGAAAACTGCTGCAGGAAAATGCTGCAGGAAACCTGTGCAGGAAAACGGTGCAGGAAACCGGTGCCGAAATCCACTGCAGGAAACCGCTGCAGGAAACCGCTGCTGGAAACAGCTGCAGGAAACCGCTGCAGGAAAATGCTGCAGGCAACTGCTGCAGGAAATCAGTGCAGGAAACTACTACAGTAAACTGCTTCAGTAAACCGGTGCAGAAAACTGCTGCCGGAAACCGCTGCAGAAAACTGCTGCAGGAAACTACTGCCGGAAACTGCTGCAGGCAACTGCTACAGGAAACGGGTGCAGGAAACCACTGCAGGAAAACTCTGCGGGACACCGCTGCAGGAAATTGCTGCAGGAAAATGCTGCAGGAAACTGGTGAGGGAAACTGCTGCAGGAAACCAGTGCAGGAAAACGCTACAGGAAACTACGGCAGAAAACTTCTGCTGGTAACCGTTGCAGGAATCCAGTGCAGGAAACTTCTGCAGGAAACTGCTGCAGGAAAATGCTGCAGGAAACCACTGCAAGAAACCAGTGCAGGAAACTGCTGCAGGAAATCGCTGCAGGAAAACGCTGGAGGAAACTGCTGCAGGAAAACGCTGCATGAAGACGGTGCAGGAAACTGCTGCAGGAATCGGGTGCAGGGCACCACAGTAGGATCCTGCTTCAGGAAACCAGTGCAGGAAACCGCTGCAGGAAACTGCTTTAGGCAATCGCTGCTGGAAACAGTTGCAGGTAACCGGTGCAGGAAACTGCTGCAGGAAAACACTTCAGTCAACCAGTGCATGAAACCGCTGCAGGTAAACGCTGCAGGAAACCAGTGCAGGAAACTGCTGCAGGAACCTGCTGCAGAAAACTGCTGCCGGAAAACGGTGCAGGAAAATGCTGCAGGAAACCTGTGCAGGAACCTGCTGCAGGAAACCGGTGCAGAAATCCACTGCAGGAAACCGCTGCAGGAAAACGCTGCCGGAAACTGCTGCAGGAAACCGGTGCAGGAAAATGCTGCAGGTAACTGCTGCAGGAAACCAGTGCAAGAAACTACTGCAGGAAACTGCTTCAGTAAACCGGTGCAGGAAACTGCTGCAGTAAAACGCTGCAGGCAACTGCTTCAGGAAACCAGTGCAGGAAATGCTGCAGGAAACGGTGCAGGAAACTTCTGCAGGACACCACAGCAGAAAACTGCTGCAGGAAACTGCTTCAGGAAACCGGTGCAGGAAACCGCTGCTGGAAACTGCTGCAGGAAAACACTGCAGGAAACGCTGCAGGAAACTGCTTCAGGAAATCGCTGCTGGAAACAGCTGCAGGAAACCGCTGCAGGGAACTGCTGCAGGAAAATGCTTCAGGAAACTGCTGCAGGAAACCGGTGCAGGAAACCGCTGCAGGAAACTGCTTCAGGAAACCACTGCTGGAAACTGCTGCAGGAAACCGGTGCAGAAAAACGCTGCAGGAGGACACGGCAAGAAACTGCTGCAGGAAAACACTTCAGGAAACTGATGCAGGAAACCGGTGCAGGAAACCACTGCAGGAAACTGGTGCAGGAAACTGCTGCAGGAAACCACTGCAGGAAACTGCTTCAGGAAAACACTGTAGGAAACCGCTGCTGGAAACCGCTGCAGGAAACCACTGCAGGAAACTGCTTCAGGAAACCGGCGCAGGAAACTGGTGCAGGAAACCGATGCAGTAAACCGCTGAAGGAAACCGGTGGAGGAAAACGGTGCAGGAAACCTCTGCAGGAAACCAGTGCAGGAAAACGCTACAGGAAACTACTGCAGGAAACTTCTGCAGGAATCCAGTGCAGGAAACCTCTGCAGGAAACTGCTGCTGGAAACTGCTGCAGGAAAACACTTCAGTCAACCAGTGCATGAAACCGCAGCAGGTAAACGCTGCAGGAAACCAGTGCAGGAAACTGCTGCAGGAAACCGCTGCAGAAAACTGCTGCAGGAAAACGGTGCAGGTAAATGCTGCAGGAAACCTGTGCAGGAACCTGCTGCAGGAAACCGGTGCAGAAATCCACTGCAGGAAACCGCTGCTGGAAACAGCTGCAGGAAATCGCTGTAGGAAAATGCTGCAGGCAACTGCTGCAGGAAATCAGTGCAGGAAACTACTGCAGTAAACTGCTTCAGTAAACCGGTGCAGAAAACTGCTGCAGGAAACCGCTGCAGAAAACCGCTGCAAGAAACCACTGCAGAAAACTGCTGCAGGAAACTGCTGCAGGCAACAGCTGCAGGAAACGGGTGCAGGAAACCACTGCAGGAAACCACTGCAAGAAACCAGTGCAGGAAACTGCTGCAGGAAATCGCTGCAGGAAAACGCTGCAGGAAACTGCTGCAGGAAAACGCTGCATGAAGACGGTGCAGGAAACTGCTGCAGGAATCGGGTGCAGGGCACCACAGTAGGATCCTGCTTCAGGAAACCACTGCAGAAAACTGCTGCAGGAAACTGCTGCAGGCAACAGCTGCAGGAAACGGGTGCAGGAAACCACTGCAGGAAACCACTGCAAGAAACCAGTGCAGGAAACTGCTGCAGGAAATCGCTGCAGGAAAACGCTGCAGGAAACTGCTGCAGGAAAACGCTGCATGAAGACGGTGCAGGAAACTGCTGCAGGAATCGGGTGCAGGGCACCACAGTAGGATCCTGCTTCAGGAAACCAGTGCAGGAAAACGCTGCAGGAAACTGCTTCAGGAAACCGGCGCCGGAAACTGGTGCAGGAAACCGATGCAGTAAACTGCTGAAGGAAACCGGTGGAGGAAAACGGTGCAGGAAACTTCTGCAGTAAAACGCTGCAGGCAACTGCTTCAGGAAACCAGTGCAGGAAATGCTGCAGGAAACGGTGCAGTAAACTGCTGCAGGACACCACAGCAGAAAGCTGCTGCAGGAAAATGCTGCAGGTAACTGCTGCAGGAAACCAGTGCAAGAAACTACTGCAGGAAACTGCTTCAGTAAACCGGTGCAGGAAACTGCTGCAGTAAAACGCTGCAGGCAACTGCTTCAGGAAACCAGTGCAGGAAATGCTGCAGGAAACGGTGCAGGAAACTTCTGCAGGACACCACAGCAGAAAACTGCTGCAGGAAACTGCTTCAGGAAACCGGTGCAGGAAACCGCTGCTGGAAACTGCTGCAGGAAAACACTGCAGGAAACGCTGCAGGAAACTGCTTCAGGAAATCGCTGCTGGAAACAGCTGCAGGAAACCGCTGCAGGGAACTGCTGCAGGAAAATGCTTCAGGAAACTGCTGCAGGAAACCGGTGCAGGAAACCGCTGCAGGAAACTGCTTCAGGAAACCACTGCTGGAAACTGCTGCAGGAAACCGGTGCAGAAAAACGCTGCAGGAGGACACGGCAAGAAACTACTGCAGGAAAACACTTCAGGAAACTGATGCAGGAAACCGGTGCAAGAAACTACTGCAGGAAACTGCTTCAGTAAACCGGTGCAGGAAACCGCTGCAGTAAAACGCTGCAGGCAACTGCTTCAGGAAACCAGTGCAGGAAATGCTGCAGGAAACGGTGCAGGAAACTGCTGCAGGACACCACAGCAGAAAACTGCTGCAGGAAACTGCTTCAGGAAACAGGTGCAGGAAACCGCTGCTGGAAACTGCTGCAGGAAAACACTGCAGGAAACGCTGCAGGAAACTGCTTCAGGAAATCGCTGCTGGAAACAGCTGCAGGAAACCGCTGCAGGGAACTGCTGCAGGAAAATGCTTCAGGAAACTGCTGCAGGAAACCGGTGCAGGAAACCGCTGCAGGAAACTGCTTCAGGAAACCACTGCTGGAAACTGCTGCAGGAAACCGGTGCAGAAAAACGCTGCAGGAGGACACGGCAAGAATCTGCTGCAGGAAAACACTTCAGGAAACTGATGCAGGAAACCGGTGCAGGAAACCACTGCAGGAAACTGCTTCAGGAAAACACTGTAGGAAACCGCTGCTGGAAACCGCTGCAGGAAACCACTGCAGGAAACTGCTTCAGGAAACCGGCGCAGGAAACTGGTGCAGGTAACTGATGCAGTAAACCGCTGACGGAAACCGGTGGAGGAAAACGGTGCAGGAAACCTCTGCAGGAAACCAGTGCAGGAAAACGCTACAGGAAACTGCTGCAGGAAACTTCTGCAGGAATCCAGTGCAGGAAACCTCTGCAGGAAACTGCTGCTGGAAACTGCTGCAGGAAAACACTTTAGTCAACCAGTGCATGAAACCGCAGCAGGTAAACGCTGCAGGAAACCACTGCAGGAAACTGCTGCAGGAAACTGCTGCAGAAAACTGCTGCAGGAAAACGGTGCAGGTAAATGCTGCAGGAAACCTGTGCAGGAACCTGCTGCAGGAAACCGGTGCAGAAATCCACTGCAGGAAACCGCTGCTGGAAACAGCTGCAGGAAATCGCTGTAGGAAAATGCTGCAGGCAACTGCTGCAGGAAATCAGTGCAGGAAACTACTGCAGTAAACTGCTTCAGTAAACCGGTGCAGAAAACTGCTGCAGGAAACCGCTGCAGAAAACCACTGCAAGAAACTGCTGCAGAAAACTGCTGCAGGAAACTGCTGCAGGCAACAGCTGCAGGAAACGGGTGCAGGAAACCACTGCAGGAAAGCTCTGCAGGACACCGCTGCAGGAAACCGGTGCAGGGAACTGCTGCAGGAAACCACTGCAGGAAACTGCTGCAGGAAATCACTGCAGGAAAATGCTGCAGGCACCTGCTGCAGGAAACTGCTTCAGGGAACCGGCGCAGGGAACTGGTTCAGGAAACCGGTGCAGGAAATTGCTGCAGGAAAACGCTGCAGGAAACCGGTGAGGGAAACTGCTGCAGGAAACCAGTGCAGGAAAACGCTACAGGAAACTACTGCAGAAAACTTCTGCTGGAAACCGTTGCAGGAATCCGGTGCAGGAAACTACTGCAGGAAACTGCTGCAGGAAAATGCTGCAGGAAACCACTGCAAGAAACCGGTGCAGAAAACTGCTGCAGGAAACCAGTGCAGGAAAACGCTACAGGAAACTACTGCAGAAAACGTCTGCTGGAAACCGTTGCAGGAATCCGGTGCAGGAAACCTCTGCAAGAAACCGGTGCAGGAAACTGCTGCAGGAAATCGCTGCAGGAAAACGCTGTAGGAAACTGCTGCAGGAAAACGCTGCATGAAGACGGTGCAGGAAACTGGTGCAGGAATCGAGTGCAGGGAACGACAGTAGGAAACTGCTTCAGGAAACCAGTGCAGGAAACTGCTGCAGGAAACTGCTTTAGGAAACCGCTGCTGGAAACAGTTGCAGGTAACTGGTGCAGGAAAATGCTGCAGGAAAGTGGTACAGGAAAACACTTCAGGCAACCAGTGCATGAAACCGCTGCAGGTAAATACTGCAGGAAACCAGTGCAGGAAACCGCTGCAGGAAACTCCCGCAGGAAAACGCTGCAGGAAAACGGTACAGGAAACCACTTAAGAAACCCGGTGGAGGAAAACGGTGCAGGAAACTGCTGCAGGAAACCAGTGCAGGAAACCGCTGCAGTAGACCACTGCAGGAAAACACTGCATGAAACCGGTGCAGGAAACTGCTGCAAGAAAACGCTGCAGGCAACTGTTGCAGGAAACCGGTGCAGGAAACAGCTGCAGAAAACTGCTGCAGGAAAACACTGCATGAAACCGGTGCAGGAAACTGCTGCAGTAAACCGCTGCAGGAAAACGCTGCAGGAAACTGCTGCAGGAAAACGCTGCATGAAGACGGTGCAGGAAACTGGTGCAGGAATCGGGTGCAGGGCACCACAGTAGGATCCTGCTTCAGGAAACCAGTGCAGGAAACCACTGCAGGAAACTGCTTTAGGCAATCGCTGCTGGAAACAGTTGCAGGTAACTGGTGCAGGAAAGTGCTTCAGCAAACTGGTGCAGGAAACTGCTGCAGTAAACCGCTGCAGGAAACTGCTTCAGGAAACCGGTGCAGGAAACCGCTGCTGGAAACTGCTGCAGGAAAACACTGCAGGAAATGCTGCAGGAAAATGCCGCAGGAAATCGCTGAAGGAAACCGGTGGAGGAAAACGGTGCAGGAAACTGCTGCAGGAAACCAGTTGAGGAAACCGCTGCACTAGACCGCTGCAGGAAAACACTGCATGAAACTGGTGCAGGAAATCGCTGCAGGAAACTGATGCAGGAACCCAGTGCAGGAAACTGCTGCAGGAAAATGCTGCAGGCAACTGTTGCAAGAAACCGGTGCAGGAAACTGCTGCAGTAAACCGCTGCAGGAAACTGCTTCAGGAAACCGGTGCAGGAAACCGCTGCTGGAAACTGCTGCAGGAAAACACTACAGGAAACGCCGCAGGAAACTGCTTCAGGAAACTGCTGCTGGAAACAGCTGCAGGAAACCGCTGCAGGAAACTGCTGCAGGAAAATGCTTCAGGAAACTGCTGCAGGAAATCAGTGCAGGAAACCGCTGCAGGAAATTGCTTCAGGAAACCGCTGCTGGAAACAGCTGCAGGAAACCGGTGCAGAAAAACGCTGCAAGAAACTGCTGCAGGAAAACGCTTCAGGAAACTGCTGCAGGAAACCGGTGCAGGAAACCGCTGCAGGAAACCACTGCAGTACAATGCTGCATGAAGACTGTGCAGGAAACTGGGGCAGGAAACCGGTGCAGGGAACCACAGTAGGAAACCGCTGCAGGAAACCGCTGCAGGAAACCGCTGCAGGAAACTGCTTCGGGAATCCGCTGCTGGAAACACCTGCAGGAAAACGCTGCAGGAAACTGCTTCAGGAAAACACTGCAGGAAACCACTGCTGGAAACCGCTGCAGGAAACTGGTGCAGGAAACCGATGCAGTAAACCGCTGAAGGAAACCGGTGGAGGAAAACGGTGCAGGAAACTGCTGCAGAAAACTGCTGCAGGAAAGCAGTGCAGGAAAATGCTGCAGGAAACCACTGCAAGAAACCGGTGCAGGAAACAAGTGCAGGAAACTGCTGCAGGAAACCGGTGCAGGAAACCGCTGCAGGAAACCACTGCAGGAAACTGCTTCAGGAAAACACTGTAGGAAACCACTGCTGGAAACCGCTGCAGGAAACCACTGCAGGAAACTGCTTCAGGAAACCGGCGCAGGAAACTGGTGCAGGAAACCGATGTAGTAAACTGCTGAAGGAAACCGGTGGAGGAATATGGTGCAGGAAACTACTGCAGGAAACCAGTGCAGGAAAACGCTACAGGAAACTGCTGCAGGAATCCAGTGCAGGAAACTTCTGCAGGAAACCGGTGCAGGAAACTGGTGCAGGAAACCGCTGCAGGGAACCACTGCAGAAAACTGCTGCAGGAAAGCAGTGCAGGAAAATGCTGCAGGAAACTACTGCAGGAAACTTCTGCAGGAATCCAGTGCATGAAACTTCTGCAGGAAACCGCTGCTGGAAACTGCTGCAGGAAAACATTTCAGTCAACCAGTGCATGAAACCGCTGCAGGTAAACGCGGCAGGAAACCAGTGCAGGAAACTGCTGCAGGAAACCGCTGCAGAAAACTGCTGCAGGAAAATGCTGCAGGAAACCTGTGCAGGAAAACGGTGCAGGAAACCGGTGCCGAAATCCACTGCAGGAAACCGCTGCAGGAAACCGCTGCTGGAAACAGCTGCAGGAAACCGCTGCAGGAAAATGCTGCAGGCAACTGCTGCAGGAAATCAGTGCAGGAAACTACTACAGTAAACTGCTTCAGTAAACCGGTGCAGAAAACTGCTGCCGGAAACCGCTGCAGAAAACTGCTGCAGGAAACTACTGCCGGAAACTGCTGCAGGCAACTGCTACAGGAAACGGGTGCAGGAAACCACTGCAGGAAAACTCTGCAGGACACCGCTGCAGGAAACCGGTGCAGGGAACTGCTGCAGGAAACCACTGCAGGAAACTGCTGCAGGAAATCACTGCAGGCACCTGCTGCAGGAAACTGCTTCAGGGAACCGGCGCAGGGAACTGGTTCAGGAAACCGGTGCAGGAAATTGCTGCAGGAAAATGCTGCAGGAAACTGGTGAGGGAAACTGCTGCAGGAAACCAGTGCAGGAAAACGCGACAGGAAACTATGGCAGAAAACTTCTGCTGGTAACCGTTGCAGGAATCCAGTGCAGGAAACTTCTGCAGGAAACTGCTGCAGGAAAATGCTGCAGGAAACCACTGCAAGAAACCAGTGCAGGAAACTGCTGCAGGAAATCGCTGCAGGAAAACGCTGCAGGAAACTGCTGCAGGAAAACGCTGCATGAAGACGGTGCAGGAAACTGCTGCAAGAATCGGGTGCAGGGCACCACAGTAGGATCCTGCTTCAGGAAACCAGTGCAGGAAACCGCTGCAGGAAACTGCTTTAGGCAATCGCTGCTGGAAACAGTTGCAGGTAACCGGTGCAGGAAACTGCTGCAGGAAAACACTTCAGTCAACCAGTGCATGAAACCGCTGCAGGTAAACGCTGCAGGAAACCAGTGCAGGAAACTGCTGCAGGAACCTGCCGCAGAAAACTGCTGCCGGAAAACGGTGCAGGAAAATGCTGCAGGAAACCTGTGCAGGAACCTGCTGCAGGAAACCGGTGCAGAAATCCACTGCAGGAAACCGCTGCAGGAAAACGCTGCCGGAAACTGCTGCAGGAAAATGCTGCAGGTAACTGCTGCAGGAAACCAGTGCAAGAAACTACTGCAGGAAACTGCTTCAGTAAACCGGTGCAGGAAACTGCTGCAGTAAAACGCTGCAGGCAACTGCTTCAGGAAACCAGTGCAGGAAATGCTGCAGGAAACGGTGCAGGTAACTTCTGCAGGACACCACAGCAGAAAACTGCTGCAGGAAACTGCTTCAGGAAACCGGTGCAGGAAACCGCTGCTGGAAACTGCTGCAGGAAAACACTGCAGGGAACTGCTGCAGGAAAATGCTTCAGGAAACTGCTGCAGGAAACCGGTGCAGGAAACAGCTGCAGGAAACTGCTTCAGGAAACCACTGCTGGAAACTGCTGCAGGAAACCGGTGCAGAAAAACGCTGCAGGAGGACACGGCAAGAAACTGCTGCAGGAATACACTTCAGGAAACTGATGCAGGAAACCGGTGCAAGAAACTACTGCAGGAAACTGCTTCAGTAAACCGGTGCATGAAACTGCGGCAGTAAAACGCTGCAGGCAACTGCTTCAGGAAACGCTGCAGGAAACTGCTTCAGGAAATCGCTGCTGGAAACAGCTGCAGGAAACCGCTGCAGGGAACTGCTGCAGGAAAATGCTTCAGGAAACTGCTGCAGGAAACCGGTGCAGGAAACTGCTGCAGGAAACTGCTTCAGGAAACCACTGCTGGAAACTGCTGCAGGAAACCGGTGCAGAAAAACGCTGCAGGAGGACACGGCAAGAAACTGCTGCAGGAAAACACTTCAGGAAACTGATGCAGGAAACCGGTGCAGGAAACCACTGCAGGAAACTGGTGCAGGAAACTGCTGCAGGAAACCACTGCAGGAAACTGCTTCAGGAAAACACTGTAGGAAACCGCTGCTGGAAACCACTGCAGGAAACTGCTTCAGGAAACCGGCGCAGGAAACTGGTGCAGGAAACCGATGCAGTAAACCGCTGAAGGAAACCTGTGGAGGAAAACGGTGCAGGAAACCTCTGCAGGAAACCAGTGCAGGAAAACGCTACAGGAAACTGCTGCAGGAAACTTCTGCAGGAATCCAGTGCAGGAAACCTCTGCAGGAAACTGCTGCTGGAAACTGCTGCAGGAAAACACTTCAGTCAACCAGTGCATGAAACCGCAGCAGGTAAACGCTGCAGGAAACCAGTGCAGGAAACTGCTGCAGGAAACCGCTGCAGAAAACTGCTGCAGGAAAACGGTGCAGGTAAATGCTGCAGGAAACCTGTGCAGGAACCTGCTGCAGGAAACCGGTGCAGAAATCCACTGCAGGAAACCGCTGCTGGAAACAGCTGCAGGAAATCGCTGTAGGAAAATGCTGCAGGCAACTGCTGCAGGAAATCAGTGCAGGAAACTACTGCAGTAAACTGCTTCAGTAAACCGGTGCAGAAAACTGCTGCAGGAAACCGCTGCAGAAAACCGCTGCAAGAAACCACTGCAGAAAACTGCTGCAGGAAACTGCTGCAGGCAACAGCTGCAGGAAACGGGTGCAGGAATCCGCTGCAGGAAACCACTGCAAGAAACCAGTGCAGGAAACTGCTGCAGGAAATCGCTGCAGGAAAACGCTGCAGGAAACTGCTGCAGGAAAACGCTGCATGAAGACGGTGCAGGAAACTGCTGCAGGAATCGGGTGCAGGGCACCACAGTAGGATCCTGCTTCAGGAAACCAGTGCAGGAAACCGCTGCAGGAAACTGCTTTAGGCAATCGCTGCTGGAAACAGTTGCAGGTAACCGGTGCAGGAAACTGCTGCAGGAAAACACTTCAGTCAACCAGTGCATGAAACCGCTGCAGGAAACTGCTTCAGGAAAACACTGTAGGAAACCGCTGCTGGAAACCGCTGCAGGAAACCACTGCAGGAAACTGCTTCAGGAAACCGGCGCAGGAAACTGGTGCAGGAAACCGATGCAGTAAACTGCTGAAGGAAACCGGTGGAGGAAAACGGTGCAGGAAACTTCTGCAGGAAACCAGTGCAGGAAAACGCTACAGGAAACTACTGCAGGAAACTTCTGCAGGAATCCAGTGCATGAAACTTCTGCAGGAAACCGCTGCTGGAAACTGCTGCAGGAAAACATTTCAGTCAACCAGTGCATGAAACCGCTGCAGGTAAACGCGGCAGGAAACCAGTGCAGGAAACTGCTGCAGGAAACCGCTGCAGAAAACTGCTGCAGGAAAATGCTGCAGGAAACATGTGCAGGAAAACGGTGCAGGAAACCGGTGCCAAAATCCACTGCAGGAAACCGCTGCAGGAACCCGCTGCTGGAAACAGCTGCAGGAAACCGCTGCAGGAAAATGCTGCAGGCAACTGCTGCAGGAAATCAGTGCAGGAAACTACTACAGTAAACTGCTTCAGTAAACCGGTGCAGAAAACTGCTGCCGGAAACCGCTGCAGAAAACTGCTGCAGGAAACTACTGCCGGAAACTGCTGCAGGCAACTGCTACAGGAAACGGGTGCAGGAAACCACTGCAGGAAAACTCTGCAGGACACCGCTGCAGGAAACCGGTGCAGGGAACTGCTGCAGGAAACCACTGCAGGAAACTGCTGCAGGAAATCACTGCAGGCACCTGCTGCAGGAAACTGCTTCAGGGAACCGGCGCAGGGAACTGGTTCAGGAAACCGGTGCAGGAAATTGCTGCAGGAAAATGCTGCAGGAAACCGGTGAGGGAAACTGCTGCAGGAAACCAGTGCAGGAAAACGCTACAGGAAACTATGGCAGAAAACTTCTGCTGGTAACCGTTGCAGGAATCCAGTGCAGGAAACTTCTGCAGGAAACTGCTGCAGGAAAATGCTGCAGGAAACCACTGCAAGAAACCAGTGCAGGAAACTGCTGCAGGAAATCGCTGCAGGAAAACGCTGCAGGAAACTGCTGCAGGAAAACGCTGCATGAAGACGGTGCAGGAAACTGCTGCAGGAATCGGGTGCAGGGCACCACAGTAGGATCCTGCTTCAGGAAACCAGTGCAGGAAACCGCTGCAGGAAACTGCTTTAGACAATCGCTGCTGGAAACAGTTGCAGGTAACCGGTGCAGGAAACTGCTGCAGGAAAACACTTCAGTCAACCAGTGCATGAAACCGCTGCAGGTAAACGCTGCAGGAAACCAGTGCAGGAAACTGCTGCAGGAACCTGCTGCAGAAAACTGCTGCCGGAAAACGGTGCAGGAAAATGCTGCAGGAAACCTGTGCAGGAACCTGCTGCAGGAAACCGGTGCAGAAATCCACTGCAGGAAACCGCTGCAGGAAAACGCTGCCGGAAACTGCTGCAGGAAATCAGTGCAGGAAACCGCTGCAGGAAATTGCTTCAGGAAACCGCTGCTGGAAACAGCTGCAGGAAACCGGTGCAGAAAAACGCTGCAAGAAACTGCTGCAGGAAAACGCTTCAGGAAACTGCTGCAGGAAACCGGTGCAGGAAACCGCTGCAGGAAACCACTGCAGTACAATGCTGCATGAAGACTGTGCAGGAAACTGGGGCAGGAAACCGGTGCAGGGAACCACAGTAGGAAACCGCTGCAGGAAACCGCTGCAGGAAACTGCTTCGGGAATCCGCTGCTGGAAACACCTGCAGGAAAACGCTGCAGGAAACTGCTTCAGGAAAACACTGCAGGAAACCACTGCTGGAAACCGCTGCAGGAAACTGGTGCAGGAAACCGATGCAGTAAACCGCTGAAGGAAACCGGTGGAGGAAAACGGTGCAGGAAACTGCTGCAGAAAACTGCTGCAGGAAAGCAGTGCAGGAAAATGCTGCAGGAAACCACTGCAAGAAACCGGTGCAGGAAACAAGTGCAGGAAACTGCTGCAGGAAACCGGTGCAGGAAACCGCTGCAGGAAACCACTGCAGGAAACTGCTTCAGGAAAACACTGTAGGAAACCGCTGCTGGAAACCGCTGCAGGAAACCACTGCAGGAAACTGCTTCAGGAAACCGGCGCAGGAAACTGGTGCAGGAAACCGATGTAGTAAACTGCTGAAGGAAACCGGTGGAGGAATATGGTGCAGGAAACTACTGCAGGAAACCAGTGCAGGAAAACGCTACAGGAAACTGCTGCAGGAATCCAGTGCAGGAAACTTCTGCAGGAAACCGGTGCAGGAAACTGGTGCAGGAAACCGCTGCAGGGAACCACTGCAGAAAACTGCTGCAGGAAAGCAGTGCAGGAAAATGCTGCAGGAAACTACTGCAGGAAACTTCTGCAGGAATCCAGTGCATGAAACTTCTGCAGGAAACCGCTGCTGGAAACTGCTGCAGGAAAACATTTCAGTCAACCAGTGCATGAAACCGCTGCAGGTAAACGCGGCAGGAAACCAGTGCAGGAAACTGCTGCAGGAAACCGCTGCAGAAAACTGCTGCAGGAAAATGCTGCAGGAAACCTGTGCAGGAAAACGGTGCAGGAAACCGGTGCCGAAATCCACTGCAGGAAACCGCTGCAGGAAACCGCTGCTGGAAACAGCTGCAGGAAACCGCTGCAGGAAAATGCTGCAGGCAACTGCTGCAGGAAATCAGTGCAGGAAACTACTACAGTAAACTGCTTCAGTAAACCGGTGCAGAAAACTGCTGCAGGAAACTACTGCCGGAAACTGCTGCAGGCAACTGCTACAGGAAACGGGTGCAGGAAACCACTGCAGGAAAACTCTGCAGGACACCGCTGCAGGAAACCGGTGCAGGGAATTGCTGCAGGAAACCACTGCAGGAAACTGCTGCAGGAAATCACTGCAGGCACCTGCTGCAGGAAACTGCTTCAGGGAACCGGCGCAGGGAACTGGTTCAGGAAACCGGTGCAGGAAATTGCTGCAGGAAAATGCTGCAGGAAACTGGTGAGGGAAACTGCTGCAGGAAACCAGTGCAGGAAAACGCTACAGGAAACTACGGCAGAAAACTTCTGCTGGTAACCGTTGCAGGAATCCAGTGCAGGAAACTTCTGCAGGAAACTGCTGCAGGAAAATGCTGCAGGAAACCACTGCAAGAAACCAGTGCAGGAAACTGCTGCAGGAAATCGCTGCAGGAAAACGCTGCAGGAAACTGCTGCAGGAAAACGCTGCATGAAGACGGTGCAGGAAACTGCTGCAAGAATCGGGTGCAGGGCACCACAGTAGGATCCTGCTTCAGGAAACCAGTGCAGGAAACCGCTGCAGGAAACTGCTTTAGGCAATCGCTGCTGGAAACAGTTGCAGGTAACCGGTGCAGGAAACTGCTGCAGGAAAACACTTCAGTCAACCAGTGCATGAAACCGCTGCAGGTAAACGCTGCAGGAAACCAGTGCAGGAAACTGCTGCAGGAACCTGCTGCAGAAAACTGCTGCCGGAAAACGGTGCAGGAAAATGCTGCAGGAAACGGGTGAGGGAAACTGCTGCAGGAAACCAGTGCAGGAAAACGCTACAGGAAACTACGGCAGAAAACTTCTGCTGGTAACCGTTGCAGGAATCCAGTGCAGGAAACTTCTGCAGGAAACTGCTGCAGGAAAATGCTGCAGGAAACCACTGCAAGAAACCAGTGCAGGAAACTGCTGCAGGAAATTGCTGCAGGAAAACGCTGCAGGAAACTGCTGCAGGAAAACGCTGCATGAAGACGGTGCAGGAAACTGCTGCAAGAATCGGGTGCAGGGCACCACAGTAGGATCCTGCTTCAGGAAACCAGTGCAGGAAACCGCTGCAGGAAACTGCTTTAGGCAATCGCTGCTGGAAACAGTTGCAGGTAACCGGTGCAGGAAACTGCTGCAGGAAAACACTTCAGTCAACCAGTGCATGAAACCGCTGCAGGTAAACGCTGCAGGAAACCAGTGCAGGAAACTGCTGCAGGAACCTGCTGCAGAAAACTGCTGCCGGAAAACGGTGCAGGAAAATGCTGCAGGAAACCTGTGCAGGAACCTGCTGCAGGAAACCGGTGCAGAAATCCACTGCAGGAAACCGCTGCAGGAAAACGCTGCCGGAAACTGCTGCAGGAAACCGGTGCAGAAATCCACTGCAGGAAACCGCTGCTGGAAACAGCTGCAGGAAATCGCTGTAGGAAAATGCTGCAGGCAACTGCTGCAGGAAATCAGTGCAGGAAACTACTGCAGTAAACTGCTTCAGTAAACCGGTGCAGAAAACTGCTGCAGGAAACCGCTGCAGAAAACCGCTGCAAGAAACCACTGCAGAAAACTGCTGCAGGAAACTGCTGCAGGCAACAGCTGCAGGAAATGGGTGCAGGAAACCACTGCAGGAAACCACTGCAAGAAACCAGTGCAGGAAACTGCTGCAGGAAATCGCTGCAGGAAAACGCTGCAGGAAACTGCTGCAGGAAAACGCTGCATGAAGACGGTGCAGGAAACTGCTGCAGGAATCGGGTGCAGGGCACCACAGTAGGATCCTGCTTCAGGAAACCAGTGCAGGAAACCGCTGCAGGAAACTGCTTTAGGCAATCGCTGCTGGAAACAGTTGCAGGTAACCGGTGCAGGAAACTGCTGCAGGAAAACACTTCAGTCAACCAGTGCATGAAACCGCTGCAGGAGACTGCTTCAGGAAAACACTGTAGGAAACCGCTGCTGGAAACTGCTGCAGGAAACCGGCGCCGGAAACTGGTGCAGGAAACCGATGCAGTAAACTGCTGAAGGAAACCGGTGGAGGAAAACGGTGCAGGAAACTTCTGCAGTAAAACGCTGCAGGCAACTGCTTCAGGAAACCAGTGCAGGAAATGCTGCAGGAAACGGTGCAGGAAACTGCTGCAGGACACCACAGCAGAAAACTGCTGCAGGAAAATGCTGCAGGTAACTGCTGCAGGAAACCAGTGCAAGAAACTACTGCAGGAAACTGCTTCAGTAAACCGGTGCAGGAAACTGCTGCAGTAAAACGCTGCAGGCAACTGCTTCAGGAAACCAGTGCAGGAAATGCTGCAGGAAACGGTGCAGGAAACTTCTGCAGGACACCACAGCAGAAAACTGCTGCAGGAAACTGCTTCAGGAAACCGGTGCAGGAAACCGCTGCTGGAAACTGCTGCAGGAAAACACTGCAGGAAACGCTGCAGGAAACTGCTTCAGGAAATCGCTGCTGGAAACAGCTGCAGGAAACCGCTGCAGGGAACTGCTGCAGGAAAATGCTTCAGGGAACTGCTGCAGGAAACCGGTGCAGGAAACCGCTGCAGGAAACTGCTTCAGGAAACCACTGCTGGAAACTGCTGCAGGAAACCGGTGCAGAAAAACGCTGCAGGAGGACACGGCAAGAAACTACTGCAGGAAAACACTTCAGGAAACTGATGCAGGAAACCGGTGCAAGAAACTACTGCAGGAAACTGCTTCAGTAAACCGGTGCAGGAAACCGCTGCAGTAAAACGCTGCAGGCAACTGCTTCAGGAAACCAGTGCAGGAAATGCTGCAGGAAACGGTGCAGGAAACTGCTGCAGGACACCACAGCAGAAAACTGCTGCAGGAAACTGCTTCAGGAAACAGGTGCAGGAAACCGCTGCTGGAAACTGCTGCAGGAAAACACTGCAGGAAACGCTGCAGGAAACTGCTTCAGGAAATCGCTGCTGGAAACAGCTGCAGGAAACCGCTGCAGGGAACTGCTGCAGGAAAATGCTTCAGGAAACTGCTGCAGGAAACCGGTGCAGGAAACCGCTGCAGGAAACTGCTTCAGGAAACCACTGCTGGAAACTGCTGCAGGAAACCGGTGCAGAAAAACGCTGCAGGAGGACACGGCAAGAATCTGCTGCAGGAAAACACTTCAGGAAACTGATGCAGGAAACCGGTGCAGGAAACCACTGCAGGAAACTGCTTCAGGAAAACACTGTAGGAAACCGCTGCTGGAAACCGCTGCAGGAAACCACTGCAGGAAACTGCTTCAGGAAACCGGCGCAGGAAACTGGTGCAGGTAACTGATGCAGTAAACCGCTGAAGGAAACCGGTGGAGGAAAACGGTGCAGGAAACCTCTGCAGGAAACCAGTGCAGGAAAACGCTACAGGAAACTGCTGCAGGAAACTTCTGCAGGAATCCAGTGCAGGAAACCTCTGCAGGAAACTGCTGCTGGAAACTGCTGCAGGAAAACACTTTAGTCAACCAGTGCATGAAACCGCAGCAGGTAAACGCTGCAGGAAACCACTGCAGGAAACTGCTGCAGGAAACCACTGCAGAAAACTGCTGCAGGAAAACGGTGCAGGTAAATGCTGCAGGAAACCTGTGCAGGAACCTGCTGCAGGAAACCGGTGCAGAAATCCACTGCAGGAAACCGCTGCTGGAAACAGCTGCAGGAAATCGCTGTAGGAAAATGCTGCAGGCAACTGCTGCAGGAAATCAGTGCAGGAAACTACTGCAGTAAACTGCTTCAGTAAACCGGTGCAGAAAACTGCTGCAGGAAACCGCTGCAGAAAACCACTGCAAGAAACTGCTGCAGAAAACTGCTGCAGGAAACTGCTGCAGGCAACAGCTGCAGGAAACGGGTGCAGGAAACCACTGCAGGAAAGCTCTGCAGGACACCGCTGCAGGAAACCGGTGCAGGGAACTGCTGCAGGAAACCACTGCAGGAAACTGCTGCAGGAAAACGCTGCAGGAAAATGCTGCAGGCACCTGCTGCAGGAAACTGCTTCAGGGAACCGACGCAGGGAACTGGTTCAGGAAACCGGTGCAGGAAATTGCTGCAGGAAAACGCTGCAGGAAACCGGTGAGGGAAACTGCTGCAGGAAACCAGTGCAGGAAAACGCTACAGGAAACTACTGCAGAAACCTTCTGCTGGAAACCGTTGCAGGAATCCGGTGCAGGAAACTACTGCAGGAAACTGCTGCAGGAAAATGCTGCAGGAAACCACTGCAAGAAACCGGTGCAGAAAACTGCTGCAGGAAACCAGTGCAGGAAAACGCTACAGGAAACTACTGCAGAAAACTTCTGCTGGAAACCGTTGCAGGAATCCGGTGCAGGAAACCTCTGCAAGAAACCGGTGCAGGAAACTGCTGCAGGAAATCGCTGCAGGAAAACGCTGTAGGAAACTGCTGCAGGAAAACGCTGCATGAAGACGGTGCAGGAAACTGGTGCAGGAATCGGGTGCAGGGAACGACAGTAGGAAACTGCTTCAGGAAACCAGTGCAGGAAACTGCTTTAGGAAACCGCTGCTGGAAACAGTTGCAGGTAACTGGTGCAGGAAAATGCTGCAGGAAAGTGGTACAGGAAAACACTTCAGGCAACCAGTGCATGAAACCGCTGCAGGTAAATACTGCAGGAAACCAGTGCAGGAAACCGCTGCAGGAAACTCCCGCAGGAAAACGCTGCAGGAAAACGGTACAGGAAACCACTTAAGAAACCCGGTGGAGGAAAACGGTGCAGGAAACTGCTGCAGGAAACCAGTGCAGGAAACCGCTGCAGTAGACCACTGCAGGAAAACACTGCATGAAACCGGTGCAGGAAACTGCTGCAAGAAAACGCTGCAGGCAACTGTTGCAGGAAACCGGTGCAGGAAACAGCTGCAGAAAACTGCTGCAGGAAAACACTGCATGAAACCGGTGCAGGAAACTGCTGCAGTAAACCGCTGCAGGAAACTGCTGCAGGAAAACGCTGCATGAAGACGGTGCAGGAAACTGGTGCAGGAATCGGGTGCAGGGCACCACAGTAGGATCCTGCTTCAGGAAACCAGTGCAGGAAACCGCTGCAGGAAACTGCTTTAGGCAATCGCTGCTGGAAACAGTTGCAGGTAACTGGTGCAGGAAAGTGCTTCAGCAAACTGGTGCAGGAAACTGCTGCAGTAAACCGCTGCAGGAAACTGCTTCAGGAAACCGGTGCAGGAAACCGCTGCTGGAAACTGCTGCAGGAAAACACTGCAGGAAATGCTGCAGGAAAATGCCGCAGGAAATCGCTGAAGGAAACCGGTGGAGGAAAACGGTGCAGGAAACTGCTGCAGGAAACCAGTTGAGGAAACCGCTGCACTAGACCGCTGCAGGAAAACACTGCATGAAACTGGTGCAGGAAATCGCTGCAGGAAACTGATGCAGGAACCCAGTGCAGGAAACTGCTGCAGGAAAATGCTGCAGGCAACTGTTGCAAGAAACCGGTGCAGGAAACTGCTGCAGTAAACCGCTGCAGGAAACTGCTTCAGGAAACCGGTGCAGGAAACCGCTGCTGGAAACTGCTGCAGGAAAACACTACAGGAAACGCCGCAGGAAACTGCTTCAGGAAACTGCTGCTGGAAACAGCTGCAGGAAACCGCTGCAGGAAACTGCTGCAGGAAAATGCTTCAGGAAACTGCTGCAGGAAATCAGTGCAGGAAACCGCTGCAGGAAATTGCTTCAGGAAACCGCTGCTGGAAACAGCTGCAGGAAACCGGTGCAGAAAAACGCTGCAAGAAACTGCTGCAGGAAAACGCTTCAGGAAACTGCTGCAGGAAACCGGTGCAGGAAACCGCTGCAGGAAACCACTGCAGTACAATGCTGCATGAAGACTGTGCAGGAAACTGGGGCAGGAAACCGGTGCAGGGAACCACAGTAGGAAACCGCTGCAGGAAACCGCTGCAGGAAACTGCTTCGGGAATCCGCTGCTGGAAACACCTGCAGGAAAACGCTGCAGGAAACTGCTTCAGGAAAACACTGCAGGAAACCACTGCTGGAAACCGCTGCAGGAAACTGGTGCAGGAAACCGATGCAGTAAACCGCTGAAGGAAACCGGTGGAGGAAAACGGTGCAGGAAACTGCTGCAGAAAACCGGTGCAGGAAACCGCTGCAGGAAACCACTGCAGGAAACTGCTTCAGGAAAACACTGTAGGAAACCGCTGCTGGAAACCGCTGCAGGAAACCACTGCAGGAAACTGCTTCAGGAAAACACTGTAGGAAACCGCTGCTGGAAACCGCTGCAGGAAACCACTGCAGGAAACTGCTTCAGGAAACCGGCGCAGGAAACTGGTGCAGGAAACCGATGTAGTAAACTGCTGAAGGAAACCGGTGGAGGAATATGGTGCAGGAAACTACTGCAGGAAACCAGTGCAGGAAAACGCTACAGGAAACTGCTGCAGGAATCCAGTGCAGGAAACTTCTGCAGGAAACCGGTGCAGGAAACTGGTGCAGGAAACCGCTGCAGGGAACCACTGCAGAAAACTGCTGCAGGAAAGCAGTGCAGGAAAATGCTGCAGGAAACTACTGCAGGAAACTTCTGCAGGAATCCAGTGCATGAAACTTCTGCAGGAAACCGCTGCTGGAAACTGCTGCAGGAAAACATTTCAGTCAACCAGTGCATGAAACCGCTGCAGGTAAACGCGGCAGGAAACCAGTGCAGGAAACTGCTGCAGGAAACCGCTGCAGAAAACTGCTGCAGGAAAATGCTGCAGGAAACCACTGCAAGAAACCGGTGCAGGAAACAAGTGCAGGAAACTGCTGCAGGAAACCGGTGCAGGAAACCGCTGCAGGAAACCACTGCAGGAAACTGCTTCAGGAAAACACTGTAGGAAACCGCTGCTGGAAACCGCTGCAGGAAACCACTGCAGGAAACTGCTTCAGGAAACCGGCGCAGGAAACTGGTGCAGGAAACCGATGTAGTAAACTGCTGAAGGAAACCGGTGGAGGAATATGGTGCAGGAAACTACTGCAGGAAACCAGTGCAGGAAAACGCTACAGGAAACTGCTGCAGGAATCCAGTGCAGGAAACTTCTGCAGGAAACCGGTGCAGGAAACTGGTGCAGGAAACCGCTGCAGGGAACCACTGCAGAAAACTGCTGCAGGAAAGCAGTGCAGGAAAATGCTGCAGGAAACTACTGCAGGAAACTTCTGCAGGAATCCAGTGCATGAAACTTCTGCAGGAAACCGCTGCTGGAAACTGCTGCAGGAAAACATTTCAGTCAACCAGTGCATGAAACCGCTGCAGGTAAACGCGGCAGGAAACCAGTGCAGGAAACTGCTGCAGGAAACCGCTGCAGAAAACTGCTGCAGGAAAATGCTGCAGGAAACCTGTGCAGGAAAACGGTGCAGGAAACCGGTGCCGAAATCCACTGCAGGAAACCGCTGCAGGAAACCGCTGCTGGAAACAGCTGCAGGAAACCGCTGCAGGAAAATGCTGCAGGCAACTGCTGCAGGAAATCAGTGCAGGAAACTACTACAGTAAACTGCTTCAGTAAACCGGTGCAGAAAACTGCTGCCGGAAACCGCTGCAGAAAACTGCTGCAGGAAACTACTGCCGGAAACTGCTGCAGGCAACTGCTACAGGAAACGGGTGCAGGAAACCACTGCAGGAAAACTCTGCAGGACACCGCTGCAGGAAACCACTGCAGGAAACTGCTGCAGGAAATCACTGCAGGCACCTGCTGCAGGAAACTGCTTCAGGGAACCGGCGCAGGGAACTGGTTCAGGAAACCGGTGCAGGAAATTGCTGCAGGAAAATGCTGCAGGAAACTGGTGAGGGAAACTGCTGCAGGAAACCAGTGCAGGAAAACGCTACAGGAAACTACGGCAGAAAACTTCTGCTGGTAACCGTTGCAGGAATCCAGTGCAGGAAACTTCTGCAGGAAACTGCTGCAGGAAAATGCTGCAGGAAACCACTGCAAGAAACCAGTGCAGGAAACTGCTGCAGGAAATCGCTGCAGGAAAACGCTGCAGGAAACTGCTGCAGGAAAACGCTGCATGAAGACGGTGCAGGAAACTGCTGCAAGAATCGGGTGCAGGGCACCACAGTAGGATCCTGCTTCAGGAAACCAGTGCAGGAAACCGCTGCAGGAAACTGCTTTAGGCAATCGCTGCTGGAAACAGTTGCAGGTAACCGGTGCAGGAAACTGCTGCAGGAAAACACTTCAGTCAACCAGTGCATGAAACCGCTGCAGGTAAACGCTGCAGGAAACCAGTGCAGGAAACTGCTGCAGGAACCTGCTGCAGAAAACTGCTGCCGGAAAACGGTGCAGGAAAATGCTGCAGGAAACCTGTGCAGGAACCTGCTGCAGGAAACCGGTGCAGAAATCCACTGCAGGAAACCGCTGCAGGAAAACGCTGCCGGAAACTGCTGCAGGAAAATGCTGCAGGTAACTGCTGCAGGAAACCAGTGCAAGAAACTACTGCAGGAAACTGCTTCAGTAAACCGGTGCAGGAAACTGCTGCAGTAAAATGCTGCAGGCAACTGCTTCAGGAAACCAGTGCAGGAAATGCTGCAGGAAACGGTGCAGGAAACTTCTGCAGGACACCACAGCAGAAAACTGCTGCAGGAAACTGCTTCAGGAAACCGGTGCAGGAAACCGCTGCTGGAAACTGCTGCAGGAAAACACTGCAGGGAACTGCTGCAGGAAAATGCTTCAGGAAACTGCTGCAGGAAACCGGTGCAGGAAACAGCTGCAGGAAACTGCTTCAGGAAACCACTGCTGGAAACTGCTGCAGGAAACCGGTGCAGAAAAACGCTGCAGGAGGACATGGCAAGAAACTGCTGCAGGAAAACACTTCAGGAAACTGATGCAGGAAACCGGTGCAAGAAACTACTGCAGGAAACTGCTTCAGTAAACCGGTGCATGAAACTGCGGCAGTAAAACGCTGCAGGCAACTGCTTCAGGAAACGCTGCAGGAAACTGCTTCAGGAAACGGTGCTGGAAACAGCTGCAGGAAACCGCTGCAGGGAACTGCTGCAGGAAAATGCTTCAGGAAACTGCTGCAGGAAACCGGTGCAGGAAACTGCTGCAGGAAACTGCTTCAGGAAACCACTGCTGGAAACTGCTGCAGGAAACCGGTGCAGAAAAACGCTGCAGGAGGACACGGCAAGAAACTGCTGCAGGAAAACACTTCAGGAAACTGATGCAGGAAACCGGTGCAGGAAACCACTGCAGGAAACTGGTGCAGGAAACTGCTGCAGGAAACCACTGCAGGAAACTGCTTCAGGAAAACACTGTAGGAAACCGCTGCTGGAAACCACTGCAGGAAACTGCTTCAGGAAACCGGCGCAGGAAACTGGTGCAGGAAACCGATGCAGTAAACCGCTGAAGGAAACCTGTGGAGTAAAACGGTGCAGGAAACCTCTGCAGGAAACCAGTGCAGGAAAACGCTACAGGAAACTGCTGCAGGAAACTTCTGCAGGAATCCAGTGCAGGAAACCTCTGCAGGAAACTGCTGCTGGAAACTGCTGCAGGAAAACACTTCAGTCAACCAGTGCATGAAACCGCAGCAGGTAAACGCTGCAGGAAACCAGTGCAGGAAACTGCTGCAGTAAACCGCTGCAGGAAACTGCTGCAGGAAAACGCTGCATGAAGACGGTGCAAGAAACTGGTGCAGGAATCGGGTGCAGGGCACCACAGTAGGATCCTGCTTCAGGAAACCAGTGCAGGAAACCGCTGCAGGAAACTGCTTTAGGCAATCGCTGCTGGAAACAGTTGCAGGTAACTGGTGCAGGAAAGTGCTTCAGCAAACTGGTGCAGGAAACTGCTGCAGTAAACCGCTGCAGGAAACTGCTTCAGGAAACCGGTGCAGGAAACCGCTGCTGGAAACTGCTGCAGGAAAACACTGCAGGAAATGCTGCAGGAAAATGCCGCAGGAAATCGCTGAAGGAAACCAGTGGAGGAAAACGGTGCAGGAAACTGCTGCAGGAAACCAGTTGAGGAAACCGCTGCACTAGACCGCTGCAGGAAAACACTGCATGAAACTGGTGCAGGAAATCGCTGCAGGAAACTGATGCAGGAACCCAGTGCAGGAAACTGCTGCAGGAAAATGCTGCAGGCAACTGTTGCAAGAAACCGGTGCAGGAAACTGCTGCAGTAAACTGCTGCAGGAAACTGCTTCAGGAAACCGGTGCAGGAAACCGCTGCTGGAAACTGCTGCAGGAAAACACTACAGGAAACGCCGCAGGAAACTGCTTCAGGAAACTGCTGCTGGAAACAGCTGCAGGAAACCGCTGCAGGAAACTGCTGCAGGAAAATGCTTCAGGAAACTGCTGCAGGAAATCAGTGCAGGAAACCGCTGCAGGAAATTGCTTCAGGAAACCGCTGCTGGAAACAGCTGCAGGAAACCGGTGCAGAAAAACGCTGCAAGAAACTGCTGCAGGAAAACGCTTCAGGAAACTGCTGCAGGAAACCGGTGCAGGAAACCGCTGCAGGAAACCACTGCAGTACAATGCTGCATGAAGACTGTGCAGGAAACTGGGGCAGGAAACCGGTGCAGGGAACCACAGTAGGAAACCGCTGCAGGAAACCGCTGCTGGAAACAGCTGCAGGAAACTGCTTCGGGAATCCGTTGCTGGAAACACCTGCAGGAAAACGCTGCAGGAAACTGCTTCAGGAAAACACTGCAGGAAACCACTGCTGGAAACCGCTGCAGGAAACTGGTGCAGGAAACCGATGCAGTAAACCGCTGAAGGAAACCGGTGGAGGAAAACGGTGCAGGAAACTGCTGCAGAAAACTGCTGCAGGAAAGCAGTGCAGGAAAATGCTGCAGGAAACCACTGCAAGAAACCGGTGCAGGAAACAAGTGCAGGAAACTGCTGCAGGAAACCGGTGCAGGAAACCGCTGCAGGAAACCACTGCAGGAAACTGCTTCAGGAAAACACTGTAGGAAACCGCTGCTGGAAACCGCTGCAGGAAACCACTGCAGGAAACTGCTTCAGGAAACCGGCGCAGGAAACTGGTGCAGGAAACCGATGTAGTAAACTGCTGAAGGAAACCGGTGGAGGAATATGGTGCAGGAAACTACTGCAGGAAACCAGTGCAGGAAAACGCTACAGGAAACTGCTGCAGGAATCCAGTGCAGGAAACTTCTGCAGGAAACCGGTGCAGGAAACTGGTGCAGGAAACCGCTGCAGGGAACCACTGCAGAAAACTGCTGCAGGAAAGCAGTGCAGGAAAATGCTGCAGGAAACTACTGCAGGAAACTTCTGCAGGAATCCAGTGCATGAAACTTCTGCAGGAAACCGCTGCTGGAAACTGCTGCAGGAAAACATTTCAGTCAACCAGTGCATGAAACCGCTGCAGGTAAACGCGGCAGGAAACCAGTGCAGGAAACTGCTGCAGGAAACCGCTGCAGAAAACTGCTGCAGGAAAATGCTGCAGGAAACCTGTGCAGGAAAACGGTGCAGGAAACCGGTGCCGAAATCCACTGCAGGAAACCGCTGCAGGAAACCGCTGCTGGAAACAGCTGCAGGAAACCGCTGCAGGAAAATGCTGCAGGCAACTGCTGCAGGAAATCAGTGCAGGAAACTACTACAGTAAACTGCTTCAGTAAACCGGTGCAGAAAACTGCTGCCGGAAACCGCTGCAGAAAACTGCTGCAGGAAACTACTGCCGGAAACTGCTGCAGGCAACTGCTACAGGAAACGGGTGCAGGAAACCACTGCAGGAAAACTCTGCAGGACACCGCTGCAGGAAACCGGTGCAGGGAACTGCTGCAGGAAACCACTGCAGGAAACTGCTGCAGGAAATCACTGCAGGCACCTGCTGCAGGAAACTGCTTCAGGGAACCGGCGCAGGGAACTGGTTCAGGAAACCGGTGCAGGAAATTGCTGCAGGAAAATGCTGCAGGAAACTGGTGAGGGAAACTGCTGCAGGAAACCAGTGCAGGAAAACGCTACAGGAAACTACGGCAGAAAACTTCTGCTGGTAACCGTTGCAGGAATCCAGTGCAGGAAACTTCTGCAGGAAACTGCTGCAGGAAAATGCTGCAGGAAACCACTGCAAGAAACCAGTGCAGGAAACTGCTGCAGGAAATCGCTGCAGGAAAACGCTGCAGGAAACTGCTGCAGGAAAACGCTGCATGAAGACGGTGCAGGAAACTGCTGCAAGAATCGGGTGCAGGGCACCACAGTAGGATCCTGCTTCAGGAAACCAGTGCAGGAAACCGCTGCAGGAAACTGCTTTAGGCAATCGCTGCTGGAAACAGTTGCAGGTAACCGGTGCAGGAAACTGCTGCAGGAAAACACTTCAGTCAACCAGTGCATGAAACCGCTGCAGGTAAACGCTGCAGGAAACCAGTGAAGGAAACTGCTGCAGGAACCTGCTGCAGAAAACTGCTGCCGGAAAACGGTGCAGGAAAATGCTGCAGGAAACCTGTGCAGGAACCTGCTGCAGGAAACCGGTGCAGAAATCCACTGCAGGAAACCGCTGCAGGAAAACGCTGCCGGAAACTGCTGCAGGAAAATGCTGCAGGTAACTGCTGCAGGAAACCAGTGCAAGAAACTACTGCAGGAAACTGCTTCAGTAAACCGGTGCAGGAAACTGCTGCAGTAAAATGCTGCAGGCAACTGCTTCAGGAAACCAGTGCAGGAAATGCTGCAGGAAACGGTGCAGGAAACTTCTGCAGGACACCACAGCAGAAAACTGCTGCAGGAAACTGCTTCAGGAAACCGGTGCAGGAAACCGCTGCTGGAAACTGCTGCAGGAAAACACTGCAGGGAACTGCTGCAGGAAAATGCTTCAGGAAACTGCTGCAGGAAACCGGTGCAGGAAACAGCTGCAGGAAACTGCTTCAGGAAACCACTGCTGGAAACTGCTGCAGGAAACCGGTGCAGAAAACTCTGCAGGAGGACACGGCAAGAAACTGCTGCAGGAAAACACTTCAGGAAACTGATGCAGGAAACCGGTGCAAGAAACTACTGCAGGAAACTGCTTCAGTAAACCGGTGCATGAAACTGCGGCAGTAAAACGCTGCAGGCAACTGCTTCAGGAAACGCTGCAGGAAACTGCTTCAGGAAACGGTGCTGGAAACAGCTGCAGGAAACCGCTGCAGGGAACTGCTGCAGGAAAATGCTTCAGGAAACTGCTGCAGGAAACCGGTGCAGGAAACTGCTGCAGGAAACTGCTTCAGGAAACCACTGCTGGAAACTGCTGCAGGAAACCGGTGCAGAAAAACGCTGCAGGAGGACACGGCAAGAAACTGCTGCAGGAAAACACTTCAGGAAACTGATGCAGGAAACCGGTGCAGGAAACCACTGCAGGAAACTGGTGCAGGAAACTGCTGCAGGAAACCACTGCAGGAAACTGCTTCAGGAAAACACTGTGGGAAACCGCTGCTGGAAACCACTGCAGGAAACTGCTTCAGGAAACCGGCGCAGGAAACTGGTGCAGGAAACCGATGCAGTAAACCGCTGAAGGAAACCTGTGGAGTAAAACGGTGCAGGAAACCTCTGCAGGAAACCAGTGCAGGAAAACGCTACAGGAAACTGCTGCAGGAAACTTCTGCAGGAATCCAGTGCAGGAAACCTCTGCAGGAAACTGCTGCTGGAAACTGCTGCAGGAAAACACTTCAGTCAACCAGTGCATGAAACCGCAGCAGGTAAACGCTGCAGGAAACCAGTGCAGGAAACTGCTGCAGGAAACCGCTGCAGAAAACTGCTGCAGGAAAACGGTGCAGGTAAATGCTGCAGGAAACCTGTGCAGGAACCTGCTGCAGGAAACCGGTGCAGAAATCCACTGCAGGAAACCGCTGCTGGAAACAGCTGCAGGAAATCGCTGTAGGAAAATGCTGCAGGCAACTGCTGCAGGAAATCAGTGCAGGAAACTACTGCAGTAAACTGCTTCAGTAAACCGGTGCAGAAAACTGCTGCAGGAAACCGCTGCAGAAAACCGCTGCAAGAAACCACTGCAGAAAACTGATCGTATTTTCCGGGTCCTGGAGGGGGAGGGGGAGCAACCCGAAGTCGTGGTCCACATTGGCACCAACGACATAGGTAGGAGGAGTGCTGAGGATGTTAGACAGGCTTTCAGGGAGCTAGGTTGGAAGCTTGGAGTTAGAACAAACAGAGTTGTTGTCTCTGGTTTGTTACCCGTGCCACGTGATAGAGATTCGAGGAATAGGGAGAGAGAACAATTAAATGCGTGGCTTCAGGGATGGTGCAGGAGGGAGGGGTTCCAGTTTTTGGATAACTGGGGTTCTTTCTGGGGACGGTGGGACCTCTATAAACAGGATGGTCTACACCTGAACCTGAGGGGAACCAGTATCCTTGGGGGGAGGTTTGCTAGTGCTCTTGGGGGGGGTTTAAACTAACTCGGCAGGGGCATGGGAACCCAGATTGTAGCTTCAGGGTGCAGGGCCTGGAGTGTAGGGAGGTGAGGAACATGGCATCAATTTCCAAGGAGGGTGCCTGTAAACAGGGAAGTGGCTTGAAGTGTGTATACTTCAATGCAAGAAGTATACGAAATAAGGTAGGTGAACTTGCAGCGTTGGTTGGTACCTGGGACTTCGATGTTGTGGCTATTACGGAGACATGGCTAGAACAGGGACAGGATTGGCTGTTGCAGGTTCCGGGATTTAAATGTTTTAGTAGGTTTAGAGGTGGGGGTAAAAGAGGGGGAGGTGTGGCATTGCTTGTCAAAGATAGTATTACAGCGGTGGAAAGGACGATGGATGAGGACTTGCCATCTGAGGTAGTTTGGGCTGAGGTTAGGAATAGGAAAGGTGAGGTCACCCTGTTAGGAGTCTTTTACAGGCCTCCTAATAGTCCTAGAATCATTGAAGAAAGGATTGGGAAGGTGATTCAGGAGATGAGTGACAGTAATAGGGTGGTTGTTATGGGGGACTTTAACTTTCCTGATATTGATTGGGAAAGCTATAGCTCAAGTTCGTTAGATGGGTCAGTGTTTGTTCAATGTGTGCAGGAGAGTTTCCTGACACAATATGTAGACAGGCCAACAAGAGGTGAGGCCACACTGGATTTGGTTCTGGGTAACGAACCAGGCCAGGTGTTAGAATTAGAGGTAGGTGAGCACTTTGGGGATAGTGACCATAATTCGGTGATTTTTACACTCGTGATGGAGAGGGATAAGTGTGTACTACAGGGCAAGAATTATAGCTGGGGTAAGGGAAATTATGATGCGGTGAGGCATGACTTAGGATGTGTGGCTTGGAAAAGTAGACTCCAAGGCAAGAGTGTAAATGATATGTGGAACTTGTTCAAGGGGCAACTATTGAGTGTCCTTGATAATTATGTACCTGTCAGGCAGGTAGGAAAGGGTCGTGCGAGGGAGCCGTGGTTTAATAAGGAATTGGAATCCCTTGTTAAATGGAAGAGGGCGGCCTATCTCAAGATGAGACGTGAAGGTTCAATTGGGGCGATTGAGAGTTATAGGGTAGCCAGGAAGGACCTGAAGAGAGAGCTAAAAGCAGCAAGGAGGGGACATGAAAGGTCCTTAGTAGATAGGATTAGGGAAAACCCGAAGGCTTTCTATAGGTATGTTAGGAATAAAAGAATGACTAGGGTAGGAATAGGTCCAGTCAAGGATAGTAGGGGGAAGTTGCGTGTGGAGGCGGAAGAGATTGGGGAGACACTGAATGAATACTTTTCTTCAGTATTCACTCAGGAACAGGGCATTGTTGTCGATGAGAATACTGAGGCACAAATAAGTAGAATGGATGGCTTTGAGGTATGTAGAGAAGAGGTGTTGGAAATCCTGGAAAAGGTGAAAATAGATAAGTCCCCTGGGCCTGATGGCATTTATCCTAGGATTCTCTGGGAAGCAAGGGAGGAGATTGCAGAGCCATTGGCCTTGATTTTTATGTCCTCTTTGTCTACAGGAGTAGTGCCAGAAGACTGGAGGATAGCAAATGTGGTTCCCTTGTTCAAAAAGGGGAGTAGGGATAGCCCTAGTAACTATAGGCCGGTGAGTCTCACTTCTGTTGTGGGCAAAGTCTTAGAGAGAATTGTAAGGGATAGGATTTATGCACATCTAGATAGGAATAATGTGATCAAGGATAGTCAGCATGGTTTTGTGAAGGGCAAGTCATGCCTCACAAACCTTATTGAATTCTTTGAAAAGGTGACGAAGGAGGTTGATGAGGGGAAAGCGGTAGATGTGGTATATATGGATTTTAGTAAGGCGTTTGATAAGGTTCCCCATGGTAGGCTACTGCAGAAAATACGGAGATATGGCATTGAGGGTGAGTTGGAGTTTTGGATTAGGAATTGGCTGGATGGAAGAAGACAGAGGGTAGTAGTTGATGGCAAAGTTTCTTCATGGAGTGCCGTCACTAGCGGTGTTCCGCAAGGATCTGTTTTGGGACCATTGCTGTTTGTCATTTTTATAAATGACCTGGAAGAGGGGTTAGAAGGTTGGGTGAGCAAGTTTGCGGATGACACGAAAGTCGGAGGAGTTGTTGACAGTGAGGAAGCATGTGGCAGGTTACAGCAGGATATAGAGAAGCTGCAGAGCTGGGCAGAAAGGTGGCAGATGGAATTCAATGTAGCTAAGTGCGAGGTGATTCACTTTGGGAAGAATAACAAAAAGATGGGGTACTGGGCTAATGGTCGGATACTTGGTAGTGTGGATGAGCAGAGGGATCTTGGTGTCCATGTACACAGATCTCTGAAAGTTGCCACCCAGGTAAATAGTGCGGTGAGGAAGGCATATGGAGTACTGGCTTTTATTGGTAGAGGAATTGAGTTCCGGAGTCCTGAGGTCATGATGCAGTTGTATAAGACTCTGGTACGGCCGCATCTGGAATATTGTGTGCAGTTTTGGTCGCCATACTATAGGAAGGATGTGGAGGCATTGGAACGGGTGCAGAGGAGGTTTACCAGGATGTTGCCTGGTATGGAAGGAAAATCGTATGAGGAAAGACTGAGGCACTTGGGGCTGTTTTCACTAGAGAAAAGAAGGTTTAGGGGTGACTTGATTGAGGTGTACAAGATGATTAGGGGGTTAGATAGGGTCGACAGTATGAACCTTTTCCCGCGTATTGAGTCGGGTATTACAAGGGGGCATAGCTTTAAATTAAGGGGGGGTAGATATAGGACTGATGTTAGGGGTAGGTTCTTCACTCAGCGAGTCGTTAGTTCATGGAATGCCCTGCCAGTAACAGTGGTGGACTCTCCCTCTTTATGGGCATTTAAGAGGGCATTGGATAGGTATATGGAGGATAGTGGGTTAGTGTAGTTTAGGTGGGCTTGGATCGGCGCAACATCGAGGGCCCAAGGGCCTGTACTGCGCTGTATTCTTCTATGTTCTATGTTCTATGTTCTATGTTCTATGTTCTATGAAACTGCTGCAGGCAACAGCTGCAGGAAACGGGTGCAGGAAACCACTGCAGGAAACCACTGCAAGAAACCAGTGCAGGAAACTGCTGCAGGAAATCGCTGCAGGAAAACGCTGCAGGAAACTGCTGCAGGAAAACGCTGCATGAAGACGGTGCAGGAAACTGCTGCAGGAATCGGGTGCAGGGCACCACAGTAGGATCCTGCTTCAGGAAACCAGTGCAGGAAACCGCTGCAGGAAACTGCTTTAGGCAATCGCTGCTGGAAACAGTTGCAGGTAACCGGTGCAGGAAACTGCTGCAGGAAAACACTTCAGTCAACCAGTGCATGAAACCGCTGCAGGAAACTGCTTCAGGAAAACACTGTAGGAAACCGCTGCTGGAAACCGCTGCAGGAAACCACTGCAGGAAACTGCTTCAGGAAACCGGCGCAGGAAACTGGTGCAGGAAACCGATGCAGTAAACTGCTGAAGGAAACCGGTGGAGGAAAACGGTGCAGGAAACTTCTGCAGGAAACCAGTGCAGGAAAACGCTACAGGAAACTACTGCAGGAAACTTCTGCAGGAATCCAGTGCATGAAACTTCTGCAGGAAACCGCTGCTGGAAACTGCTGCAGGAAAACATTTCAGTCAACCAGTGCATGAAACCGCTGCAGGTAAACGCGGCAGGAAACCAGTGCAGGAAACTGCTGCAGGAAACCGCTGCAGAAAACTGCTGCAGGAAAATGCTGCAGGAAACCTGTGCAGGAAAACGGTGCAGGAAACCGGTGCCGAAATCCACTGCAGGAAACCGCTGCAGGAAACCGCTGCTGGAAACAGCTGCAGGAAACCGCTGCAGGAAAATGCTGCAGGCAACTGCTGCAGGAAATCAGTGCAGGAAACTACTACAGTAAACTGCTTCAGTAAACCGGTGCAGAAAACTGCTGCCGGAAACCGCTGCAGAAAATTGCTGCAGGAAACTACTGCCGGAAACTGCTGCAGGCAACTGCTACAGGAAACGGGTGCAGGAAACCACTGCAGGAAAACTCTGCAGGACACCGCTGCAGGAAACCGGTGCAGGGAACTGCTGCAGGAAACCACTGCAGGAAACTGCTGCAGGAAATCACTGCAGGCACCTGCTGCAGGAAACTGCTTCAGGGAACCGGCGCAGGGAACTGGTTCAGGAAACCGGTGCAGGAAATTGCTGCAGGAAAATGCTGCAGGAAACCGGTGAGGGAAACTGCTGCAGGAAACCAGTGCAGGAAAACGCTACAGGAAACTCTGGCAGAAAACTTCTGCTGGTAACCGTTGCAGGAATCCAGTGCAGGAAACTTCTGCAGGAAACTGCTGCAGGAAAATGCTGCAGGAAACCACTGCAAGAAACCAGTGCAGGAAACTGCTGCAGGAAATCGCTGCAGGAAAACGCTGCAGGAAACTGCTGCAGGAAAACGCTGCATGAAGACGGTGCAGGAAACTGCTGCAGGAATCGGGTGCAGGGCACCACAGTAGGATCCTGCTTCAGGAAACCAGTGCAGGAAACCGCTGCAGGAAACTGCTTTAGACAATCGCTGCTGGAAACAGTTGCAGGTAACCGGTGCAGGAAACTGCTGCAGGAAAACACTTCAGTCAACCAGTGCATGAAACCGCTGCAGGTAAACGCTGCAGGAAACCAGTGCAGGAAACTGCTGCAGGAACCTGCCGCAGAAAACTGCTGCCGGAAAACGGTGCAGGAAAATGCTGCAGGAAACCTGTGCAGGAACCTGCTGCAGGAAACCGGTGCAGAAATCCACTGCAGGAAACCGCTGCAGGAAAACGCTGCCGGAAACTGCTGCAGGAAACCGGTGCAGGAAAATGCTGCAGGTAACTGCTGCAGGAAACCAGTGCAAGAAACTACTGCAGGAAACTGCTTCAGTAAACCGGTGCAGGAAACTGCTGCAGTAAAACGCTGCAGGCAACTGCTTCAGGAAACCAGTGCAGGAAATGCTGCAGGAAAGGGTGCAGGAAACTTCTGCAGGACACCACAGCAGAAAACTGCTGCAGGAAACTGCTTCAGGAAACCGGTGCAGGAAACCGCTGCTGGAAACTGCTGCAGGAAAACACTGCAGGAAACGCTGCAAGAAACTGCTTCAGGAAATCGCTGCTGGAAACAGCTGCAGGAAACCGCTGCAGGGAACTGCTGCAGGAAAATGCTTCAGGAAACTGCTGCAGGAAACCGGTGCAGGAAACCGCTGCAGGAAACTGCTTCAGGAAACCACTGCTGGAAACTGCTGCATGAAACCGGTGCAGAAAAACGCTGCAGGAGGACACGGCAAGAAACTGCTGCAGGAAAACACTTCAGGAAACTGATGCAGGAAACCGGTGCAGGAAACCACTGCAGGAAACTGGTGCAGGAAACTGCTGCAGGAAACCACTGCAGGAAACTGCTTCAGGAAAACACTGTAGGAAACCACTGCTGGAAACCGCTGCAGGAAACCACTGCAGGAAACTGCTTCAGGAAACCGGCGCAGGAAACTGGTGCAGGAAACCGATGCAGTAAACCGCTGAAGGAAACCGGTGGAGGAAAACGGTGCAGGAAACCTCTGCAGGAAACCAGTGCAGGAAAACGCTACAGGAAACTGCTGCAGGAAACTTCTGCAGGAATCCAGTGCAGGAAACCTCTGCAGGAAACTGCTGCTGGAAACTGCTGCAGGAAAACACTTCAGTCAACCAGTGCATGAAACCGCAGCAGGTAAACGCTGCAGGAAACCAGTGCAGGAAACTGCTGCAGGAAACCGCTGCAGAAAACTGCTGCAGGAAAACGGTGCAGGTAAATGCTGCAGGAAACCTGTGCAGGAACCTGCTGCAGGAAACCGGTGCAGAAATCCACTGCAGGAAACCGCTGCTGGAAACAGCTGCAGGAAATCGCTGTAGGAAAATGCTGCAGGCAACTGCTGCAGGAAATCAGTGCAGGAAACTACTGCAGTAAACTGCTTCAGTAAACCGGTGCAGAAAACTGCTGCAGGAAACCGCTGCAGAAAACCGCTGCAAGAAACCACTGCAGAAAACTGCTGCAGGAAACTGCTGCAGGCAACAGCTGCAGGAAACGGGTGCAGGAAACCACTGCAGGAAACCACTGCAAGAAACCAGTGCAGGAAACTGCTGCAGGAAATCGCTGCAGGAAAACGCTGCAGGAAACTGCTGCAGGAAAACGCTGCATGAAGACGGTGCAGGAAACTGCTGCAGGAATCGGGTGCAGGGCACCACAGTCGGATCCTGCTTCAGGAAACCAGCGCAGAAAACCGCTGCAGGAAACTGCTTTAGGCAATCGCTGCTGGAAACAGTTGCAGGTAACCGGTGCAGGAAACTGCTGCAGGAAAACATTTCAGTCAACCAGTGCATGAAACCGCTGCAGGTAAACGCGGCAGGAAACCAGTGCAGGAAACTGATGCAGGAAACCGCTGCAGAAAACTGCTGCAGGAAAATGCTGCAGGAAACCTGTGCAGGAAAACGGTGCAGGAAACCGGTGCCGAAATCCACTGCAGGAAACCGCTGCAGGAACCCGCTGCTGGAAACAGCTGCAGGAAACCGCTGCAGGAAAATGCTGCAGGCAACTGCTGCAGGAAATCAGTGCAGGAAACTACTACAGTAAACTGCTTCAGTAAACCGGTGCAGAAAACTGCTGCCGGAAACCGCTGCAGAAAACTGCTGCAGGAAACTACTGCCGGAAACTGCTGCAGGCAACTGCTACAGGAAACGGGTGCAGGAAACCACTGCAGGAAAACTCTGCAGGACACCGCTGCAGGAAACCGGTGCAGGGAACTGCTGCAGGAAACCACTGCAGGAAACTGCTGCAGGAAATCACTGCAGGCACCTGCTGCAGGAAACTGCTTCAGGGAACCGGCGCAGGGAACTGGTTCAGGAAACCGGTGCAGGAAATTGCTGCAGGAAAATGCTGCAGGAAACCGGTGAGGGAAACTGCTGCAGGAAACCAGTGCAGGAAAACGCTACAGGAAACTATGGCAGAAAACTTCTGCTGGTAACCGTTGCAGGAATCCAGTGCAAGAAACTTCTGCAGGAAACTGCTGCAGGAAAATGCTGCAGGAAACCACTGCAAGAAACCAGTGCAGGAAACTGCTGCAGGAAATCGCTGCAGGAAAACGCTGCAGGAAACTGCTGCAGGAAAACGCTGCATGAAGACGGTGCAGGAAACTGCTGCAGGAATTGGGTGCAGGGCACCACAGTAGGATCCTGCTTCAGGAAACCAGTGCAGGAAACCGCTGCAGGAAACTGCTTTAGGCAATCGCTGCTGGAAACAGTTGCAGGTAACCGGTGCAGGAAACTGCTGCAGGAAAACACTTCAGTCAACCAGTGCATGAAACCGCTGCAGGTAAACGCTGCAGGAAACCAGTGCAGGAAACTGCTGCAGGAACCTGCTGCAGAAAACTGCTGCCGGAAAACGGTGCAGGAAAATGCTGCAGGAAACCTGTGCAGGAACCTGCTGCAGGAAACCGGTGCAGAAATCCACTGCAGGAAACCGCTGCAGGAAAACGCTGCCGGAAACTGCTGCAGGAAACCGGTGCAGGAAAATGCTGCAGGTAACTGCTGCAGGAAACCAGTGCAAGAAACTACTGCAGGAAACTGCTTCAGTAAACCGGTGCAGGAAACTGCTGCAGTAAAACGCTGCAGGCAACTGCTTCAGGAAAACGGCGCAGAAAACTGGTGCAGGAAACCGATGCAGTAAACTTCTGCAGGACACCACAGCAGAAAACTGCTGCAGGAAACTGCTTCAGGAAACCGGTGCAGGAAACCGCTGCTGGAAACTGCTGCAGGAAAACACTGCAGGAAACGCTGCAGGAAACTGCTTCAGGAAATCGCTGCTGGAAACAGCTGCAGGAAACCGCTGCAGGGAACTGCTGCAGGAAAATGCTTCAGGAAACTGCTGCAGGAAACCGGTGCAGGAAACCGCTGCAGGAAACTGCTTCAGGAAACCACTGCTGGAAACTGCTGCAGGAAACCGGTGCAGAAAAACGCTGCAGGAGGACACGGCAAGAAACTGCTGCAGGAAAACACATCAGGAAACTGATGCAGGAAACCGGTGCAGGAAACCACTGCAGGAAACTGGAGCAGGAAACTACTGCAGGAAACCACTGCAGGAAACTGCTTCAGGAAAACACTGTCGGAAACCACTGCTGGAAACCGCTGCAGGAAACCACTGCAGGAAACTGCTTCAGGAAACGGGCGCAGGAAACTGGTGCAGGAAACCGATGCAGTAAACCGCTGAAGGAAACCGGTGGAGGAAAACGGTGCAGGAAACCTCTGCAGGAAACCAGTGCAGGAAAACGCTACAGGAAACTGCTGCAGGAAACTTCTGCAGGAATCCAGTGCAGGAAACCTCTGCAGGAAACTGCTGCTGGAAACTGCTGCAGGAAAACACTTCAGTCAACCAGTACATGAAACCGCAGCAGGTAAACGCTGCAGGAAACCAGTGCAGGAAACTGCTGCAGGAAACCGCTGCAGAAAACTGCTGCAGGAAAACGGTGCAGGTAAATGCTGCAGGAAACCTGTGCAGGAACCTGCTGCAGGAAACCGGTGCAGAAATCCACTGCAGGAAACCGCTGCTGGAAACAGCTGCAGGAAATCGCTGTAGGAAAATGCTGCAGGCAACTGCTGCAGGAAATCAGTGCAGGAAACTACTGCAGTAAACTGCTTCAGTAAACCGGTGCAGAAAACTGCTGCAGGAAACCGCTGCAGAAAACCGCTGCAAGAAACCACTGCAGAAAACTGCTGCAGGAAACTGCTGCAGGCAACAGCTGCAGGAAACGGGTGCAGGAAACCACTGCAGGAAACCACTGCAAGAAACCAGTGCAGGAAACTGCTGCAGGAAATCGCTGCAGGAAAACGCTGCAGGAAACTGCTGCAGGAAAACGCTGCATGAAGACGGTGCAGGAAACTGCTGCAGGAATCGGGTGCAGGGCACCACAGTAGGATCCTGCTTCAGGAAACCAGTGCAGGAAACCGCTGCAGGAAACTGCTTTAGGCAATCGCTGCTGGAAACAGTTGCAGGTAACCGGTGCAGGAAACTGCTGCAGGAAAACACTTCAGTCAACCAGTGCATGAAACCGCTGCAGGAAACTGCTTCAGGAAAACACTGTAGGAAACCGCTGCTGGAAACCGCTGCAGGAAACCACTGCAGGAAACTGCTTCAGGAAACCGGCGCAGGAAACTGGTGCAGGAAACCGATGCAGTAAACTGCTGAAGGAAACCGGTGGAGGAAACTGCTGCAGGAAAACACTTCAGTCAACCAGTGCATGAAACCGCAGCAGGTAAACGCTGCAGGAAACCAGTGCAGGAAACTGCTGCAGGAAACCGCTGCAGAAAACTGCTGCAGGAAAATGGTGCAGGTAAATGCTGCAGGAAACCTGTGCAGGAACCTGCTGCAGGAAACCGGTGCAGAAATCCACTGCAGGAAACCGCTGCTGGAAACAGCTGCAGGAAATCGCTGTAGGAAAATGCTGCAGGCAACTGCTGCAGAAAATCAGTGCAGGAAACTACTGCAGTAAACTGCTTCAGTAAACCGGTGCAGAAAACTGCTGCAGGAAACCGCTGCAGAAAACCGCTGCAAGAAACCACTGCAGAAAACTGCTGCAGGAAACTGCTGCAGGCAACAGCTGCAGGAAACGGGTGCAGGAAACCACTGCAGGAAACCACTGCAAGAAACCAGTGCAGGAAACTGCTGTAGGAAATCGCTGCAGGAAAACGCTGCAGGAAACTGCTGCAGGAAAACGCTGCATGAAGACGGTGCAGGAAACTGCTGCAGGAATCGGGTGCAGGGCACCACAGTAGGATCCTGCTTCAGGAAACCAGTGCAGGAAACCGCTGCAGGAAACTGCTTTAGGCAATCGCTGCTGGAAACAGTTGCAGGTAACCGGTGCAGGAAACTGCTGCAGGAAAACACTTCAGTCAACCAGTGCATGAAACCGCTGCAGGTAAACGCTGCAGGAAACCAGTGCAGGAAACTGCTGCAGGAACCTGCTGCAGAAAACTGCTGCCGGAAAACGGTGCAGGAAAATGCTACAGGAAACCTGTGCAGGAACCTGCTGCAGGAAACCGGTGCAGAAATCCACTGCAGGAAACCGCTGCAGGAAAACGCTGCCGGAAACTGCTGCAGGAAACCGGTGCAGGAAAATGCTGCAGGTAACTGCTGCAGGAAACCAGTGCAAGAAACTACTGCAGGAAACTGCTTCAGTAAACCGGTGCAGGAAACTGCTGCAGTAAAACGCTGCAGGCAACTGCTTCAGGAAACCAGTGCAGGAAATGCTGCAGGAAACGCTGCAGGATACTGCTGCAGGACACCACAGCAGAAAACTGCTGCAGGAAACTGCTTCAGGAAACCGGTGCAGGAAACCCCTGCTGGAAACTGCTGCAGGAAAACACTTCAGGAAACTGCTGCAGGAAATCAGTGCAGGAAACTACTGCAGTAAACTGCTTCAGTAAACCGGTGCAGAAAACTGCTGCAGGAAACCGCTGCAGAAAACCACTGCAAGAAACTGCTGCAGAAAACAGCTGCAGGAAACAGGTGCAGGAAACCACTGCAGGAAAGCTCTGCAGGACACCGCTGCAGGAAACCGGTGCAGGGAACTGCTGCAGGAAACCACTGCAGGCACCTGCTGCAGGAAATCACTGCAGGAAAATGCTGCAGGCACCTGCTGCAGGAAACTGCTTCAGGGAACCGGCGCAGGGAACTGGTTCAGGAAACCGGTGCAGGAAATTGCTGCAGGAAAACGCTGCAGGAAACCGGTGAGGGAAACTGCTGCAGGAAACCAGTGCAGGAAAACGCTACAGGAAACTACTGCAGAAAACTTCTGCTGGAAAACGTTGCAGGAATGCGGTGCAGGAAACTACTGCAGGAAACTGCTGCAGGAAAATGCTGCAGGAAACCACTGCAAGAAACCTGTGCAGAAAACTGCTGCAGGAAACCAGTGCAGGAAAACGCTACAGGAAACTACTGCAGAAAACTTCTGCTGGAAACCGTTGCAGGAATCCGGTGCAGGAAACCTCTGCAAGAAACCGGTGCAGGAAACTGCTGCAGGAAATCGCTGCCGGAAAACGCTGCAGGAAACTGCTGCAGGAAAACGCTGCATGAAGACGGTGCAGGAAACTGGTGCAGGAATCGGGTGCAGGGAACAACAGTAGGAAACTGCTTCAGGAAACCAGTGCAGGAAACTGCTGCAGGAAACTGCTTTAGGAAACCGCTGCTGGAAACAGTTGCAGGTAACCGGTGCAGGAAAATGCTGCAGGAAAGTGGTACAGGAAAACACTTCAGGCAACCAGTGCATGAAACCGCTGCAGGTAAATACTGCAGGAAACCAGTGCAGGAAACCGCTGCAGGAAACTCCCGCAGGAAAACGCTGCAGGAAAACGGTACAGGAAACCACTTAAGAAACCCGGTGGAGGAAAACGGTGCAGGAAACTGCTGCAGGAAACCAGTGCAGGAAACCGCTGCAGTAGACCACTGCAGGAAAACACTGCATGAAACCGGTGCAGGAAACTGCTGCAAGAAGACACTGCAGGCAACTGTTGCAGGAAACCGGTGCAGGAAACAGCTGCAGAAAACTGCTGCAGGAAAACACTGCATGAAACCGGTGCAGGAAACTGCTGCAGTAAACCGCTGCAGGAAAACGCTGCAGGAAACTGCTGCAGGAAAACGCTGCATGAAGACGGTGCAGGAAACTGGTGCAGGAATCGGGTGCAGGGCACCACAGTAGGATCCTGCTTCAGGAAACCAGTGCAGGAAACCGCTGCAGGAAACTGCTTTAGGCAATCGCTGCTGGAAACAGTTGCAGGTAACTGGTGCAGGAAAGTGCTTCAGCAAACTGGTGCAGGAAACTGCTGCAGTAAACCGCTGCAGGAAACTGCTTCAGGAAACCGGTGCAGGAAACCGCTGCTGGAAACTGCTGCAGGAAAACACTGCAGGAAATGCTGCAGGAAAATGCCGCAGGAAACCGCTGAAGGAAACCGGTGGAGGAAAACGGTGCAGGAAACTGCTGCAGGAAACCAGTTGGGGAAACCGCTGCACTAGACCGCTGCAGGAAAACACTGCATGAAACTGGTGCAGGAAATCGCTGCAGGAAACTGATGCAGGAACCCAGTGCAGGAAACTGCTGCAGGAAAATGCTGCAGGCAACTGTTGCAAGAAACCGGTGCAGGAAACTGCTGCAGTAAACCGCTGCAGGAAACTGCTTCAGGAAACCGGTGCAGGAAACCGCTGCTGGAAACTGCTGCAGGAAAACACTGCAGGAAACGCTGCAGGAAACTGCTTCAGGAAACTGCTGCTGGAAACAGCTGCAGGAAACCGCTGCAGGAAACTGCTGCAGGAAAATGCTTCAGGAAACTGCTGCAGGAAATCAGTGCAGGAAACCGCTGCAGGAAATTGCTTCAGGAAACCGCTGCTGGAAACAGCTGCAGGAAACCGGTGCAGAAAAACGCTGCAAGAAACTGCTGCAGGAAAACGCTTCAGGAAACTGCTGCAGGAAACCGGTGCAGGAAACCGCTGCAGGAAACCACTGCAGTACAATGCTGCATGAAGACTGTGCAGGAAACTGGGGCAGGAAACCGGTGCAGGGAACCACAGTAGGAAACCGCTGCAGGAAACCGCTGCAGGAAACTGCTTCGGGAATCCGCTGCTGGAAACACCTGCAGGAAAACGCTGCAGGAAACTGCTTCAGGAAAACACTGCAGGAAACCACTGCTGGAAACCGCTGCAGGAAACTGGTGCAGGAAACCGATGCAGTAAACCGCTGAAGGAAACCGGTGGAGGAAAACGGTGCAGGAAACTGCTGCAGAAAACTGCTGCAGGAAAGCAGTACAGGAAAATGCTGCAGGAAACCACTGCAAGAAACCGGTGCAGGAAACAAGTGCAGAAAACTGCTGCAGGAAACCGGTGTAGGAAACTGCTGCAGGAAACCACTGCAGGAAACTGCTTCAGGAAAACACTGTAGGAAACCGCTGCTGGAAACCGCTGCAGGAAACCACTGCAGGAAACTGCTGCAGGAAACCTGTGCAGGAACCTGCTGCAGGAAACCGGTGCAGAAATCCACTGCAGGAAACTGCTGCAGGAAAACACTGCTGGCAACTGCTGCAGGAAAACGCTGCAAGAAACTGCTGCAGGAAACCGCTGCAGGAAAATGCTGCAGGTAACTGCTGCAGGGAACCAGTGCAGGAAACTACTGCAGGAAACTGCTTCAGTAAACCGGTGCAGGAAACTGCTGCAGTAAATCGCTGCAGGAAACGCTGCAGGAAACTGCTGCAGGAAACCACAGCAGAAAACTGCTGCAGGAAAACGGTGCAGGAAAACGCTGCCGGAAACTGGTGCAGGAAACTGCTGCAGGAAACCGGTGCAGGAAACCGGTGCAGGAAACCGCTGCAGGAAACCGCTGCAGGAAACCGCTGCAGAAAAACACTGCAGTAAAAGGCGGCAGGAAACTGCTTTAGGAAACCGCTACAGGAATCCGGTGCAGGAAAATGCTGCAGGAAACCGCTGCAGGAAACCGCTGCAGGAAAGTGGTGCAGGAAACTGCTTCAGGAAAACGCTGCAGGAAACCAGTGCAGGAAAACGCTGCAGGAAACCGGTGCAGGAAAATGGTGCTGGAAACTGCTGCAGTAAACCACAGCAGGAAACTGCTTCAGGAAAACGCTGCATGAAGACGGTGCAGGAAACTGGTGCAGGAAACCGGTACAGGCAACCGGTGCAGGAAACTGCTGCAGGAAATCGCTGCAGGAAACTGCTGCATGAAGACCATGTAGGAAACTGGGGCAGGAAACCGGTGCAGGGAACCACAGTCGGAAACTGCTTCAGGAAACTGGTGCAGGAAAACACTTCAGTCAACCAGTGCATGAAACCGCTGCAGGTAAATGCTGCAGGAAACCACTGCAGAAAACAGCTGCAGGAAACCTGTGCAGGAACCTGCTGCAGGAAACCGGTGCAGAAAAATCCACTGCAGGAAACCGCTGCAGGAAAACGCTGCTGGCAACTGCTGCAGGAAACCGGTGCAGGAAAATGCTGCAGGTAACTGCTGCAGGAAACCAGTGCAGGAAACTACTGCAGGAAACTGCTTCAGTAAACCGGTGCAGGAAACTGCTGCAGTAAATCGCTGCAGGCAACTGCTTCAGGAAACCAGTGCAGGAAACTGCTTCTGGAAACTGCTGCAGGAAAACACTGCAGGAAACTGCTGCAGGAAACCACAGCAGAAAACTGCTGCAGGAAAATGGTGCAGGAAAACGCTGCAGGGAACCGCTGCAGGAAAATGCTGCAGGAAAATGCATCAGGAAACTGCTGCAGGAAAGCAGTGCAGGAAACCACTGCAGGAAATTGCTTCAGGAAACCGCTGCAGGAAACCAGTGCAGAAAAACGCTGCAAGAAACTGCTGCAGGAAAACGCTTCAGGAAACTGCTGCAGGAAACCGGTGCAGGAAACCGCTGCAGGAAATTGCTTCTGGAAACCGCTGCTGGAAACAGCTGCAGGAAACGGGTGCAGAAAAACGCTGCAGGAAAACGCTGCAAGAAACTGCTGCAGGAAAACGCTTCAGGAAACTGCTGCAGGAAACCGGTGCAGGAAACCGCTGCAGGAAAACACTGTAGGAAACCGCTGCTGGAAACTGCTGCAGGAAACCACTGCAGGAAACTGCTTCAGGAAACCGGCGCAGAAAACTGGTGCAGGAAACCAATGCAGTAAACCGCTGAAGGAAACCGGTGGAGGAAAACGGTGCAGGAAACTGCTGCAGGAAAACGCTACAGGAAACTGCTGCAGGAATCCAATGCAGGAAACTTCTGCAGGAAACCGGTGCACGAAACCGCTGCATGGAACCACTGCAGAAAACTGCTACAGGAAAGCAGTGCAGGAAACTGCTGCAGGAAATCGTGCATGAAGACGGTGCAGGAAACTGGTGCAGGAATCCGGTGCAGGAAACCGGTGCAGGAAAGTGCTGCAGGAAATGCTGCATGAAGACTGTGCAGGAAACTGGTGCAAGAAACCGGTGCAGGGAACCACGGTAGGAAACTGCTTCAGGAAACCAGTGCAGGAAACCACTGCAGGAAACTGCATTAGGAAACTGCTACAGGAATCCGGTGCAGGAAAATGCTGCAGGAAACCGCTGCAGGAAACTGCTGCAGGAAACTGCTGCAGAAAAACGCTTCAGGAAAATGCTGCAGGAAAATGCTGCAGGATACCGGTGCAGGAAAATGGTGCAGGAAACTGCTGCAGGAAACCACGGCAGGAAACTGCTTCAGGAAAACGCTGCATGAAGACGGTGCAGGAAACTGGTGCAGGAAACCGTTGAAGGAAACCGGTGCTGGAAACTGCTGCATGAAACTGCTGCATCAAGACCGTGCAGGAAACTGGTGCAGGAAACCGGTGCAGGAAACCGCTGCAGGAAACTGCTTCAGGAAAACACTTCAGTCAACCAGTGCATGAAACCGCTACAGGTAAACGCTGCAGGAAACCAGTGCAGGAAACTGCTGCTGGAAACCTGTGCAGGAACCTGCTTCAGGAAACCGCTGCAGGAAACTGCTTCAGGAAAACACTTCAGTCAACCAGTGCAGGAAACCGCTGCAGAAAACTGCTGCAGGAAACCGCTGCAGAAAACTGCTGCAGGAAACCTGTGCAGGAACCTGCTGCAGGAAACCGGTGCAGAAATCCCCTGCAGGAAACCGCTGCAGGAAAACGCTGCTGGCAACTGCTGCAGGAAACCGCTGCAGGAAAATGCTGCAGGCAACTGCTGCAGGAAATCAGTGCAGGAAACTACTACAGTAAACTGCTTCAGTAAACCGGTGCAGAAAACTGCTGCCGGAAACCGCTGCAGAAAACTGCTGCAGGAAACTACTGCCGGAAACTGCTGCAGGCAACTGCTACAGGAAACGGGTGCAGGAATCCACTGCAGGAAAACTCTGCAGGACACCGCTGCAGGAAACCGGTGCAGGGAACTGCTGCAGGAAACCACTGCAGGAAACTGCTGCAGGAAATCACTGCAGGCACCTGCTGCAGGAAACTGCTTCAGGGAACCGGCGCAGGGAACTGGTTCAGGAAACCGGTGCAGGAAATTGCTGCAGGAAAATGCTGCAGGAAACCGGTGAGGGAAACTGCTGCAGGAAACCAGTGCAGAAAAACGCTACAGGAAACTATGGCAGAAAACTTCTGCTGGTAACCGTTGCAGGAATCCAGTGCAGGAAACTTCTGCAGGAAACTGCTGCAGGAAAATGCTGCAGGAAACCACTGCAAGAAACCAGTGCAGGAAACTGCTGCAGGAAATCGCTGCAGGAAAACGCTGCAGGAAACTGCTGCAGGAAAACGCTGCATGAAGACGGTGCAGGAAACTGCTGCAGGAATCGGGTGCAGGGCACCACAGTAGGATCCTGCTTCAGGAAACCAGTGCAGGAAACCGCTGCAGGAAACTGCTTTAGACAATCGCTGCTGGAAACAGTTGCAGGTAACCGCTGCAGGAAACTGCTGCAGGAAAACACTTCAGTCAACCAGTGCATGAAACCGCTGCAGGTAAACGCTGCAGGAAACCAGTGCAGGAAACTGCTGCAGGAACCTGCTGCAGAAAACTGCTGCCGGAAAACGGTGCAGGAAAATGCTGCAGGAAACCTGTGCAGGAACCTGCTGCAGGAAACCGGTGCAGAAATCCACTGCAGGAAACCGCTGCAGGAAAACGCTGCCGGAAACTGCTGCAGGAAACCGGTGCAGGAAAATGCTGCAGGTAACTGCTGCAGGAAACCAGTGCAAGAAACTACTGCAGGAAACTGCTTCAGTAAACCGGTGCAGGAAACTGCTGCAGTAAAACGCTGCAGGCAACTGCTTCAGGAAAACGGCGCAGAAAACTGGTGCAGGAAACCGATGCAGTAAACTTCTGCAGGACACCACAGCAGAAAACTGCTGCAGGAAACTGCTTCAGGAAACCGGTGCAGGAAACCGCTGCTGGAAACTGCTGCAGGAAAACACTGCAGGAAACGCTGCAGGAAACTGCTTCAGGAAATCGCTGCTGGAAACAGCTGCAGGAAACCGCTGCAGGGAACTGCTGCAGGAAAATGCTTCAGGAAACTGCTGCAGGAAACCGGTGCAGGAAACCGCTGCAGGAAACTGCTTCAGGAAACCACTGCTGGAAACTGCTGCAGGAAACCGGTGCAGAAAAACGCTGCAGGAGGACACGGCAAGAAACTGCTGCAGGAAAACACATCAGGAAACTGATGCAGGAAACCGGTGCAGGAAACCACTGCAGGAAACTGGAGCAGGAAACTGCTGCAGGAAACCACTGCAGGAAACTGCTTCAGGAAAACACTGTAGGAAACCACTGCTGGAAACCGCTGCAGGAAACCACTGCAGGAAACTGCTTCAGGAAACGGGCGCAGGAAACTGGTGCAGGAAACCGATGCAGTAAACCGCTGAAGGAAACCGGTGGAGGAAAACGGTGCAGGAAACCTCTGCAGGAAACCAGTGCAGGAAAACGCTACAGGAAACTGCTGCAGGAAACTTCTGCAGGAATCCAGTGCAGGAAACCTCTGCAGGAAACTGCTGCTGGAAACTGCTGCAGGAAAACACTTCAGTCAACCAGTACATGAAACCGCAGCAGGTAAACGCTGCAGGAAACCAGTGCAGGAAACTGCTGCAGGAAACCGCTGCAGAAAACTGCTGCAGGAAAACGGTGCAGGTAAATGCTGCAGGAAACCTGTGCAGGAACCTGCTGCAGGAAACCGGTGCAGAAATCCACTGCAGGAAACCGCTGCTGGAAACAGCTGCAGGAAATCGCTGTAGGAAAATGCTGCAGGCAACTGCTGCAGGAAATCAGTGCAGGAAACTACTGCAGTAAACTGCTTCAGTAAACCGGTGCAGAAAACTGCTGCAGGAAACCGCTGCAGAAAACCGCTGCAAGAAACCACTGCAGAAAACTGCTGCAGGAAACTGCTGCAGGCAACAGCTGCAGGAAACGGGTGCAGGAAACCACTGCAGGAAACCACTGCAAGAAACCAGTGCAGGAAACTGCTGCAGGAAATCGCTGCAGGAAAACGCTGCAGGAAACTGCTGCAGGAAAACGCTGCATGAAGACGGTGCAGGAAACTGCTGCAGGAATCGGGTGCAGGGCACCACAGTAGGATCCTGCTTCAGGAAACCAGTGCAGGAAACCGGTGCAGGAAACCGCTGCAGGAAACTGCTTCAGGAAACCACTGCTGGAAACTGCTGCAGGAAACCGGTGCAGAAAAACGCTGCAGGAGGACACGGCAAGAAACTGCTGCAGGAAAACACATCAGGAAACTGATGCAGGAAACCGGTGCAGGAAACCACTGCAGGAAACTGGAGCAGGAAACTGCTGCAGGAAACCACTGCAGGAAACTGCTTCAGGAAAACACTGTAGGAAACCACTGCTGGAAACCGCTGCAGGAAACCACTGCAGGAAACTGCTTCAGGAAACGGGCGCAGGAAACTGGTGCAGGAAACCGATGCAGTAAACCGCTGAAGGAAACCGGTGGAGGAAAACGGTGCAGGAAACCTCTGCAGGAAACCAGTGCAGGAAAACGCTACAGGAAACTGCTGCAGGAAACTTCTGCAGGAATCCAGTGCAGGAAACCTCTGCAGGAAACTGCTGCTGGAAACTGCTGCAGGAAAACACTTCAGTCAACCAGTACATGAAACCGCAGCAGGTAAACGCTGCAGGAAACCAGTGCAGGAAACTGCTGCAGGAAACCGCTGCAGAAAACTGCTGCAGGAAAACGGTGCAGGTAAATGCTGCAGGAAACCTGTGCAGGAACCTGCTGCAGGAAACCGGTGCAGAAATCCACTGCAGGAAACCGCTGCTGGAAACAGCTGCAGGAAATCGCTGTAGGAAAATGCTGCAGGCAACTGCTGCAGGAAATCAGTGCAGGAAACTACTGCAGTAAACTGCTTCAGTAAACCGGTGCAGAAAACTGCTGCAGGAAACCGCTGCAGAAAACCGCTGCAAGAAACCACTGCAGAAAACTGCTGCAGGAAACTGCTGCAGGCAACAGCTGCAGGAAACGGGTGCAGGAAACCACTGCAGGAAACCACTGCAAGAAACCAGTGCAGGAAACTGCTGCAGGAAATCGCTGCAGGAAAACGCTGCAGGAAACTGCTGCAGGAAAACGCTGCATGAAGACGGTGCAGGAAACTGCTGCAGGAATCGGGTGCAGGGCACCACAGTAGGATCCTGCTTCAGGAAACCAGTGCAGGAAACCGCTGCAGGAAACTGCTTTAGGCAATCGCTGCTGGAAACAGTTGCAGGTAACCGGTGCAGGAAACTGCTGCAGGAAAACACTTCAGTCAACCAGTGCATGAAACCGCTGCAGGAAACTGCTTCAGGAAAACACTGTAGGAAACCGCTGCTGGAAACCGCTGCAGGAAACCACTGCAGGAAACTGCTTCAGGAAACCGGCGCAGGAAACTGGTGCAGGAAACCGATGCAGTAAACTGCTGAAGGAAACCGGTGGAGGAAACTGCTGCAGGAAAACACTTCAGTCAACCAGTGCATGAAACCGCAGCAGGTAAACGCTGCAGGAAACCAGTGCAGGAAACTGCTGCAGGAAACCGCTGCAGAAAACTGCTGCAGGAAAAAGGTGCAGGTAAATGCTGCAGGAAACCTGTGCAGGAACCTGCTGCAGGAAACCGGTGCAGAAATCCACTGCAGGAAACCGCTGCTGGAAACAGCTGCAGGAAATCGCTGTAGGAAAATGCTGCAGGCAACTGCTGCAGAAAATCAGTGCAGGAAACTACTGCAGTAAACTGCTTCAGTAAACCGGTGCAGAAAACTGCTGCAGGAAACCGCTGCAGAAAACCGCTGCAAGAAACCACTGCAGAAAACTGCTGCAGGAAACTGCTGCAGGCAACAGCTGCAGGAAACGGGTGCAGGAAACCACTGCAGGAAACCACTGCAAGAAACCAGTGCAGGAAACTGCTGTAGGAAATCGCTGCAGGAAAACGCTGCAGGAAACTGCTGCAGGAAAACGCTGCATGAAGACGGTGCAGGAAACTGCTGCAGGAATCGGGTGCAGGGCACCACAGTAGGATCCTGCTTCAGGAAACCAGTGCAGGAAACCGCTGCAGGAAACTGCTTTAGGCAATCGCTGCTGGAAACAGTTGCAGGTAACCGGTGCAGGAAACTGCTGCAGGAAAACACTTCAGTCAACCAGTGCATGAAACCGCTGCAGGTAAATACTGCAGGAAACCAGTGCAGGAAACTGCTGCAGGAACCTGCTGCAGAAAACTGCTGCCGGAAAACGGTGCAGGAAAATGCTGCAGGAAACCTGTGCAGGAACCTGCTGCAGGAAACCGGTGCAGAAATCCACTGCAGGAAACCGCTGCAGGAAAACGCTGCCGGAAACTGCTGCAGGAAACCGGTGCAGGAAAATGCTGCAGGTAACTGCTGCAGGAAACCAGTGCAAGAAACTACTGCAGGAAACTGCTTCAGTAAACCGGTGCAGGAAACTGCTGCAGTAAAACGCTGCAGGCAACTGCTTCAGGAAACCAGTGCAGGAAATGCTGCAGGAAACGCTGCAGGATACTGCTGCAGGACACCACAGCAGAAAACTGCTGCAGGAAACTGCTTCAGGAAACCGGTGCAGGAAACCGCTGCTGGAAACTGCTGCAGGAAAACACTTCAGGAAACTGCTGCAGGAAATCAGTGCAGGAAACTACTGCAGTAAACTGCTTCAGTAAACCGGTGCAGAAAACTGCTGCAGGAAACCGCTGCAGAAAACCACTGCAAGAAACTGCTGCAGAAAACAGCTGCAGGAAACGGGTGCAGGAAACCACTGCAGGAAAGCTCTGCAGGACACCGCTGCAGGAAACCGGTGCAGGGAACTGCTGCAGGAAACCACTGCAGGCACCTGCTGCAGGAAATCACTGCAGGAAAATGCTGCAGGCACCTGCTGCAGGAAACTGCTTCAGGGAACCGGCGCAGGGAACTGGTTCAGGAAACCGGTGCAGGAAATTGCTGCAGGAAAACGCTGCAGGAAACCGGTGAGGGAAACTGCTGCAGGAAACCAGTGCAGGAAAACGCTACAGGAAACTACTGCAGAAAACTTCTGCTGGAAAACGTTGCAGGAATGCGGTGCAGGAAACTACTGCAGGAAACTGCTGCAGGAAAATGCTGCAGGAAACCACTGCAAGAAACCTGTGCAGTAAACTGCTGCAGGAAACCAGTGCAGGAAAACGCTACAGGAAACTACTGCAGAAAACTTCTGCTGGAAACCGTTGCAGGAATCCGGTGCAGGAAACCTCTGCAAGAAACCGGTGCAGGAAACTGCTGCAGGAAATCGCTGCCGGAAAACGCTGCAGGAAACTGCTGCAGGAAAACGCTGCATGAAGACGGTGCAGGAAACTGGTGCAGGAATCGGGTGCAGGGAACAACAGTAGGAAACTGCTTCAGGAAACCAGTGCAGGAAACTGCTGCAGGAAACTGCTTTAGGAAACCGCTGCTGGAAACAGTTGCAGGTAACCGGTGCAGGAAAATGCTGCAGGAAAGTGGTACAGGAAAACACTTCAGGCAACCAGTGCATGAAACCGCTGCAGGTAAATACTGCAGGAAACCAGTGCAGGAAACCGCTGCAGGAAACTCCCGCAGGAAAACGCTGCAGGAAAACGGTACAGGAAACCACTTAAGAAACCCGGTGGAGGAAAACGGTGCAGGAAACTGCTGCAGGAAACCAGTGCAGGAAACCGCTGCAGTAGACCACTGCAGGAAAACACTGCATGAAACCGGTGCAGGAAACTGCTGCAAGAAGACACTGCAGGCAACTGTTGCAGGAAACCGGTGCAGGAAACAGCTGCAGAAAACTGCTGCAGGAAAACACTGCATGAAACCGGTGCAGGAAACTGCTGCAGTAAACCGCTGCAGGAAAACGCTGCAGGAAACTGCTGCAGGAAAACGCTGCATGAAGACGGTGCAGGAAACTGGTGCAGGAATCGGGTGCAGGGCACCACAGTAGGATCCTGCTTCAGGAAACCAGTGCAGGAAACCGCTGCAGGAAACTGCTTTAGGCAATCGCTGCTGGAAACAGTTGCAGGTAACTGGTGCAGGAAAGTGCTTCAGCAAACTGGTGCAGGAAACTGCTGCAGTAAACCGCTGCAGGAAACTGCTTCAGGAAACCGGTGCAGGAAACCGCTGCTGGAAACTGCTGCAGGAAAACACTGCAGGAAATGCTGCAGGAAAATGCCGCAGGAAACCGCTGAAGGAAACCGGTGGAGGAAAACGGTGCAGGAAACTGCTGCAGGAAACCAGTTGGGGAAACCGCTGCACTAGACCGCTGCAGGAAAACACTGCATGAAACTGGTGCAGGAAATCGCTGCAGGAAACTGATGCAGGAACCCAGTGCAGGAAACTGCTGCAGGAAAATGCTGCAGGCAACTGTTGCAAGAAACCGGTGCAGGAAACTGCTGCAGTAAACCGCTGCAGGAAACTGCTTCAGGAAACCGGTGCAGGAAACCGCTGCTGGAAACTGCTGCAGGAAAACACTGCAGGAAACGCTGCAGGAAACTGCTTCAGGAAACTGCTGCTGGAAACAGCTGCAGGAAACCGCTGCAGGAAACTGCTGCAGGAAAATGCTTCAGGAAACTGCTGCAGGAAATCAGTGCAGGAAACCGCTGCAGGAAATTGCTTCAGGAAACCGCTGCTGGAAACAGCTGCAGGAAACCGGTGCAGAAAAACGCTGCAAGAAACTGCTGCAGGAAAACGCTTCAGGAAACTGCTGCAGGAAACCGGTGCAGGAAACCGCTGCAGGAAACCACTGCAGTACAATGCTGCATGAAGACTGTGCAGGAAACTGGGGCAGGAAACCGGTGCAGGGAACCACAGTAGGAAACCGCTGCAGGAAACCGCTGCAGGAAACTGCTTCGGGAATCCGCTGCTGGAAACACCTGCAGGAAAACGCTGCAGGAAACTGCTTCAGGAAAACACTGCAGGAAACCACTGCTGGAAACCGCTGCAGGAAACTGGTGCAGGAAACCGATGCAGTAAACCGCTGAAGGAAACCGGTGGAGGAAAACGGTGCAGGAAACTGCTGCAGAAAACTGCTGCAGGAAAGCAGTACAGGAAAATGCTGCAGGAAACCACTGCAAGAAACCGGTGCAGGAAACAAGTGCAGAAAACTGCTGCAGGAAACCGGTGTAGGAAACTGCTGCAGGAAACCACTGCAGGAAACTGCTTCAGGAAAACACTGTAGGAAACCGCTGCTGGAAACCGCTGCAGGAAACCACTGCAGGAAACTGCTGCAGGAAACCTGTGCAGGAACCTGCTGCAGGAAACCGGTGCAGAAATCCACTGCAGGAAACTGCTGCAGGAAAACACTGCTGGCAACTGCTGCAGGAAAACGCTGCAAGAAACTGCTGCAGGAAACCGCTGCAGGAAAATGCTGCAGGTAACTGCTGCAGGGAACCAGTGCAGGAAACTACTGCAGGAAACTGCTTCAGTAAACCGGTGCAGGAAACTGCTGCAGTAAATCGCTGCAGGAAACGCTGCAGGAAACTGCTGCAGGAAACCACAGCAGAAAACTGCTGCAGGAAAACGGTGCAGGAAAACGCTGCCGGAAACTGGTGCAGGAAACTGCTGCAGGAAACCGGTGCAGGAAACCGGTGCAGGAAACCGCTGCAGGAAACCGCTGCAGGAAACCGCTGCAGAAAAACACTGCAGTAAAAGGCGGCAGGAAACTGCTTTAGGAAACCGCTACAGGAATCCGGTGCAGGAAAATGCTGCAGGAAACCGCTGCAGGAAACCGCTGCAGGAAAGTGGTGCAGGAAACTGCTTCAGGAAAACGCTGCAGGAAACCAGTGCAGGAAAACGCTGCAGGAAACCGGTGCAGGAAAATGGTGCTGGAAACTGCTGCAGTAAACCACAGCAGGAAACTGCTTCAGGAAAACGCTGCATGAAGACGGTGCAGGAAACTGGTGCAGGAAACCGGTACAGGCAACCGGTGCAGGAAACTGCTGCAGGAAATCGCTGCAGGAAACTGCTGCATGAAGACCATGTAGGAAACTGGGGCAGGAAACCGGTGCAGGGAACCACAGTCGGAAACTGCTTCAGGAAACTGGTGCAGGAAAACACTTCAGTCAACCAGTGCATGAAACCGCTGCAGGTAAATGCTGCAGGAAACCACTGCAGAAAACAGCTGCAGGAAACCTGTGCAGGAACCTGCTGCAGGAAACCGGTGCAGAAAAATCCACTGCAGGAAACCGCTGCAGGAAAACGCTGCTGGCAACTGCTGCAGGAAACCGGTGCAGGAAAATGCTGCAGGTAACTGCTGCAGGAAACCAGTGCAGGAAACTACTGCAGGAAACTGCTTCAGTAAACCGGTGCAGGAAACTGCTGCAGTAAATCGCTGCAGGCAACTGCTTCAGGAAACCAGTGCAGGAAACTGCTTCTGGAAACTGCTGCAGGAAAACACTGCAGGAAACTGCTGCAGGAAACCACAGCAGAAAACTGCTGCAGGAAAATGGTGCAGGAAAACGCTGCAGGGAACCGCTGCAGGAAAATGCTGCAGGAAAATGCATCAGGAAACTGCTGCAGGAAAGCAGTGCAGGAAACCACTGCAGGAAATTGCTTCAGGAAACCGCTGCAGGAAACCAGTGCAGAAAAACGCTGCAAGAAACTGCTGCAGGAAAACGCTTCAGGAAACTGCTGCAGGAAACCGGTGCAGGAAACCGCTGCAGGAAATTGCTTCTGGAAACCGCTGCTGGAAACAGCTGCAGGAAACGGGTGCAGAAAAACGCTGCAGGAAAACGCTGCAAGAAACTGCTGCAGGAAAACGCTTCAGGAAACTGCTGCAGGAAACCGGTGCAGGAAACCGCTGCAGGAAAACACTGTAGGAAACCGCTGCTGGAAACCGCTGCAGGAAACCACTGCAGGAAACTGCTTCAGGAAACCGGCGCAGAAAACTGGTGCAGGAAACCAATGCAGTAAACCGCTGAAGGAAACCGGTGGAGGAAAACGGTGCAGGAAACTGCTGCAGGAAAACGCTACAGGAAACTGCTGCAGGAATCCAATGCAGGAAACTTCTGCAGGAAACCGGTGCACGAAACCGCTGCATGGAACCACTGCAGAAAACTGCTACAGGAAAGCAGTGCAGGAAACTGCTGCAGGAAATCGTGCATGAAGACGGTGCAGGAAACTGGTGCAGGAATCCGGTGCAGGAAACCGGTGCAGGAAAGTGCTGCAGGAAATGCTGCATGAAGACTGTGCAGGAAACTGGTGCAAGAAACCGGTGCAGGGAACCACGGTAGGAAACTGCTTCAGGAAACCAGTGCAGGAAACCACTGCAGGAAACTGCATTAGGAAACTGCTACAGGAATCCGGTGCAGGAAAATGCTGCAGGAAACCGCTGCAGGAAACTGCTGCAGGAAACTGCTGCAGAAAAACGCTTCAGGAAAATGCTGCAGGAAAATGCTGCAGGATACCGGTGCAGGAAAATGGTGCAGGAAACTGCTGCAGGAAACCACGGCAGGAAACTGCTTCAGGAAAACGCTGCATGAAGACGGTGCAGGAAACTGGTGCAGGAAACCGTTGAAGGAAACCGGTGCTGGAAACTGCTGCATGAAACTGCTGCATCAAGACCGTGCAGGAAACTGGTGCAGGAAACCGGTGCAGGAAACCGCTGCAGGAAACTGCTTCAGGAAAACACTTCAGTCAACCAGTGCATGAAACCGCTACAGGTAAACGCTGCAGGAAACCAGTGCAGGAAACTGCTGCTGGAAACCTGTGCAGGAACCTGCTTCAGGAAACCGCTGCAGGAAACTGCTTCAGGAAAACACTTCAGTCAACCAGTGCAGGAAACCGCTGCAGAAAACTGCTGCAGGAAACCGCTGCAGAAAACTGCTGCAGGAAACCTGTGCAGGAACCTGCTGCAGGAAACCGGTGCAGAAATCCCCTGCAGGAAACCGCTGCAGGAAAACGCTGCTGGCAACTGCTGCAGGAAACCGCTGCAGGAAAATGCTGCAGGCAACTGCTGCAGGAAATCAGTGCAGGAAACTACTACAGTAAACTGCTTCAGTAAACCGGTGCAGAAAACTGCTGCCGGAAACCGCTGCAGAAAACTGCTGCAGGAAACTACTGCCGGAAACTGCTGCAGGCAACTGCTACAGGAAACGGGTGCAGGAATCCACTGCAGGAAAACTCTGCAGGACACCGCTGCAGGAAACCGGTGCAGGGAACTGCTGCAGGAAACCACTGCAGGAAACTGCTGCAGGAAATCACTGCAGGCACCTGCTGCAGGAAACTGCTTCAGGGAACCGGCGCAGGGAACTGGTTCAGGAAACCGGTGCAGGAAATTGCTGCAGGAAAATGCTGCAGGAAACCGGTGAGGGAAACTGCTGCAGGAAACCAGTGCAAAAAAACGCTACAGGAAACTATGGCAGAAAACTTCTGCTGGTAACCGTTGCAGGAATCCAGTGCAGGAAACTTCTGCAGGAAACTGCTGCAGGAAAATGCTGCAGGAAACCACTGCAAGAAACCAGTGCAGGAAACTGCTGCAGGAAATCGCTGCAGGAAAACGCTGCAGGAAACTGCTGCAGGAAAACGCTGCATGAAGACGGTGCAGGAAACTGCTGCAGGAATCGGGTGCAGGGCACCACAGTAGGATCCTGCTTCAGGAAACCAGTGCAGGAAACCGCTGCAGGAAACTGCTTTAGACAATCGCTGCTGGAAACAGTTGCAGGTAACCGCTGCAGGAAACTGCTGCAGGAAAACACTTCAGTCAACCAGTGCATGAAACCGCTGCAGGTAAACGCTGCAGGAAACCAGTGCAGGAAACTGCTGCAGGAACCTGCTGCAGAAAACTGCTGCCGGAAAACGGTGCAGGAAAATGCTGCAGGAAACCTGTGCAGGAACCTGCTGCAGGAAACCGGTGCAGAAATCCACTGCAGGAAACCGCTGCAGGAAAACGCTGCCGGAAACTGCTGCAGGAAACCGGTGCAGGAAAATGCTGCAGGTAACTGCTGCAGGAAACCAGTGCAAGAAACTACTGCAGGAAACTGCTTCAGTAAACCGGTGCAGGAAACTGCTGCAGTAAAACGCTGCAGGCAACTGCTTCAGGAAAACGGCGCAGAAAACTGGTGCAGGAAACCGATGCAGTAAACTTCTGCAGGACACCACAGCAGAAAACTGCTGCAGGAAACTGCTTCAGGAAACCGGTGCAGGAAACCGCTGCTGGAAACTGCTGCAGGAAAACACTGCAGGAAACGCTGCAGGAAACTGCTTCAGGAAATCGCTGCTGGAAACAGCTGCAGGAAACCGCTGCAGGGAACTGCTGCAGGAAAATGCTTCAGGAAACTGCTGCAGGAAACCGGTGCAGGAAACCGCTGCAGGAAACTGCTTCAGGAAACCACTGCTGGAAACTGCTGCAGGAAACCGGTGCAGAAAAACGCTGCAGGAGGACACGGCAAGAAACTGCTGCAGGAAAACACATCAGGAAACTGATGCAGGAAACCGGTGCAGGAAACCACTGCAGGAAACTGGAGCAGGAAACTGCTGCAGGAAACCACTGCAGGAAACTGCTTCAGGAAAACACTGTAGGAAACCACTGCTGGAAACCGCTGCAGGAAACCACTGCAGGAAACTGCTTCAGGAAACGGGCGCAGGAAACTGGTGCAGGAAACCGATGCAGTAAACCGCTGAAGGAAACCGGTGGAGGAAAACGGTGCAGGAAACCTCTGCAGGAAACCAGTGCAGGAAAACGCTACAGGAAACTGCTGCAGGAAACTTCTGCAGGAATCCAGTGCAGGAAACCTCTGCAGGAAACTGCTGCTGGAAACTGCTGCAGGAAAACACTTCAGTCAACCAGTACATGAAACCGCAGCAGGTAAACGCTGCAGGAAACCAGTGCAGGAAACTGCTGCAGGAAACCGCTGCAGAAAACTGCTGCAGGAAAACGGTGCAGGTAAATGCTGCAGGAAACCTGTGCAGGAACCTGCTGCAGGAAACCGGTGCAGAAATCCACTGCAGGAAACCGCTGCTGGAAACAGCTGCAGGAAATCGCTGTAGGAAAATGCTGCAGGCAACTGCTGCAGGAAATCAGTGCAGGAAACTACTGCAGTAAACTGCTTCAGTAAACCGGTGCAGAAAACTGCTGCAGGAAACCGCTGCAGAAAACCGCTGCAAGAAACCACTGCAGAAAACTGCTGCAGGAAACTGCTGCAGGCAACAGCTGCAGGAAACGGGTGCAGGAAACCACTGCAGGAAACCACTGCAAGAAACCAGTGCAGGAAACTGCTGCAGGAAATCGCTGCAGGAAAACGCTGCAGGAAACTGCTGCAGGAAAACGCTGCATGAAGACGGTGCAGGAAACTGCTGCAGGAATCGGGTGCAGGGCACCACAGTAGGATCCTGCTTCAGGAAACCAGTGCAGGAAACCGCTGCAGGAAACTGCTTTAGGCAATCGCTGCTGGAAACAGTTGCAGGTAACCGGTGCAGGAAACTGCTGCAGGAAAACACTTCAGTCAACCAGTGCATGAAACCGCTGCAGGAAACTGCTTCAGGAAAACACTGTAGGAAACCGCTGCTGGAAACCGCTGCAGGAAACCACTGCAGGAAACTGCTTCAGGAAACCGGCGCAGGAAACTGGTGCAGGAAACCGATGCAGTAAACTGCTGAAGGAAACCGGTGGAGGAAACTGCTGCAGGAAAACACTTCAGTCAACCAGTGCATGAAACCGCAGCAGGTAAACGCTGCAGGAAACCAGTGCAGGAAACTGCTGCAGGAAACCGCTGCAGAAAACTGCTGCAGGAAAATGGTGCAGGTAAATGCTGCAGGAAACCTGTGCAGGAACCTGCTGCAGGAAACCGGTGCAGAAATCCACTGCAGGAAACCGCTGCTGGAAACAGCTGCAGGAAATCGCTGTAGGAAAATGCTGCAGGCAACTGCTGCAGAAAATCAGTGCAGGAAACTACTGCAGTAAACTGCTTCAGTAAACCGGTGCAGAAAACTGCTGCAGGAAACCGCTGCAGAAAACCGCTGCAAGAAACCACTGCAGAAAACTGCTGCAGGAAACTGCTGCAGGCAACAGCTGCAGGAAACGGGTGCAGGAAACCACTGCAGGAAACCACTGCAAGAAACCAGTGCAGGAAACTGCTGTAGGAAATCGCTGCAGGAAAACGCTGCAGGAAACTGCTGCAGGAAAACGCTGCATGAAGACGGTGCAGGAAACTGCTGCAGGAATCGGGTGCAGGGCACCACAGTAGGATCCTGCTTCAGGAAACCAGTGCAGGAAACCGCTGCAGGAAACTGCTTTAGGCAATCGCTGCGGGAAACAGTTGCAGGTAACCGGTGCAGGAAACTGCTGCAGGAAAACACTTCAGTCAACCAGTGCATGAAACCGCTGCAGGTAAACGCTGCAGGAAACCAGTGCAGGAAACTGCTGCAGGAACCTGCTGCAGAAAACTGCTGCCGGAAAACGGTGCAGGAAAATGCTGCAGGAAACCTGTGCAGGAACCTGCTGCAGGAAACCGGTGCAGAAATCCACTGCAGGAAACCGCTGCAGGAAAACGCTGCCGGAAACTGCTGCAGGAAACCGGTGCAGGAAAATGCTGCAGGTAACTGCTGCAGGAAACCAGTGCAAGAAACTACTGCAGGAAACTGCTTCAGTAAACCGGTGCAGGAAACTGCTGCAGTAAAACGCTGCAGGCAACTGCTTCAGGAAACCAGTGCAGGAAATGCTGCAGGAAACGCTGCAGGATACTGCTGCAGGACACCACAGCAGAAAACTGCTGCAGGAAACTGCTTCAGGAAACCGGTGCAGGAAACCGCTGCTGGAAACTGCTGCAGGAAAACACTTCAGGAAACTGCTGCAGGAAATCAGTGCAGGAAACTACTGCAGTAAACTGCTTCAGTAAACCGGTGCAGAAAACTGCTGCAGGAAACCGCTGCAGAAAACCACTGCAAGAAACTGCTGCAGAAAACAGCTGCAGGAAACGGGTGCAGGAAACCACTGCAGGAAAGCTCTGCAGGACACCGCTGCAGGAAACCGGTGCAGGGAACTGCTGCAGGAAACCACTGCAGGCACCTGCTGCAGGAAATCACTGCAGGAAAATGCTGCAGGCACCTGCTGCAGGAAACTGCTTCAGGGAACCGGCGCAGGGAACTGGTTCAGGAAACCGGTGCAGGAAATTGCTGCAGGAAAACGCTGCAGGAAACCGGTGAGGGAAACTGCTGCAGGAAACCAGTGCAGGAAAACGCTACAGGAAACTACTGCAGAAAACTTCTGCTGGAAAACGTTGCAGGAATGCGGTGCAGGAAACTACTGCAGGAAACTGCTGCAGGAAAATGCTGCAGGAAACCACTGCAAGAAACCTGTGCAGAAAACTGCTGCAGGAAACCAGTGCAGGAAAACGCTACAGGAAACTACTGCAGAAAACTTCTGCTGGAAACCGTTGCAGGAATCCGGTGCAGGAAACCTCTGCAAGAAACCGGTGCAGGAAACTGCTGCAGGAAATCGCTGCCGGAAAACGCTGCAGGAAACTGCTGCAGGAAAACGCTGCATGAAGACGGTGCAGGAAACTGGTGCAGGAATCGGGTGCAGGGAACAACAGTAGGAAACTGCTTCAGGAAACCAGTGCAGGAAACTGCTGCAGGAAACTGCTTTAGGAAACCGCTGCTGGAAACAGTTGCAGGTAACCGGTGCAGGAAAATGCTGCAGGAAAGTGGTACAGGAAAACACTTCAGGCAACCAGTGCATGAAACTGCTGCAGGTAAATACTGCAGGAAACCAGTGCAGGAAACCGCTGCAGGAAACTCCCGCAGGAAAACGCTGCAGGAAAACGGTACAGGAAACCACTTAAGAAACCCGGTGGAGGAAAACGGTGCAGGAAACTGCTGCAGGAAACCAGTGCAGGAAACCGCTGCAGTAGACCACTGCAGGAAAACACTGCATGAAACCGGTGCAGGAAACTGCTGCAAGAAGACACTGCAGGCAACTGTTGCAGGAAACCGGTGCAGGAAACAGCTGCAGAAAACTGCTGCAGGAAAACACTGCATGAAACCGGTGCAGGAAACTGCTGCAGTAAACCGCTGCAGGAAAACGCTGCAGGAAACTGCTGCAGGAAAACGCTGCATGAAGACGGTGCAGGAAACTGGTGCAGGAATCGGGTGCAGGGCACCACAGTAGGATCCTGCTTCAGGAAACCAGTGCAGGAAACCGCTGCAGGAAACTGCTTTAGGCAATCGCTGCTGGAAACAGTTGCAGGTAACTGGTGCAGGAAAGTGCTTCAGCAAACTGGTGCAGGAAACTGCTGCAGTAAACCGCTGCAGGAAACTGCTTCAGGAAACCGGTGCAGGAAACCGCTGCTGGAAACTGCTGCAGGAAAACACTGCAGGAAATGCTGCAGGAAAATGCCGCAGGAAACCGCTGAAGGAAACCGGTGGAGGAAAACGGTGCAGGAAACTGCTGCAGGAAACCAGTTGGGGAAACCGCTGCACTAGACCGCTGCAGGAAAACACTGCATGAAACTGGTGCAGGAAATCGCTGCAGGAAACTGATGCAGGAACCCAGTGCAGGAAACTGCTGCAGGAAAATGCTGCAGGCAACTGTTGCAAGAAACCGGTGCAGGAAACTGCTGCAGTAAACCGCTGCAGGAAACTGCTTCAGGAAACCGGTGCAGGAAACCGCTGCTGGAAACTGCTGCAGGAAAACACTGCAGGAAACGCTGCAGGAAACTGCTTCAGGAAACTGCTGCTGGAAACAGCTGCAGGAAACCGCTGCAGGAAACTGCTGCAGGAAAATGCTTCAGGAAACTGCTGCAGGAAATCAGTGCAGGAAACCGCTGCAGGAAATTGCTTCAGGAAACCGCTGCTGGAAACAGCTGCAGGAAACCGGTGCAGAAAAACGCTGCAAGAAACTGCTGCAGGAAAACGCTTCAGGAAACTGCTGCAGGAAACCGGTGCAGGAAACCGCTGCAGGAAACCACTGCAGTACAATGCTGCATGAAGACTGTGCAGGAAACTGGGGCAGGAAACCGGTGCAGGGAACCACAGTAGGAAACCGCTGCAGGAAACCGCTGCAGGAAACTGCTTCGGGAATCCGCTGCTGGAAACACCTGCAGGAAAACGCTGCAGGAAACTGCTTCAGGAAAACACTGCAGGAAACCACTGCTGGAAACCGCTGCAGGAAACTGGTGCAGGAAACCGATGCAGTAAACCGCTGAAGGAAACCGGTGGAGGAAAACGGTGCAGGAAACTGCTGCAGAAAACTGCTGCAGGAAAGCAGTACAGGAAAATGCTGCAGGAAACCACTGCAAGAAACCGGTGCAGGAAACAAGTGCAGAAAACTGCTGCAGGAAACCGGTGTAGGAAACTGCTGCAGGAAACCACTGCAGGAAACTGCTTCAGGAAAACACTGTAGGAAACCGCTGCTGGAAACCGCTGCAGGAAACCACTGCAGGAAACTGCTGCAGGAAACCTGTGCAGGAACCTGCTGCAGGAAACCGGTGCAGAAATCCACTGCAGGAAACTGCTGCAGGAAAACACTGCTGGCAACTGCTGCAGGAAAACGCTGCAAGAAACTGCTGCAGGAAACCGCTGCAGGAAAATGCTGCAGGTAACTGCTGCAGGGAACCAGTGCAGGAAACTACTGCAGGAAACTGCTTCAGTAAACCGGTGCAGGAAACTGCTGCAGTAAATCGCTGCAGGAAACGCTGCAGGAAACTGCTGCAGGAAACCACAGCAGAAAACTGCTGCAGGAAAACGGTGCAGGAAAACGCTGCCGGAAACTGGTGCAGGAAACTGCTGCAGGAAACCGGTGCAGGAAACCGGTGCAGGAAACCGCTGCAGGAAACCGCTGCAGGAAACCGCTGCAGAAAAACACTGCAGTAAAAGGCGGCAGGAAACTGCTTTAGGAAACCGCTACAGGAATCCGGTGCAGGAAAATGCTGCAGGAAACCGCTGCAGGAAACCGCTGCAGGAAAGTGGTGCAGGAAACTGCTTCAGGAAAACGCTGCAGGAAACCAGTGCAGGAAAACGCTGCAGGAAACCGGTGCAGGAAAATGGTGCTGGAAACTGCTGCAGTAAACCACAGCAGGAAACTGCTTCAGGAAAACGCTGCATGAAGACGGTGCAGGAAACTGGTGCAGGAAACCGGTACAGGCAACCGGTGCAGGAAACTGCTGCAGGAAATCGCTGCAGGAAACTGCTGCATGAAGACCATGTAGGAAACTGGGGCAGGAAACCGGTGCAGGGAACCACAGTCGGAAACTGCTTCAGGAAACTGGTGCAGGAAAACACTTCAGTCAACCAGTGCATGAAACCGCTGCAGGTAAATGCTGCAGGAAACCACTGCAGAAAACAGCTGCAGGAAACCTGTGCAGGAACCTGCTGCAGGAAACCGGTGCAGAAAAATCCACTGCAGGAAACCGCTGCAGGAAAACGCTGCTGGCAACTGCTGCAGGAAACCGGTGCAGGAAAATGCTGCAGGTAACTGCTGCAGGAAACCAGTGCAGGAAACTACTGCAGGAAACTGCTTCAGTAAACCGGTGCAGGAAACTGCTGCAGTAAATCGCTGCAGGCAACTGCTTCAGGAAACCAGTGCAGGAAACTGCTTCTGGAAACTGCTGCAGGAAAACACTGCAGGAAACTGCTGCAGGAAACCACAGCAGAAAACTGCTGCAGGAAAATGGTGCAGGAAAACGCTGCAGGGAACCGCTGCAGGAAAATGCTGCAGGAAAATGCATCAGGAAACTGCTGCAGGAAAGCAGTGCAGGAAACCGCTGCAGGAAATTGCTTCAGGAAACCGCTGCAGGAAACCAGTGCAGAAAAACGCTGCAAGAAACTGCTGCAGGAAAACGCTTCAGGAAACTGCTGCAGGAAACCGGTGCAGGAAACCGCTGCAGGAAATTGCTTCTGGAAACCGCTGCTGGAAACAGCTGCAGGAAACGGGTGCAGAAAAACGCTGCAGGAAAACGCTGCAAGAAACTGCTGCAGGAAAACGCTTCAGGAAACTGCTGCAGGAAACCGGTGCAGGAAACCGCTGCAGGAAAACACTGTAGGAAACCGCTGCTGGAAACCGCTGCAGGAAACCACTGCAGGAAACTGCTTCAGGAAACCGGCGCAGAAAACTGGTGCAGGAAACCAATGCAGTAAACCGCTGAAGGAAACCGGTGGAGGAAAACGGTGCAGGAAACTGCTGCAGGAAAACGCTACAGGAAACTGCTGCAGGAATCCAATGCAGGAAACTTCTGCAGGAAACCGGTGCACGAAACCGCTGCATGGAACCACTGCAGAAAACTGCTACAGGAAAGCAGTGCAGGAAACTGCTGCAGGAAATCGTGCATGAAGACGGTGCAGGAAACTGGTGCAGGAATCCGGTGCAGGAAACCGGTGCAGGAAAGTGCTGCAGGAAATGCTGCATGAAGACTGTGCAGGAAACTGGTGCAAGAAACCGGTGCAGGGAACCACGGTAGGAAACTGCTTCAGGAAACCAGTGCAGGAAACCACTGCAGGAAACTGCATTAGGAAACTGCTACAGGAATCCGGTGCAGGAAAATGCTGCAGGAAACCGCTGCAGGAAACTGCTGCAGGAAACTGCTGCAGAAAAACGCTTCAGGAAAATGCTGCAGGAAAATGCTGCAGGATACCGGTGCAGGAAAATGGTGCAGGAAACTGCTGCAGGAAACCACGGCAGGAAACTGCTTCAGGAAAACGCTGCATGAAGACGGTGCAGGAAACTGGTGCAGGAAACCGTTGAAGGAAACCGGTGCTGGAAACTGCTGCATGAAACTGCTGCATCAAGACCGTGCAGGAAACTGGTGCAGGAAACCGGTGCAGGAAACCGCTGCAGGAAACTGCTTCAGGAAAACACTTCAGTCAACCAGTGCATGAAACCGCTACAGGTAAACGCTGCAGGAAACCAGTGCAGGAAACTGCTGCTGGAAACCTGTGCAGGAACCTGCTGCAGGAAACCGCTGCAGGAAACTGCTTCAGGAAAACACTTCAGTCAACCAGTGCAGGAAACCGCTGCAGAAAACTGCTGCAGGAAACCGCTGCAGAAAACTGCTGCAGGAAACCTGTGCAGGATCCTGCTGCAGGAAACCGGTGCAGAAATCCCCTGCAGGAAACCGCTGCAGGAAAACGCTGCTGGCAACTGCTGCAGGAAAACACTGCAGCAAACTGCTGCAGGAAATCGGGGCAGGAAAATGCTGCAGGTAACTGCTGCAGGAAAGCAGTGCAGGAAACCGCTGCAGGAAATTGCTTCAGGAAACCGCTGCTGGAAACAGCTGCAGAAAACCGGTGCAGAAAAACGATGCAAGAAACTGCTGCAGGAAAACGCTTCAGGAAACTGCTGCAGGAAACCGGTGCAGGAAACCACTGCAGTAAAATGCTGTGCAGGAAACTGGGGCAGGAAACCGGTGCAGGGAACCACAGTAGGAAACCGCTGCAGGAAACCGCTGCAGGAAACTGCTTCGGGAATCCACTGCTGGAAACACCTGCAGGAAAACGCTGCAGGAAACTGCTTCAGGAAAACACTGTAGGAAACCACTGCTGGAAACCGCTGCAGGAAACTGGTGCAGGAAACCGATGCAGTAAACCGCTGAAGGAAACCGGTGGAGGAAAACGGTGCAGGAAACTGCTGCAGAAAACTGCTGCAGGAAAGCAGTGCAGGAAAATGCTGCAGGAAACCACTGCAAGAAACTGGTGCAGGAAACAATTGCAGGAAACTGCTGCAGGAAACCGGTGCAGGAAACCGCTGCAGGAAACCACTGCAGGAAACTGCTTCAGGAAAACACTGTAGGAAACCGCTGCTGGAAACCGCTGCAGGAAACCACTGCAGGAAACTGCTTCAGGAAACCGGCGCAGGAAACTGGTGCAGGAAACCGATGCAGTAAACTGCTGAAGGAAACCTGTGGAGGAAAACGGTGCAGGTAACTCCTGCAGGAAACCAGTGCAGGAAAACGCTACAGGAAACTGCTTCAGGAAACCAGTGCAGGAAACTGCTGCAGGAAATTGCTTTAAGAAATCGCTACAGGAATCCGGTTCAGGAAAATGCTGCAGGAAACCGCTGCAGGAAACTGCTGCAGGAAAGTGGTGCAGGAAACTGCTGCAGGAAAACGCTGCAGGAAAATGGTGCAGGAAACTGCTGCAGGAAACCACAGCAGGAAACTGCTTCAGGAAAACGCTGCATGAAGACGGTGCAGGAAAACGGTGCAGGAAACCATTGAAGGAAACTGCTGCAGGAAATCGCTGCAAGAAACTGCTGCATGAAGACCGTGCAGGAAACTGGGGCAGGAAACCGGTGCAGGAAATCGCTGCAGGAAACTGCTGCATGAAGACCGTGCAGGAAACCGGTGCAGGAAACCGCTGCAGGAAACTGCTGCAGGAAATCACTTCAGTCAACCATTGCATGAAACCGTTGCAGGTAAATGCTGCAGGAAACCAGTGCAGGAAACTGCTGCAGGAAACCGCTGCAGAAAACTGCTGCAGGAAACCTGTGCAGGAACCTGCTGCAGGAAACCGGTGCAGAAATCCACTGCAGGAAACCGCTGCAGGAAAACACTGCTGGCAACTGCTGCAGGAAAACGCTGCAAGAAACTGCTGCAGGAAACCGGTGCAGGAAAATGCTGCAGGTAACTGCTGCAGGAAACCAGTGCAGGAAACTACTGCAGGAAACTGCTTCAGTAAACCGGTGCAGGAAACTGCTGCAGTAAATCGCTGCAGAAAACTGCTTCAGGAAACCAGTGCAAGAAACTGCTTCTGGAAACTGCTGCAGTAAATCGCTGCAGGAAACGCTGCAGGAAACTGCTGCAGGAAACCACAGCAGAAAACTGCTGCAGGAAAACGGTGCAGGAAAACGCTGTTGGACACTGGTGCAGGAAACTGCTGCAGGAAACTGCTGCAGGAAACCGTTGCAGGAAACCGATGCAGGAAAACGCTGCAGGAAAACACTTCAGGCAACCAGTACAGGAAACTGCTGCAGGAAATTGCTTTAAGAAATCGCTACAGGAATCCGGTTCAGGAAAATGCTGCAGGAAACCGCTGCAGGAAACTGCTGCAGGAAAGTGGTGCAGGAAACTGCTGCAGGAAACCAGTGCAGAAAAACGATGCAGGAAACCAGTGCAGGAAAACGCTGCAGGAAACCGGTGCAGGAAAATGGTGCAGGAAACTGCTGCAGTAAACCACGGCAGGAAACTGCTTCAGGAAAACGCTGCATGAAGACGGTGCAGGAAACTGGTGCAGGAAACCGGTACAGGAAACCGGTGCAGGAATCTGCTGCAGGAAATCGCTGCAGGAAACTGCTGCATGAATACCATGTAGGAAACTGGGGCAGGAAACCGGTGCAGGGAACCACAGTCGGAAACTGCTTCAGTCAACCAGTGCATGAAACCGCTGCAGGTAAATGCTGCAGGAAACCACTGCAGAAAACTGCTGCAGGAAACCTGTGCAGGAACCTGCTGCAGGAAACCGGTGCAGAGATCCACTGCAGGAAACCGCTGCAGGAAAACGCTGCTGGCAACTGCTGCAGGAAACCGGTGCAGGAAAATGCTGCAGGTAACTGCTGCAGGAAACCAGTGCAGTAAACTACTGCAGGAAACTGCTTCAGTAAACCGGTGCAGGAAACTGCTGCAGTAAATCACTGCAGGCAACTGCTTCAGGAAACCAGTGCAGGAAACTGCTTCTGGGGAACTGTTGCAGGAAAACACTGCAGGAAACTGCTGCAGGAAACCACAGCAGAAAACTGCTGCAGGAAAATGGTGCAGGAAAACGCTGCAGGGAACCGCTGCAGGAAAATGCTGCAGGAAAATGCATCAGGAAACTGCTGCAGGAAAGCAGTGCGGGAAACGGCTGCAGGAAATTGCTTCAGGAAACCGCTGCTGGAAACAGCTGCAGGAAACCGGTGCAGAAAAACGCTGCAAGAAACTGCTGCAGGAAAATGCTTCAGGACACTGCTGCAGGAAACCGGTGCAGGAAACCGCTGCAGGAAATTGCTTCAGGAAACCGCTGCTGGAAACAGCTGCAGGAAACGGGTGCAGAAAAACGCTGCAGGAAAACGCTGCAAGAAACTGCTGCAGGAAAACGCTTCAGGAAACTGCTGCAGGAAACCGGTGCAGGAAACCGCTGCAGGAAACTGGTGCAGGAAACAGCTGCAGGAAAACACTGTAGGAAACCGCTGCTGGAAACCGCTGCAGGAAACCACTGCAGGAAACTGCTTCAGGAAACCGGCGCAGAAAACTGGTGCAGGAAACCAATGCAGTAAACCGCTGAAGGAAACCGGTGGAGGAAAACGGTGCAGGAGACTGCTGCAGGAAAACGCTACAGGAAACTGCTGCAGGAATCCAATGCAGGAAACTTCTGCAGGAAACCGGTGCAGGAAACCGTTGCATGGAACCACTGCAGAAAACTGCTACAGGAAAGCAGTGCAGGAAAATGCTGCAGGAAACCACTGCAAGAAACCGGTGCAGGAAACCAGTGCAGGAAACTGCTGCAGGAAACCGGTGCAGGAAAGTGCTGCAGGAAATCGCTGCAGAAACTGCCGCAGGAAAATGCTGCATGAAGACTGTGCAGGAAACTGGTGCAAGAAACCGGTGCAGGGAACCACAGTAGGAAACTGCTTCAGGAAACCAGTGCAGGAAACCACTGCAGGAAACTGCATTAGGAAACTGCTACAGGAATCCGGTGCAGGAAACTGCTGCAGGAAACCGCTGCAGGAAACTGCTGCAGGAAAGTGGTGCAGGAAACTGCTGCAGGAAAATGCTGCAGGAAACCAGTGCAGAAAAACGCTTCAGGAAAATGCTGCAGGAAAATGCTGCAGGATACCGGTGCAGGAAAATGGTGCAGGAAACTGCTGCAGGAAACCACGGCAGGAAACTGCTTCAGGAAACCGGTGCAGAAATCCACTGCAGGAAACCGCTGCAGGAAAACGCTGCTGGCAACTGCTGCAGGAAAACGCTGCAGCAAACTGCTGCAGGAAACCGGGGCAGGAAAATGCTGCAGGTAACTGATGCAGGGAACCAGTGCAGGGAAACTACTGCAGGAAACTGCTTCAGTAAACCGGTGCAGGAAACTGCTGCAGTAAATCGCTGCAGGAAATTGCTTCAGGAAACCAGTGCAGGAAACTGCTTCTGGAAACTGCTGCAGGAAAGTGGTGCAGGAAACTGCTGCAGGAAAATGCTGCAGGAAACCAGTGCAGAAAAACGCTTCAGGAAAATGCTGCAGGAAAATGCTGCAGGATACCGGTGCAGGAAAATGGTGCAGGAAACTGCTGCAGGAAACCACGGCAGGAAACTGCTTCAGGAAAACGCTGAATGAAGACGGTGCAGGAAACTGGTGCAGGAAACCGTTGAAGGAAACCGGTGCTGGAAACTGCTGCATGAAACTGCTGCATGAAGACCATGCAGGAAACTGGGACAGGAAACCGGTGCAGGGAACCACAGTATGAAACTGCTTCAGGAAACCGGTGCAGGAAACCGCTGCAGGAAACTGCTGCAGGAAAACACTTCAGTCAACCAGTGCATGAAACCGCTACAGGTAAACGCTGCAGGAAACCAGTGCAGGAAACTGCTGCAGGAAACCGCTGCAGAAAACTGCTGCAGGAAACCGCTGCAGAAAACTGCTGCAGGAAACCTGTGCAGGAACCTGCTGCAGGAAACCGGTGCAGAAATCCACTGCAGGAAACCGCTGCAGGAAAACGCTGCTGGCAACTGCTGCAGGAAAACGCTGCAGCAAACTGCTGCAGGAAACCGGGGCAGGAAAATGCTGCAGGTAACTGATGCAGGGAACCAGTGCAGGGAAACTACTGCAGGAAACTGCTTCAGTAAACCGGTGCAGGAAACTGCTGCAGTAAATCGCTGCAGGAAACTGCTTCAGGAAACCAGTGCAGGAAACTGCTTCTGGAAACTGCTGCAGGAAAACACTGCAGGAAACGCTGCAGGAAACTGCTGCAGGAAACCACAGCAGAAAACTGCTGCAGGAAAATGGTGCAGGAAAACGCTGCAGGAAACTGGTGCAGGAAACTGCTGCAGGAAACCGGTGCAGGAAACCGATGCAGGAAAACGCTGCAGGAAAACACTTCAGGCAACCAGTGCATGAAACTGCTACAGGAAACCGCTGCAGGAAACCGGTGAAGGAAAATGACGCAGGAAACCGCTGAAGGAAACCGGTGGAGGAAAACGGTGCAGGAAACTGCTGCAGGAAACCAGTGCAGTAAACCACAGCAGTAGACCGCTGCAGGAAAACACTGCATAAAACTGGTTCAGGAAATCGCTGCAGGAAACTGATACTGGAAACCGGTGCAGGAAACTGCTGCAGGAAAATGCTGCAGGCAACTGTTGCAGGAAACCGGTGCAGGACACTGCTTCAGGAAACTGGTGCAGGAAACCAATGCAGGAAAACGCTTCAGGAAACTGCTGCAGGAAACCGGTGCAGGAAACTGCTGCAGGAAACCACTGAAGGAAACCGGTGGAGGAAAACAGTGCAGGAAACTGCTGCAGGAAACCAGTGCAGGAAACCGCAGCAGTAGACCGCTGCAGGAAAACACTGCATAAAACTGGTGCAGGAAATCGCTGCAGGAAACTGCTGCAGGAAACCGCTGCAGGGAACCACTGCAGAAAACTGCTGAAGGAAAGCAGTGCAGGAAAATGCTGCAGGAAACCACTGCAAGAAACCGGTGCAGGAAACTGGTGCAGGAAACTGCTGCAGGAAATCGCTGCAGGAAAATGCATCAGGAAACTGCTGCAGGAAAGCAGTGCGGGAAACCGCTGCAGGAAATTGCTTCAGGAAACCGCTGCTGGAAACAGCTGCAGGAAACTGCATTAGGAAACTGCTACAGGAATCCGGTGCAGGAAACTGCTGCAGGAAACCGCTGCAGGAAACTGCTGCAGGAAAGTGGTGCAGGAAACTGCTGCAGGAAAATGCTGCAGGAAACCAGTGCAGAAAAACGCTTCAGGAAAATGCTGCAGGAAAATGCTGCAGGATACCGGTGCAGGAAAATGGTGCAGGAAACTGCTGCAGGAAACCACGGCAGGAAACTGCTTCAGGAAACCGGTGCAGAAATCCACTGCAGGAAACCGCTGCAGGAAAACGCTGCTGGCAACTGCTGCAGGAAAACGCTGCAGCAAACTGCTGCAGGAAACCGGGGCAGGAAAATGCTGCAGGTAACTGATGCAGGGAACCAGTGCAGGGAAACTACTGCAGGAAACTGCTTCAGTAAACCGGTGCAGGAAACTGCTGCAGTAAATCGCTGCAGGAAATTGCTTCAGGAAACCAGTGCAGGAAACTGCTTCTGGAAACTGCTGCAGGAAAGTGGTGCAGGAAACTGCTGCAGGAAAATGCTGCAGGAAACCAGTGCAGAAAAACGCTTCAGGAAAATGCTGCAGGAAAATGCTGCAGGATACCGGTGCAGGAAAATGGTGCAGGAAACTGCTGCAGGAAACCACGGCAGGAAACTGCTTCAGGAAAACGCTGAATGAAGACGGTGCAGGAAACTGGTGCAGGAAACCGTTGAAGGAAACCGGTGCTGGAAACTGCTGCATGAAACTGCTGCATGAAGACCATGCAGGAAACTGGGACAGGAAACCGGTGCAGGGAACCACAGTATGAAACTGCTTCAGGAAACCGGTGCAGGAAACCGCTGCAGGAAACTGCTGCAGGAAAACACTTCAGTCAACCAGTGCATGAAACCGCTACAGGTAAACGCTGCAGGAAACCAGTGCAGGAAACTGCTGCAGGAAACCGCTGCAGAAAACTGCTGCAGGAAACCGCTGCAGAAAACTGCTGCAGGAAACCTGTGCAGGAACCTGCTGCAGGAAACCGGTGCAGAAATCCACTGCAGGAAACCGCTGCAGGAAAACGCTGCTGGCAACTGCTGCAGGAAAACGCTGCAGCAAACTGCTGCAGGAAACCGGGGCAGGAAAATGCTGCAGGTAACTGATGCAGGGAACCAGTGCAGGGAAACTACTGCAGGAAACTGCTTCAGTAAACCGGTGCAGGAAACTGCTGCAGTAAATCGCTGCAGGAAACTGCTTCAGGAAACCAGTGCAGGAAACTGCTTCTGGAAACTGCTGCAGGAAAACACTGCAGGAAACGCTGCAGGAAACTGCTGCAGGAAACCACAGCAGAAAACTGCTGCAGGAAAATGGTGCAGGAAAACGCTGCAGGAAACTGGTGCAGGAAACTGCTGCAGGAAACCGGTGCAGGAAACCGATGCAGGAAAACGCTGCAGGAAAACACTTCAGGCAACCAGTGCATGAAACTGCTACAGGAAACCGCTGCAGGAAACCGGTGCAGGAAAATGACGCAGGAAACCGCTGAAGGAAACCGGTGGAGGAAAACGGTGCAGGAAACTGCTGCAGGAAACCAGTGCAGTAAACCACAGCAGTAGACCGCTGCAGGAAAACACTGCATAAAACTGGTTCAGGAAATCGCTGCAGGAAACTGATACTGGAAACCGGTGCAGGAAACTGCTGCAGGAAAATGCTGCAGGCAACTGTTGCAGGAAACCGGTGCAGGACACTGCTTCAGGAAACTGGTGCAGGAAACCAATGCAGGAAAACGCTTCAGGAAACTGCTGCAGGAAACCGGTGCAGGAAACTGCTGCAGGAAACCACTGAAGGAAACCGGTGGAGGAAAACAGTGCAGGAAACTGCTGCAGGAAACCAGTGCAGGAAACCGCAGCAGTAGACCGCTGCAGGAAAACACTGCATAAAACTGGTGCAGGAAATCGCTGCAGGAAACTGCTGCAGGAAACCGCTGCAGGGAACCACTGCAGAAAACTGCTGAAGGAAAGCAGTGCAGGAAAATGCTGCAGGAAACCACTGCAAGAAACCGGTGCAGGAAACTGGTGCAGGAAACTGCTGCAGGAAATCGCTGCAGGAAAATGCATCAGGAAACTGCTGCAGGAAAGCAGTGCGGGAAACCGCTGCAGGAAATTGCTTCAGGAAACCGCTGCTGGAAACAGCTGCAGGAAACCGGTGCAGAAAAACGCTGCAAGAAACTGCTGCAGGAAAACGCTTCAGGAAACTTCTGCAGGAAACCGGTGCAGGAAACCGTTGCATGGAACCACTGCAGAAAACTGCTACAGGAAAGCAGTGCAGGAAAATGCTGCAGGAAACCACTGCAAGAAACCGGTGCAGGAAACCAGTGCAGGAAACTGCTGCAGGAAACCGGTGCAGGAAAGTGCTGCAGGAAATCGCTGCAGAAACTGCCGCAGGAAAATGCTGCATGAAGACTGTGCAGGAAACTGGTGCAAGAAACCGGTGCAGGGAACCACAGTAGGAAACTGCTTCAGGAAACCAGTGCAGGAAACCACTGCAGGAAACTGCATTAGGAAACTGCTACAGGAATCCGGTGCAGGAAACTGCTGCAGGAAACCGCTGCAGGAAACTGCTGCAGGAAAGTGGTGCAGGAAACTGCTGCAGGAAAATGCTGCAGGAAACCAGTGCAGAAAAACGCTTCAGGAAAATGCTGCAGGAAAATGCTGCAGGATACCGGTGCAGGAAAATGGTGCAGGAAACTGCTGCAGGAAACCACGGCAGGAAACTGCTTCAGGAAACCGGTGCAGAAATCCACTGCAGGAAACCGCTGCAGGAAAACGCTGCTGGCAACTGCTGCAGGAAAACGCTGCAGCAAACTGCTGCAGGAAACCGGGGCAGGAAAATGCTGCAGGTAACTGATGCAGGGAACCAGTGCAGGGAAACTACTGCAGGAAACTGCTTCAGTAAACCGGTGCAGGAAACTGCTGCAGTAAATCGCTGCAGGAAATTGCTTCAGGAAACCAGTGCAGGAAACTGCTTCTGGAAACTGCTGCAGGAAAGTGGTGCAGGAAACTGCTGCAGGAAAATGCTGCAGGAAACCAGTGCAGAAAAACGCTTCAGGAAAATGCTGCAGGAAAATGCTGCAGGATACCGGTGCAGGAAAATGGTGCAGGAAACTGCTGCAGGAAACCACGGCAGGAAACTGCTTCAGGAAAACGCTGAATGAAGACGGTGCAGGAAACTGGTGCAGGAAACCGTTGAAGGAAACCGGTGCTGGAAACTGCTGCATGAAACTGCTGCATGAAGACCATGCAGGAAACTGGGACAGGAAACCGGTGCAGGGAACCACAGTATGAAACTGCTTCAGGAAACCGGTGCAGGAAACCGCTGCAGGAAACTGCTGCAGGAAAACACTTCAGTCAACCAGTGCATGAAACCGCTACAGGTAAACGCTGCAGGAAACCAGTGCAGGAAACTGCTGCAGGAAACCGCTGCAGAAAACTGCTGCAGGAAACCGCTGCAGAAAACTGCTGCAGGAAACCTGTGCAGGAACCTGCTGCAGGAAACCGGTGCAGAAATCCACTGCAGGAAACCGCTGCAGGAAAACGCTGCTGGCAACTGCTGCAGGAAAACGCTGCAGCAAACTGCTGCAGGAAACCGGGGCAGGAAAATGCTGCAGGTAACTGATGCAGGGAACCAGTGCAGGGAAACTACTGCAGGAAACTGCTTCAGTAAACCGGTGCAGGAAACTGCTGCAGTAAATCGCTGCAGGAAACTGCTTCAGGAAACCAGTGCAGGAAACTGCTTCTGGAAACTGCTGCAGGAAAACACTGCAGGAAACGCTGCAGGAAACTGCTGCAGGAAACCACAGCAGAAAACTGCTGCAGGAAAATGGTGCAGGAAAACGCTGCAGGAAACTGGTGCAGGAAACTGCTGCAGGAAACCGGTGCAGGAAACCGATGCAGGAAAACGCTGCAGGAAAACACTTCAGGCAACCAGTGCATGAAACTGCTACAGGAAACCGCTGCAGGAAACCGGTGAAGGAAAATGACGCAGGAAACCGCTGAAGGAAACCGGTGGAGGAAAACGGTGCAGGAAACTGCTGCAGGAAACCAGTGCAGTAAACCACAGCAGTAGACCGCTGCAGGAAAACACTGCATAAAACTGGTTCAGGAAATCGCTGCAGGAAACTGATACTGGAAACCGGTGCAGGAAACTGCTGCAGGAAAATGCTGCAGGCAACTGTTGCAGGAAACCGGTGCAGGACACTGCTTCAGGAAACTGGTGCAGGAAACCAATGCAGGAAAACGCTTCAGGAAACTGCTGCAGGAAACCGGTGCAGGAAACTGCTGCAGGAAACCACTGAAGGAAACCGGTGGAGGAAAACAGTGCAGGAAACTGCTGCAGGAAACCAGTGCAGGAAACCGCAGCAGTAGACCGCTGCAGGAAAACACTGCATAAAACTGGTGCAGGAAATCGCTGCAGGAAACTGCTGCAGGAAACCGCTGCAGGGAACCACTGCAGAAAACTGCTGAAGGAAAGCAGTGCAGGAAAATGCTGCAGGAAACCACTGCAAGAAACCGGTGCAGGAAACTGGTGCAGGAAACTGCTGCAGGAAATCGCTGCAGGAAAATGCATCAGGAAACTGCTGCAGGAAAGCAGTGCGGGAAACCGCTGCAGGAAATTGCTTCAGGAAACCGCTGCTGGAAACAGCTGCAGGAAACCGGTGCAGAAAAACGCTGCAAGAAACTGCTGCAGGAAAACGCTTCAGGACACTGCTGCAGGAAACCGGTGCAGGAAACCGCTGCAGGAAATTGCTTCAGGAAACCGCTGCTGGAAACAGCTGCAGGAAACGGGTGCAGAAAAACGCTGCAGGAAAACGCTGCAAGAAACTGCTGCAGGAAAACGCTTCAGGAAACTGCTGCAGGAAACCAGTGCAGGAAACCGCTGCAGGAAACTGGTGCAGGAAACAGCTGCAGGAAAACACTGTAGGAAACCGCTGCTGGAAACCGCTGCAGGAAACCACTGCAGGAAACTGCTTCAGGAAACCGGCGCAGAAAACTGGTGCAGGAAACCAATGCAGTAAACCGCTGAAGGAAACCGGTGGAGGAAAACGGTGCAGGAAACTGCTGCAGGAAAACGCTACAGGAAACTGCTGCAGGAATCCAATGCAGGAAACTTCTGCAGGAAACCGGTGCAGGAAACCGTTGCATGGAACCACTGCAGAAAACTGCTACAGGAAAGCAGTGCAGGAAAATGCTGCAGGAAACCACTGCAAGAAACCGGTGCAGGAAACCAGTGCAGGAAACTGCTGCAGGAAATCGCTGCATGAAGACGGTGCAGGAAACTGGTGCAGGAATCCTGTGCAGGAAACCGGTGCAGGAAAGTGCTGCAGGAAATCGCTGCAGAAACTGCCGCAGGAAAATGCTGCATGAAGACTGTGCAGGAAACTGGTGCAAGAAACCAGTGCAGGAAACCACTGCAGGAAACTGCATTAGGAAACTGCTACAGGAATCCGGTGCAGGAAACTGCTGCAGGAAACCGCTGCAGGAAACTGCTGCAGGAAAGTGGTGCAGGAAACTGCTGCAGGAAAATGCTGCAGGAAACCAGTGCAGAAAAACGCTTCAGAAAATGCTGCAGGAAAATGCTGCAGGATACCGGTGCAGGAAAATGGTGCAGGAAACTGCTGCAGGAAACCACGGCAGGAAACTGCTTCAGGAAACCGGTGCAGAAATCCACTGCAGGAAACCGCTGCAGGAAAACGCTGCTGGCAACTGCTGCAGGAAAACGCTGCAGCAAACTGCTGCAGGAAACCGGGGCAGGAAAATGCTGCAGGTAACTGATGCAGGGAACCAGTGCAGGGAAACTACTGCAGGAAAATGCTTCAGTAAACCGGTGCAGGAAACTGCTGCAGTAAATCGCTGCAGGAAATTGCTTCAGGAAACCAGTGCAGGAAACTGCTTCTGGAAACTGCTGCAGGAAAGTGGTGCAGGAAACTGCTGCAGGAAAATGCTGCAGGAAACCAGTGCAGAAAAACGCTTCAGGAAAATGCTGCAGGAAAATGCTGCAGGATACCGGTGCAGGAAAATGGTGCAGGAAACTGCTGCAGGAAACCACGGCAGGAAACTGCTTCAGGAAAACGCTGAATGAAGACGGTGCAGGAAACTGGTGCAGGAAACCGTTGAAGGAAACCGGTGCTGGAAACTGCTGCATGAAACTGCTGCATGAAGACCATGCAGGAAACTGGGACAGGAAACCGGTGCAGGAAACCGCTGCAGGAAACTGCTGCAGGAAAACACTTCAGTCAACCAGTGCATGAAACCGCTACAGGTAAACGCTGCAGGAAACCAGTGCAGGAAACTGCTGCAGGAAACCGCTGCAGAAATCTGCTGCAGGAAACCGCTGCAGAAAACTGCTGCAGGAAACCTGTGCAGGAACCTGCTGCAGGAAACCGGTGCAGAAATCCACTGCAGGAAACCGCTGCAGGAAAACGCTGCTGGCAACTGCTGCAGGAAAACGCTGCAGCAAACTGCTGCAGGAAACCGGGGCAGGAAAATGCTGCAGGTAACTGATGCAGGGAACCAGTGCAGGGAAACTACTGCAGGAAACTGCTTCAGTAAACCGGTGCAGGAAACTGCTGCAGTAAATCGCTGCAGGAAACTGCTTCAGGAAACCAGTGCAGGAAACTGCTTCTGGAAACTGCTGCAGGAAAACACTGCAGGAAACGCTGCAGGAAACTGCTGCAGGAAACCACAGCAGAAAACTGCTGCAGGAAAATGGTGCAGGAAAACGCTGCAGGAAACTGGTGCAGGAAACTGCTGCAGGAAACCGGTGCAGGAAACCGATGCAGGAAAACGCTGCAGGAAAACACTTCAGGCAACCAGTGCATGAAACTGCTACAGGAAACCGCTGCAGGAAACCGGTGAAGGAAAATGACGCAGGAAACCGCTGAAGGAAACCGGTGGAGGAAAACGGTGCAGGAAACTGCTGCAGGAAACCAGTGCAGTAAACCACAGCAGTAGACCGCTGCAGGAAAACACTGCATAAAACTGGTTCAGGAAATCGCTGCAGGAAACTGATGCTGGAAACCGGTGCAGGAAACTGCTGCAGGAAAATGCTGCAGGCAACTGTTGCAGGAAACCGGTGCAGGACACTGCTTCAGGAAACTGGTGCAGGAAACCAATGCAGGAAAACGCTTCAGGAAACTGCTGCAGGAAACCGGTGCAGGAAACTGCTGCAGGAAACCACTGCAGGAAACTGCTGCAGGAAACCACTGAAGGAAACCGGTGGAGGAAAACAGTGCAGGAAACTGCTGCAGGAAACCAGTGCAGGAAACCGCAGCAGTAGACCGCTGCAGGAAAACACTGCATAAAACTGGTTCAGGAAATCGCTGCAGGAAACTGATGCTGGAAACCGGTGCAGGAAACTGCTGCAGGAAAATGCTGCAGGCAACTGTTGCAGGAAACCGGTGCAGGACACTGCTTCAGGAAACTGGTGCAGGAAACCAATGCAGGAAAACGCTTCAGGAAACTGCTGCAGGAAACCGGTGCAGGAAACTGCTGCAGGAAACCACTGCAGGAAACTGCTGCAGGAAACCACTGAAGGAAACCGGTGGAGGAAAACAGTGCAGGAAACTGCTGCAGGAAACCAGTGCAGGAAACCGCAGCAGTAGACCGCTGCAGGAAAACACTGCATAAAACTGGTGCAGGAAATCGCTGCAGGAAACTGCTGCAGGAAACCGCTGCAGGGAACCACTGCAGAAAACTGCTGAAGGAAAGCAGTGCAGGAAAATGCTGCAGGAAACCACTGCAAGAAACCGGTGCAGGAAACTGGTGCAGGAAACTGCTGCAGGAAATCGCTGCAGGAAAATGCATCAGGAAACTGCTGCAGGAAAGCAGTGCGGGAAACCGCTGCAGGAAATTGCTTCAGGAAACTGCTGCTGGAAACAGCTGCAGGAAACCGGTGCAGAAAAACGCTGCAAGAAACTGCTGCAGGAAAACGCTTCAGGACACTGCTGCAGGAAACCGGTGCAGGAAACCGCTGCAGGAAATTGCTTCAGGAAACCGCTGCTGGAAACAGCTGCAGGAAACGGGTGCAGAAAAACGCTGCAGGAAAACGCTGCAAGAAACTGCTGCAGGAAAACGCTTCAGGAAACTGCTGCAGGAAACCAGTGCAGGAAACCGCTGCAGGAAACTGGTGCAGGAAACAGCTGCAGGAAAACACTGTAGGAAACCGCTGCTGGAAACCGCTGCAGGAAACCACTGCAGGAAACTGCTTCAGGAAACCGGCGCAGAAAACTGGTGCAGGAAACCAATGCAGTAAACCGCTGAAGGAAACCGGTGGAGGAAAACGGTGCAGGAAACTGCTGCAGGAAAACGCTACAGGAAACTGCTGCAGGAATCCAATGCAGGAAACTTCTGCAGGAAACCGGTGCAGGAAACCGTTGCATGGAACCACTGCAGAAAACTGCTACAGGAAAGCAGTGCAGGAAAATGCTGCAGGAAACCACTGCAAGAAACCGGTGCAGGAAACCAGTGCAGGAAACTGCTGCAGGAAATCGTTGCATGAAGACGGTGCAGGAAACTGGTGCAGGAATCCTGTGCAGGAAACCGGTGCAGGAAAGTGCTGCAGGAAATCGCTGCAGAAACTGCCGCAGGAAAATGCTGCATGAAGACTGTGCAGGAAACTGGTGCAAGAAACCGGTGCAGGGAACCACAGTAGGAAACTGCTTCAGGAAACCAGTGCAGGAAACCACTGCAGGAAACTGCATTAGGAAACTGCTACAGGAATCCGGTGCAGGAAAATGCTGCAGGAAACCGCTGCAGGAAACTGCTGCAGGAAAGTGGTGCAGGAAACTGCTGCAGGAAAATACTGCAGGAAACCAGTGCAGAAAAACGCTTCAGGAAAATGCTGCAGGAAAATGCTGCAGGATACCGGTGCAGGAAAATGGTGCAGGAAACTGCTGCAGGAAACCACGGCAGGAAACTGCTTCAGGAAACCGGTGCAGAAATCCACTGCAGGAAACCGCTGCAGGAAAACGCTGCTGGCAACTGCTGCAGGAAAACGCTGCAGCAAACTGCTGCAGGAAACCGGGGCAGGAAAATGCTGCAGGTAACTGATGCAGGGAACCAGTGCAGGGAAACTACTGCAGGAAAATGCTTCAGTAAACCGGTGCAGGAAACTGCTGCAGTAAATCGCTGCAGGAAATTGCTTCAGGAAACCAGTGCAGGAAACTGCTTCTGGAAACTGCTGCAGGAAAACACTGCAGGAAACGCTGCAGGAAACTGCTGCAGGAAACCACAGCAGAAAACTGCTGCAGGAAAACGGTGCAGGAAAACGCTGCAGGAAACTTGTGCAGGAAACTGCTGCAGGAAACCGATGCAGGAAAACGCTGCAGGAAACCAGTGCAGGAAACTGCTGCAGGAAACCGCAGCAGAAAACTGCTGCAGGAAAACGGTCCAGGAAACTTCTGCAGGAAACCTATGCAGGAAAACGCTACAGGAAACTGCTGCAGGAAACATCTGCAGGACTCCAGTGCAGGAAACCGCTGCAGGAAACCGCTGCAGGAAACCGCTGCAGGAAACTGCTTCAGGAAACCGGTGCAGGTAACCGCTGCTGGAAACTGCTGCAGGAAAACACTTCAGTCAACCAGTGCATGAAACCGCTGCAGGTAAACGCTGCAGGAAACCAGTGCAGGAAACTGCTGCAGGAAACTGCTGCAGAAAACTGCTGCAGGAAAACGGTGCAGGAAAATGCTGCAGGAAACCTGTGCAGGAACCTTCTGCAGGAAACCGGTGCAGAAATCCACTGCAGGAAACCGCTGCAGGAAACTGCTGCAGGAAACCAGTGCAGGAAAATGCTGCAGGTAACTGCTGCAGGAAACCAGTGCAAGAAACTACTGCAGGAAACTGCTTCAGTAAACCGGCGCAGGAAATTGCTGCACTAAATCGCTGCAGGCAACTACTTCAGGAAACCTCTGCAGGAAACGCTGCAGGAAACTGCTGCAGGACACCACAGCAGAAAACTGCTGCAGGAAACCGGTGCAGAAAAACGCTGCAGGAGAATGCTGCAAGAACCTGCAGCAGGAAAACACTTCAGGAAACTGATGCAGGAAACCGGTGCAGGAAACCAATGCAGGAAACTGGTGCAGGAAACTGCTGCAGGAAACCACTGCAGGAAACTGCTTCAGGAAAACACTGTAGGAAACCGCTGCTGGAAACCGCTGCAGGAAACCACTGCAGGAAACTGCTTCAGGAAACCGGCGCAGGAAACTGGTGCAGGAAACCGATGTAGTAAACTGCTGAAGGAAACCGGTGGAGGAATATGGTGCAGGAAACTACTGCAGGAAACCAATGCAGGAAAACGCTACAGGAAACTGCTGCAGGAATCCAGTGCAGGAAACTTCTGCAGGAAACCGGTGCAGGAAACTGGTGCAGGAAACCGCTGCAGGGAACCACTGCAGAAAACTGCTGCAGGAAAGCAGTGCAGGAAAATGCTGCAGGAAACTACTGCAGGAAACTTCTGCAGGAATCCAGTGCATGAAACCACTGCAGGAAACCGGTGAGGGAAACTGCTGCAGGAAACCAGTGCAGGAAAACGCTACAGGAAACTACGGCAGAAAACTTCTGCTGGAAACCGTTGCAGGAATCCAGTGCAGGAAACTTCTGCAGGAAACTGCTGCAGGAAAATGCTGCAGGAAACCACTGCAAAAAACCGGTGCAGGAAACTGCTGCAGGAAATTGCTGCAGGAAAACGCTGCAGGAAACTGCTGCAGGAAAACGCTGCATGAAGACGGTGCAGGAAACTGCTGCAGGAATCGGGTGCAGGGTACAACAGTAGGATCCTGCTTCAGGAAACCAGTGCAGGAAACCGCTGCAGGAAACTGCTTTAGGCAATCGCTGCTGGAAACAGTTGCAGGTAACCGGTGCAGGAAACTGCTGCAGGAAAACACTTCAGTCAACCAGTGCATGAAACCGCTGCAGGTAAACGCTGCAGGAAACCAGTGCAGGAAACTACTGCATGAAACTGCTGCAGGAAACCGTTGCAGGAATCCGGTGCAGGTAACTTCTGCAGGAAACCGGTGGAGGAAAACGCTGCAGGAAACTGCTGCAGGAAAATGCTGCAGGAAACCAGTGCAGGAAAACGCTTCAGGAAACTGCTGCAGGAAACCTCTGCAGGAAACAGGTGCAGGAAACCGCTGCAGGAAACTGTTGCAGGAAACTGCTGCAGGAAACCAGTGCAGGAAACTGCTGCAGAAAACCTGTGCAGGAAACTGCGGCAGGAAACCGCTGCTGGAACCTGGCGCAAGAAACTGGTGCAGGAAAACACTGCTGGAATCTGCTGCAGGAAAACTGTGCAGGAAACTGCTGCAGGAAACCTGTGCAGGAAACTGCTGCAGGAAACCGCTGCTGGAAACTGGCGCAAGAAACCGGTGCAGGAAAACGCTGCTGGAATCTGCTGCAGGAAAACACTTCAGTCAACCAGTGCATGAAACCGCTGCAAGTAAACGCTGCAGGAAACCAGTGCAGGAAACTGCTGCAGGAAACCTGTGCAGGAAACTGCTGCAGGAAACCGCTGCAGGAAACTGTTGCAGGAAAACACTTCAGGCAACCAGTGCACAAAACTGCTGCTGGCAACCGCTGCAGGAAACCGCTGAAGGAAACCGGTGCAGGAAAACTGTGCAGGGAACTGCTGCAGTAAACCGCTGCAGGAAACTGCTTCAGGAAACTGCTGCAGGAAACCGGTGTAGGAAACGCCTGCAGGAAACCGTTGCAGGAAACCGATGCAGGAAACCACTGCAGGAAACTGCTGCTGGAAACTGCTGCAGGAAACCGCTGCAGGAAACTGGTGCAGGAAACCACTGCAGGAAACCGGTGCAGGAAACCGCTGCTGGAAACTGCTACAGGAAAACGCTGCAGGAAATTGGTGGAGGAAACTGCTTCAGGAAACCGCTGCAGGAAACCGTTGCAGGAATCCGGTGCAGGAAACCGCTGCTGGCAACTGCTGCAGGAAAATGCTGCAGGAAACTGCTGAAGGAAACTGGTGCAGGAAACGACTGCAGGAAACCGTTGCAGGAAAATGCTGCAGGAAATTGCTTCAGGAAACTGCTGCAGGAAACCGGTGCAGAAATCCACTGCAGGAACCCGTTGCAGGAAAATGGTGCAGGAAACCACTGCAGGAAACTGCTTCAGGAAAACGCTGCATGAAGACGATGCAGGAAACTGGAGCAGGAAACCGGTACAGGAAACCGGTGCAGGAAACTGCTGCAGGAAATCGCTGCAGGAAACTGCTGCATGAAATCGCTGCAGGAAACCGCTGCATGAAGACCGTGCAGGAAACTGGGGCAAGAAACCGGTGCAGGGAACCACAGTAGGAAACTGCTTCAGGAAACCGGTGCAGGAAACTGCTTCAGGAAAACGGTGCAGGAAAATGCTGCAGGAAACCTGTGCAGGAACCTGCTGCAGGAAACCGGTGCAGAAATCCACTGCAGGAAAACGCTGCAGGAAACCGCTGCAGGAAACCGGTGCAGGAAAATGCTGCAGGAAACCAGTGCAGGAAACCGGTGCAGGAAATCGCTGCAGGATAATGCTGCAGGTGACTGCTACAGGAAACCAGTGCAGGAAACTGCTGCAGGAAACTGCTTCAGTAAACCGGTGCAGGAAACTGCTGCAGGAAAACACTTCAGTCAACCAGTGCAGGAAACCGCTGCAGGTAAACGCTGCAGGAAACCAGTGCAGGAAACTGCTGCAGGAAACCACTGCAAAAAACTGCTTCAGGAAACCGGTGCAGGAAAATTCTGCAGGAAAACACTTCAGGCAACCTGTGCATGCAACCGCTACAGGAAAACGCTGCAGGAAACTGCTGAAGGAAACCTGTGGAGGAAAATGGTGCAGAAAACTGCTGCATGAAACCAGTGCAGGAATCCGCTGCAGTAGACCGCTGCAGGAAAACACTGCATGAAACCGGTGCTGGAAAACGCTGCAGGCAATGCTGCAGGAAACTGCTGCAGGAAACCACAGCAGAAAACTGCTGCAGGAAAACGGTGCAGGAAAACGCTGGAGGAAACCGCTGCAGGAAACTGCTGAAGGAAACCGCTGCAGGAAACCGGTGCAGGAAAACGCTGCAGGAAAACACTTCAGGCAACCAGTGCATGAAATCGCTACAGGAAAACGCTGCAAGAAACCGGTGAAGCAAAATGCTGCAGGAAACCGCTGAAGGAAACCGGTGGAGGAAAACAGTGCAGGAAACCAGTGCAGGAAACCGCTGCAGGAAAACACTTCAGGCAACCAGTGTATGAAACTGCGACAGGAAAACACTGCAGGAAACCGGTGAAGGAAAATGTTGCAGGAAAGACGCTGAAGGAAACCCGTGGAGGTATACGGTGCAGGAAACAGCTGCAGGAAACCAGAGCAGGAAACCGCTGCAGGAAAACGCTGCATAAAACTGGTGCAGGAAATTGCTGCAGGAAAACGCTGCAGGCAACTGTTGCAGGAAACTGGTGCAGGAAACTGCTTCAGGAAACCGGTGCAGGAAACTGCTGGAGTAAACCGTTGCAGGAAACTGCTTCAGGAAACCGGTGCAGGAAACTGCTGATGGAAACTGCTGCAGGAAAACACTGCAGAAAACTTCTTCAGGAAACCGCTGCAGAAAAACTCTGCAGGAAACGGCTGCAGGAAACTGCTGCAGGAAACCGGTGCAGAAAAACGCTGCAGGAAACCAGTGCAGGAAAACACTTCAGGAAACTGCTGCAGGAAACCGGTGAAGGAAACCGCTGCAGGAAACTGCTGCAGGAAACTGCTTCAGGAAACCGGCGCAGGAAACTGTTGCAGGAAACCGATGCAGGAAACCGCTGCAGGAAACTGCTGCAGGAAAACGCTACAGGAAACTGCTGCAAGAAGCTTCTGCTGCAAACTGCTGCAGGAAACCGTTGCAGGAATCTGGTGCAGGAAACGTCTGCAGGAAACCGGTGCAGGAAACTGGTGCAGGAAACCGCTGCAGGGAACCAGTGCAGAAAAACACTTCAGGAAACCAGTGCAAGAAAACGCTGCAGGAAACCACTGCAGGAAATGGTGCAGCAAACCGCTGCTGGAAACCACTGCAGGACACTGCTGCAGGAAACCTGTGCAGGAAAATGCTGCAGGAAACCGCTAAAGGAAACCAGTGCAAGAAACTTCTGCAGTAGACTGCTGCAGGAAAACACAGCAGGAAATCGGTGCAGGAAATCGCTGCAGGAAACTGATGCAGGAAACCGCTGCAGGAAACCGCTGCAGGAAACCACTGCAGGAAACCACTGCAGGACACTGCTGCAAGAAACCTGTGCAGGAAAATGGTGGAGGACTCCGGTTCAGGAAACTACTGCAGGAAACTGCTTCAGGAAATCGGTGCAGGCAACTGCTGCAGTAAACTGCTGAAGGAAACTGCTTCAGGAAACCAGTGCAGGAAACCGCTGCTGGAAACTGCTGCAGGAAACGCGGCAGGAAACTTCTGCAGGTAACCGCTGTAGGAAACCACTGCAGAAAACTGCTGCAGGAAACCGGTGCAGCAAAACGCTGCAGGAAACCGGTGCAGGAAACTGCTGCAGGAAACCGGTGCAGGAAAACGCTGCAGGAAAACACATCAGGCAACCAGTGCATGAAATCGCTACAGGAAAACGCTGCAAGAAACCGGTGAAGCAAAATGCTGCAGGAAACCGCTGAAGGAAACCGGTGGAGGAAAACAGTGCAGGAAACCAGTGCAGGAAACCGCTGCAGGAAAACACTTCAGGCAACCAGTGTATGAAACTGCGACAGGAAAACACTGCAGGAAACCGGTGAAGGAAAATGTTGCAGGAAAGACGCTGAAGGAAACCCGTGGAGGTATACGGTGCAGGAAACAGCTGCAGGAAACCAGAGCAGGAAACCGCTGCAGGAAAACGCTGCATAAAACTGGTGCAGGAAATTGCTGCAGGAAAACGCTGCAGGCAACTGTTGCAGGAAACTGGTGCAGGAAACTGCTTCAGGAAACCGGTGCAGGAAACTGCTGGAGTAAACCGTTGCAGGAAACTGCTTCAGGAAACCGGTGCAGGAAACTGCTGATGGAAACTGCTGCAGGAAAACACTGCAGAAAACTTCTTCAGGAAACCGCTGCAGAAAAACTCTGCAGGAAACGGCTGCAGGAAACTGCTGCAGGAAACCGGTGCAGAAAAACGCTGCTTTAAAACGCTGCAGGAAACCAGTGCAGGAAAACACTTCAGGAAACTGCTGCAGGAAACCGGTGAAGGAAACCGCTGCAGGAAACTGCTGCAGGAAACTGCTTCAGGAAACCGGCGCAGGAAACTGTTGCAGGAAACCGATGCAGGAAACCGCTGCAGGAAACTGCTGCAGGAAAACGCTACAGGAAACTGCTGCAAGAAGCTTCTGCTGCAAACTGCTGCAGGAAACCGTTGCAGGAATCTGGTGCAGGAAACGTCTGCAGGAAACCGGTGCAGGGAACCAGTGCAGAAAAACACTTCAGGAAACCAGTGCAAGAAAACGCTGCAGGAAACCACTGCAGGAAATGGTGCAGCAAACCGCTGCTGGAAACCACTGCAGGACACTGCTGCAGGAAACCTGTGCAGGAAAATGCTGCAGGAAACCGCTAAAGGAAACCAGTGCAAGAAACTTCTGCAGTAGACTGCTGCAGGAAAACACAGCAGGAAATCGGTGCAGGAAATCGCTGCAGGAAACTGATGCAGGAAACCGCTGCAGGAAACCGCTGCAGGAAACCACTGCAGGAAACCACTGCAGGACACTGCTGCAAGAAACCTGTGCAGGAAAATGGTGGAGGACTCCGGTTCAGGAAACTACTGCAGGAAACTGCTTCAGGAAATCGGTGCAGGCAACTGCTGCAGTAAACTGCTGAAGGAAACTGCTTCAGGAAACCAGTGCAGGAAACCGCTGCTGGAAACTGCTGCAGGAAACGCGGCAGGAAACTTCTGCAGGTAACCGCTGTAGGAAACCACTGCAGAAAACTGCTGCAGGAAACCGGTGCAGGAAAACGCTGCAGGAAACCGGTGCAGCAAAACGCTGCAGGAAAACACATCAGGCAACCAGTGCATGAAATCGCTACAGGAAAACGCTGCAAGAAACCGGTGAAGCAAAATGCTGCAGGAAACCGCTGAAGGAAACCGGTGGAGGAAAACGGTGCAGGAAACCAGTGCAGGAAACCGCTGCAGTAGACCGCTGCAGGAAAACACTGCAGGAAACCGCTGCAGGAATCTGCTGCATGAAACTGGTGCAGTGAAATGCTGCAATAAACTGCTGTAGGAAAACACTGCAGGAAACCAGTGCAGGAAAACGCTTCAGGAAACCAGTGCAGGAAACCGCTGCAGGAAAACGCTGCAGGAAACTGCTTCAGGACACCGCTGCAGGAACCTGTACAGGAAAATGCTGGAGGAAACCGGTGCAGGAAACTACTGCAGGAAAACACTGCAGGAAAACTCTGCAGGAAGCCGCTGCAGGAAACCGGTGCAGGGAACTGCTGCAGGAAACCACTGCAGGAAACTGTTGCAGGGAACCGGTGCAGGAAACTGCTGCAGGAAACTGCTGTAGGAAAACACTTCAGGCAACCAGTGCATGAAACCACTGCAGGAAAATGCTGCAGGAAACCAGTGCAGGAAACCGGTGCAGGAAAACGGTGCAAGAAACTGCTGCAGGAAACCAGTGCAGGAAACCGGTGCAGGATATCGCTGCAGTAAAATGCTGCAGGCAACTGCTGCAGGAAACCAGTGCAGGAAACTACTGCTGGAAACTGCTTCAGTAAACCGGTGCAGGAAACTGCTGCAGAAAACCGCTGCAGGAAACCGATGCAGGAAAACGGTGCAGGAAACTGCTGCAGGAAACTGGTGCAGGAAAACACTTCAGGCAATCAGTGCACGAAACCGGTGCAGGAAAATGCTGCAGGAAACCGGTGCAGGAAAACGGTGCAAGAAACTGCTGCAGGAAACCAGTGCAGGAAACCGGTGCAGGATATCGCTGCAGTAAAATGCTGCAGGCAACTGTTGCAGGAAACCAGTGCAGGAAACTAGTGCTGGAAACTGTTTCAGTAAACCGGTGCAGGAAACCGATGCAGGAAAGCAGTGCAGGAAACTGCTGCAGTAAACTGGTGCAGGAAACTGTTGCAGGAAAACACTTCAGGCAATCAGTGCACGAAACTGCTGCAGGAAAATTCTGCAGGAAACCGGTGCAGGAAAACGGTGCAAGAAACTGCTGCAGGAAACCAGTGCAGGAAACTGGTGCAGGATATCGCTGCAGGAAAATGCTGCAGGCAACTGCTGCAGGAAACCAGTGCAGGAAACTACTGCTGGAAACTGCTTCAGTAAACCGGTGCAGGAAACTGCTGCAGTAAAACGCTGCAGGAAACTGCTTGAGGAAACCAGTGCAGGAAACCGCTTCTGGAAACTGCTGCAGGAAAACACTGCAGGAAACGCTGCAGGAAACTGCTGCAGGAAAACGGTGCAGGAAAATGCTGCAGGAAAACGCTGCAGGAAAACACTTCAGGCAACCAGTGCATGAATCAGCTACAGGAAAACGCTGCAGGAACCGGTGAAGGAAAATGCCGCAGGAAACCGCTGAAGGAAACCGGTGGAGGAAAACGGTGCAGGAAACTGCTGCAGGAAACCAGTGCAGGAAACCGCTGCAGTAGGCCGCTGCAGGGAAACACTGCATGAAACTGGTGCAGGTAATCGCTGCAGGAAACTGATGCAGGAAAGTGCTGCAGGCAAACGATGCATGAAGATGGTGCAGGAAACCGGCTGCAAGATATCGCTGTAGGAAAACGCTGCAGGAAGCCGCTGCAGGAAGCTGCTGCAGGAAACCTCTGCAGAAAACCACTGCAGGAAACTGCTTCAGGAAAACGCTGCAGGAAACTGCTGCTGGAAACCGCTGCAGGAAACCACTGCAGGACACTGCTGCAGGAAACCTGTGCAGGAAAATGGTGGAGGACTCTGGTGCAGGAAACTACTGCAGGAAAACACATCAGTCAATCAGTGCGTGAAACCGCTGCAGCTAAATGCTGAAGGAAACCGCTGCAGGAAACTGCTGCAGGAAAATGGTGCAGAAAACCGCTGCAGGAAAATGGTGCAGGAAAATGCTACAGGAAAACGCTGCAGGAAACTGCTGCAGGAAAACGCTGCAGGAAACTGCTGCAGGAAACTGCTGCAGGAAACTGCTGCAGAAAACCGCTGCAGGAAACCGATGCAGGAAAACGGTGCAGGAAACTGCTGCAGTAAACTGCTGCAGGAAACTGTTGCAGGAAAACACTTTAGGCAATCAGTGCACGAAACCGGTGCAGGAAAATGCTGCAGGAAACCGGTGCAGGAAAACGGTGCAAGAAACTGCTGCAGGAAACCAGTGCAGGAAACCGGTGCAGGATATCGCTGCAGTAAAATGCTGCAGGCAACTGCTGCAGGAAACCAGTGCAGGAAACTACTGCTGGAAACTGCTTCAGTAAACCGGTGCAGGAAACTGCTGCAGAAAACCGCTGCAGGAAACCGATGCAGGAAAACGGTGCAGGAAACGGCTGCAGTAAACTGGTGCAGGAAACTGGTGCAGGATATCGCTGCAGGAAAATGCTGCAGGCAACTGCTGCAGGAAACCAGTGCAGGAAACTACTGCTGGAAACTGCTTAAGTAAACCGGTGCAGGAAACTGCTGCAGTAAAACGCTGCAGGAAACTGCTTGAGGAAACCAGTGCAGGAAACCGCTTCTGGAAACTGCTGCAGGAAAACACTGCAGGAAACGCTGCAGGAAACTGCTGCAGGAAAACGGTGCAGGAAAATGCTGCAGGAAAACGCTGCAGGAAAACACTTCAGGCAACCAGTGCATGAATCAGCTACAGGAAAACGCTGCAGGAACCGGTGGAGGAAAATGCCGCAGGAAACCGCTGAAGGAAACCGGTGGAGGAAAACGGTGCAGGAAACTGCTGCAGGAAACCAGTGCAGGAAACCGCTGCAGTAGACCGCTGCAGGAAAACACTGCATGAAACTGGTGCAGGTAATCGCTGCAGGAAACTGATGCAGGAAACCAGTGCAGGAAAGTGCTGCAGGCAAACGATGAATGAAGATGGTGCAGGAAACTGGTGCAGGAAACCGGCTGCAAGAAATCGCTGTAGGAAAACGCTGCAGGAAACTGCTGCATGAAGACGGTGCAGGAAACTGATGCAGGAAACCGGTGCATGAATCCACAGTAGGAAACTGCTTCAGGAAACCGGTGCAGGAATACGCTGCAGGAAACCACTGCAGGAAACTGCTTCAGGAAACCGCTGCAGGAAACCACTGCAGGACACTGCTGCAGGAAACCTGTGCAGGAAAATGCTGCAGGAAACTGGTGCAGGAAAACGGTGCAAGAAATTGCTGCAGGAAACCGATGCAGGATATCGCTGCAGTAAAATGCTGCAGGCAACTGCTGCAGGAAACCAGTGCAGGAAACTACTGCTGGAAACTGCTTCAGTAAACCGGTGCAGGAAACTGCTGCAGAAAACCGCTGCAGGAAACCGATGCAGGAAAACAGTGCAGGAAACTGCTGCAGTAAACTGGTGCAGGAAACTGTTGCAGGAAAACACTTCAGGCAATCAGTGCACGAAACCGCTGCAGGAAAATGCTGCAGGAAAACGGTGCAAGAAACTGCTGCAGGAAACCAGTGCAGGAAAGTGGTGCAGGATATCGCTGCAGGAAAATGCTGCAGGCAACTGCTGCAGGAAACCAGTGCAGGAAACTACTGCTGGAAACTACTTAAGTAAACCGGTGCAGGAAACTGCTGCAGTAAAACGCTGCAGGAAACTGCTTGAGGAAACCAGTGCAGGATACCGCTTCTGGAAACTGCTGCAGGAAAACACTGCAGGAAACGCTGCAGGAAACTGCTGCAGGAAAACGGTGCAGGAAACTGGTGCAGGAAAACGCTGCAGGAAAACACTTCAGGCAACCAGTGCATGAATCAGCTACAGGAAAATGCTACAGGAATCGGTGGAGGAAAATGCCGCAGGAAACCACTGAAGGAAACCGGTGGAGGAAAACGGTGCAGGAAACTGCTGCAGGAAACCAGTGCAGGAAACCGCTGCAGTAGACCGCTGCAGGAAAACACTGCAGGAAACTGATGCAGGAAACCGGTGCAGGAAAGTGCTGCAGGCAAACGATGCATGAAAATGGTGCAGGAAACTGGTGCAGGAAACCGGCTGCAAGAAATCGCTGTAGGAAAACGCTGCAGGATACTGCTGCATGAAGACGGTGCAGGAAACTGATGCAGGAAACCGGTGCAGGAATCCACAGTAGGAAACTGCTTCAGGAAACCGGTGCAGGAATACGCTGCAGGAAACTGATGCAGGAAACCGGTGCAGGAAAGTGCTGCAGGCAAACGATGCATGAAGATGGTGCAGGAAACTGGTGCAGGAAACCGGCTGCAAGAAATCGCTATAGGAAAACGCTGCAGGAAACTGCTGCATGAAGACGGAGCAGGAAACTGATGCAGGAAACCGGTGCAGGAATCCACAGTAGGAAACTGCTTCAGGAAACCGGTGCAGGAATACGCTGCAGGAAACCACTGCAGGAAACTGCTTCAGGAAACCGCTGCAGGAAACCACTGCAGGACACTGCTGCAGGAAACCTGTGCAGGAAAATGCTGCAGGAAACCGCTAAAGGAAACCGGTGCAAGAAACTGCTGCAGTAGACTGCTGCAGGAAAACACAGCAGGAAATCGGTGCAGGAAATCGCTGCAGGAAACTGATGCAGGAAACTGATGCAGGAAACCGCTGCAGGAAACCACTGCAGGAAACCACTGCAGGACACTGCTGCAAGAAACCTGTGCAGGAAAATGGTGGAGGACTCCGGTTCAGGAAACTACTGCAGTAAACTGCTTCAGGAAATCGGTGCAGGCAACTGCTGCAGTAAGCTGCTGAAGGAAACAGCTTCAGGAAACCAGTGCAGGAAACCACTGCTGGAAACTGCTGCAGGAAACGCGGCAGGAAACTTCTGCAGGTAACCGCTGTAGGAAACCACTGCAGAAAACTGCTGCAGGAAACCGGTGCAGGAAAACGCTGCAGGAAACCGGTGCAGGAAACTGCTGCAGGAAACCGGTGCAGGAAAACGCTGCAGGAAAACACATCAGGCAACCAGTGCATGAAATCGCTACAGGAAAACGCTGCAAGAAACCGGTGAAGCAAAATGCTGCAGGAAACCGCTGAAGGAAACTGGTGGAGGAAAACGGTGCAGAAAACCAGTGCAGGAAACCGCTGCAGTAGACCGCTGCAGGAAAACACTGCAGGAAACCGCTGCAGGAATCTGCTGCAGGAAACTGGTGCAGCGAAATGCTGCAAGAAACTGCTGTAGGAAAACACTGCAGGAAACCAGTGCAGGAAAACGCTTCAGGAAACCAGTGCAGGAAATCGCTGCTGGAAAACGCTGCAGGAAACTGCTTCAGGACACCACTGCAGGAACCTGTACAGGAAAATGCTGGAGGAAACCGGTGCAGGAAACTACTGCAGGAAAACACTGCAGGAAAACTCTGCAGGAAGCCGCTGCAGGAAACCGGTGCAGGGAACTGCTGCAGGAAACCACTGCAGGAAACTGTTGCAGGGAACCGGTGCAGGAAAATTCTGCAGGAAACTGCTGCAGGAAAACACTTCAGGCAACCGGTGCATGAAACCACTGCAGGTAAACGCTGCAGGAAACCAGTGCAGGAAACCTCTGCAGGAAACTCCTGCAGGAAAACACTGCAGGAAACTGCTGCAGGAAACCATGCAGGAAACTGGTGCAGGAAACCACTGCAGCAAACCGGTGCAGGTAACTGCTTCATGAATACAATGCAAGAAACCGCTGCTGGAAATTGGTGCAGGAAACTGCTGCAAGAAACCAGTGCAGGAAACTGCTGCAGGAAAGCAGTGCAGGAAAATGCTGCAGGAAATCACTGCAAGAAACCGGAGCAGGAGAATGCTGCAGGAATCCGGTGCAGGAAAATGCTGCAGGAAATCGCTGCAGGCAAACACTGCAGGCAATTGCTGCAGGAAACCAGTGCAGGAAACTGCTTCAGGAAACCGCTGCGGAAAACAGCTGCAGGAAACTGCTGCAAGAAAACGCTGCAGGAAACTGTTGCAGGAAACCGGTGCAGGAAAATGCTGCAAGAAACTGCTGTAGGAAAACGCTGCAGGAAACCAGTGCAGGAAAATGCTTCAGGAAACCAGTGCAGGAAACCGCTGCAGGAAAACGCTGCAGGAAACGGGTGCAGGAAAATGTTGCAGGACACTGCTGCAGGAAACCTGTGCAGGAAAATGCTGCAGGAAACGGGTGCAGGAAACCGCTGCAGGAAAACACTTCAGGCAACCAGTGCACGAAACCACTGCAGGAAAATGCTGCAGGAAAACGGTGCAAGAAACTGCTGCAGGAAACCAGTGCAGGAAACCGGTGCAGGATATCGCTGCAGTAAAATGCAGGAAAATGGTGCAGGAAAATGCTACAGGAAAATGCTGCAGGAAACTGCTGCAGGAAACTGCTGCAGGAAAACGCTACAGGAAACTGCTGCAGAAAACCGCTGCAGGAAACCGATGCAGGAAAACGGTGCAGGAAACTGCTGCAGTAAACTGCTGCAGGAAACTGATGCAGGAAAACACTTCAGGCAATCAGTGCACGAAACCGGTGCAGGAAAATGCTGCAGGAAACCAGTGCAGGAAACCGGTGCAGGAAAACGGTGCAAGAAACTGCTGCAGGAAACCAGTGCAGGAAACCGGTGCAGGATATCGCTGCAGTAAAATGCTGCAGGCAACTGCTGCAGGAAACCAGTGCAGGAAACTACTGCTGGAAACTGCTTCAGTAAACCGGTGCAGGAAACTGCTGCAGAAAACCGCTGCAGGAAACCGATGCAGGAAAACGGTGCAGGAAACTGCTGCAGTAAACTGGTGCAGGAAACTGTTGCAGGAAAACACTTCAGGCAATCAGTGCACGAAACCGGTGCAGGAAAATGCTGCAGGAAACTGGTGCAGGAAACTGGTGCAAGAAACTGCTGCAGGAAACCAGTGCAGGAAACCGGTGCAGGATATCGCTGCAGTAAAATGCTGCAGGCAACTGCTGCAGGAAACCAGTGCAGGAAACTACTGCTGGAAACTGCTTCAGTACACCGGTGCAGGAAACTGCTGCAGAAAATCGCTGCAGGAAACCGATGCAGGAAAACAGTGCAGGAAACTGCTGCAGTAAACTGGTGCAGGAAACTGTTGCAGGAAAACACTTCAGGCAATCAGTGCACGAAACCGCTGCAGGAAAATGCTGCAGGAAAACGGTGCAAGAAACTGCTGCAGGAAACCAGTGCAGGAAACCGGTGCAGGATATCGCTGCAGTAAAATGCTGCAGGCAACTGCTGCAGGAAACCAGTGCAGTAAACTACTGCTGGAAACTGCTTCAGTAAACCGGTGCAGGAAACTGCTGCAGAAAACCGCTGCAGGAAACTGATGCAGGAAAACAGTGCAGGAAACTGCTGCAGTAAACTGGTGCAGGAAACTGTTGCAGGAAAACACTTCAGGCAATCAGTGCACGAAACCGGTGCAGGAAAATGCTGCAGGAAACCAGTGCAGGAAACCGGTGCAGGAAAACGGTGCAAGAAACTGCTGCCGGAAACCAGTGCAGGAAACCGGTGCAGGATATCGCTGCAGTAAAATGCTGCAGGCAACTGCTGCAGGAAACCAGTGCAGGAAACTGCTGCTGGAAACTGCTTCAGTAAACCGGTGCAGGAAACTGCTGCAGAAAACCGCTGCAGGAAACCGATGCAGGAAAACGGTGCAGGAAACTGCTGCAGTAAACTGCTGCAGGAAACTGTTGCAGGAAAACACTTCAGACAATCAGTGCACGAAACCGCTGCAGGAAAATGCTGCAGGAAAATGCTGCAGGAAAACGGTGCAAGAAACTGCTGCAGGAAACCAGTGCAGGAAACCGGTGCAGGATATCGCTGCAGTAAAATGCTGCAGGCAACTGCTGCAGGAAACCAGTGCAGGAAACTACTGCTGGAAACTGCTTCAGTATACCTGTGCAGGAAACTGCTGCAGAAAACCGCTGCAGGAAACCGATGCAGGAAAACGGTGCAGGAAACTGCTGCAGTAAACTGCTGCAGGAAACTGTTGCAGGAAAACACTTCAGGCAATCAGTGCACGAAACCGGTGCAGGAAAATGCTGCAGGAAACCGGTGCAGGAAAATGGTGCAAGAAACTGCTGCAGGAAACCAGTGCAGGAAACCGGTGCAGGATATCGCTGCAGTAAAATGCTGCAGGCAACTGCTGCAGGAAACCAGTGCAGGAAACTACTGCTGGAAACTGCTTCAGTAAACCGGTGCAGGAAACTGCTGCAGAAAACCGCTGCAGGAAACCGATGCAGGAAAACAGTGCAGGAAACTGCTGCAGTAAACTGGTGCAGGAAACTGTTGCAGGAAAACACTTCAGGCAATCAGTGCACGAAACCGGTGCAGGAAAATGCTGCAGGAAACCAGTGCAGGAAACCGGTGCAGGAAAACGGTGCAAGAAACTGCTGCCGGAAACCAGTGCAGGAAACCGGTGCAGGATATCGCTGCAGTAAAATGCTGCAGGCAACTGCTGCAGGAAACCAGTGCAGGAAACTGCTGCTGGAAACTGCTTCAGTAAACCGGTGCAGGAAACTGCTGCAGAAAACCGCTGCAGGAAACCGATGCAGGAAAACGGTGCAGGAAACTGCTGCAGTAAACTGCTGCAGGAAACTGTTGCAGGAAAACACTTCAGACAATCAGTGCACGAAACCGCTGCAGGAAAATGCTGCAGGAAAACGGTGCAAGAAACCGCTGCAGGAAACCAGTGCAGGAAACTGGTGCAGGATATCGCTGCAGGAAAATGCTGCAGGAAACTGCTGCAGGAAACCAGTGCAGGAAACTACTGCTGAAAACTGCTTAAGTAAACCGGTGCTGGAAACTGCTGCAGTAAAACACTGCAGGAAACTGCTTGAGGAAACTGCTGCAGGAAACCGCTTCTGGAAACTGCTGCAGGAAAACACTGCAGGAAACGCTGCAGGAAACTGCTGCAGGAAAACGCTGCAGGAACCGGTGGAGGAAAATGCCGCAGGAAACCGCTGAAGGAAACTGGTGGAGGAAAACGGTGCAGGAAACTGCTACAGGAAACCAGTGCAGGAAACCGCTGCAGTAGACCGCTGCAGGAAAACACTGCATGAAACTGGTGCAGGTAATCGCTGCAGGAAACCGATGCAGGACACCGGTGCAGGAAAGTGCTGCAGGCAAACGATGCATGAAGATGGTGCAGGAAACTGGTGCAGGAAACCGGCTGCAAGAAATCGCTGTAGGAAAACGCTGCAGGAAACTGCTGCATGAAGACGGTGCAGGAAACTGATGCAGGAAACCGGTGCATGAATCCACAGTAGGAAACTGCTTCAGGAAACTGGTTCAGGAATACGCTGCAGGAAACCACTGCAGGAAACTGCTTCAGGAAACCGCTGCAGGAACCCACTGCAGGACACTGCTGCAGGAAACCTGTGCAGGAAAATGCTGCAGGAAACCGCTAAAGGAAACCGGTGCAAGAACCTGCTGCAGTAGACTGCTGCAGGAAAACACAGCAGGAAATCGATGCAGGAAATCGCTGCAGGAAACTGATGCAGGAAACTGATGCAGGAAACCGCTGCAGGAAACTGCTGCAGGAAACCAGTGCAGGAAACTACTGCTGGAAACTGCTTCAGTAAACCGGTGCAGGAAACTGCTGCAGAAAACCGCTGTAGGAAACCGATGCAGGAAAACGGTGCAGGAAACTGCTGCAGTGAACTGCTGCAGGAAACTGTTGCTGGAAAACACTTCAGGCAATCAGTGCACGAAACCGGTGCAGGAAAATGCTGCAGGAAACCAGTGCAGGAAACCGGTGCAGGAAAACGGTGCAAGAAACTGCTGCCGGAAACCAGTGCAGGAAACCGGTGCAGGATATCGCTGCAGTAAAATGCTGCAGGCAACAGCTGCAGGAAACCAGTGCAGGAAACTACTGCTGGAAACTGCTTCAGTAAACCGGTGCAGGAAACTGCTGCAGAAAACCGCTGCAGGAAACCGATGCAGGAAAACGGTGCAGGAAACTGCTGCAGTAAACTGCTGCAGGAAACTGTTGCAGGAAAACACTTCAGGCAATCAGTGCACGAAACCGGTGCAGGAAAATGCTGCAGGGAAGCGGTGCAGGAAAACGGTGCAAGAAACTGCTGCAGGAAACCAGTGCAGGAAACCGGTGCAGGATATCACAGCAGTAAAATGCTGCAGGCAACTGCTGCAGGAAACCAGTGCAGGAAACTACTGCTGGAAACTGCTTCAGTAAACCGGTGCAGGAAACTGCTGCAGAAAACCGCTGCAGGAAACCGATGCAGGAAAACAGTGCAGGAAACTGTTGCAGTAAACTGGTGCAGGAAACTGTTGCAGGAAAACACTTCAGGCAATCAGTGCACAAAACCGCTGCAGGAAAGTTCTGCAGGAAAACGGTGCAAGAAACTGCTGCAGGAAACCAGTGCAGGAAACTGGTGCAGGATATCGCTGCAGGAAAATGCTGCAGGAAACTGCTGCAGGAAACCAGTGCAGGAAACTACTGCTGGAAACTGCTTAAGTAAACCGGTGCAGGAAACTGCTGCAGTAAAACACTGCAGGAAACTGCTTGAGGAAACTGCTGCAGGAAACCGCTTCTGGAAACTGCTGCAGGAAAACACTGCAGGAAACGCTGCAGGAAACTGCTGCAGGAAAACGCTGCAGGAACCGGTGGAGGAAAATGCCGCAGGAAACCGCTGAAGGAAACTGGTGGAGGAAAACGGTGCAGGAAACTGCTGCAGGAAACCAGTGCAGGAAACCGCTGCAGTAGACCGCTGCAGGAAAACACTGCATGAAACTGGTGCAGGTAATCGCTGCAGGAAACTGATGCAGGACACCGGTGCAGGAAAGTGCTGCAGGCAAACGATGCATGAAGATGGTGCAGGAAACTGGTGCAGGAAACCGGCTGCAAGAAATCGCTGTAGGAAAACGCTGCAGGAAACTGCTGCATGAAGACGGTGCAGGAAACTGATGCAGGAAACCGGTGCATGAATCCACATTAGGAAACTGCTTCAGGAAACCGGTGCAGGAATACGCTGCAGGAAACCACTGCAGGAAACTGCTTCAGGAAACCGCTGCAGGAAACCACTGCAGGACACTGCTGCAGGAAACCTATGCAGGAAAATGCTGCAGGAAACCGCTAAAGGAAACCGGTGCAAGAAACTGCTGCAGTAGACTGCTGCAGGAAAACACAGCAGGAAATCGGTGCAGGAAATCGCTGCAGGAAACTGATGCAGGAAACTGATGCAGGAAACCGCTGCAGGAAACCACTGCAGGAAACCACTGCAGGAAACCACTGCAGGACACTGCTGCAAGAAACCTGTGCAGGAAAATGGTGGACGACTCCGGTTCAGGAAACTACTGCGGGAAACCGCTTCAGGAAATCGGTGCAGGCAACTGCTGCAGTAAACTGCTGAAGGAAACTGCTTCAGGAAACCAGTGCAGGAAACCTCTGCTGGAAACTGCTGCAGGAAACGCGGCAGGAAACTTCTGCAGGTAACCGCTGTAGGAAACCACTGCAGAAAACTGCTGCAGGAAACCGGTGCAGGAAAACGCTGCAGGAAACCGGTGCAGGAAACCGGTGCAGGAAAATGCTGCAGGAAAACACATCAGGCAACAAGTGCATGAAATCGCTACAGGAAAACGCTGCAAGAAACCGGTGAAGCAAAATGCTGCAGGAAACCGCTGAAGGAAACCGGTGGAGGAAAACGGTGCAGGAAACCAGCGCAGGAAACCGCTGCAATAGACCGCTGCAGGAAAACACTGCAGGAAACCGCTGCAGGAATCTGCTGCAGGAAACTGGTGCAGTGAAATGCTGCAAGAAACTGCTGTAGGAAAACACTGCAGGAAACCAGTGCAGGAAAACGCTTCAGGAAACCAGTGCAGGAAACCGCTGCAGGAAAACGCTGCAGGAAACTGCTTCAGGACACCGCTGCAGGAACCTGTACAGGAAAATGCTGGAGGAAACCGGTGCAGGAAACTACTGCAGGAAAACACTGCAGGAAAACTCGGCAGGAAGCCGCTGCAGGAAACCGGTGCAGGGAACTGCTACAGGAAACCACTGTAGGAAACTGTTGCAGGGAACCGGTGCAGGAAAATTCTGCAGGAAACTGCTGCAGGAAAACACTTCAGGCAACCAGTGCATGAAACCACTGCAGGAAACTCCTGCAGGAAAACACTGCAGGAAACTGCTGCAGGAAACCATGCAGGAAACTGGTGCAGGAAACCATTGCAGCAAACCGGTGCAGGTAACTGCTTCATGAATACAATGCAAGAAACCGCTGCTGGAAATTGGTGCAGGAAACTGCTGCAGGAAACCAGTGCAGGAAACTGCTGCAGGAAAGCAGTGCAGGAAAACGGTGCAGGAAACCGCTGCAGGAAAATGCTGCAGGCAACTGCTGCAGGAAACCAGTGCAGGAAACTACTGCTGGAATCTGCTTAAGTAAACCGGTGCAGGAAACTGCTGCAGTAAAACGCTGCAGGAAACTGCTTGAGGAAACCAGTGCAGGAAACCGCTTCTGGAAACTGCTGCAGGAAAACACTGCAGGAAACGCTGCGGGAAACTGCTGCAGGAAAACACTTCAGGCAATCAGTGCACGAAACCGCTGCAGGAAAATGGTGCAAGAAACTGCTGCAGGAAACCAGTGCAGGAAACTGGTGCAGGATATCGCTGCAGGACATTGCTGCAGGCAACTGCTGCAGGAAACCAGTGCAAGAAACCACTGCAGGAAACCACTGAAGGAAACCTATAAAGGAAAATGGTGCAGGAAAATGCTACAGGAAAATGCTGCAGGAAACTGCTGCAGGAAACTGCTGCAGGAAAACGCTGCAGGAAACTGCTGCAGAAAACCGCTGCAGGAAACCGATGCAGGAAAACGGTGCAGGAAACTGCTGCAGTAAACTGCTGCAGGAAACTGTTGCAGGAAAACACTTCAGGCAATCAGTGCACGAAACCGGTGCAGGAAAATGCTGCAGGAAACCAGTGCAGGAAACCAGTGCAGGAAAACGGTGCAAGAAACTGCTGCAGGAAACCAGTGCAGGAAACCAGTGCAGGATATCGCTGCAGTAAAATGCTGCAGGCAACTGCTGCAGGAAACCAGTGCAGGAAACTACTGCTGGAAACTGCTTCAGTAAACCGGTGCAGGAAACTGCTGCAGAAAACCGCTGCAGGAAACCGATGCAGGAAAACGGTGCAGGAAACTGCTGCAGTAAACTGAATTGTTTTCCTGCAACAGTTGGTGCAGGAAACTGTTGCAGGAAAACAATTCAGGCAATCAGTGCACGAAACCGGTGCAGGAAAATGCTGCAGGAAAACGGTGCAAGAAACTGCTGCAGGAAGCTAGTGCAGGAAACCGGTGCAGGATATCGCTGCAGTAAAATGCTGCAGGCAACTGCTGCAGGAAACCGGTGCAGGAAACTACTGCTGGAAACTGCCTAAGTAAACCGGTGCGGGAAACTGCTGCAGTAAAACGCTGCAGGAAACTGCTGCAGGAAACCAGTGCAGGAAACTGCTGCTGGAAACTGCTTCAGTAAACCGGTGCAGGAAACTGCTGCAGAAAACCGCTGCAGGAAACCGATGCAGGAAAACGGTGCAGGAAACTGCTGCAGTAAACTGCTGCAGGAAACTGTTGCAGGAAAACACTTCAGGCAATCAGTGCACGAAACCGCTGCAGGAAAATGCTGCAGGAAAACGGTGTAAGAAACTGCTGCAGGAAACCAGTGCAGGAAACTGGTGCAGGATATCGCTGCAGGAAAATGCTGCAGGAAACTGCTGCAGGAAACCAGTGCAGGAAACTACTGCTGGAAACTGCTTAAGTAAACCGGTGCAGGAAACTGCTGCAGTAAAACACTGCAGGAAACTGCTTGAGGAAACTGCTGCAGGAAACCGCTTCTGGAAACTGCTGCAGGAAAACACTGCAGGAAACGCTGCAGGAAACTGCTGCAGGAAAACGCTGCAGGAACCGGTGGAGGAAAATGCCGCAGGAAACCGCTGAAGGAAACTGGTGGAGGAAAACGGTGCAGGAAACTGCTGCAGGAAACCACTGAAGGAAACCTATAAAGGAAAATGGTGCAGGAAAATGCTACAGGAAAATGCTGCAGGAAACTGCTGCAGGAAACTGCTGCAGGAAAACGCTGCAGGAAACTGCTGCAGAAAACCGCTGCAGGAAACCGATGCAGGAAAACGGTGCAGGAAACTGCTGCAGTAAACTGCTGCAGGAAACTGTTGCAGGAAAACACTTCAGGCAATCAGTGCACGAAACCGGTGCAGGAAAATGCTGCAGGAAACCAGTGCAGGAAACCAGTGCAGGAAAACGGTGCAAGAAACTGCTGCAGGAAACCAGTGCAGGAAACCAGTGCAGGATATCGCTGCAGTAAAATGCTGCAGGCAACTGCTGCAGGAAACCAGTGCAGGAAACTACTGCTGGAAACTGCTTCAGTAAACCGGTGCAGGAAACTGCTGCAGAAAACCGCTGCAGGAAACCGATGCAGGAAAACGGTGCAGGAAACTGCTGCAGTAAACTGAATTGTTTTCCTGCAACAGTTGGTGCAGGAAACTGTTGCAGGAAAACAATTCAGGCAATCAGTGCACGAAACCGGTGCAGGAAAATGCTGCAGGAAAACGGTGCAAGAAACTGCTGCAGGAAGCTAGTGCAGGAAACCGGTGCAGGATATCGCTGCAGTAAAATGCTGCAGGCAACTGCTGCAGGAAACCGGTGCAGGAAACTACTGCTGGAAACTGCCTAAGTAAACCGGTGCGGGAAACTGCTGCAGTAAAACGCTGCAGGAAACTGCTGCAGGAAACCAGTGCAGGAAACTGCTGCTGGAAACTGCTTCAGTAAACCGGTGCAGGAAACTGCTGCAGAAAACCGCTGCAGGAAACCGATGCAGGAAAACGGTGCAGGAAACTGCTGCAGTAAACTGCTGCAGGAAACTGTTGCAGGAAAACACTTCAGGCAATCAGTGCACGAAACCGCTGCAGGAAAATGCTGCAGGAAAACGGTGTAAGAAACTGCTGCAGGAAACCAGTGCAGGAAACTGGTGCAGGATATCGCTGCAGGAAAATGCTGCAGGAAACTGCTGCAGGAAACCAGTGCAGGAAACTACTGCTGGAAACTGCTTAAGTAAACCGGTGCAGGAAACTGCTGCAGTAAAACACTGCAGGAAACTGCTTGAGGAAACTGCTGCAGGAAACCGCTTCTGGAAACTGCTGCAGGAAAACACTGCAGGAAACGCTGCAGGAAACTGCTGCAGGAAAACGCTGCAGGAACCGGTGGAGGAAAATGCCGCAGGAAACCGCTGAAGGAAACTGGTGGAGGAAAACGGTGCAGGAAACTGCTGCAGGAAACCAGTGCAGGAATCCGCTGCAGTAGACCGCTGCAGGAAAACACTGCATGAAACTGGTGCAGGTAATCGCTGCAGGAAACTGATGCAGGACACCGGTGCAGGAAAGTGCTGCAGGCAAACGATGCATGAACATGGTGCAGGAAACTGGTGCAGGAAACCGGCTGCAAGAAATCGCTGTAGGAAAACGCTGCAGGAAACTGCTGCATGAAGACGGTGCAGGAAACTGATGCAGGAAACCGGTGCATGAATCCACAGTAGGAAACTGCTTCAGGAAACCGGTGCAGGAATACGCTGCAGGAAACCACTGCAGGAAACTGCTTCAGGAAACCGCTGCAGGAAACCACTGCAGGACACTGCTGCAGGAAACCTGTGCAGGAAAATGCTGCAGGAAACCGCTAAAGGAAACCGGTGCAAGAAACTGCTGCAGTAGACTGCTGCAGGAAAACACAGCAGGAAATCGGTGCAGGAAATCGCTGCAGGAAACTGATGCAGGAAACTGATGCAGGAAACCGCTGCAGGAAACTGCTGCAGGAAACCAGTGCAGGAAACTACTACTGGAAACTGCTTCAGTAAACCGGTGCAGGAAACTGCTGCAGAAAACCGCTGCAGGAAACCGATGCAGGAAAACGGTGCAGGAAACTGCTGCAGTGAACTGCTGCAGGAAACTGTTGCTGGAAAACACTTCAGGCAATCAGTGCACGAAACCGGTGCAGGAAAATGCTGCAGGAAACCAGTGCAGGAAACCGGTGCAGGAAAACGGTGCAAGAAACTGCTGCTGGAATCTGCTTAAGTAAACCGGTGCAGGAAACTGCTGCAGTAAAACGCTGCAGGAAACTGCTTGAGGAAACCAGTGCAGGAAACCGCTTCTGGAAACTGCTGCAGGAAAACACTGCAGGAAACGCTGCAGGAAACTGCTGCAGGAAAACACTTCAGGCAATCAGTGCACGAAACCGCTGCAGGAAAATGGTGCAAGAAACTGCTGCAGGAAACCAGTGCAGGAAACTGGTGCAGGATATCGCTGCAGGACATTGCTGCAGGCAACTGCTGCAGGAAACCAGTGCAAGAAACCACTGCAGGAAACCACTGAAGGAAACCTATAAAGGAAAATGGTGCAGGAAAATGCTACAGGAAAATGCTGCAGGAAACTGCTGCAGGAAACTGCTGCAGGAAAACGCTGCAGGAAACTGCTGCAGAAAACCGCTGCAGGAAACCGATGCAGGAAAACGGTGCAGGAAACTGCTGCAGTAAACTGCTGCAGGAAACTGTTGCAGGAAAACACTTCAGGCAATCAGTGCACGAAACCGGTGCAGGAAAATGCTGCAGGAAACCAGTGCAGGAAACCAGTGCAGGAAAACGGTGCAAGAAACTGCTGCAGGAAACCAGTGCAGGAAACCAGTGCAGGATATCGCTGCAGTAAAATGCTGCAGGCAACTGCTGCAGGAAACCAGTGCAGGAAACTACTGCTGGAAACTGCTTCAGTAAACCGGTGCAGGAAACTGCTGCAGAAAACCGCTGCAGGAAACCGATGCAGGAAAACGGTGCAGGAAACTGCTGCAGTAAACTGAATTGTTTTCCTGCAACAGTTGGTGCAGGAAACTGTTGCAGGAAAACAATTCAGGCAATCAGTGCACGAAACCGGTGCAGGAAAATGCTGCAGGAAAACGGTGCAAGAAACTGCTGCAGGAAGCTAGTGCAGGAAACCGGTGCAGGATATCGCTGCAGTAAAATGCTGCAGGCAACTGCTGCAGGAAACCGGTGCAGGAAACTACTGCTGGAAACTGCCTAAGTAAACCGGTGCGGGAAACTGCTGCAGTAAAACGCTGCAGGAAACTGCTGCAGGAAACCAGTGCAGGAAACTGCTGCTGGAAACTGCTTCAGTAAACCGGTGCAGGAAACTGCTGCAGAAAACCGCTGCAGGAAACCGATGCAGGAAAACGGTGCAGGAAACTGCTGCAGTAAACTGCTGCAGGAAACTGTTGCAGGAAAACACTTCAGGCAATCAGTGCACGAAACCGCTGCAGGAAAATGCTGCAGGAAAACGGTGTAAGAAACTGCTGCAGGAAACCAGTGCAGGAAACTGGTGCAGGATATCGCTGCAGGAAAATGCTGCAGGAAACTGCTGCAGGAAACCAGTGCAGGAAACTACTGCTGGAAACTGCTTAAGTAAACCGGTGCAGGAAACTGCTGCAGTAAAACACTGCAGGAAACTGCTTGAGGAAACTGCTGCAGGAAACCGCTTCTGGAAACTGCTGCAGGAAAACACTGCAGGAAACGCTGCAGGAAACTGCTGCAGGAAAACGCTGCAGGAACCGGTGGAGGAAAATGCCGCAGGAAACCGCTGAAGGAAACTGGTGGAGGAAAACGGTGCAGGAAACTGCTGCAGGAAACCAGTGCAGGAATCCGCTGCAGTAGACCGCTGCAGGAAAACACTGCATGAAACTGGTGCAGGTAATCGCTGCAGGAAACTGATGCAGGACACCGGTGCAGGAAAGTGCTGCAGGCAAACGATGCATGAACATGGTGCAGGAAACTGGTGCAGGAAACCGGCTGCAAGAAATCGCTGTAGGAAAACGCTGCAGGAAACTGCTGCATGAAGACGGTGCAGGAAACTGATGCAGGAAACCGGTGCATGAATCCACAGTAGGAAACTGCTTCAGGAAACCGGTGCAGGAATACGCTGCAGGAAACCACTGCAGGAAACTGCTTCAGGAAACCGCTGCAGGAAACCACTGCAGGACACTGCTGCAGGAAACCTGTGCAGGAAAATGCTGCAGGAAACCGCTAAAGGAAACCGGTGCAAGAAACTGCTGCAGTAGACTGCTGCAGGAAAACACAGCAGGAAATCGGTGCAGGAAATCGCTGCAGGAAACTGATGCAGGAAACTGATGCAGGAAACCGCTGCAGGAAACTGCTGCAGGAAACCAGTGCAGGAAACTACTACTGGAAACTGCTTCAGTAAACCGGTGCAGGAAACTGCTGCAGAAAACCGCTGCAGGAAACCGATGCAGGAAAACGGTGCAGGAAACTGCTGCAGTGAACTGCTGCAGGAAACTGTTGCTGGAAAACACTTCAGGCAATCAGTGCACGAAACCGGTGCAGGAAAATGCTGCAGGAAACCAGTGCAGGAAACCGGTGCAGGAAAACGGTGCAAGAAACTGCTGCAGGAAACCAGTGCAGGAAACCGGTGCAGGATATCGCTGCAGTAAAATGCTGCAGGCAACTGCTGCAGGAAACCAGTGCAGGAAACTACTGCTGGAAACTGCTTCAGTAAACCGGTGCAGGAAACTGCTGCAGAAAACCGCTGCAGGAAACCGATGCAGGAAAACGGTGCAGGAAACTGCTGCAGTAAACTGGTGCAGGAAACTGTTGCAGGAAAACACTTCAGGCAATCAGTGCACGAAACTGGTGCAGGAAAATGCTGCAGGAAACGCTGCAGGAAACTGCTGCAGGAAAACGCTGCAGGAACCGGTGGAGGAAAATGCCGCAGGAAACCGCTGAAGGAAACTGGTGGAGGAAAACGGTGCAGGAAACTGCTGCAGGAAACCAGTGCAGGAATCCGCTGCAGTAGACCGCTGCAGGAAAACACTGCATGAAACTGGTGCAGGTAATCGCTGCAGGAAACTGATGCAGGACACCGGTGCAGGAAAGTGCTGCAGGCAAACGATGCATGAACATGGTGCAGGAAACTGGTGCAGGAAACCGGCTGCAAGAAATCGCTGTAGGAAAACGCTGCAGGAAACTGCTGCATGAAGACGGTGCAGGAAACTGATGCAGGAAACCGGTGCATGAATCCACAGTAGGAAACTGCTTCAGGAAACCGGTGCAGGAATACGCTGCAGGAAACCACTGCAGGAAACTGCTTCAGGAAACCGCTGCAGGAAACCACTGCAGGACACTGCTGCAGGAAACCTGTGCAGGAAAATGCTGCAGGAAACCGCTAAAGGAAACCGGTGCAAGAAACTGCTGCAGTAGACTGCTGCAGGAAAACACAGCAGGAAATCGGTGCAGGAAATCGCTGCAGGAAACTGATGCAGGAAACTGATGCAGGAAACCGCTGCAGGAAACTGCTGCAGGAAACCAGTGCAGGAAACTACTACTGGAAACTGCTTCAGTAAACCGGTGCAGGAAACTGCTGCAGAAAACCGCTGCAGGAAACCGATGCAGGAAAACGGTGCAGGAAACTGCTGCAGTGAACTGCTGCAGGAAACTGTTGCTGGAAAACACTTCAGGCAATCAGTGCACGAAACCGGTGCAGGAAAATGCTGCAGGAAACCAGTGCAGGAAACCGGTGCAGGAAAACGGTGCAAGAAACTGCTGCAGGAAACCAGTGCAGGAAACCGGTGCAGGATATCGCTGCAGTAAAATGCTGCAGGCAACTGCTGCAGGAAACCAGTGCAGGAAACTACTGCTGGAAACTGCTTCAGTAAACCGGTGCAGGAAACTGCTGCAAAAAACCGCTGCAGGAAACCGATGCAGGAAAACGGTGCAGGAAACTGCTGCAGTAAACTGGTGCAGGAAACTGTTGCAGGAAAACACTTCAGGCAATCAGTGCACGAAACTGGTGCAGGAAAATGCTGCAGGAAAACGGTACAAGAAACTGCTGCAGGAAACCAGTGCAGGAAACCGGTGCCGGATATCGCTGCAGTAAAATGCTGCAGGCAACTGCTGCAGGAAACCAGTGCAGGAAACTACTGCTGGGAACTGCTTTAGTAAACCGGTGCAGGAAACTGCTGCAGTAAAACGCTGCAGGAAACGGCTTGAGGAAACCAGTGCAGGAAACCGCTTCTGGAAACTGCTGCAGGAAAACACTGCAGGAAACGCTGCAGGAAACTGCTGCAGGAAAACGGTGCAGGAAAATGCTGCAGGAAAACGCTGCAGGAAAACACTTCAGGCAACCAGTGCATGAATCAGCTACAGGAAAACGCTGCAGGAACCGGTGGAGGAAAATGCCGCAGGAAACCGCTGAAGGAAACCGGTGGAGGAAAACGGTGCAGGAAACTGCTGCAGGAAACCAGTGCAGGAAACTGCTGCAGTATACCGCTGCAGGAAAACACTGCATGAAACTGCTGCAGGTAATCGCTGCAGGAAACTGATGCAGGAAACCAGTGCAGGAAAGTGCTGCAGGCAAACGATGCATGAAGATGGTGCAGGAAACTGGTGCAGGAAACCGGCTGCAAGAAATCGCTATAGGAAAACGCTGCAGGAAACTGCTGCATGAAGATGGTGCAGGAAACTGATGCAGGAAACCGGCTGCAAGAAATCGCTATAGGAAAACGCTGCAGGAAACTGCTGCATGAAGATGGTGCAGGAAACTGATGCAGGAAACCGGTGCAGGAATCCACAGGAGGAAACTGCTTCAGGAAACCGGTGCAGGAATACGCTGCAGGACACTGCTGCAGGAAACTGCTTCAGGAAACCGCTGCAGGAAACCACTGCAGGACACTGCTGCAGGAAACCTGTGCAGGAAAATGCTGCAGGAAACCGCTAAAGGAAACCGGTGCAAGAAACTGCTACAGTAGACTGCTGCAGGAAAACACAGCAGAAAACACAGCAGGAAATCGGTGCAGGAAATCGCTGCAGGAAACTGATGCAGGAAACTGATGCAGGAAACCGCTGCAGGAAACCGCTGCAGGAAACCACTGCAGGAAACCACTGCAGGACACTGCTGCAAGAAACCTGTGCAGGAAAATGGTGGACGACTCCGGTTCAGGAAACTACTGCAGGAAACTGCTTCAGGAAATCGGTGCAGGCAACTGCTGCAGTAAGCTGCTGAAGGAAACTGCTTCAGGAAACCAGTGCAGGAAACCTCTGCAGGAAACTCCTGCAGAAAAACACTGCAGGAAACTGCTGCAGGAAACCATGCAGGAAACTGGTGCAGGAAACCACTGCAGCAAACCGGTGCAGGTAACTGCTTTATGAATACAATGCAAGAAACCGCTGCTGGAAATTGGTGCAGGAAACTGCTGCAAGAAACCAGTGCAGGAAACTGCTGCAGGAAAGCAGTGCAGGAAAATGCTGCAGGAAATCACTGCAAGAAACCGGTGCAGGAAAATGCTGCAGGAATCCGGTGCAGGAAAATGCTGCAGGAAATCGCTGCAGGCAAACACTGCAGGCAATTGCTGCAGGAAACCAGTGCAGGAAACTGCTTCAGGAAACCGCTGCGGAAAACAGCTGCAGGAAACTGCTGCAGGAAAACGCTGCAGGAAAACGCTGCAGAAAACAGCTGCAGGAAAATGCTGCAAGAAAACGCTGCAGGAAACTGTTGCAGGAAACCGGTGCAGGAAAATGCTGCAAGAAACTGCTGTAGGAAAACGCTGCAGGAAACCAGTGCAGGAAAATGCTTCAGGAAACCAGTGCAGGAAACTGCTGCAGGAAAACGCTGCAGGAAACGGGTGCAGGAAAATGCTGCAGGACACTGCTGCAGGAAACCTGTGCAGGAAAATGCTGCAGGAAACGGGTGCAGGAAACCGCTGCAGGAAAACACTTCAGGCAACCAGTGCACGAAACCACTGCAGGAAAACACTGCAGAACATACTGCAGGAAACCGCTGAAAGAAACCGGTGCAAGAAAACTGTGTAGGAAACTGCTGCAGTAAACCGCTGCAGGAAACTGCATCAGGAAACTGCTGCAGGAAATCGGTGCAGGAAATGACTGCAGGAAACCGGTGCAGGAAACCGCTTCAGGAAACCGCTGCTGGAAACTGCTGCAGGAAACGCTGCAGAAAACGGCTGCAGAAAAACGCTGCAGGAAAACTGTGCAGGAAACTGCTGCAATAAACCGCTTCAGGAAAATGCTGCAGGAAACCGGTGCAGGAAACCACTGCAGGAAACCGGTGCAGGAAACCGCTGCAAGAAACTGCTGCAGGAAACTGCTGCAGGAAACTGCTGCATGAAGATGGTGCAGGAAACTGATGCAGGAAACCGGTGCAGGAATCCACAGGAGGAAACTGCTTCAGGAAACCGGTGCAGGAATACGCTGCAGGACACTGCTGCAGGAAACTGCTTCAGGAAACCGCTGCAGGAAACCACTGCAGGACACTGCTGCAGGAAACCTGTGCAGGAAAATGCTGCAGGAAACCGCTAAAGGAAACCGGTGCAAGAAACTGCTACAGTAGACTGCTGCAGGAAAACACAGCAGAAAACACAGCAGGAAATCGGTGCAGGAAATCGCTGCAGGAAACTGATGCAGGAAACTGATGCAGGAAACCGCTGCAGGAAACCGCTGCAGGAAACCACTGCAGGAAACCACTGCAGGACACTGCTGCAAGAAACCTGTGCAGGAAAATGGTGGACGACTCCGGTTCAGGAAACTACTGCAGGAAACTGCTTCAGGAAATCGGTGCAGGCAACTGCTGCAGTAAGCTGCTGAAGGAAACTGCTTCAGGAAACCAGTGCAGGAAACCTCTGCAGGAAACTCCTGCAGAAAAACACTGCAGGAAACTGCTGCAGGAAACCATGCAGGAAACTGGTGCAGGAAACCACTGCAGCAAACCGGTGCAGGTAACTGCTTTATGAATACAATGCAAGAAACCGCTGCTGGAAATTGGTGCAGGAAACTGCTGCAAGAAACCAGTGCAGGAAACTGCTGCAGGAAAGCAGTGCAGGAAAATGCTGCAGGAAATCACTGCAAGAAACCGGTGCAGGAAAATGCTGCAGGAATCCGGTGCAGGAAAATGCTGCAGGAAATCGCTGCAGGCAAACACTGCAGGCAATTGCTGCAGGAAACCAGTGCAGGAAACTGCTTCAGGAAACCGCTGCGGAAAACAGCTGCAGGAAACTGCTGCAGGAAAACGCTGCAGGAAAACGCTGCAGAAAACAGCTGCAGGAAAATGCTGCAAGAAAACGCTGCAGGAAACTGCTGCAGGAAACCGGTGCAGGAAAATGCTGCAAGAAACTGCTGTAGGAAAACGCTGCAGGAAACCAGTGCAGGAAAATGCTTAAGGAAACCAGCGCAGGAAACCGCTGCAGGAAAACGCTGCAGGAAACGAGTGCAGGAAAATGCTGCAGGACACTGCTGCAGGAAACCTGTGCAGGAAAATGCTGCAGGAAACGGGTGCAGGAAACCGCTGCAGGAAAACACTTCAGGCAACCAGTGCACGAAACCACTGCAGGAAAACACTGCAGAACAAACTGCAGGAAACCGCTGAAAGAAACCGGTGCAAGAAAACTGTGTAGGAAACTGCTGCAGTAAACCGCTGCAGGAAACTGCATCAGGAAACTGCTGCAGGAAATCGGTGCAGGAAATGACTGCAGGAAACCGGTGCAGGAAACCGCTTCAGGAAACCGCTGCTGGAAACTGCTGCAGGAAACGCTGCAGAAAATGGCTGCAGAAAAACGCTGCAGGAAAACTGTGCAGGAAACTGCTGCAATAAACCGCTTCAGGAAAATGCTGCAGGAAACCGGTGCAGGAAACCACTGCAGGAAACCGGTGCAGGAAACCGCTGCAAGAAACTGCTGCAGGAAACTGCTGCAGGAAACTGCTGCAGGAAATGCTGCAGAAAACGGCTGCAGGAAAACGCTGCAGGAAAACGCTGCAGGAAAACACTTCTGGAAACCAGTGCACGAAACCACTGCAGGAAAATGCTGCAGGAAACCACTGAAGGAAACCAGTACAGGAAAGCGATGCAGGAAACTGCTGCAGGAAACCAGTGCAGGAAACTGCCGCGGGAAACCAGTGCAGTAGACCGCTGCAGGAAAATGCTGCAGGAAACCGGTGCAGGAAACCACTTCAGGAAACTGTTTCAGGAAACCACTGCAGCGAACCATTGCAGGATACTGCTGCAGGAAACCTGTGCAGGAAACCACTGCAGGAAACTACTGCAGGAAACTGTTGCAGGAAAACACTTCAGGCAACCAGTGCACGAAACCGCTGAAGGAAACCGGTGCAGGAAAGCTGTGCAGGAAACTGCTGCATTAAACCGCTTCAGGAAAATGCTGCAGGAAACCGGTGCAGGAAACCACTGCAGGAAACCGGTGCAGGAAACTACTGCAGGAAAACACTGCAGGAAAACTCTGCAGGAAGCCGCTGCAGGAAACCGGTGCAGGGAACTGCTGCAGGAAACCACTGCAGGAATCTGTTGCAGGGAACCGGTGCAGGAAAATTCTGCAGGAAACTGCTGCAGGAAAACACTTCAGGCAACCAGTGCATGAAACCACTGCAGGTAAACGCTGCAGGAAACCAGTGCAGGAAACCTCTGCAGGAAACTCCTGCAGAAAAACACTGCAGGAAACTGCTGCAGGAAACCATGCAGGAAACTGGTGCAGGAAACCACTGCAGCAAACCGGTGCAGGTAACTGCTTCATGAATACAATGCAAGAAACCGCTGCTGGAAATTGGTGCAGGAAACTGCTGCAAGAAACCAGTGCAGGAAACTGCTGCAGGAAAGCAGTGCAGGAAAATGCTGCAGGAAATCACTGCAAGAAACCGGTGCAGGAAAATGCTGCAGGAATCCGGTGCAGGAAAATGCTGCAGGAAATCGCTGCAGGCAAACACTGCAGGCAATTGCTGCAGGAAACCAGTGCAGGAAACTGCTTCAGGAAACCGCTGCGGAAAACAGCTGCAGGAAACTGCTGCAGGAAAACGCTGCAGGAAAACGCTGCAGAAAACAGCTGCAGGAAAATGCTGCAAGAAAACGCTGCAGGAAACTGTTGCAGGAAACCGGTGCAGGAAAATGCTGCAAGAAACTGCTGTAGGAAAACGCTGCAGGAAACCAGTGCAGGAAAATGCTTCAGGAAACCAGTGCAGGAAACCGCTGCAGGAAAACGCTGCAGGAAACGGGTGCAGGAAAATGCTGCAGGACACTGCTGCAGGAAACCTGTGCAGGAAAATGCTGCAGGAAACGGGTGCAGGAAACCGCTGCAGGAAAACACTTCAGGCAACCAGTGCACGAAACCACTGCAGGAAAACACTGCAGAACATACTGCAGGAAACCGCTGAAAGAAACCGGTGCAAGAAAACTGTGTAGGAAACTGCTGCAGTAAACCGCTGCAGGAAACTGCATCAGGAAACTGCTGCAGGAAATCGGTGCAGGAAATGACTGCAGGAAACCGGTGCAGGAAACCGCTTCAGGAAACCGCTGCAGGAAACTGCTGCAGGAAACGCTGCAGAAAACGGCTGCAGAAAAACGCTGCAGGAAAACTGTGCAGGAAACTGCTGCAATAAACCGCTTCAGGAAAATGCTGCAGGAAACCGGTGCAGGAAACCACTGCAGGAAACCGATGCAGGAAACCGCTGCAAGAAACTGCTGCAGGAACCTGCTGCAGGAAACTGCTGCAGGAAACGCTGCAGAAAACGGCTGCAGGAAAACGCTGCAGGAAAACGCTGCAGGAAAACACTTCTGGAAACCAGTGCACGAAACCACTGCAGGAAAATGCTGCAGGAAACCACTGAAGGAAACCAGTACAGGAAAGCGATGCAGGAAACTGCTGCAGGAAACCAGTGCAGGAAACTGCCGCGGGAAACCAGTGCAGGAAACCAGTGCAGTAGACCGCTGCAGGAAAATGCTGCAGGAAACCGGTGCAGGAAACCACTTCAGGAAACTGTTTCAGGAAACCACTGCAGCGAACCACTGCAGGATACTGCTGCAGGAAACCTGTGCAGGAAACCACTGCAGGAAACTACTGCAGGAAACTGTTGCAGGAAAACACTTCAGGCAACCAGTGCACGAAACCGCTGAAGGAAACCGGTACAGGAAAGCTGTGCAGGAAACTGCTGCATTAAACCGCTTCAGGAAAATGCTGCAGGAAACCGGTGCAGGAAACCACTGCAGGAAACCGTTGCAGGAAACTGCTGCAAGAAACTGCTGCAGGAAACTGCTGCAGGAAACTGCTGCAGAAAACAGCTGCAGGAAAACGGTGCAGGAAAACGGTGCAGGAAAACGGTGCAGGAAACCGGTGCAGGAAACTGCTGCAGGAAACCGGTGCAGGAAAACGCTACAGGAAACTGCTGCAGGAAATCGCTACAGGAAAATCCTGCAGGCAACTGCCACAGGAAACCGCTGCAGAAAACCGCTTCAGGAAACTGCTGCAAGAAACCACTGCAGGAAACCCCTGAAGGAAACCTATGCAGGAAAATGGTGCAGGAAAATGCTACAGGAAAATGCTGCAGGAAACTGCTGCAGGAAACTGCTGCAGGAAAACGCTGCAGGAAACTGCTGCAGAAAACCGCTGCAGGAAACCGATGCAGGAAAATGGTGCAGGAAACTGCTGCAGTAAACTGCTGCAGTAAACTGTTGCAGGAAACCAGTGCAGGAAACTACTGCTGGAAACTGCTTCAGTAAACCGGTGCAGGAAACCGATGCAGGAAAACAGTGCAGGAAACTGCTGCAGTAAACTGCTGCAGGAAACTGTTGCAGGAAAACACTTCAGGCAATCAGTGCACGAAACTGCTGCAGGAAAATTCTGCAGGAAACCGGTGCAGGAAAACGGTGCAAGAATCTGCTGCAGGAAACTGGTGCAGGATATCGCTGCAGGAAAATGCTGCAGGCAACTGCTGCAGGAAACCAGTGCAGGAAACTACTGCTGGAAATTGCTTCAGTAAACCGGTGCAGGAAACTGCTGCAGGAAAACAGTGCAGGAAACTGCTGCAGTAAACTGGTGCAGGAAACTGTTGCAGGAAAACACTTCAGGCAATCAGTGCACAAAACTGCTGCAGGAAAATTCTGCAGGAAACCGGTGCAGGAAAACGGTGCAAGAAACTGACGCAGGAAACTGGTGCAGGATATCGCTGCAGGAAAATGCTGCAGGCAACTGCTGCAGGAAACCAGTGCAGGAAACTACTGCTGGAAATTGCTTCAGTAAACCGGTGCAGGAAACTGCTGCAGTAAAACGCTGCAGGAAACTGCTTGAGGAAACCAGTGCAGGAAACCGCTTCTGGAAGCTGCTGCAGGAAAACACTGCATGAAACGCTGCAGGAAACTGCTGCAGGAAAACGGTGCAGGAAACTGGTGCAGGAAAACGCTGCAGGAAAACGCTGCAGGAAACCGGTGCAGGAAACCACTTCAGGAAACTGTTTCAGGAAACCACTGCAGCGAACCACTGCAGGATACTGCTGCAGGAAACCTGTGCAGGAAACCACTGCAGGAAACTACTGCAGGAAACTGTTGCAGGAAAACACTTCAGGCAACCAGTGCACGAAACCGCTGAAGGAAACCGGTGCAGGAAAGCTGTGCAGGAAACTGCTGCATTAAACCGCTTCAGGAAAATGCTGCAGGAAACCGGTGCAGGAAACCACTGCAGGAAACCGTTGCAGGAAACTGCTGCAAGAAACTGCTGCAGGAAACTGCTGCAGGAAACTGCTGCAGAAAACAGCTGCAGGAAAACGGTGCAGGAAAACGGTGCAGGAAAACGGTGCAGGAAACCGGTGCAGGAAACTGCTGCAGGAAACCGGTGCAGGAAAACGCTACAGGAAACTGCTGCAGGAAATCGCTACAGGAAAATCCTGCAGGCAACTGCCACAGGAAACCGCTGCAGAAAACCGCTTCAGGAAACTGCTGCAAGAAACCACTGCAGGAAACCCCTGAAGGAAACCTATGCAGGAAAATGGTGCAGGAAAATGCTACAGGAAAATGCTGCAGGAAACTGCTGCAGGAAACTGCTGCAGGAAAACGCTGCAGGAAACTGCTGCAGAAAACCGCTGCAGGAAACCGATGCAGGAAACTGGTGCAGGAAACTGCTGCAGTAAACTGCTGCAGTAAACTGTTGCAGGAAACCAGTGCAGGAAACTACTGCTGGAAACTGCTTCAGTAAACCGGTGCAGGAAACCGATGCAGGAAAACAGTGCAGGAAACTGCTGCAGTAAACTGCTGCAGGAAACTGTTGCAGGAAAACACTTCAGGCAATCAGTGCACGAAACTGCTGCAGGAAAATTCTGCAGGAAACCGGTGCAGGAAAACAGTGCAAGAATCTGCTGCAGGAAACTGGTGCAGGATATCGCTGCAGGAAAATGCTGCAGGCAACTGCTGCAGGAAACCAGTGCAGGAAACTACTGCTGGAAATTGCTTCAGTAAACCGGTGCAGGAAACTGCTGCAGGAAAACAGTGCAGGAAACTGCTGCAGTAAACTGGTGCAGGAAACTGTTGCAGGAAAACACTTCAGGCAATCAGTGCACAAAACTGCTGCAGGAAAATTCTGCAGGAAACCGGTGCAGGAAAACGGTGCAAGAAACTGCTGCAGGAAACTGGTGCAGGATATCGCTGCAGGAAAATGCTGCAGGCAACTGCTGCAGGAAACCAGTGCAGGAAACCACTGCTGGAAATTGCTTCAGTAAACCGGTGCAGGAAACTGCTGCAGTAAAACGCTGCAGGAAACTGCTTGAGGAAACCAGTGCAGGAAACCGCTTCTGGAAGCTGCTGCAGGAAAACACTGCATGAAACGCTGCAGGAAACTGCTGCAGGAAAACGGTGCAGGAAACTGGTGCAGGAAAACGCTGCAGGAAAACGCTGCAGGAAAACACTTCAGGCAACCAGTGCATGAATCAGCTACTGGAAAACGCTGCAGGAACCTGTGAAGGAAAATGCCGCAGGAAACCGCTGAAGGAAACCGGTGGAGGAAAACGGTGCAGGAAACCAGTGCAAGAAACCGCTGCAGTAGACCGCTGCAGGGAAACACTGCATGAAACTGGTGCAGGTAATCGCTGCAGGAAACTGATGCAGGAAACTGGTGCAGGAAAGTGCTGCAGGCAAACGATGCATGAAGATGGTGCAGGAAACCGGTGCAGGAAACCGGCTGCAGGAAACCTCTGCAGAAAACCACTGCAGGAAACTGCTTCAGGAAAACGCTGCAGGAAACTGCTGCTGGAAACCGCTGCAGGAAACCACTGCAGGACACTGCTGCAGGAAACCTGTGCAGGAAAATGGTGGAGGACTCTGGTGCAGGAAACTACTGCAGGAAAACTCTGCAGAAAACTGCTGCAGGAAAATGGTGCAGAAAACTGCTGCAGGAAACCTGTGCAGGAAAATGCTGCAGGAAACGGGTGCAGGAAACCGCTGCAGGAAAACACTTCAGGCAACCAGTGCACGAAACCACTGCAGGAAAACACTGCAGAACAAACTGCAGGAAACCGCTGAAAGAAACCGGTGCAAGAAAACTGTGTAGGAAACTGCTGCAGTAAACCGCTGCAGGAAACTGCATCAGGAAACTGCTGCAGGAAATCGGTGCAGGAAATGACTGCAGGAAACCGGTGCAGGAAACCGCTTCAGGAAACCGCTGCTGGAAACTGCTGCAGGAAACGCTGCAGAAAACGGCTGCAGAAAAACGCTGCAGGAAAACTGTGCAGGAAACTGCTGCAATAAACCGCTTCAGGAAAATGCTGCAGGAAACCGGTGCAGGAAACCACTGCAGGAAACCGGTGCAGGAAACCGCTGCAAGAAACTGCTGCAGGAAACTGCTGCAGGAAACTGCTGCAGGAAACGCTGCAGAAAACGGCTGCAGGAAAACGCTGCAGGAAAACGCTGCAGGAAAACACTTCTGGAAACCAGTGCACGAAACCACTGCAGGAAAATGCTGCAGGAAACCACTGAAGGAAACCAGTACAGGAAAGCGATGCAGGAAACTGCTGCAGGAAACCAGTGCAGGAAACTGCCGCGGGAAACCAGTGCAGTAGACCGCTGCAGGAAAATGCTGCAGGAAACCGGTGCAGGAAACCACTTCAGGAAACTGTTTCAGGAAACCACTGCAGCGAACCATTGCAGGATACTGCTGCAGGAAACCTGTGCAGGAAACCACTGCAGGAAACTACTGCAGGAAACTGTTGCAGGAAAACACTTCAGGCAACCAGTGCACGAAACCGCTGAAGGAAACCGGTGCAGGAAAGCTGTGCAGGAAACTGCTGCATTAAACCGCTTCAGGAAAATGCTGCAGGAAACCGGTGCAGGAAACCACTGCAGGAAACCGGTGCAGGAAACTACTGCAGGAAAACACTGCAGGAAAACTCTGCAGGAAGCCGCTGCAGGAAACCGGTGCAGGGAACTGCTACAGGAAACCACTGCAGGAAACTGTTGCAGGGAACCGGTGCAGGAAAATTCTGCAGGAAACTGCTGCAGGAAAACACTTCAGGCAACCAGTGCATGAAACCACTGCAGGTAAACGCTGCAGGAAACCAGTGCAGGAAACCTCTGCAGGAAACTCCTGCAGGAAAACACTGCAGGAAACTGCTGCAGGAAACCATGCAGGAAACTGGTGCAGGAAACCACTACAGCAAACCGGTGCAGGTAACTGCTTCATGAATACAATGCAAGAAACCGCTGCTGGAAATTGGTGCAGGAAACTGCTGCAAGAAACCAGTGCAGGAAACTGCTGCAGGAAAGCAGTGCAGGAAAATGCTGCAGGAAATCACTGCAAGAAACCAGTGCAGGAAAATGCTGCAGGAATCCGGTGCAGGAAAATGCTGCAGGAAATCGCTGCAGGCAAACACTGCAGGCAATTGCTGCAGGAAACCAGTGCAGGAAACTGCTTCAGGAAACCGCTGCGGAAAACAGCTGCAGGAAACAGCTGCAGGAAAACGCTGCAGGAAAACGCTGCAGAAAACAGCTGCAGGAAAATGCTGCAAGAAAACGCTGCAGGAAACTGCTGCAGGAAAACGCTGCAGAAAACCGCTGCAGGAAACCGATGCAGGAAAACGGTGCAGGAAACTGCTGCAGTAAACTGCTGCAGGAAACTGTTGCAGGAAAACACTTCAGGCAATCAGTGCACGAAACCAGTGCAGGAAAATGCTGCAGGAAACCAGTGCAGGAAACCGGTGCAGGAAAACGGTGCAAGAAACTGCTGCCGGAAACCAGTGCAGGAAACCGGTGCAGGATATCGCTGCAGTAAAATGCTGCAGGCAACTGCTGCAGGAAACCAGTGCAGGAAACTACTGCTGGAAACTGCTTCAGTAAACCGGTGCAGGAAACTGCTGCAGAAAACCACTGCAGGAAACCGATGCAGGAAAACGTGCAGGAAACTGCTGCAGTAAATTGCTGCCGGAAACTGTTGCAGGAAAACACTTCAGGCAATCAGTGCACGAAACCGGTGCAGGAAAATGCTGCAGGAAACCGGTGCAGGAAAACGGTGCAAGAAACTGCTGCAGGAAACCAGTGCAGGAAACCGGTGCAGGATATCGCTGCAGTAAAATGCTGCAGGCAACTGCTGCAGGAAACCAGTGCCGGAAACTACTGCTGGAAACTGCTTCAGTAAACCGGTGCAGGAAACTGCTGCAGAAAACCGCTGCAGGAAACCGATGCAGGAAAACAGTGCAGGAAACTGCTGCAGTAAACTGGTGCAGGAAACTGTTGCAAGAAAACACTTCAGGCAATCAGTGCACGAAACCGCTGCAGGAAAATGCTGCAGGAAAACGGTGCAAGAAACTGCTGCAGGAAACCAGTGCAGGAAACTGGAGCAGGATATCGCTGCAGGAAAATGCTGCAGGCAACTGCTGCAGGAAACCAGTGCAGGAAACTACTGCTGGAAACTGCTTAAGTAAACTGGTGCAGGAAACTGCTGCAGTAAAACGCTGCAGGAAACTGCTTGAGGAAACCAGTGCAGGAAACCGCTTCTGGAAACTGCTGCAGGAAAACACTGCAGGAAATGCTGCTGGAAACTGCTGCAGGAAAACACTTCAGGCAATCAGTGCACGAAACCGCTGCAGGAAAATGGTGCAAGAAACTGCTGCAGGAAACCAGTGCAGGAAACTGGTGCAGGATATCGCTGCAGGACAATGCTGCAGGCAACTGCTGCAGGAAACCAGTGCAAGAAACCACTGCAGGAAACCACTGAAGGAAACCTATGCAGGAAAATGGTGCAGGAAAATGCTACAGGAAAATGCTGCAGGAAACTGCTGCAGGAAACTGCTGCAGGAAAACGCTGCAGGAAACTGCTGCAGAAAACCGCTGCAGGAAACCGATGCAGGAAAACAGTGCAGGAAACTGCTGCAGTAAACTGCTGCAGTAAACTGTTGCAGGAAAACACTTCAGGCAATCAGTGCACGAAACCGGTGCAGGAAAATGCTGCAGGAAACCAGTGCAGGAAACCGGTGCAGGAAAACGGTGCAAGAAACTGCTGCAGGAAACCAGTGCAGGAAACCGGTGCAGGATATCGCTGCAGTAAAATGCTGCAGGCAACTGCTGCAGGAAACCAGTGCAGGAAACTACTGCTGGAAACTGCTTCAGTAAACCGGTGCAGGAAACTGCTGCAGAAAACCGCTGCAGGAAACCGATGCAGGAAAACGGTGCAGGAAACTGCTGCAGTAAACTGGTGCAGGAAACTGTTGCAGGAAAACACTTCAGGCAATCAGTGCACGAAACCGCTGCAGGAAAATGCTGCAGGAAAACGGTGCAAGAAACTGCTGCAGGAAACTGGTGCAGGATATTGCTGCAGGAAAATGCTGCAGGCAACTGCTGCAGGAAACCAGTGCAGGAAACTACTGCTGGAAACTGCTTAAGTAAACCGGTGCAGGAAACTGCTGCAGTAAAACGCTGCAGGAAACTGCTTGAGGAAACCAGTGCAGGAAACCGCTTCTGGAAACTGCTGCAGGAAAACACTGCATGAAACGCTGCAGGAAACTGCTGCAGGAAAACAGTGCAGGAAACTGGTGCAGGAAAACGCTGCAGGAAAATACTTCAGGCAACCAGTGCATGAATCAGCTACAGGAAAACGCTGCAGGAACCGGTGGAGGAAAATGCCGCAGGAAACCGCTGAAGGAAACCGGTGGAGGAAAACGGTGCAGGAAACTGCTGCAGGAAACCAGTGCAGGAAACTGCTGCAGTATACCGCTGCAGGAAAACACTGCATGAAACTGCTGCAGGTAATCGCTGCAGGAAACTGATGCAGGAAACCGGTGCAGGAAAGTGCTGCAGGCAAACGATGCATGAAGATGGTGCAGGAAACTGGTGCAGGAAACCGGCTGCAAGAAATCGCTATAGGAAAACGCTGCAGGAAACTGCTGCATGAAGACGGTGCAGGAAACTGATGCAGGAAACCGGTGCAGGAATCCACAGTAGGAAACTGCTTCAGGAAACCGGTGCAGGAATAGGCTGCAGGACACTGCTGCAGGAAACCTGTGCAGGAAAATGCTGCAGGAAACCGCTAAAGGAAACCGGTGCAAGAAACCGCTGCAGTAGACTGCTGCAGGAAAACACAGCAGAAAACACAGCAGGAAATCTGTGCAGGAAATCGCTGCAGGAAACTGATGCAGGAAACTGATGCAGGAAACCGCTGCAGGAAACCGCTGCAGGAAACCACTGCAGGAAACCACTGCAGGACACTGCTGCAAGAAACCTGTGCAGGAAAATGGTGGAGGACTCCGGTTCAGGAAACTACTGCAGGAAACTGCTTCAGGAAATCGGTGCAGGCAACTGCTGCAGTAAGCTGCTGAAGGAAACTGCTTCAGGAAACCAGTGCAGGAAACCGCTGCTGGAAACTGCTGCAGGAAATGCGGCAGGAAACTTCTGCAGGTAACCGCTTAGGAAACCACTGCAGAAAACTGCTGCAGGAAACCGGTGCAGGAAAACGCTGCAGGAAACCAGTGCAGGAAAACGCTGCAGGAAACCGGTGCAGGAAAACGCTGCAGGAAAACACATCAGGCAACCAGTGCATGAAATCGCTACAGGAAAATGCTGCAAGAAACCGGTGAAGCAAAATGCTGCAGGAAACCGCTGAAGGAAACCGGTGGAGGAAAACGGTGCAGAAAACCAGTGCAGGAAACCGCTGCAGTAGACCGCTGCAGGAAAACACTGCAGGAAACCGCTGCAGGAATCTGCTGCAGGAAACTGGTGCAGCGAAATGCTGCAAGAAACTGCTGTAGGAAAACACTGCAGGAAACCAGTGCAGGAAAACGCTTCAGGAAACCAGTGCAGGAAATCGCTGCAGGAAAACGCTGCAGGAAACTGCTTCAGGACACCGCTGCAGGAATCTGTACAGGAAAATGCTGGAGGAAACCGGTGCAGGAAACTACTGCAGGAAAACACTGCAGGAAAACTCTGCAGGAAGCCGCTGCAGGAAACCGGTGCAGGGAACTGCTGCAGGAAACCACTGCAGGAAACTGTTGCAGGGAACCGGTGCAGGAAAATTCTGCAGGAAACTGCTGCAGGAAAACACTTTAGGCAACCAGTGCATGAAACCACTGCAGGTAAACGCTGCAGGAAACCAGTGCAGGAAACCTCTGCAGGAAACTCCTGCAGAAAAACACTGCAGGAAACTGCTGCAGGAAACCATGCAGGAAACTGGTGCAGGAAACCACTGCAGCAAACCGGTGCAGGTAACTGCTTCATGAATACAATGCAAGAAACCGCTGCTGGAAATTGGTGCAGGAAACTGCTGCAAGAAACCAGTGCAGGAAACTGCTGCAGGAAAGCAGTGCAGGAAAATGCTGCAGGAAATCACTGCAAGAAACCGGTGCAGGAAAATGCTGCAGGAATCCGGTGCAGGAAAATGCTGCAGGAAACCGCTGCAGGCAAACACTGCAGGCAACCAGTGCACGAAACCACTGCAGGAAAACACTGCAGAACATACTGCAGGAAACCGCTGAAAGAAACCGGTGCAAGAAACTGCATCAGGAAACTGCTGCAGGAAATCGGTGCAGGAAATGACTGCAGGAAACCGGTGCAGGAAACCGCTTCAGGAAACCGCTGCTGGAAACTGCTGCAGGAAACGCTGCAGAAAACGGCTGCAGAAAAACGCTGCAGGAAAACTGTGCAGGAAACTGCTGCAATAAACCGCTTCAGGAAAATGCTGCAGGAAACCGGTGCAGGAAACCACTGCAGGAAACCGGTGCAGGAAACCGCTACAAGAAACTGCTGCAGGAAACTGCTGCAGGAAACTGCTGCAGGAAACGCTGCAGAAAACGGCTGCAGGAAAACGCTGCAGGAAAACGCTGCAGGAAAACACTTCTGGAAACCAGTGCACGAAACCACTGCAGGAAAATGCTGCAGGAAACCACTGAAGGAAACCAGTACAGGAAAGCGATGCAGGAAACTGCTGCAGGAAACCAGTGCAGGAAACTGCCGCGGGAAACCAGTGCAGGAAACCAGTGCAGTAGACCGCTGCAGGAAAATGCTGCAGGAAACCGGTGCAGGAAACCACTTCAGGAAACTGTTTCAGGAAACCACTGCAGCGAACCATTGCAGGATACTGCTGCAGGAAACCTGTGCAGGAAACCACTGCAGGAAACTACTGCAGGAAACTGTTGCAGGAAAACACTTCAGGCAACCAGTGCACGAAACCGCTGAAGGAAACCGGTGCAGGAAAGCTGTGCAGGAAACTGCTGCATTAAACCGCTTCAGGAAAATGCTGCAGGAAACCGGTGCAGGAAACCACTGCAGGAAACCGGTGCAGGAAACCGGTGCAGGAAACTGCTGCAGGAAACTGCTGCAGGAAACCGGTGCAGGAAAACGCTACAGGAAACTGCTGCAGGAAATCGCTACAGGAAAATGCTGCAGGCAACTGCCACAGGAAACCGCTGCAGAAAACCGCTTCAGGAAACTGCTGCAAGAAACCACTGCAGGAAACCGCTGAAGGAAACCTATGCAGGAAAATGGTGCAGGAAAATGCTACAGGAAAATGCTGCAGGAAACTGCTGCAGGAAACTGCTGCAGAAAAATGCTGCAGGAAACTGCTGCAGAAAACCGCTGCAGGAAACCGATGCAGGAAAACGGTGCAGGAAACTGCTGCAGTAAACTGTTGCAGGAAAACACTTCAGGCAATCAGTGCACGAAACCGGTGCAGGAAAATGCTGCAGGAAACCAGTGCAGGAAACCGGTGCAGGAAAACGGTGCAAGAAACTGCTGCCGGAAACCAGTGCAGGAAACTGGTGCAGGATATCGCTGCAGTAAAATGCTGCAGGCAACTGCTGCAGGAAACCAGTGCAGGAAACTACTGCTGGAAACTGCTTCAGTAAACCGGTGCAGGAAACTGCTGCAGAAAACCGCTGCAGGAAACCGATGCAGGAAAACGGTGCAGGAAACTGCTGCAGTAAACTGGTGCAGGAAACTGTTGCAGGAAAACACTTCAGGCAATCAGTGCACGAAACCGGTGCAGGAAACTGCTGCAGGAAACCGGTGCAGGAAAACGCTACAGGAAACTGCTGCAGGAAATCGCTACAGGAAAATGCTGCAGGCAACTGCCACAGGAAACCGCTGCAGAAAACCGCTTCAGGAAACTGCTGCAAGAAACCACTGCAGGAAACCGCTGAAGGAAACCTATGCAGGAAAATGGTGCAGGAAAATGCTACAGGAAAATGCTGCAGGAAACTGCTGCAGGAAACTGCTGCAGGAAAATGCTGCAGGAAACTGCTGCAGAAAACCGATGCAGGAAAACGGTGCAGGAAACTGCTGCAGTAAACTGCTGCAGTAAACTGTTGCAGGAAAACACTTCAGGCAATCAGTGCACGAAACCGGTGCAGGAAAATGCTGCAGGAAACCAGTGCAGGAAACCGGTGCAGGAAAACGGTGCAAGAAACTGCTGCCGGAAACCAGTGCAGGAAACCGGTGCAGGATATCGCTGCAGTAAAATGCTGCAGGCAACTGCTGCAGGAAACCAGTGCAGGAAACTACTGCTGGAAACTGCTTCAGTAAACCGGTGCAGGAAACTGCTGCAGAAAACCGCTGCAGGAAACCGATGCAGGAAAACGGTGCAGGAAACTGCTGCAGTAAACTGGTGCAGGAAACTGTTGCAGGAAAACACTTCAGGCAATCAGTGCACGAAACCGGTGCAGGAAAATGCTGCAGGAAACTGGTGCAGGAAAACGGTGCAAGAAACTGCTGCAGGAAACCAGTGCAGGAAACCGGTGCAGGATATCGCTGCAGTAAAATGCTGCAGGCAACTGTTGCAGGAAACCAGTGCAGGAAACTACTGCTGGAAACTGCTTCAGTAAACCGGTGCAGGAAACTGCTACAGGAAAACGGTGCAGGAAACTGCTTCAGGAAACCAGTGCAGGAAACTGCTGCAGTATACCACTGCAGGAAAACACTGCATGAAACTGGTGCAGGTAATCGCTGCAGGAAACTGATGCAGGAAACCGGTGCAGGAAAGTGCTGCAGGCAAACGATGCATGAAGATGGTGCAGGAAACTGGTGCAGGAAACCGGCTGCAAGAAATCGCTATAGGAAAACGCTGCAGGAAACTGCTGCATGAAGACGGTGCAGGAAACTGATGCAGGAAACCGGTGCAGGAATCCACAGTAGGAAACTGCTTCAGGAAACCGGTGCAGGAAAACGCTGCAGGAAACCACTGCAGGAAACTGCTTCAGGAAACCGCTGCAGGAAACCACTGCAGGACACTGCTGCAGGAAACCTGTGCAGGAAAATGCTGCAGGAAACCGCTAAAGGAAACCGGTGCAAGAAACTGCTGCAGTAGACTGCTGCAGGAAAACACAGCAGAAAACACAGCAGGAAATCGGTGCAGGAAATCGCTGCAGGAAACTGATGCAGGAAACTGATGCAGGAAACCGCTGCAGGAAACCGCTGCAGGAAACCACTGCAGGAAACCACTGCAGGACACTGCTGCAAGAAACCTGTGCAGGAAAATGGTGGAGGACTCCGGTTCAGGAAACTACTGCAGGAAACTGCTTCAGGAAATCGGTGCAGGCAACTGCTGCAGTAAGCTGCTGAAGGAAACTGCTTCAGGAAACCAGTGCAGGAAACCGCTGCTGGAAACTGCTGCAGGAAACGCGGCAGGAAACTTCTGCAGGTAACCGCTTAGGAAACCACTGCAGAAAACTGCTGCAGGAAACCGGTGCAGGAAAACGCTGCAGGAAACCAGTGCAGGAAACTGCTGCAGGAAACCGGTGCAGGAAAACGCTGCAGGAAAACACATCAGGCAACCAGTGCATGAAATCGCTACAGGAAAATGCTGCAAGAAACCGGTGAAGCAAAATGCTGCAGGAAACCGCTGAAGGAAACCGGTGGAGGAAAACGGTGCAGAAAACCAGTGCAGGAAACCGCTGCAGTAGACCGCTGCAGGAAAACACTGCAGGAAACCGCTGCAGGAATCTGCTGCAGGAAACTGGTGCAGCGAAATGCTGCAAGAAACTGCTGTAGGAAAACACTGCAGGAAACCAGTGCAGGAAAACGCTTCAGGAAACCAGTGCAGGAAATCGCTGCAGGAAAACGCTGCAGGAAACTGCTTCAGGACACCGCTGCAGGAATCTGTACAGGACAATGCTGGAGGAAACCGGTGCAGGAAACTACTGCAGGAAAACACTCCAGGAAAACTCTGCAGGAAGCCGCTGCAGGAAACCGGTGCAGGGAACTGCTGCAGGAAACCACTGCAGGAATCTGTTGCAGGGAACCGGTGCAGGAAAATTCTGCAGGAAACTGCTGCAGGAAAACACTGCAGGCAACCAGTGCATGAAACCACTGCAGGTAAACGCTGCAGGAAACCAGTGCAGGAAACCTCTGCAGGAAACTCCTGCAGAAAAACACTGCAGGAAACTGCTGCAGGAAACCATGCAGGAAACTGGTGCAGGAAACCACTGCAGCAAACCGGTGCAGGTAACTGCTTCATGAATACAATGCAAGAAACCGCTGCTGGAAATTGGTGCAGGAAACTGCTGCAAGAAACCAGTGCAGGAAACTGCTGCAGGAAAGCAGTGCAGGAAAATGCTGCAGGAAATCACTGCAAGAAACCGGTGCAGGAAAATGCTGCAGGAATCCGGTGCAGGAAAATGCTGCAGGAAATCGCTGCAGGCAAACACTGCAGGCAATTGCTGCAGGAAACCAGTGCAGGAAACTGCTTCAGGAAACCGCTGCGGAAAACAGCTGCAGGAAACTGCTGCAGGAAAACGCTGCAGGAAAACGCTGCAGAAAACAGCTGCAGGAAAATGCTGCAAGAAAACGCTGCAGGAAACTGTTGCAGGAAACCGGTGCAGGAAAATGCTGCAAGAAACTGCTGTAGGAAAACGCTGCAGGAAACCAGTGCAGGAAAATGCTTCAGGAAACCAGTGCAGGAAACCGCTGCAGGAATACGCTGCAGGAAACGGGTGCAGGAAAATGCAGCAGGACACTGCTGCAGGAAACCTGTGCAGGAAAATGCTGCAGGAAACGGGTGCAGGAAACCGCTGCAGGAAAACACTTCAGGCAACCAGTGCACGAAACCACTGCAGGAAAACACTGCAGAACATACTGCAGGAAACCGCTGAAAGAAACCGGTGCAAGAAAACTGTGTAGGAAACTGCTGCAGTAAACCGCTGCAGGAAACTGCATCAGGAAACTGCTGCAGGAAATCGGTGCAGGAAATGACTGCAGGAAACCGGTGCAGGAAACCGCTTCAGGAAACCGCTGCTGGAAACTGCTGCAGGAAACGCTGCAGAAAACGGCTGCAGAAAAACGCTGCAGGAAAACTGTGCAGGAAACTGCTGCAATAAACCGCTTCAGGAGAATGCTGCAGGAAACCGGTGCAGGAAACCACTGCAGGAAACCGATGCAGGAAACCGCTGCAAGAAACTGCTGCAGGAACCTGCTGCAGGAAACTGCTGCAGGAAACGCTGCAGAAAACGGCTGCAGGAAAACGCTGCAGGAAAACGCTGCAGGAAAACACTTCTGGAAACCAGTGCACGAAACCACTGCAGGAAAATGCTGCAGGAAACCACTGAAGGAAACCAGTACAGGAAAGCGATGCAGGAAACTGCTGCAGGAAACCAGTGCAGGAAACTGCCGCGGGAAACCAGTGCAGGAAACCAGTGCAGTAGACCGCTGCAGGAAAATGCTGCAGGAAACCGGTGCAGGAAACCACTTCAGGAAACTGTTTCAGGAAACCACTGCAGCGAACCACTGCAGGATACTGCTGCAGGAAACCTGTGCAGGAAACCACTGCAGGAAACTACTGCAGGAAACTGTTGCAGGAAAACACTTCAGGCAACCAGTGCACGAAACCGCTGAAGGAAACCGGTGCAGGAAAGCTGTGCAGGAAACTGCTGCATTAAACCGCTTCAGGAAAATGCTGCAGGAAACCGGTGCAGGAAACCACTGCAGGAAACCGTTGCAGGAAACCGCTGCAAGAAACTGCTGCAGGAAACTGCTGCAGGAAACTGCTGCAGAAAACAGCTGCAGGAAAACGGTGCAGGAAAACGGTGCAGGAAAACGGTGCAGGAAACCGGTGCAGGAAACTGCTGCAGGAAACCGGTGCAGGAAAACGCTACAGGAAACTGCTGCAGGAAATCGCTACAGGAAAATCCTGCAGGCAACTGCCACAGGAAACCGCTGCAGAAAACCGCTTCAGGAAACTGCTGCAAGAAACCACTGCAGGAAACCCCTGAAGGAAACCTATGCAGGAAAATGGTGCAGGAAAATGCTACAGGAAAATGCTGCAGGAAACTGCTGCAGGAAACTGCTGCAGGAAAACGCTGCAGGAAACTGCTGCAGAAAACCGCTGCAGGAAACCGATGCAGGAAAATGGTGCAGGAAACTGCTGCAGTAAACTGCTGCAGTAAACTGTTGCAGGAAACCAGTGCAGGAAACTACTGCTGGAAACTGCTTCAGTAAACCGGTGCAGGAAACCGATGCAGGAAAACAGTGCAGGAAACTGCTGCAGTAAACTGCTGCAGGAAACTGTTGCAGGAAAACACTTCAGGCAATCAGTGCACGAAACTGCTGCAGGAAAATTCTGCAGGAAACCGGTGCAGGAAAACGGTGCAAGAATCTGCTGCAGGAAACTGGTGCAGGATATCGCTGCAGGAAAATGCTGCAGGCAACTGCTGCAGGAAACCAGTGCAGGAAACTACTGCTGGAAATTGCTTCAGTAAACCGGTGCAGGAAACTGCTGCAGGAAAACAGTGCAGGAAACTGCTGCAGTAAACTGGTGCAGGAAACTGTTGCAGGAAAACACTTCAGGCAATCAGTGCACAAAACTGCTGCAGGAAAATTCTGCAGGAAACCGGTGCAGGAAAACGGTGCAAGAAACTGCTGCAGGAAACTGGTGCAGGATATCGCTGCAGGAAAATGCTGCAGGCAACTGCTGCAGGAAACCAGTGCAGGAAACTACTGCTGGAAATTGCTTCAGTAAACCGGTGCAGGAAACTGCTGCAGTAAAACGCTGCAGGAAACTGCTTGAGGAAACCAGTGCAGGAAACCGCTTCTGGAAGCTGCTGCAGGAAAACACTGCATGAAACGCTGCAGGAAACTGCTGCAGGAAAACGGTGCAGGAAACTGGTGCAGGAAAACGCTGCAGGAAAACGCTGCAGGAAACCGGTGCAGGAAACCACTTCAGGAAACTGTTTCAGGAAACCACTGCAGCGAACCACTGCAGGATACTGCTGCAGGAAACCTGTGCAGGAAACCACTGCAGGAAACTACTGCAGGAAACTGTTGCAGGAAAACACTTCAGGCAACCAGTGCACGAAACCGCTGAAGGAAACCGGTGCAGGAAAGCTGTGCAGGAAACTGCTGCATTAAACCGCTTCAGGAAAATGCTGCAGGAAACCGGTGCAGGAAACCACTACAGGAAACCGTTGCAGGAAACTGCTGCAAGAAACTGCTGCAGGAAACTGCTGCAGGAAACTGCTGCAGAAAACAGCTGCAGGAAAACGGTGCAGGAAAACGGTGCAGGAAAACGGTGCAGGAAACCGGTGCAGGAAACTGCTGCAGGAAACCGGTGCAGGAAAATGCTACAGGAAACTGCTGCAGGAAATCGCTACAGGAAAATCCTGCAGGCAACTGCCACAGGAAACCGCTGCAGAAAACCGCTTCAGGAAACTGCTGCAAGAAACCACTGCAGGAAACCCCTGAAGGAAACCTATGCAGGAAAATGGTGCAGGAAAATGCTACAGGAAAATGCTGCAGGAAACTGCTGCAGGAAACTGCTGCAGGAAAACGCTGCAGGAAACTGCTGCAGAAAACCGCTGCAGGAAACCGATGCAGGAAAATGGTGCAGGAAACTGCTGCAGTAAACTGCTGCAGTAAACTGTTGCAGGAAACCAGTGCAGGAAACTACTGCTGGAAACTGCTTCAGTAAACCGGTGCAGGAAACCGATGCAGGAAAACAGTGCAGGAAACTGCTGCAGTAAACTGCTGCAGGAAACTGTTGCAGGAAAACACTTCAGGCAATCAGTGCACGAAACTGCTGCAGGAAAATTCTGCAGGAAACCGGTGCAGGAAAACGGTGCAAGAATCTGCTGCAGGAAACTGGTGCAGGATATCGCTGCAGGAAAATGCTGCAGGCAACTGCTGCAGGAAACCAGTGCAGGAAACTACTGCTGGAAATTGCTTCAGTAAACCGGTGCAGGAAACTGCTGCAGGAAAACAGTGCAGGAAACTGCTGCAGTAAACTGGTGCAGGAAACTGTTGCAGGAAAACACTTCAGGCAATCAGTGCACAAAACTGCTGCAGGAAAACACTGCAGGAAACCGGTGCAGGAAAACGGTGCAAGAAACTGCTGCAGGAAACTGGTGCAGGATATCGCTGCAGGAAAATGCTGCAGGCAACTGCTGCAGGAAACCAGTGCAGGAAACTACTGCTGGAAATTGCTTCAGTAAACCGGTGCAGGAAACTGCTGCAGTAAAACGCTGCAGGAAACTGCTTGAGGAAACCAGTGCAGGAAACCGCTTCTGGAAGCTGCTGCAGGAAAACACTGCATGAAACGCTGCAGGAAACTGCTGCAGGAAAACGGTGCAGGAAACTGGTGCAGGAAAACGCTGCATGAAAACGCTGCAGGAAAACACTTCAGGCAACCAGTGCATGAATCAGCTACTGGAAAACGCTGCAGGAACCTGTGAAGGAAAATGCCGCAGGAAACCGCTGAAGGAAACCGGTGGAGGAAAACGGTGCAGGAAACCAGTGCAAGAAACCGCTGCAGTAGACCGCTGCAGGGAAACACTGCATGAAACTGGTGCAGGTAATCGCTGCAGGAAACTGATGCAGGAAACTGGTGCAGGAAAGTGCTGCAGGCAAACGATGCATGAAGATGGTGCAGGAAACCGGTGCAGGAAACCGGCTGCAGGAAACCTCTGCAGAAAACCACTGCAGGAAACTGCTTCAGGAAAACGCTGCAGGAAACTGCTGCTGGAAACCGCTGCAGGAAACCACTGCAGGACACTGCTGCAGGAAACCTGTGCAGGAAAATGGTGGAGGACTCTGGTGCAGGAAACTACTGCAGGAAAACTCTGCAGAAAACTGCTGCAGGAAAATGGTGCAGAAAACTGCTGCAGGAAACCTGTGCAGGAAAATGCTGCAGGAAACGGGTGCAGGAAACCGCTGCAGGAAAACACTTCAGGCAACCAGTGCACGAAACCACTGCAGGAAAACACTGCAGAACAAACTGCAGGAAACCGCTGAAAGAAACCGGTGCAAGAAAACTGTGTAGGAAACTGCTGCAGTAAACCGCTGCAGGAAACTGCATCAGGAAACTGCTGCAGGAAATCGGTGCAGGAAATGACTGCAGGAAACCGGTGCAGGAAACCGCTTCAGGAAACCGCTGCTGGAAACTGCTGCAGGAAACGCTGCAGAAAACGGCTGCAGAAAAACGCTGCAGGAAAACTGTGCAGGAAACTGCTGCAATAAACCGCTTCAGGAAAATGCTGCAGGAAACCGGTGCAGGAAACCACTGCAGGAAACCGGTGCAGGAAACCGCTGCAAGAAACTGCTGCAGGAAACTGCTGCAGGAAACTGCTGCAGGAAACGCTGCAGAAAACGGCTGCAGGAAAACGCTGCAGGAAAACGCTGCAGGAAAACACTTCTGGAAACCAGTGCACGAAACCACTGCAGGAAAATGCTGCAGGAAACCACTGAAGGAAACCAGTACAGGAAAGCGATGCAGGAAACTGCTGCAGGAAACCAGTGCAGGAAACTGCCGCGGGAAACCAGTGCAGTAGACCGCTGCAGGAAAATGCTGCAGGAAACCGGTGCAGGAAACCACTTCAGGAAACTGTTTCAGGAAACCACTGCAGCGAACCATTGCAGGATACTGCTGCAGGAAACCTGTGCAGGAAACCACTGCAGGAAACTACTGCAGGAAACTGTTGCAGGAAAACACTTCAGGCAACCAGTGCACGAAACCGCTGAAGGAAACCGGTGCAGGAAAGCTGTGCAGGAAACTGCTGCATTAAACCGCTTCAGGAAAATGCTGCAGGAAACCGGTGCAGGAAACCACTGCAGGAAACCGGTGCAGGAAACTACTGCAGGAAAACACTGCAGGAAAACTCTGCAGGAAGCCGCTGCAGGAAACCGGTGCAGGGAACTGCTACAGGAAACCACTGCAGGAAACTGTTGCAGGGAACCGGTGCAGGAAAATTCTGCAGGAAACTGCTGCAGGAAAACACTTCAGGCAACCAGTGCATGAAACCACTGCAGGTAAACGCTGCAGGAAACCAGTGCAGGAAACCTCTGCAGGAAACTCCTGCAGGAAAACACTGCAGGAAACTGCTGCAGGAAACCATGCAGGAAACTGGTGCAGGAAACCACTGCAGCAAACCGGTGCAGGTAACTGCTTCATGAATACAATGCAAGAAACCGCTGCTGGAAATTGGTGCAGGAAACTGCTGCAAGAAACCAGTGCAGGAAACTGCTGCAGGAAAGCAGTGCAGGAAAATGCTGCAGGAAATCACTGCAAGAAACCAGTGCAGGAAAATGCTGCAGGAATCCGGTGCAGGAAAATGCTGCAGGAAATCGCTGCAGGCAAACACTGCAGGCAATTGCTGCAGGAAACCAGTGCAGGAAACTGCTTCAGGAAACTGCTGCGGAAAACAGCTGCAGGAAACTGCTGCAGGAAAACGCTGCAGGAAAACGCTGCAGAAAACAGCTGCAGGAAAATGCTGCAAGAAAACGCTGCAGGAAACTGCTGCAGGAAAACGCTGCAGGAAAACGCTGCAGAAAACAGCTGCAGGAAAATGCTGCAAGAAAACGCTGCAGGAAACTGCTGCAGGAAAACGCTGCAGAAAACCGCTGCAGGAAACCGATGCAGGAAAACGGTGCAGGAAACTGCTGCAGTAAACTGCTGCAGGAAACTGTTGCAGGAAAACACTTCAGGCAATCAGTGCACGAAACCGGTGCAGGAAAATGCTGCAGGAAACCAGTGCAGGAAACCGGTGCAGGAAAACGGTGCAAGAAACTGCTGCCGGAAACCAGTGCAGGAAACCGGTGCAGGATATCGCTGCAGTAAAATGCTGCAGGCAACTGCTGCAGGAAACCAGTGCAGGAAACTACTGCTGGAAACTGCTTCAGTAAACCGGTGCAGGAAACTGCTGCAGAAAACCACTGCAGGAAACCGATGCAGGAAAACGTGCAGGAAACTGCTGCAGTAAATTGCTGCCGGAAACTGTTGCAGGAAAACACTTCAGGCAATCAGTGCACGAAACTGGTGCAGGAAAATGCTGCAGGAAACCGGTGCAGGAAAACGGTGCAAGAAACTGCTGCAGGAAACCAGTGCAGGAAACCGGTGCAGGATATCGCTGCAGTAAAATGCTGCAGGCAACTGCTGCAGGAAACCAGTGCCGGAAACTACTGCTGGAAACTGCTTCAGTAAACCGGTGCAGGAAACTGCTGCAGAAAACCGCTGCAGGAAACCGATGCAGGAAAACAGTGCAGGAAACTGCTGCAGTAAACTGGTGCAGGAAACTGTTGCAAGAAAACACTTCAGGCAATCAGTGCACGAAACCGCTGCAGGAAAATGCTGCAGGAAAACGGTGCAAGAAACTGCTGCAGGAAACCAGTGCAGGAAACTGGAGCAGGATATCGCTGCAGGAAAATGCTGCAGGCAACTGCTGCAGGAAACCAGTGCAGGAAACTACTGCTGGAAACTGCTTAAGTAAACTGGTGCAGGAAACTGCTGCAGAAAACTGGTGCAGGATATCGCTGCAGGAAAATGCTGCAGGCAACTGCTGCAGGAAACCAGTGCAGGAAACTACTGCTGGAAATTGCTTCAGTAAACCGGTGCAGGAAACTGCTGCAGTAAAACGCTGCAGGAAACTGCTTGAGGAAACCAGTGCAGGAAACCGCTTCTGGAAACTGCTGCAGGAAAACACTGCAGGAAATGCTGCAGGAAACTGCTGCAGGAAAACACTTCAGGCAATCAGTGCACGAAACCGCTGCAGGAAAATGGTGCAAGAAACTGCTGCAGGAAACCAGTGCAGGAAACTGGTGCAGGATATCGCTGCAGGACAATGCTGCAGGCAACTGCTGCAGGAAACCAGTGCAAGAAACCACTGCAGGAAACCACTGAAGGAAACCTATGCAGGAAAATGGTGCAGGAAAATGCTACAGGAAAATGCTGCAGGAAACTGCTGCAGGAAACCGCTGCAGGAAAACGCTGCAGGAAACTGCTGCAGAAAACCGCTGCAGGAAACCGATGCAGGAAAACAGTGCAGGAAACTGCTGCAGTAAACTGCTGCAGTAAACTGTTGCAGGAAAACACTTCAGGCAATCAGTGCACGAAACCGGTGCAGGAAAATGCTGCAGGAAACCAGTGCAGGAAACCGGTGCAGGAAAACGGTGCAAGAAACTGCTGCAGGAAACCAGTGCAGGAAACCGGTGCAGGATATCGCTGCAGTAAAATGCTGCAGGCAACTGCTGCAGGAAACCAGTGCCGGAAACTACTGCTGGAAACTGCTTCAGTAAACCGGTGCAGGAAACTGCTGCAGAAAACCGCTGCAGGAAACCGATGCAGGAAAACAGTGCAGGAAACTGCTGCAGTAAACTGGTGCAGGAAACTGTTGCAAGAAAACACTTCAGGCAATCAGTGCACGAAACCGCTGCAGGAAAATGCTGCAGGAAAACGGTGCAAGAAACTGCTGCAGGAAACCAGTGCAGGAAACTGGAGCAGGATATCGCTGCAGGAAAATGCTGCAGGCAACTGCTGCAGGAAACCAGTGCAGGAAACTACTGCTGGAAACTGCTTAAGTAAACTGGTGCAGGAAACTGCTGCAGAAAACTGGTGCAGGATATCGCTGCAGGAAAATGCTGCAGGCAACTGCTGCAGGAAACCAGTGCAGGAAACTACTGCTGGAAATTGCTTCAGTAAACCGGTGCAGGAAACTGCTGCAGTAAAACGCTGCAGGAAACTGCTTGAGGAAACCAGTGCAGGAAACCGCTTCTGGAAACTGCTGCAGGAAAACACTGCAGGAAATGCTGCAGGAAACTGCTGCAGGAAAACACTTCAGGCAATCAGTGCACGAAACCGCTGCAGGAAAATGGTGCAAGAAACTGCTGCAGGAAACCAGTGCAGGAAACTGGTGCAGGATATCGCTGCAGGACAATGCTGCAGGCAACTGCTGCAGGAAACCAGTGCAAGAAACCACTGCAGGAAACCACTGAAGGAAACCTATGCAGGAAAATGGTGCAGGAAAATGCTACAGGAAAATGCTGCAGGAAACTGCTGCAGGAAACCGCTGCAGGAAAACGCTGCAGGAAACTGCTGCAGAAAATCGCTGCAGGAAACCGATGCAGGAAAACAGTGCAGGAAACTGCTGCAGTAAACTGGTGCAGGAAACTGTTGCAGGAAAACACTTCAGGCAATCAGTGCACGAAACCGCTGCAGGAAAATGCTGCAGGAAAACGGTGCAAGAAACTGCTGCAGGAAACCAGTGCAGGAAACTGGAGCAGGATATCGCTGCAGGAAAATGCTGCAGGCAACTGCTGCAGGAAACCAGTGCAGGAAACTACTGCTGGAAATTGCTTCAGTAAACCGGTGCAGGAAACTGCTGCAGTAAAACGCTGCAGGAAACTGCTTGAGGAAACCAGTGCAGGAAACCGCTTCTGGAAACTGCTGCAGGAAAACACTGCAGGAAATGCTGCAGGAAAACGCTGCAGGAAAACACTTCAGGCAATCAGTGCACGAAACCGCTGCAGGAAAATGGTGCAAGAAACTGCTGCAGGAAACCAGTGCAGGAAACTGGTGCAGGATATCGCTGCAGGACAATGCTGCAGGCAACTGCTGCAGGAAACCAGTGCAAGAAACCACTGCAGGAAACCACTGAAGGAAACCTATGCAGGAAAATGGTGCAGGAAAATGCTACAGGAAAATGCTGCAGGAAACTGCTGCAGGAAACCGCTGCAGGAAAACGCTGCAGGAAACTGCTGCAGAAAACCGCTGCAGGAAACCGATGCAGGAAAACAGTGCAGGAAACTGCTGCAGTAAACTGCTGCAGTAAACTGTTGCAGGAAAACACTTCAGGCAATCAGTGCACGAAACCGGTGCAGGAAAATGCTGCAGGAAACCAGTGCAGGAAACCGGTGCAGGAAAACGGTGCAAGAAACTGCTGCAGGAAACCAGTGCAGGAAACCGGTGCAGGATATCGCTGCAGTAAAATGCTGCAGGCAACTGCTGCAGGAAACCAGTGCAGGAAACTACTGCTGGAAACTGCTTCAGTAAACCGGTGCAGGAAACTGCTGCAGAAAACCGCTGCAGGAAACCGATGCAGGAAAACGGTGCAGGAAACTGCTGCAGTAAACTGGTGCAGGAAACTGTTGCAGGAAAACACTTCAGGCAATCAGTGCACGAAACCGCTGCAGGAAAATGCTGCAGGAAAACGGTGCAAGAAACTGCTGCAGGAAACCAGTGCAGGAAACTGGTGCAGGATATTGCTGCAGGAAAATGCTGCAGGCAACTGCTGCAGGAAACCAGTGCAGGAAACTACTGCTGGAAACTGCTTAAGTAAACCGGTGCAGGAAACTGCTGCAGTAAAACGCTGCAGGAAACTGCTTGAGGAAACCAGTGCAGGAAACCGCTTCTGGAAACTGCTGCAGGAAAACACTGCAGGAAACGCTGCAGGAAACTGCTGCAGGAAAACGGTGCAGGAAACTGGTGCAGGAAAACGCTGCAGGAAAATACTTCAGGCAACCAGTGCATGAATCAGCTACAGGAAAACGCTGCAGGAACCGGTGGAGGAAAATGCCGCAGGAAACCGCTGAAGGAAACCGGTGGAGGAAAACGGTGCAGGAAACTGCTGCAGGAAACCAGTGCAGGAAACTGCTGCAGTATACCGCTGCAGGAAAACACTGCATGAAACTGCTGCAGGTAATCGCTGCAGGAAACTGATGCAGGAAACCGGTGCAGGAAAGTGCTGCAGGCAAACGATGCATGAAGATGGTGCAGGAAACTGGTGCAGGAAACCGGCTGCAAGAAATCGCTATAGGAAAACGCTGCAGGAAACTGCTGCATGAAGACGGTGCAGGAAACTGATGCAGGAAACCGGTGCAGGAATCCACAGTAGGAAACTGCTTCAGGAAACCGGTGCAGGAATAGGCTGCAGGACACTGCTGCAGGAAACCTGTGCAGGAAAATGCTGCAGGAAACCGCTAAAGGAAACCGGTGCAAGAAACCGCTGCAGTAGACTGCTGCAGGAAAACACAGCAGAAAACACAGCAGGAAATCTGTGCAGGAAATCGCTGCAGGAAACTGATGCAGGAAACTGATGCAGGAAACCGCTGCAGGAAACCGCTGCAGGAAACCACTGCAGGAAACCACTGCAGGACACTGCTGCAAGAAACCTGTGCAGGAAAATGGTGGAGGACTCCGGTTCAGGAAACTACTGCAGGAAACTGCTTCAGGAAATCGGTGCAGGCAACTGCTGCAGTAAGCTGCTGAAGGAAACTGCTTCAGGAAACCAGTGCAGGAAACCGCTGCTGGAAACTGCTGCAGGAAACGCGGCAGGAAACTTCTGCAGGTAACCGCTTAGGAAACCACTGCAGAAAACTGCTGCAGGAAACCGGTGCAGGAAAACGCTGCAGGAAACCAGTGCAGGAAACTGCTGCAGGAAACCGGTGCAGGAAAACGCTGCAGGAAAACACATCAGGCAACCAGTGCATGAAATCGCTACAGGAAAATGCTGCAAGAAACCGGTGAAGCAAAATGCTGCAGGAAACCGCTGAAGGAAACCGGTGGAGGAAAACGGTGCAGAAAACCAGTGCAGGAAACCGCTGCAGTAGACCGCTGCAGGAAAACACTGCAGGAAACCGCTGCAGGAATCTGCTGCAGGAAACTGGTGCAGCGAAATGCTGCAAGAAACTGCTGTAGGAAAACACTGCAGGAAACCAGTGCAGGAAAACGCTTCAGGAAACCAGTGCAGGAAATCGCTGCAGGAAAATGCTGCAAGAAACCGGTGAAGCAAAATGCTGCAGGAAACCGCTGAAGGAAACCGGTGGAGGAAAACGGTGCAGAAAACCAGTGCAGGAAACCGCTGCAGTAGACCGCTGCAGGAAAACACTGCAGGAAACCGCTGCAGGAATCTGCTGCAGGAAACTGGTGCAGCGAAATGCTGCAAGAAACTGCTGTAGGAAAACACTGCAGGAAACCAGTGCAGGAAAACGCTTCAGGAAACCAGTGCAGGAAATCGCTGCAGGAAAACGCTGCAGGAAACTGCTTCAGGACACCGCTGCAGGAATCTGTACAGGAAAATGCTGGAGGAAACCGGTGCAGGAAACTACTGCAGGAAAACACTGCAGGAAAACTCTGCAGGAAGCCGCTGCAGGAAACCGGTGCAGGGAACTGCTGCAGGAAACCACTGCAGGAAACTGTTGCAGGGAACCGGTGCAGGAAAATTCTGCAGGAAACTGCTGCAGGAAAACACTTTAGGCAACCAGTGCATGAAACCACTGCAGGTAAACGCTGCAGGAAACCAGTGCAGGAAACCTCTGCAGGAAACTCCTGCAGAAAAACACTGCAGGAAACTGCTGCAGGAAACCATGCAGGAAACTGGTGCAGGAAACCACTGCAGCAAACCGGTGCAGGTAACTGCTTCATGAATACAATGCAAGAAACCGCTGCTGGAAATTGGTGCAGGAAACTGCTGCAAGAAACCAGTGCAGGAAACTGCTGCAGGAAAGCAGTGCAGGAAAATGCTGCAGGAAATCACTGCAAGAAACCGGTGCAGGAAAATGCTGCAGGAATCCGGTGCAGGAAAATGCTGCAGGAAACCGCTGCAGGCAAACACTGCAGGCAACCAGTGCACGAAACCACTGCAGGAAAACACTGCAGAACATACTGCAGGAAACCGCTGAAAGAAACCGGTGCAAGAAACTGCATCAGGAAACTGCTGCAGGAAATCGGTGCAGGAAATGACTGCAGGAAACCGGTGCAGGAAACCGCTTCAGGAAACCGCTGCTGGAAACTGCTGCAGGAAACGCTGCAGAAAACGGCTGCAGAAAAACGCTGCAGGAAAACTGTGCAGGAAACTGCTGCAATAAACCGCTTCAGGAAAATGCTGCAGGAAACCGGTGCAGGAAACCACTGCAGGAAACCGGTGCAGGAAACCGCTACAAGAAACTGCTGCAGGAAACTGCTGCAGGAAACTGCTGCAGGAAACGCTGCAGAAAACGGCTGCAGGAAAACGCTGCAGGAAAACGCTGCAGGAAAACACTTCTGGAAACCAGTGCACGAAACCACTGCAGGAAAATGCTGCAGGAAACTACTGAAGGAAACCAGTACAGGAAAGCGATGCAGGAAACTGCTGCAGGAAACCAGTGCAGGAAACTGCCGCGGGAAACCAGTGCAGGAAACCAGTGCAGTAGACCGCTGCAGGAAAATGCTGCAGGAAACCGGTGCAGGAAACCACTTCAGGAAACTGTTTCAGGAAACCACTGCAGCGAACCATTGCAGGCTACTGCTGCAGGAAACCTGTGCAGGAAACCACTGCAGGAAACTACTGCAGGAAACTGTTGCAGGAAAACACTTCAGGCAACCAGTGCACGAAACCGCTGAAGGAAACCGGTGCAGGAAAGCTGTGCAGGAAACTGCTGCATTAAACCGCTTCAGGAAAATGCTGCAGGAAACCGGTGCAGGAAACCACTGCAGGAAACCGGTGCAGGAAACCGGTGCAGGAAACTGCTGCAGGAAACTGCTGCAGGAAACCGGTGCAGGAAAACGCTACAGGAAACTGCTGCAGGAAATCGCTACAGGAAAATGCTGCAGGCAACTGCCACAGGAAACCGCTGCAGAAAACCGCTTCAGGAAACTGCTGCAAGAAACCACTGCAGGAAACCGCTGAAGGAAACCTATGCAGGAAAATGGTGCAGGAAAATGCTACAGGAAAATGCTGCAGGAAACTGCTGCAGGAAACTGCTGCAGAAAAATGCTGCAGGAAACTGCTGCAGAAAACCGCTGCAGGAAACCGATGCAGGAAAACGGTGCAGGAAACTGCTGCAGTAAACTGCTGCAGTAAACTGTTGCAGGAAAACACTTCAGGCAATCAGTGCACGAAACCGGTGCAGGAAAATGCTGCAGGAAACCAGTGCAGGAAACCGGTGCAGGAAAACGGTGCAAGAAACTGCTGCCGGAAACCAGTGCAGGAAACCGGTGCAGGATATCGCTGCAGTAAAATGCTGCAGGCAACTGCTGCAGGAAACCAGTGCAGGAAACTACTGCTGGAAACTGCTTCAGTAAACCGGTGCAGGAAACTGCTGCAGAAAACCGCTGCAGGAAACCGATGCAGGAAAACGGTGCAGGAAACTGCTGCAGTAAACTGGTGCAGGAAACTGTTGCAGGAAAACACTTCAGGCAATCAGTGCACGAAACCGGTGCAGGAAACTGCTGCAGGAAACTGCTGCAGGAAACCGGTGCAGGAAAACGCTACAGGAAACTGCTGCAGGAAATCGCTACAGGAAAATGCTGCAGGCAACTGCCACAGGAAACCGCTGCAGAAAACCGCTTCAGGAAACTGCTGCAAGAAACCACTGCAGGAAACCGCTGAAGGAAACCTATGCAGGAAAATGGTGCAGGAAAATGCTACAGGAAAATGCTGCAGGAAACTGCTGCAGGAAACTGCTGCAGGAAAATGCTGCAGGAAACTGCTGCAGAAAACCGCTGCAGGAAACCGATGCAGGAAAACGGTGCAGGAAACTGCTGCAGTAAACTGCTGCAGTAAACTGTTGCAGGAAAACACTTCAGGCAATCAGTGCACGAAACCGGTGCAGGAAAATGCTGCAGGAAACCAGTGCAGGAAACCGGTGCAGGAAAACGGTGCAAGAAACTGCTGCCGGAAACCAGTGCAGGAAACCGGTGCAGGATATCGCTGCAGTAAAATGCTGCAGGCAACTGCTGCAGGAAACCAGTGCAGGAAACTACTGCTGGAAACTGCTTCAGTAAACCGGTGCAGGAAACTGCTGCAGAAAACCGCTGCAGGAAACCGATGCAGGAAAACGGTGCAGGAAACTGCTGCAGTAAACTGGTGCAGGAAACTGTTGCAGGAAAACACTTCAGGCAATCAGTGCATGAAACCGGTGCAGGAAAATGCTGCAGGAAACTGGTGCAGGAAAACGGTGCAAGAAACTGCTGCAGGAAACCAGTGCAGGAAACCGGTGCAGGATATCGCTGCAGTAAAATGCTGCAGGCAACTGTTGCAGGAAACCAGTGCAGGAAACTACTGCTGGAAACTGCTTCAGTAAACCGGTGCAGGAAACTGCTACAGGAAAACGGTGCAGGAAACTGCTGCAGGAAACCAGTGCAGGAAACTGCTGCAGTATACCACTGCAGGAAAACACTGCATGAAACTGGTGCAGGTAATCGCTGCAGGAAACTGATGCAGGAAACCGGTGCAGGAAAGTGCTGCAGGCAAACGATGCATGAAGATGGTGCAGGAAACTGGTGCAGGAAACCGGCTGCAAGAAATCGCTATAGGAAAACGCTGCAGGAAACTGCTGCATGAAGACGGTGCAGGAAACTGATGCAGGAAACCGGTGCAGGAATCCACAGTAGGAAACTGCTTCAGGAAACCGGTGCAGGAATACGCTGCAGGAAACCACTGCAGGAAACTGCTTCAGGAAACCGCTGCAGGAAACCACTGCAGGACACTGCTGCAGGAAACCTGTGCAGGAAAATGCTGCAGGAAACCGCTAAAGGAAACCGGTGCAAGAAACTGCTGCAGTAGACTGCTGCAGGAAAACACAGCAGAAAACACAGCAGGAAATCGGTGCAGGAAATCGCTGCAGGAAACTGATGCAGGAAACTGATGCAGGAAACCGCTGCAGGAAACCGCTGCAGGAAACCACTGCAGGAAACCACTGCAGGACACTGCTGCAAGAAACCTGTGCAGGAAAATGGTGGAGGACTCCGGTTCAGGAAACTACTGCAGGAAACTGCTTCAGGAAATCGGTGCAGGCAACTGCTGCAGTAAGCTGCTGAAGGAAACTGCTTCAGGAAACCAGTGCAGGAAACCGCTGCTGGAAACTGCTGCAGGAAACGCGGCAGGAAACTTCTGCAGGTAACCGCTTAGGAAACCACTGCAGAAAACTGCTGCAGGAAACCGGTGCAGGAAAACGCTGCAGGAAACCAGTGCAGGAAACTGCTGCAGGAAACCGGTGCAGGAAAACGCTGCAGGAAAACACATCAGGCAACCAGTGCATGAAATCGCTACAGGAAAATGCTGCAAGAAACCGGTGAAGCAAAATGCTGCAGGAAACCGCTGAAGGAAACCGGTGGAGGAAAACGGTGCAGAAAACCAGTGCAGGAAACCGCTGCAGTAGACCGCTGCAGGAATCTGCTGCAGGAAACTGGTGCAGCGAAATGCTGCAAGAAACTGCTGTAGGAAAACACTGCAGGAAACCAGTGCAGGAAAACGCTTCAGGAAACCAGTGCAGGAAATCGCTGCAGGAAAACGCTGCAGGAAACTGCTTCAGGACACCGCTGCAGGAATCTGTACAGGAAAATGCTGGAGGAAACCGGTGCAGGAAACTACTGCAGGTAAACACTGCAGGAAAACTCTGCAGGAAGCCGCTGCAGGAAACCGGTGCAGGGAACTGCTGCAGGAAACCACTGCAGGAATCTGTTGCAGGGAACCGGTGCAGGAAAATTCTGCAGGAAACTGCTGCAGGAAAACACTTCAGGCAACCAGTGCATGAAACCACTGCAGGTAAACGCTGCAGGAAACCAGTGCAGGAAACCTCTGCAGGAAACTCCTGCAGAAAAACACTGCAGGAAACTGCTGCAGGAAACCATGCAGGAAACTGGTGCAGGAAACCACTGCAGCAAACCGGTGCAGGTAACTGCTTCATGAATACAATGCAAGAAACCGCTGCTGGAAATTGGTGCAGGAAACTGCTGCAAGAAACCAGTGCAGGAAACTGCTGCAGGAAAGCAGTGCAGGAAAATGCTGCAGGAAATCACTGCAAGAAACCGGTGCAGGAAAATGCTGCAGGAATCCGGTGCAGGAAAATGCTGCAGGAAATCGCTGCAGGCAAACACTGCAGGCAATTGCTGCAGGAAACCAGTGCAGGAAACTGCTTCAGGAAACCGCTGCGGAAAACAGCTGCAGGAAACTGCTGCAGGAAAACGCTGCAGGAAAACGCTGCAGAAAACAGCTGCAGGAAAATGCTGCAAGAAAACGCTGCAGGAAACTGTTGCAGGAAACCGGTGCAGGAAAATGCTGCAAGAAACTGCTGTAGGAAAACGCTGCAGGAAACCAGTGCAGGAAAATGCTTCAGGAAACCAGTGCAGGAAACTGCTGCAGGAAAACGCTGCAGGAAACGGGTGCAGGAAAATGCTGCAGGACACTGCTGCAGGAAACCTGTGCAGGAAAATGCTGCAGGAAACGGGTGCAGGAAACCGCTGCAGGAAAACACTTCAGGCAACCAGTGCACGAAACCACTGCAGGAAAACACTGCAGAACATACTGCAGGAAACCGCTGAAAGAAACCGGTGCAAGAAAACTGTGTAGGAAACTGCTGCAGTAAACCGCTGCAGGAAACTGCATCAGGAAACTGCTGCAGGAAATCGGTGCAGGAAATGACTGCAGGAAACCGGTGCAGGAAACCGCTTCAGGAAACCGCTGCTGGAAACTGCTGCAGGAAACGCTGCAGAAAACGGCTGCAGAAAAACGCTGCAGGAAAACTGTGCAGGAAACTGCTGCAATAAACCGCTTCAGGAAAATGCTGCAGGAAACCGGTGCAGGAAACCACTGCAGGAAACCGATGCAGGAAACCGCTGCAAGAAACTGCTGCAGGAACCTGCTGCAGGAAACTGCTGCAGGAAACGCTGCAGAAAACGGCTGCAGGAAAACGCTGCAGGAAAACGCTGCAGGAAAACACTTCTGGAAACCAGTGCACGAAACCACTGCAGGAAAATGCTGCAGGAAACCACTGAAGGAAACCAGTACAGGAAAGCGATGCAGGAAACTGCTGCAGGAAACCAGTGCAGGAAACTGCCGCGGGAAACCAGTGCAGGAAACCAGTGCAGTAGACCGCTGCAGGAAAATGCTGCAGGAAACCGGTGCAGGAAACCACTTCAGGAAACTGTTTCAGGAAACCACTGCAGCGAACCACTGCAGGATACTGCTGCAGGAAACCTGTGCAGGAAACCACTGCAGGAAACTACTGCAGGAAACTGTTGCAGGAAAACACTTCAGGCAACCAGTGCACGAAACCGCTGAAGGAAACCGGTGCAGGAAAGCTGTGCAGGAAACTGCTGCATTAAACCGCTTCAGGAAAATGCTGCAGGAAACCGGTGCAGGAAACCACTGCAGGAAACCATTGCAGGAAACTGCTGCAAGAAACTGCTGCAGGAAACTGCTGCAGGAAACTGCTGCAGAAAACAGCTGCAGGAAAACGGTGCAGGAAAACGGTGCAGGAAAACGGTGCAGGAAACCGGTGCAGGAAACTGCTGCAGGAAACCGGTGCAGGAAAACGCTACAGGAAACTGCTGCAGGAAATCGCTACAGGAAAATCCTGCAGGCAACTGCCACAGGAAACCGCTGCAGAAAACCGCTTCAGGAAACTGCTGCAAGAAACCACTGCAGGAAACCCCTGAAGGAAACCTATGCAGGAAAATGGTGCAGGAAAATGCTACAGGAAAATGCTGCAGGAAACTGCTGCAGGAAACTGCTGCAGGAAAACGCTGCAGGAAACTGCTGCAGAAAACCGCTGCAGGAAACCGATGCAGGAAAATGGTGCAGGAAACTGCTGCAGTAAACTGCTGCAGTAAACTGTTGCAGGAAACCAGTGCAGGAAACTACTGCTGGAAACTGCTTCAGTAAACCGGTGCAGGAAACCGATGCAGGAAAACAGTGCAGGAAACTGCTGCAGTAAACTGCTGCAGGAAACTGTTGCAGGAAAACACTTCAGGCAATCAGTGCACGAAACTGCTGCAGGAAAATTCTGCAGGAAACCGGTGCAGGAAAACGGTGCAAGAATCTGCTGCAGGAAACTGGTGCAGGATATCGCTGCAGGAAAATGCTGCAGGCAACTGCTGCAGGAAACCAGTGCTGGAAACTACTGCTGGAAATTGCTTCAGTAAACCGGTGCAGGAAACTGCTGCAGGAAAACAGTGCAGGAAACTGCTGCAGTAAACTGGTGCAGGAAACTGTTGCAGGAAAACACTTCAGGCAATCAGTGCACAAAACTGCTGCAGGAAAATTCTGCAGGAAACCGGTGCAGGAAAACGGTGCAAGAAACTGCTGCAGGAAACTGGTGCAGGATATCGCTGCAGGAAAATGCTGCAGGCAACTGCTGCAGGAAACCAGTGCAGGAAACTACTGCTGGAAATTGCTTCAGTAAACCGGTGCAGGAAACTGCTGCAGTAAAACGCTGCAGGAAACTGCTTGAGGAAACCAGTGCAGGAAACCGCTTCTGGAAGCTGCTGCAGGAAAACACTGCATGAAACGCTGCAGGAAACTGCTGCAGGAAAACGGTGCAGGAAACTGGTGCAGGAAAACGCTGCAGGAAAATGCTGCAGGAAAACACTTCAGGCAACCAGTGCATGAATCAGCTACTGGAAAACACTGCAGGAACCTGTGAAGGAAAATGCCGCAGGAAACCGCTGAAGGAAACCGGTGGAGGAAAACGGTGCAGGAAACCAGTGCAAGAAACCGCTGCAGTAGACCGCTGCAGGGAAACACTGCATGAAACTGGTGCAGGTAATCGCTGCAGGAAACTGATGCAGGAAACTGGTGCAGGAAAGTGCTGCAGGCAAACGATGCATGAAGATGGTGCAGGAAACCGGTGCAGGAAACCGGCTGCAGGAAACCTCTGCAGAAAACCACTGCAGGAAACTGCTTCAGGAAAACGCTGCAGGAAACTGCTGCTGGAAACCGCTGCAGGAAACCACTGCAGGACACTGCTGCAGGAAACCTGTGCAGGAAAATGGTGGAGGACTCTGGTGCAGGAAACTACTGCAGGAAAACTCTGCAGAAAACTGCTGCAGGAAAATGGTGCAGAAAACTGCTGCAGGAAACCGCTGCAGGAAACCGGTGCAGGAAACTGCTGCAGGAAAACACTTCAGTCAATCAGTGCGTGAAACCGCTGCAGCTAAATGCTGAAGGAAACCGCTGCAGGAAACTGCTGCAGGAAAATGGTGCAGAAAACCGGCTGCAAGAAATCGCTATAGGAAAACGCTGCAGGAAACTGCTGCATGAAGACGGTGCAGGAAACTGATGCAGGAAACCGGTGCAGGAATCCACAGTAGGAAACTGCTTCAGGAAACCGGTGCAGGAATACGCTGCAGGAAACCACTGCAGGAAACTGCTTCAGGAAACCGCTGCAGGAAACCACTGCAGGACACTGCTGCAGGAAACCTGTGCAGGAAAATGCTGCAGGAAACCGCTAAAGGAAACCGGTGCAAGAAACTGCTACAGTAGACTGCTGCAGGAAAACACAGCAGGAAATCGGTGCAGGAAATCGCTGCAGGAAACTGATGCAGGAAACTGATGCAGGAAACCGCAGCAGGAAACCGCTGCAGGAAACCAGTGCAGGAAACCACTGCAGGACACTGCTGCAAGAAACCTGTGCAGGAAAATGGTGGAGGACTCCGGTTCAGGAAACCGCTGCGGGAAACTGCTTCAGGAAATCGGTGCAGGCAACTGCTGCAGTAAACTGCTGAAGGAAACTGCTTCAGGAAACCAGTGCAGGAATCCTCTGCTGGAAACTGCTGCAGGAAACGCGGCAGGAAACTTCTGCAGGTAACCGCTGTAGGAAACCACTGCAGAAAACTGCTGCAGGAAACCGGTGCAGGAAAACGCTGCAGGAAACCGGTACAGGAAACTGCTGCAGGAAACCGGTGCAGGAAAACGCTGCAGGAAAACACATCAAGCAACCAGTGCATGAAATCGCTACAGGAAAACGCTGCAAGAAACCGGTGAAGCAAAATGCTGCAGGAAACCGCTGAAGGAAACCGGTGGAGGAAAACGGTGCAGGAAACCAGTGCAGGAAACCGCTGCAGTAGACCGCTGCAGGAAAACACTGCAGGAAACCGCTGCAGGAATCTGCTGCAGGAAACTGGTGCAGTGAAATGCTGCAAGAAACTGCTGTAGGAAAACACTGCAGGAAACCAGTGCAGGAAAACGCTTCAGGAAACCAGTGCAGGAAACCGCTGCAGGAAAACGCTGCAGGAAATTGCTTCAGGACACCGCTGCAGGAATCTGTACAGGAAAATGCTGGAGGAAACCGGTGCAGGAAACTACTGCAGGAAAACACTGCAGGAAAACTCTGCAGGAAGCCGCTGCAGGAAACCGGTGCAGGGAACTGCTACAGGAAACCACTGCAGGAAACTGTTGCAGGGAACCGGTGCAGGAAAATTCTGCAGGAAACTGCTGCAGGAAAACACTTCAGGCAACCAGTGCATGAAACTACTGCAGGTAAACGCTGCAGGAAACCAGTGCAGGAAACCTCTGCAGGAAACTCCTGCAGGAAAACACTGCAGGAAACTGCTGCAGGAAACCATGCAGGAAACTGGTGCAGGAAACCACTGCAGCAAACCGGTGCAGGTAACTGCTTCATGAATACAATGCAAGAAACCGCTGCTGGAAATTGGTGCAGGAAACTGCTGCAAGAAACCAGTGCAGGAAACTGCTGCAGGAAAGCAGTGCAGGAAAATGCTGCAGGAAATCACTGCAAGAAACCGGTGCAGGAAAATGCTGCAGGAATCCGGTGAAGGAAAATGCTGCAGGAAATCGCTGCAGGCAAACACTGCAGGCAACTGCTGCAGGAAACCAGTGCAGGAAACTGCTGCAGGAAACTGCTGCTGGCAACTGCTGCAGGAAAATGCTGCAGGAAACCAGTGCAGGAAAACGCTGCAGGAAACTGCTTCAGGAAACCGCTGCGGAAAACAGCTGCAGGAAAATGCTGCAAGAAAACGCTGCAGGAAACTGTTGCAGGAAACCGGTGCAGGAAAATGCTGCAAGAAACTGCTGTAGGAAAACGCTGCAGGAAACCAGTGCAGGAAAATGCTTCAGGAAACCAGTGCAGGAAACCGCTGCAGGAAAACGCTGCAGGAAACGGGTGCAGGAAAATGCTGCAGGACACTGCTGCAGGAAACCTGTGCAGGAAAATGCTGCAGGAAACGGGTGCAGGAAACCGCTGAAGGAAAACACTTCAGGCAACCAGTGCACGAAACCACTGCAGGAAAACACTGCAGAACATACTGCAGGAAACCGATGAAAGAAACCGGTGCAAGAAAACTGTGTAGGAAACTGCTGCAGTAAACCGCTGCTGGAAACTGCTGCAGGAAACGCTGCAGAAAACGGCTGCAGAAAAACGTTGCAGGCAACTGCTGCAGAAAACCGCTGCAGGAAACCGCTGCAGGAAACTGCTGCAGGAAACCGCTGCAGGAAAACGCTGCAGGAAAACGCTGCAGGAAAACACTTCTGGCAACCAGTGCACGAAACCACTGCAGGAAAATGCTGCAGGAAACCACTGAAGGAAACCAGTACAGGAAAGCGATGCAGGAAACTGCTGCAGGAAACCAGTGCAGGAAACTGCCGCAGGAAACCTGTACAGGAAACCAGTGCAGTAGACCGCTGCAGGAAAATGCTGCAGGAAACGGTGCAGGAAACCACTTCAGGAAACTGTTTCAGGAAACCACTGCAGCGAACCACTGCAGGATACTGCTGCAGGAAACCTGTGCAGGAAAATGCTGCAGGAAACCGGTGCAGGAAACCACTGCAGGAAACCACTGCAGGAAACTGTTGCAGGAAAACACTTCAGGCAACCAGTGCACGAAACCGCTGCAGGAAAACGCTGCAGGAAACCGTTGCAGGAAAACGCTGCAGGAAACCGCTGAAGGAAACCGGTGCAGGAAAACTGTGCAGGAAACTGCTGCAGTAAACCGCTTCAGGAAACTGCTGCAGGAAACCGGTGCGGGAAACCACTGCAGGAAACCGGTGCAGGAAACCGGCGCAGGAAACCGCTGCAAGAAACTGCTGCAGGAAACTGCTGCAGGAAACTGCTGCAGGAAACGCTGCAGAAAACGGCTGCAGGAAAACGCTGCAGGAAAACGCTGCAGGAAAACACTTCTGGTAACCAGTGCACGAAACTACTGCAGGAAAATGCTGCAGGAAACCACTGAAGGAAACCAGTACAGGAAAGCGATGCAGGAAACTGCTGCAGGAAACCAGTGCAGGAAACTGCCACGGGAAACCAGTGCAGGAAACCAGTGCAGTAGACCGCTGCAGGAAAATGCTGCAGGAAACCGGTGCAGGAAACCACTTCAGGAAACTGTTTCAGGAAACCACTGCAGTGAACCACTGCAGGATACTGCTGCAGGAAACCACTGCAGGAAACCACTGCAGGAAACTGTTGCAGGAAAAAACTTCAGGCAATCAGTGCACGAAACCGCTGCAGGAAAACGCTGCAGGAAACTGTTGCAGGAAAACGCTGCAGGAAACCGCTGAAGGAAACCGGTGCAGGAAAACTGTGCAGGAAACTGCTGCAGTAAACCGCTTCAGGAAAATGCTGCAGGAAACCGGTGCAGGAAACCACGGCAGGAAACCGGTGCAGGAAACCGGTGCAGGAAACTGCTGCAAGAAACTGCTGCAGGAAACTGCTGCAGGAAATGCTGCAGTAAACGGTGCAGGAAAACGGTGCAGGAAACCGGTGCAGGAAACCGCTGCAAGAAACTGCTGCAGGAAACTGCTGCAGGAAACTCCTGCAGGAAACGCTGCAGAAAACGGCTGCAGGAAAACACTTCTGGCAACCAGTGCACGAAACCACTGCAGGAAAATGCTGCAGTAAACCGCTGCAGGAAACTGCATCAGGAAATCGGTGCAGGAAATGAATGCAGGAAACCGGTGCAGGAAACCGCTTCAAGGAAACCGCTGCTGGAAACTGCTGCAGGAAACGCTGCAGAAAATGTATGCAGAAAACCGCTGCAGGCAACTGCTGCAGAAAACCGCTGCAGGAAACCGCTGCAGGAAAACACTTCTGGCAACCAGTGCACGAAACAACTGCAGGAAAATGCTGCAGGAAACCACTGAAGGAAACCAGTACAGGAAAGCGATGCAGGAAACTGCTGCAGGAAACCAGTGCAGGAAACTGCCGCAGGAAACCAGTGCAGGAAACCAGTGCAGTAGACCGCTGCAGGAAAACGCTGCAGGAAACCGTTTCAGGAATACGCTGCAGGAAACCGCTGAAGGAAACCGGTGCAGGAAAACTGTGCAGGAAACTGCTGCAGTAAACCGCTTCAGGAAAATGCTGCAGGAAACCGGTGCAGGAAACCACTGCAGGAAACTGGTGCAGGAAACCGGTGCAGGAAACCGCTGCAAGAAACTGCTGCAGGAAACTGCTGCAGAAAACGGTGCAGGAAAACGGTGCAGGAAACCGGTGCAGGAAACCGCTGCAAGAAACTGCTGCAGGAAACTGCTGCAGGAAACTGCTGCAGAAAACGCTGCAGAAAATGGCTGCAGGAAAACGCTGCAGGGAAACGCTGCAGGAAAACACTTCTGGCAACCAGTGCACGAAACCACTGCAGGAAAATGCTGCAGGAAACCACTGAAGGAAACCAGTACAGGAAAGCGATGTAGGAAACTGCTGCAGGAAACCAGTGCAGGAAACTGCCGCGGGAAACCAGTGCAGGAAACCAGTGCAGTAGACCGCTGCAGGAAAATGCTGCAGGAAACCGGTGCAGGAAACCACTTCAGGAAACTGTTTCAGGAAACCACTGCAGCGAACCACTGCAGGATACTGCTGCAGGAAACCTGTGCAGGAAACCAATGCAGGAAACCACTGCAGGAAACTGTTGCAGGAAAACACTTCAGGCAACCAGTGCACGAAACCGCTGCAGGAAAACGCTGCAGGAAACTGTTGCAGGAAAACGCTGCAGGAAACCGCTGAAGGAAACCAGTGCAGGAAAGCTGTGCAGGAAACTGCTGCAGTAAACCGCTTCAGGAAAATGCTGCAGGAAACCGGTGCAGGAAACCACTGCAGGAAACCGGTGCAGGAAACCGCTGCAAGAAACTGCTGCAGGAAACTGCTGCAGGAAACTGCTGCAGAAAACGGCTGCAGGAAAACGGTGCAGGAAAACGGTGCAGGAAAACGGTGCAGGAAACCGGTGCAGGAAACTGCTGCAGGAAACCGGTGCAGGAAAACGCTACAGGAAACTGCTGCAGGAAATCGCTACAGCAAAATGCTGCAGGCAACTGCTGCAGAAAACCGCTGCAGAAAACCACTTCAGGAAACTGCTGCAAGAAACCACTGCAGGAAACCGCTTAAGGAAACCTATGCAGGAAAATGGTGCAGGAAACTGCTGCAGGAAACCAGTGCAGGAAACTGCTGCAGTAGACCGCTGCAGGAAAACGCTGCAGAAAACTGCGGCAGGAAACCGGTGCAGGAAATCGCTGCAGGAAACTGGTGCAGGAAACTGGTGCAGGAAACCGCTGCTGGAAACCGCTGCAGGAAACCGCAGCAGGAAACCGCTGCAGGAAACTGCTGCAGTAGACCGCTGCAGGAAAACGCTGCAGAAAACTGCGGCAGGAAACCGGTGCAGGAAATCGCTGCAGGAAACTGGTGCAGGAAACTGGTGCAGGAAACCGCTGCTGGAAACCGCTGCAGGAAACCGCAGCAGGAAACCGCTGCAGGAAACTGCAGTGTGTGAGCCTGTCCGCAGCTCAGTGTGATAGTCTTTCTTCAGATCTGTGTGATGGTCTCTCTGCAGCTCAGTGCATTGTTCTTGCTGCAGGTCAGTGTGATGGTGTCCCTGCAGCTCAGTGTGGTGATCCCTCTGCAGCTCAGTGTGATGGTCTCTCTGCAGCTCAGTGTGGTGGTCTCTCTGCAGCTCAGTCTGATGGTCTTTCTGCAGCTCAGTGTGATGGTCTCTCTGCAGCTCAGTCTGATGGTCTCTCTGCAGCTCAGTGTGATGGTCACTCTGCAGCTCAGTGTGATGGTCTCTCTGCAGCTCAGTGTGGTGGTCTCTCTGCAGCTCAGTGTGATGGTCACTCTGCAGCTCAGTCTGATGGTCACTCTGCAGATCAGTCTGATGGTCACTCTGCAGCTCAGTGTGATGGTCACTCTGCAGCTCAGTGTGATGGTCACTCTGCAGCTCAGTGTGGTGGTCTCTCTGCAGCTCAGCGTGATGGTCACTCTGCAGCTCAGTCTGATGGTCTCTCTGCAGCTCAGTCTGATGGTCTCTCTGCAGCTCAGTCTGATGGTCACTCTGCTGCTCAGTGTGATGGTCTCTCTGCAGCTCAGTGTAGTGGTCTCTCTGCAGCTCAGTGTGGGTGGTCTCTCTGCAGCTCAGTGTGATGGTCACTCTGCAGCTCAGTGTGGTGGTCTCTCTGCAGCTCAGTGTGATGGTCTCTCTGCAGCTCAGTGTGATGGTCTCTCTGCAGCTCAGTCTGATGGTCACTCTGCAGCTCAGTGTGATGGTCACTCTGCAGCTCAGTGTGATGGTCACTCTGCAGCTCAGTGTGATGGTCACTCTGCAGCTCAGTGTGATGGTCTCTCTGCAGCTCAGTGTGATGGTCACTCTGCAGCTCAGTGTGATGGTCTCTCTGCAGCTCAGTGTGATTGTCTCTCTGCAGCTCAGTGTGGTGGTCTCTCTGCAGCTCAGTGTGATGGTCTCTCTGCAGCTCAGTGTGATGGTCACTCTGCAGCTCAGTGTGGTGGTCTCTCTGCAGCTCAGTGTGATGGTCACTCTGCAGCTCAGTGTGGTGGTCTCTCTGCAGCTCAGTCTGATGGTCACTCTGCAGCTCATTGTGGTGGTCTCTCTGCAGCTCAGTGTGGTGGTCTCTCTGCAGCTCAGTGTGGTGGTCTCTCTGCAGCACAGTGTGATGGTCTCTCTGCAGCTCAGTGTGATGGTCTCTCTGCAGCTCAGTGTGGTGGTCTCTCTGCAGCTCAGTGTGATGGTCTCTCTGCAGCTCAGTGTGGTGGTCTCTCTGCAGCTCAGTGTGATGGTCTCTCTGCAGCTCAGTGTGATGGTCTCTCTGCAGCTCAGTGTGATGGTCTCTCTGCAGCTCAGTGTGATGGTCTCTCTGCAGCTCAGTCTGATGGTCACTCTGCTGCTCAGTGTGGTGGTCTCTCTGCAGCTCAGTGTGGTGGTCTCTCTGCAGTTCAGTGTAGTGGTCTCTCTGCAGCTCAGTGTGGGTGGTCTCTCTGCAGCTCAGTGTGATGGTCTCTCTGCAGCTCAGTGTGATGGTCACTCTGCAGCTCAGTGTGGTGGTCTCTCTGCAGCTCAGTGTGATGGTCACTCTGCAGCTCAGTGTGGTGGTCTCTCTGCAGCTCAGTCTGATGGTCACTCTGCAGCTCATTGTGGTGGTCTCTCTGCAGCTCAGTGTGGTGGTCTCTCTGCAGCTCAGTGTGGTGGTCTCTCTGCAGCACAGTGTGATGGTCTCTCTGCAGCTCAGTGTGATGGTCTCTCTGCAGCTCAGTGTGGTGGTCTCTCTGCAGCTCAGTGTGATGGTCTCTCTGCAGCTCAGTGTGGTGGTCTCTCTGCAGCTCAGTGTGATGGTCTCTCTGCAGCTCAGTGTGATGGTCTCTCTGCAGCTCAGTGTGATGGTCTCTCTGCAGCTCAGTGTGATGGTCTCTCTGCAGCTCAGTCTGATGGTCACTCTGCAGCTCAGTGTGGTGGTCTCTCTGCAGCTCAGTGTGATGGTTACTCTGCAGCTCAGTGTGGTGGTCTCTCTGCAGCTCAGCGTGATGGTCACTCTGCAGCTCAGTCTGATGGTCTCTCTGCAGCTCAGTGTGATGGTCTCTCTGCAGCTCAGTGTGATGGTCTCTCTGCAGCTCAGTCTGATGGTCACTCTGCTGCTCAGTGTGATGGTCTCTCTGCAGCTCAGTGTAGTGGTCTCTCTGCAGCTCAGTGTGGGTGGTCTCTCTGCAGCTCAGTGTGATGGTCACTCTGCAGCTCAGTGTGGTGGTCTCTCTGCAGCACAGTGTGATGGTCTCTCTGCAGCTCAGTGTGATGGTCTCTCTGCAGCTCAGTGTGGTGGTCTCTCTGCAGCTCAGTGTGATGGTCTCTCTGCAGCTCAGTGTGGTGGTCTCTCTGCAGCTCAGTGTGATGGTCTCTCTGCAGCTCAGTGTGATGGTCTCTCTGCAGCTCAGTGTGATGGTCTCTCTGCAGCTCAGTGTGATGGTCTCTCTGCAGCTCAGTCTGATGGTCACTCTGCAGCTCAGTGTGGTGGTCTCTCTGCAGCTCAGTGTGATGGTTACTCTGCAGCTCAGTGTGGTGGTCTCTCTGCAGCTCAGCGTGATGGTCACTCTGCAGCTCAGTCTGATGGTCTCTCTGCAGCTCAGTGTGATGGTCTCTCTGCAGCTCAGTGTGATGGTCTCTCTGCAGCTCAGTCTGATGGTCACTCTGCTGCTCAGTGTGATGGTCTCTCTGCAGCTCAGTGTAGTGGTCTCTCTGCAGCTCAGTGTGGGTGGTCTCTCTGCAGCTCAGTGTGATGGTCACTCTGCAGCTCAGTGTGGTGGTCACTCTGCAGCTCAGTGTGGTGGTCTCTCTGCAGCTCAGTGTGATGGTCTCTCTGCAGCTCAGTGTGATGGTCTCTCTGCAGCTCAGTGTAGTGGTCTCTCTGCAGCTCAGTGTGATGGTCTCTCTGCAGCTCAGTGTGATGGTCTCTCTGCAGCTCAGTGTAGTGGTCTCTCTGCAGCTCAGTGTGATGGTCTCTCTGCAGCTCAGTGTGATGGTCACTCTGCAGCTCAGTGTGGTGGTCTCTCTGCAGCTCAGTCTGATGGTCACTCTGCAGCTCATTGTGGTGGTCTCTCTGCAGCTCAGTCTGATGGTCACTCTGCAGCTCAGTGTGATGGTCACTCTGCAGCTCAGTGTGATGGTCACTCTGCAGCTCAGTGTGGGTGGTCTCTCTGCAGCTCAGTGTGATGGTCGCTCTGCAGCTCAGTGTGGTGGTCTCTCTGCAGCTCAGTGTGGTGGTCTCTCTGCAGCTCAGTCTGATGGTCACTCTGCAGCTCAGTCTGATGGTCACTCTGCAGCTCAGTGCGATGGTCTCTCTGCAGCTCAGTGTGGTGGTCTCTCTGCAGCTCAGTCTGATGGTCTTTCTGCAGCTCAGTGTGATGCCCTCTCTGCAGGTCAGTGTGGTGGTCTCTCTGCAGCTCAGTGCAATGGTCTCTCTGCAGCTCAGTGTGATGGTCTCTCTGCAGCTCAGTGTGATGTTCTCTCTGCAGCTCAGTGTGGTGGTCACTCTGCAGCTCAGTCTGATGATCTCTCTGCAGCTCTGTCTGATGGTCACTCTGCAGCTCAGTCTGATGGTCACTCTGCAGCTCAGTGTGATGCCCTCTCTGCAGGTCAGTGTGGTGGTCTCTCTGCAGCTCAGTGCAATGGTCTCTCTGCAGCTCAGTGTGATGGTCTCTCTGCAGCTCAGTGTGGTGGTCTCTCTGCAGCTCAGTGTGGTGGTCACTCTGCAGCTCAGTCTGATGGTCTCTCTGCAGCTCTGTCTGATGGTCACTCTGCAGCTCAGTCTGATGGTCACTCTGCAGCTCAGTGCGATGGTCTCTCTGCAGGTCAGTGTGAAGGTCTCTCTGCATCTCAGTGTGATGGTCTCTCTGTAGCTCAGAGTGATGCCCTGTCTGCAGCTCAGTGTGATGCCCTCCCTGCAGCTCAGTGCAATGGTCTCGCAGCAGGTCAGTGTGATGGTCTCTCTGTAGCTAAATGTGATGGTCTCTCTGCAGCTCAGTATGATGGTCACTCTGTAGCTCAGTGCAATGGTCTCTCTGTAGGTCTGTGTGGTGGTCTCTCTGCAGCTCAGTGTGATGGTCTCTCTGCAGGTCAGTGTGATGGTCTCTCTGCATTTCAGTGTGCTGGTCTCTCTGCAGCTCAGTGTGCTGGTCTCTCTGTAGCTCAGTGTGATGCCCTGTGTTATTCATGTCTGCTCAGGTACTAAAGCAGTCCCCGTTCAAGTGCAGCAAGGTCTGTACAATACAGATTTGGGTTGCCAAGTGCCAAGTAACATTTGCACCAAAAACAACCAGCAATGACTATTTTGAGTGACAGAGATACTTACATTCGATATCATTACTCTTGCTGGGGGTTGGTCCACAGTTACAATCCACAACCTGGGGTTTATTGTTGACTATGAATTAAACTAAAACAGGCAAAAATAAAAATACTGTGAAAACAAGAGCAGATTGGAGGCTAGGAATTCTGCAATGAGTCACTTCTTGACTCCCCAAAGCCTGTCCATCATCTACAAGGCACAATTCAGGAATGTGATGGAATATTCCCCACTTGCCTGGATAAGTGCAGCTCCAACAACACTCAAGACTTGGCAGCATCCTTCTTTCACTGAGTCTCAGTAGCAGTAGTGGGTATCATCTACAAGATGTACTTTGGAAATTCACCAAGGCTCCTTAGACACCACTTTCCAAACACATGACCACTTCCATCAAAAAGGTCAGGGCATGAGAACACCGCCATCTGCAAGTTCCCTTCCAAGCTGCTCACCTTCCTCACTTTGAAGAAATGGTGATTATATCTACGTTACTGTACTCACTCCCTAACAGCTCCGTGGCTGTTCCTACACTCAAGGACTGCAGTAGCTCACGATGGGAGCTCAGCACCATTTCTACAGGGCAGGTAGAGATGGGCAATAAATGGATGGCACAGCTGGTGAAGCCCAAATCCCAGGAGTGAATAAAGAAAAATCCGAGTGGAGCAAATAGCTATCCCTTCATAAATGTAACAAAATTAGATTATCATATTATTAAAATGTTGTTTGTGGGAGCTTGCTGTAATCAAATCAGCCACATTTCTGCCATTCCATTTGTTTAAAAATAATTAATTGGCATTGGAGTGATTTGGGACATCCTGGGGTCTTGAATGGTGCTGTATAAATGCAAGTATTTTTTGCTTGCTTCAAAACCCGTAAAGCCAGAATTTGGCAACTTCACAGCTGATCTGAATGCTTCTAAAACAGCCCAGAGAGTGAATGGCTGTAACGGAGGGGGTTGGGGGCGGGAGGGGAGGTGGGTCAGCTCAAATGCTGTGCTTACCATTCTACTGCCAATGTGTTACACCATCCATCACAATACCTCCTTGAATTCATTTATCCTTCACGAGCTTCTCGAAATGCTTTATTTTTGTTCTGAATCTAAAAGAAAATGTCGCTAGATGACTCACTAATTGTCTAGAAAATGAGCAAATGGATGTAAATTGTTGCTGCGGTCACAAACTAGCAACAATGACAGCTGATGTTGTCTTGTTGTTGCAAATGTGTGATCATCGGACTGTCTTCAGTTTTGTTTCATAATGGACTGACCTGTTTCTCATCACCGCTATTGTTCAACGATAGCAATCAGTTTTGTACTCATGTCTATTTGGACGCATGGATTTGATAGACTTCGATTGTGTTTTAACCTGCAGTCATATTCAGATGTGCCTTCAACATTGCACCCTGAACCCCTGCTGTGAGGAGGGATTGGTTCGATTGGGCCTGTATTCACTGGAGTTTAGGGGAATGAGAGGGAATCAGATTGAAATGTTTAGGCTCAGGGGGGATGTTTCCCCTGGTTGGGGAGTCTTTGAACCAGACAGACACTGTCTCAGGATATGGGGTCCACTTTACAGGTCTGAGCTGAGGAAATTTATGGAATTGTCTACCGCAGAATCTGTAGAGCTCAAGCCACTGAATATATTTAAGAAGGAGTTTGATGAATTTTGAGTTAAAGGGCTAAAGAGGTACAGGGAGAAATCAGGGACATGCCATTGAGGTGGAGGATCAGCTGTGATCAGAGTGAATGGTGGAGCAGGTTCGAAGGGCCAAATGGCCTCCTCCTGCTCATGGTTTCTCTGTTTTTATTGTTTCCTTTTGTGCCTGCTATTCTGAGCAAGCACATGCAAACTCAACAAAAATAATGTTTCCTGGAACTTTTCAAATAATGTGCAGTAGAGTCACACACTATGAGGCATGTTATCAGTGCCGAACAGTTGGATCGTCAGGTTCTGGGTTCAGCTTCAGCTTCAAGTGCCTTTCCAGGGTTTGTGCACAGACAGCTATGCTGGCGCTCCAGTGCAATACCACAGGAGTGCTGCACCGTTGGACTGCAGGCATTTTAGTGAATCATTGAATGGAAGGCGGTTTGGCTGTGTGGTAAAGATCATACGGCACTATTTCAAAGACAAACAGGAGAATATTTCACAGTGTCACAAAAATAATAGATTATCCGATCATTAACACATTTGCTGTTTGTTTGTGGGAGTTTGCTGACTACAAATCAGCTGCTGCAATGCAACAGCAACTACACTTCAACAGAAAAATGCTGCACTGTCTATGAGATCCAATGATCACGAAATTTGCTAAACAAATGCAAACTCTTCTTTCTTCCATAGGAGGAGCCTTATAAAGGTATTTATACTAACTGCCGCAGGTTAGCTCAATTGGCTGGACAGCTGGTTTGCAATTCAGAGTAATGCCTACACTATGGGTACAATTACTGCATTCGGATGAGGTTACCATGAAAGCCTCCCCCCTCGCTTGAGTCACAGTGACCGTAAAGTTAAACAACCACCAGTCATCTCTCTTTGACAAGTGACTGACAGCAGGGTCGAATAGGACTGTGGCAACTTTACCTTTCACCTTGTTCTAATTATTGATGTGTCATGAAAATGAAGAAACAGGTCACTCTGAATAAGCATGAATTTATTCCAAAAAGCTTTCACATCATTTCTAGGCCATGTGCAGAATTTTGGAATTGCACATGGATGGAATATTTGGAAAATATTCAAACAACGCAGAGTATCACTGAAACCAGATCTTATTCTGACCCACAGGATTAGAGCAGCCAGTTTCGAATGCAATGCTGATAATTGTGCTGCTATGTTGATCTGACTGCTGCTCACTGCTCTATTCTCTCTGTTCTGTTAATTCTCTCACCCTATTGCCATTTAACTTTCAAGTCATCGATGAAACTCCCTGAAAGGTTACTTCTCCTGGAGCTGTACGTGTCAATTGTCACATTCTGGCCATTTCTTCCATGTTCTTGCTCTCACACTCAACTTGATCTTTCTGTGGCTTCGAGTGCATAAGCATTCCTCACTCCCTCTTACGTCTGTATGATTGGCACCTGCTTCCACTGCATCCCCCCTCCCTCAGTGTCAGTGTTAAACTGATCCATGTGAAGCCCCCTCAATCAACATGCTGTGGCTCATCATTGACCAGAAACTGAACTGGATGATGCAGAGATTGCAAGAGCAGGTCAGAGGTTAGGAATCCTGCAGCAAGTAACTCACCTCCTGACTACCCAAAGCTCATCCACCATCTCCAAGACACAACCAGGGAGTGCGATGGAATATTCTCACTTGTCTGGAGAGCTGCTGCGCTAACAATGCTCAAAACGTCAGACACCATCCAGGACGAAGTCTGACCAATACCACATCCACACACGTTCACTGCCTCCACCACTGGTGCTCCGTATGTACCGGTTACAACCTGGTACTACAGGTGGAGCTGAATCTTCTTGGTAGGAAGGTGTTCTCCTGATCAGACTGTTTTCTCATTACATTGGAAATCCTGCAGAATCTCACGCGCTGATGTATTCCAATGATCTGGCCACAAGGCTGTTCCTTATCTAATGATCGATGTTACAGATGATTCATTCAAAAGAAACATGGCCTTTTCTATCATTCATGTTTTGTTTTTGTGAAGAAAGACTTTTTTTTTTGTTCCAGATAAATTGCATAATCAGGATCATCACATTCAATGGGTCTTTTGCTATATTTCTCAAAAATCTGGCCTTTAAAGCTGAAAAGGCTGTAGTTCTGATGTTGATTTCTCTGCACAATGTTTCTCAATGCAGCAACATATTGGCTGCGGTTGGGAAGAGGTCTTGGAACAATATTACAATGTATAAAAGGAATCATTATGCCTAATGAGCTGAGCAAGCATCCAGTGAAATGTTAAAGTTTCGTTAGTGTTTCAATTACTGAGCAAATCATGTCTTTTGTTTTACCCTGTGCTCCTACTGCAAACCAAGCTGCTGTCTCGGGGCAAGGGACGGAAGGATGGATTGGATTGGATTCTGTCTCAGGGCGAGGGAGGGAAGGATGGATTGGATTGGATTCTGTCTCAGGGCGAGGGAGGGAAGGATGGATTGGATTGGATTCTGTCTCAGGGCGAGGGAGGGAAGGATGGATTGGATTGGATTCTGTCTCAGGGCGAGGGAGGGAAGGATGGATTGGATTGGATTCTGTCTCGGGGCAAGGGAGGGAAGGATGGATTGGATTGGATTCTGTCTCAGGGCGAGGGAGGGAAGGATGGATGGGATTGGATTCTGTCTCAGGGCGAGGGAGGGAAGGATGGATGGGATTGGATTCTGTCTCAGGGCGAGGGAGGGAAGGATGGATTGGATTGGATTCTGTCTCGGGGCAAGGGAGGGAAGGATGGATTGGATTGGATTCTGTCTCAGGGCGAGGGAGGGAAGGATGGATTGGAGTTTGCAGAATGGCAGTTAGATCAGTGCTAGTTTCATTCAAAGCAAACAACCTCCCATTTCCACACCAAAACTGCTTTTGATCTGTTTCAGGTTTGGACACTTAATGTCTTTTTTTTATGCATCAGCCAATATCCAGCCCAGGGCGTATGCACACTGCCTTATATAATGGAAGCGATGGCACCAATAACCCATGCTTTTCAACTGGGGCTCTCTGGGCTGTAACATTGATACTCAAAGATATTTTTGGAGAACCTGTTTGGAGATGTTATGAAAAATCACTGGAGTAGGTGGGACTTCATCTGGACCTCTTTGCTCAAAATACTATCACTACACCCCAATATCAACTGTATGCTTATAGATTGTATCTCACTCCATGCTGTGACTTTAACACATTTAGAGTCATAGAGTCAGGACTTCTTGTTAGACTTGTTAGACTAAATTACTTTATATTATGTGACTACATCTGATCACTTGAATAGTTTCCTGCTGCACTGTATGAAACCTGTGATTCCTGTTTATCTTCTAGTCAAAGTGAAAAATCACACAACATCGGGTTATAGTCCAACAGGGTTTGTTTGAAAGGACAAGCTTTTGGGAGTGTTACCTGATGAAGGAGCTTCCAAATAAACCTGCTGGACTATAACCTGATGTTGTGTGATTTTTCACTTTGCCCACCCCAGTCCAACACCGGCACCTCCACATCACATCTTCTAATCAGCATAGACTCCAATATCTACTGCAGTAGACTCTGATGTTATGTAAATGCAGAGAGATGGTTGTAGGAAACATCAGCTCTAAGGTACAGGGTAAAAACTTGCTGGGAGGTCATTCTGATTCTTGCCAACCTCGAGACATTTGGGCAGGAGCATTGGTTGATATCAGCACGAGAAGTCCTGAAGAACTTTCAACATAACAATATAACTCTGATCAGGAGCACTCTGGCGTTGTGAGAATTCAATTGTATATGTTGAATCATACAGTACAGAGAGGTCAGCCACAGAGTCCATCATGCCATTGTCAGCTCTCTCGATGTGGAGGGTAGGGCTCCAGGGCCTCACAATAAGGTTGGTAATTGGTAAGAGTGATGGGGTATTGAGCCACAGGAAAGAAAGGGGAGGAAGGCCTTGGGGTCGAGGAGGCATTCTTGCAAAGGGACAACTCCTCCCACATATAAAAGAAACAACCCATAGAGTAAGTTGCCTGGGCCTCCCATGGCTTTGAATCCAACTCCAAGTGGAGAAGCTCATCCACCCATTTCAGGCCTTGAACTTAAAGAGCTGCCTGATCCCAATGAGCCAATTCAATCCTGACCTGCAGATGTAAGCTTCCTGTGTTAAGCCCGTCTGGTCAAGTTCGAGCAAGGTTGAAGGCAGAAAGCCATTCCCCTTGTTGTAACTGGCCTAGCATCTGGTTTGCAACATGCATGAGGAGGTTAAAGTTGTGGCTTCTTTATTCCATGCTGTTCATTCATTCAATGGCTTCTTCAGAACTTTTCTGTTGCTTAACTTTATCTTAGATCAAAAGGAATAAGTGGATCAAAGTAACTTAGTGTGGAATTTTTTGCTGAACAGTTTGTCGTTTCCCATGATAATATATGGAGGGTCTATCTATCAATACTTCACGCTTTCCTCTTTGTAATGTCCACTATGTGAATCCAGAGCTAAAAGCAAAGTATATGCAATTAATTCCACTTCTAGGGGAGTCCTTTGATATGTTAATGCAAATGACCCACCAGTGTGAATTCACAAAGAAACAGCTCTAGACCCAAAGATCTGGTATTGGAGAGTGAGATCCCCCATTAAAGAGGCACATTCACACCAGGGCAATGATATTGGAATCACATTCTGCATTCAGGATTAGGTTGTGAAGTGTGAATGCAAAGTTCAGAGCCCTGTCTGACTCTGGATTACAAGGTGACTCAAGGTTTCTCTGCTCGGGGGTTAAAAATTACACTATCACCTGATGAAGGAGCAACGCTCCGAAAGCTAGTGTGCTTCCAATTAAACCTGTTGGACTATAACCTGGTGTTGTGTGATTTTTAACTTTGTACACCCCAGTCCAACACCGGCATCTCCAAATCATCTCTGCTAGGGGATCTTCTGTGATCCAGTGTAAGGTCAGGTCCTAACATTCCTGGAATGGAACATTGCAGTTATGAAGACAGGCTGGATAAGCTCAGGTTGTTTTCTTTGGAGCAGCGATGATTGAGGGGGATCCTGTTAGAAGTGTACAAAATTGAGGGGTAGGAAACTACAGAGAGTCATAAACACAGCCCTGTCCATCACGCAAACCAGCCTTCCATCCATTGACTCCATCTATACTTCCCACTGCCTTGAGAAAGCAAACAATATAGTCAAAGACCCTTCCCACCCTGGTTATATTCTCTGCCAACCTTTTCCATCAGACAGAAGATATAAAAGTTTGAGTACACGTACAAACAGATGCAAGAATAACTTCCTCCCCACTGTTATCAGAGTTATGTACGGACTTCTCAAGTGTTAATCCTGATCTCTCTCACTGCACCCTCTCTGCAGTGATAACATTGTATTCTGCACTCTGTTCTTCTACCCTAATGCACTTTGTATGGAATGCTCTGCCTGTATAACACTTCTCACTGCATCTTGGTACATGTGACAGTCAGTCAGTCAGGGGTGAGGATTTGAATGTTCCCTTTTCCTGCTCTAGCAGCAACCCTGAGAAAACAGTGGAAGGGGATATAACAAACAACAAGAAAGACCCTCAAAATATTTTGAACATGGGATTTAATTACAGGGCAAAGAGGTCCAGTATTTGAATGATTCCTGATGAAGGGCTTTTGCTCAAAACGTCGATTTTCCTGCTCCTTGGATGCTGCCTGACCTGTTGTGCTTTTCCAGCACTACTCTAATCTCCAGCATCTGCAGTACCCACTTTCGCCAAGGTCCAGCATTTTGAAGAGAGAGATATTTCCCAGGAAATAATCACTCTCTTCCTTCTTAGATAATTCCTGATGTTCATGATGAGAAAGAAAGACAGTCCCATCTCAAACAGCAGGCTTATTCCAAGTAGAAACCCTGAGAGTGATGTAGACGAATGAAATCGATGGAGGGTTAATGCTGAGCTCAGCTACATTGCTAATGACAGTAATACGATGAGACAGCTTCATCATTTATAACATTTGATTTGATTTTTCTCTCTCTTTTGTTCCCACTCCTCGCTCCAGATTTGAGTTGGATATTCTGTTTTGCGTCTCATCCCACAGATTGCCATTAACTCCAGAGATTAGCTGGCCAGATGGCTGGAGGAAAGCTAAGGTTTCACAAGCACTCTCAGGTTAGGAAAGGATACAATTACTTCAACTGTTCAATAAAAATGCCAGTTCAATTACAGATGATGTTTCCTACGAATATGGTCAGCTGACCACTGCCTACAATTCAGTGATTACTTCACTTAAGACTGAAGTGTTCTTGCTGCTCACTGTCTGTTGACAGTGATACATGACCTGCCAACCATATGAGATACTGAGCGTCTGTATCGACTGCCTTTGCACAATTGATGTCAGAACTGGCAACTTCTCTTCCCTTCCATTGTGTTTTTGTTTTACACTTTGCAGCCAGTTTATCAAACCTTTAAACTGAGCTTATTGCCCTTTCGCAACCCTTTGCTACATCTTGCCATCTTGGACACCTCCCTTTCTTGAGCCCGCCATTTCCATCTCCAGTCACAGTCTCCAGATAGATGTTTACTACAAACTCACAGACTCTCACAGCTACCCGGACTACACCTTCTCCTCCAGTATCCTGCAAGAACCTCCTTCATCTGCAGTTTTTTTTTGTCTCTAACATTTTGCTACCTCAGCAGCGTCAGCTGGTATTGTTCCCACTTCTGAGTGACAGGATTCTGAGTTCTGACTCGAGTGTTGCAGTGACAACTGATATTGCAATATAGTACTGAGGGGTGTGTTGCATTGCCGTTTGGGTAAAGTGTTGATCTGGGACCCTGCCAAGTAGGTACAAGGGATCTTGCACCACAGTTTCAAAACTGGTCAGGGGAGATGGCCTGGACAATATCGATCTACATTATTTAAGCAAAATAAACAGATTATCTTCTCATTATCCCACTGCTATTTGTGAGAGTTTGCTGTTTGTAAATTAGTTGCCAAGTTCCCTACAGTTACACAGTGACCATACCTCAAAAGTAAGGTTTGAGTTTGGAAGTTGAGGTATCTTACTGTTGCTACTGGTGAGACCACACCTGGAGCATTGCATGTCGAACAGAGGATAGATTAGAGAGAGAGAATCTGCAATGGGCTGGACTGACACTGGGATGGCTGTCATGTCAAATGAGGAGTGATTGGATCGGTATTGACGAGAGGTTAGAAGGATAAGATGGGATCTGATTGAAACATTCTACCAGAGCTGTAGTATTCTACCAGGGCTGGACAGACTAGATGCAGGGAGGATGGATTTCCCCTGAGTGGGGAGTCTAGAGCTGAGGGATACAGTCTCAAGATACGGATGAGCCATTTAGGACTGAGATGAAGAAACATTTCTTCACTCAGAGGATAGTGAACCTTTGGAATTCTCTACCATAGAAGGCTGTGGAGGTCAGGACACTAAGTATATTCGAGTAAAATATAGATACATTTTGAATTATGAAAGGCAAGAAGGGATTTGAGGAGAAAGCATAGGTATGGCACTGATGTAGAGGAGCAGCCATGATCATATTGAAAGATGGAGCAGACTCAAAGGCTGAATAGCCGACATGGAGTTTTATGGAGTACCTCATGATGTGAAAAGTCTTCGGAATCTTTTATGAATGTGAAAATTCCTGCATATTTTTTAATAAGAGGCCTACACAGGTCAATCCTCTGAGTTATCAAAAAATGTTGGAGATCACAGCAGGTCAGGCAGCATCTATGGAGAGACAGCAAACTAACATTTTGAGTCCAGATGACTCATAATCTAGACTGGAAACATTAGCTTGCTTTTTCTACACACATGCTGCCTGACCTACTATGATATCCTGCATTTTTTGTTTTCAGTTCAGATTCCAGCATCTGCAGGAATTTGCTCCTAACTCTGTGAGTTAAATCTCCTGCTCCAAATTCGACATTTATTCTGCTGTTCTCCAAACCGCCCGCAGAACAACGGCTGGGTCACCAGGAATTTATCACCATGCACCCACAGAAACAGCATCAATACACAAAGTAAGTGCAGGGAATCATGAATCGTTTTCACTGTTTTTACAAAGCGATGCGTTGAGGGCGGATACTCCCTTAGAAAGCGAAAGTGAGTATTGCAGAGTCAAGAGTGTGGTGCTGGAAAAGCACAGCAGGTCAGGAAGTATCCGAGGAGCAGGAGAATTGATGTTTCAGACAGAAATGTTTCATCAGGAGGTGAAAAGATAAATGGGAAGGGGGGGTGGGTCTGAGGTGAAGGTAGCTGAGAGTGCAATAGGTGGATGGAGATGGGGTAAAGGTGATAGGTCAGAGAGGAGGGGGGACCAGATAGATGGGAAGGAAGATGGAAAGGTGCAGGTGTCCCAGAGATGTTCTCTGAAGCGCTTTGCAGGCAGGCGTCCTGTCCCCCCCAACGTAGAGGAGGTCGCATTGGGAGCAACGGATATAGTAAATGACATGTGGAAGTGCAGGTGAAACTTTGATGGATGTGGAAGGCTGACATTTTCTACAAACCCACCAACTCACACAGCTACCTGGATTTCATCTCCTCCCATCCTGCCTCCTGCAAAAATGTTAACCCGTATTCCCAATTCCTCCGCCTCTGCTGTATATGCTCCCAGGAGGACCAGTTCCACCATAGAACACACCAGATGGCCTCTATTTTTAAAGACTGCAATTTCCCCTCCCACATGGTTGATGATGCCCACTAGCACATCTCATCCACATCCCGCACCTCTGCCCTCGAACCCCACCCTTCCAACTGCAAGATGGACAGAATCCCCTGGTCCTCACCTTCCACCCCACCAACCTCCGTATATATCGCATCATCCTCTGCCATTTTCGCCACATACAAACAGACCCCACTACCAGGGATATATTTCCTTCCCCACCCCTATCCACTTTCCGTAAAGACGGTTTCCTCCGGGACTACCTCGTCAGGTCCACGCCTCCTGACAACCCACCCTCCCCACCAGGCACTGCCGGAATTGCAAAACCTGCGCCCACACCTTCCCTTCCCCCCCCCCCCCCCCCGCCTCACCTCCATCCAAGGCCCCAATGGAGCCTTTCACATACATCCAAGTTTCACCTGCACTTCCACATATGTCAATTACTGTATCAATATTTCCCGATGTGGTCTCCTCTACACTGGGGAGACATGACACCTACTCGCAGAGCGCTTCAGAGAACATCTCCAGAACACCCACACCAATCAACCCCACCGCCCTGTGGCTGAACACTTCAAGTCACCCTCCCACTCTGCCGATATGCAAGTCATGGGCCTCCTCCATCACCACTCCCTCACCACCCGACGCCTCATCTTCTGCCTCGGGACCCTTCAACCCCAGGGCATCAATGTGAATTTCACCAGTTTCCTCATTTCCCCTCCCGCCAGCTTACCCCAGTTCCAACTTTCCAGCTCAGCACTGTCCCCATGACCTGTCCTACCTGCCAATCTCCCTTCCCACCTATCCACTCCACCCTCCTCTCTGACCTATCACCTTTACCTCCACTTCCATTCACCTATGGCACTCTTAGCTACCTTCCCCCCAGCCCCACACCCTCCTCCCATTTATCTCTCCACCCTCCGAGGCGCCCAGCCTCATTCCTGATGAAGGGTTTTTGCCTGAAACATTAATTCTCCTGCTTCTCGGATGCTGCCTGACCTACTGTACTTTTCCTGCATCATTGAAGGTACAAACGATAAAAATAGTTCTTGCTGAAAAAATAATTTGTTCAGCTAATTAAAATAAAGCATCAACGAGCACCTGTAGATATTATATGATAATCAAATGATCGTTTATCTTGCAGATGGAAAGCCATTTGTCTCAATTGACAAGAGAAATGCTTCTATTCATCTGTATCCGCTGATAAATTAAATTTTGATATTGTGCATGCCTCGCGTGGAGAAGAGTTGTTCATTTTTAAGCGCTTACATTTTGTCTCCTAACTTGTTGGTTAATTCATTCGCTCACAGGATGTGGTTATTGCCAGCAAGACCAGAACTCGTAACCACCACCCCTGCCCCTCCACTCCTCTAATTGGCCTCAACCAAATGTTTTGCTAGATCATTTCTGATGGCAGTTCAGAGTCCGCTCCATTGCTGTAGGCCTGGACTCATACGTTAGCCAGACAGCTTTGGCAGGTTTCCCAAATCTCCCTTCCCATCCCCCGATTCCCTTTCTAACTCCTCTCCCTCCCTTCCATTCCTCCAACTGACCCTCTCTTCCAGCTACCAACCAGATTCATTCTTCCCATCGACCAACCAAGCCGTACCCTCCACCTGTCTTCACCTTCCCTACCTCACCACCCCGTCCTTTTGTCCACCCAAAACCCTCCCCATCTCCCCTTTTATCTGCAGCTCCCCCACACCCACTCCCAATCCTGAAGAAGGGTTACACCCAAAACATTGACTTCTCCACCTCCTGATGTTGCCTGGCCTGTTGTGTCCTGCCATCAACCTTGGCAGATTTCCTGCAGATGGAATAAAATAACTGAAGGAAGTTTACGTTAATCTGATGGATTCACTATCATTATTGGTTATACATTTTATTTCAAGTTTATTTATTGACTGAATTGAAATTTGCCAAGCTAGGACAATAGGATTTGAACTTTCATTTCAGAACCTTTACTCTGGATGGAACTGTATTAGCACCTTTATCATACTGCTCCTCTTCAGTATGTTTTTTGGGAAATTATCCCCATGGAAATGCTATTTTTAAATTTCCCATAAATCCAATTAGCTAGTCTTACATAGAACATAGAACATAGAACATTACAGCGCAGTATAGGCCCTTCGGCCCTCGATGTTGCGCCGCCCTGTCATACTAATCTGAAGCCCATCCCATCTACACTATTCCATGGATGTCCATATGCCTGTCCAGTGACGACTTAAATGTACTTAAACTTGGCGAATCTACTACCGTTGCAGGCAAAGTATTCCATACCCTTACTACTCTGAGTAAAGAAACTACCTCTTACATCTGTCTTATACCTATCTCCCCTCACTTTAAAATTGTGTCCCTTCGTGTTTGCCGTCCCCATACTTGGAAAAACGCTATCCCTGTCCACCCTATATAACCCTCTGATTATCTTGTATGTCTCTATTAAGTCACCTCTCAACCTTCTTCTGTCTAACGAGAACAGCCTCAAGGCCCTCAGCCTTTCCTCGTAAGACATTCCTTCAATACCAGGCAACATCCTAGTAAATCTCCTCTGCGCCCTTTCCAAAGCTTCCATATCCTTCTTATAATGCGGTGACCAGAACTGTACACAATACTCCAAGTGTGGCCACACCAGAGCTTGGTACAGCTGCAGCATAACCTCCTGGTTCCGTAACTCAATCCCTCTATTACTAAAGGCCAAAACACTGTATGCCTTCATAACAACCCTGTCAATCTGGGTGGCAACTTTCAGGGATCTTCTTCCTCCTTCAGTTCCTGCACTCTCTTTTTTAATCACAGTGAGTCTCTGCTGGGTAACTCTGTGCCCAACAGCTCTGAGCTGTAGTACTGAGAGGTACAGAGTTTCCTTCCTCTTGCTCTTCTGTCTGGCATGGTCTGGTCACCCAGTTTCCCTTTAGCAGTCACACTTAACTACAATCCAAGGACCTGAGGCACCTGACAGTCTGGCAGGAGATGGGAGAGTGACCACCACCTGTTCTTTTGGGTCACCCAGCAACTTCTCGCTTCAAGGTGACAGTTCAGCTGATGCAGAGTAAGACAGACAGAAATGGAATTTGGAAATGTAAGCTTTAAAGTGCCTGTTGCTCACCATTTTACAAATTACTCGGGGTTCTCATTGGAGTGATGGACCAGACTTGAGAGGTTGTATAGCCTCCTCCTGTTCCTATTAAACAGGATAGACAGCACGAAGATGAGCTACTCTGCTGAACCAGCCCAGGCAGATGTTTGTCATCCACTTGAACTTCGCCTCATATTTCCTCATTTAAATCTTGATGCCTTTTCTTCCTCATACGCTTGTCAATCTTCCTATTACATCCCTGCTTTTCTCTTAGTAGCAGAATATAAATACTACTGAATCAGTCCAGATTGTATAATCGAATGCTCTGTCTTTGGCGAAACAAAGTGTTTATCTCATGTTCTTAATTCGCCAAATGTACAACAATCGGAAAAGGAAAATGTCATTTTCTTTCAATTGGACAGGAATTGCAAACAGAGTTGGTGATGCTTCTGTTGTATAGAATATGCACGAGGTCTCATCTTTCAGTGTGTCTGTGAAAACAGATAGCACAGGCTGATAATTGGTCACAAAACCTTGGTTGGTACTTCCCTGAGTTTAGATAATTGAGGAGTAATCTCACTAAGTTTAAAATGTTAAAGTTCTTTGAAAGAATTGGATGCAGATAAACTACGCTGTCTGGTAGTGGTGGGGGTGGGGTGTGGGGAGTTCAGACCCTGAAGAAGGAAGTAATATTTTAGAAGCAGGATTAACAGATTTTGGAGAGAAATTGGGAAACAGTTTTTCACATAAGGGCTGGAAAAATTCTGGAAATCTATCTAGTTGCCTGTGGTTCAGGTGACAATTTCAAGATGGAGTACGATAGATTTCGAGGCGAAAGTGAGGACTGCAGATGCTGGAGATCAGAGTCAAGATTAGAGTGGTGTTGGAAAAGCACAGCAGGTCAGACAACATCCGAGGAGCTGGAAAATCAATGTTTCGGCAAAAGCCCTTCATTAGGAATGGGCTAGAATTCTGTTGGGTAAAGGTATCGACATTTTTTTCTGTTATGTGTTATGCCATGCAGAGATTTGGGTTCAAGACAGACCAGACAGGGAGAAGGTAAGTCAGGAACTATCATCAGGTTTATCTTCAAAGTATCCTACTTATTTGACTTGATATTAAATACATGGTAATCTTATACAAGATGCTTATATATACTTTCCTTTATCAAAGGTCTCTCTTTTCTGAGTGTTCATTCACTATGCAGAGTGTCTCCTGCAGAGGTAATCTTCATTTCAGACTGGCCTAACTCCACCCACACTCTGGTATTTATACCCAATGATGTGCAACCTGTAGTATCACATCAACGTTGCTCAATAGAAGACAGTAAAGGTAGGTAAAGAGGACTGATGCTCTGAATAGCCAGGATCTGTTTGAATAATGATGGAACAGACTCAAAGAGCTGATTGGCCTCTTCCTACTCCTGCATGCTCTGGACATCTGGCTGTTTGTGAAAGGGTGGCCCCCAGGTGATTTTGGAACTGCACTTCAGGTTGTTGGCTCATCTCTACCAACGAGCAGAAAGTGAGGACTGCAGATGCTGGAGATCAGAGCTGAAAATGTGTTGCTGGAAAAGCGCAGCAGGTCAGGCAGCATCCAAGGAACAGGAGAATTGCCTACTTGCGGAATGTTTCAGAGAACACCTCTGGGACACCCGGACCAACCAACCCAACCACCCCGTGGCTCAACACTTCAACTCCCCCTCCCACTCCACCAAGGACATGCAGGTCCTTGGACTTCTCCATCGCCAGACCATAGCAACATGATGGCTGGAGGAAGAGCACCTCATCTTCCGCCTACGAACCCTCCAACCACAAGGGATGAACTCAGATTTCTCCAGTTTCCTCATTTCCCCTCCCCCCACCTTGTCTCAGTCAAATCCCTCGAACTCAGCACCGCCTTCCTAACCTGCAATCTTCTTCCTGACCTCTCCACCCCCACCCCCACTCTGGCCTATCACCCTCACCTTGACCTCCTTCCACCTATCACATTTCCAACGCCCCTCCCCCAAGTCCCTCCTCCCTACCTTTTATCTTAGCCTGCTGGACACACTTTCCTCATTCCTGAAGAAGGGCTCATGCCCGAAACGTCGATTCTCCTGTTCCTTGGATGCTGCCTGACCTGCTGTGCTTTTCCAGCATCACATTTTCAGCTCATCTCTACCAACAACCATTATTAAGAAGCAGTTTTACTCCAGTTTGGACTTGAAACATATTACAGCTTCTGCAGTCACACTTATATCTTGTAATTGTTAAGCCTGGTCGGTCTTGAATGGTTTTATCATTTTCAGACAATAGCAGTTAGTATTTCTACTGCTAGCGGTAAGTTTCTGTACTCCACAATGGAAAAACATTAAAATTAAAAAATAAATGAAGAGTGTAGCAGATGGAAGGTGGGTCAAGCCCCTGAGTGTCAAGCAGCAGAATATATTACCATACAATGCATAATCATTAAAACCCAATTTCACCACAATAAACGGTACCCTTGCAATTAACATTGTGGTGAATGAGAAACATGCTCGTTCAGAGCCAAGACTGATGGACTAGTCTTGCTGGTAGATTTGGACTGAGTAGGAGCAACATTTTATTCATGAGGATTCTTGTTGGCCCAGGGCAGAGGAGGCATTGATATGTCAATGGGATTCAATGGTAGCAGTGTGGCTGACTGAGGGAGGGAGGTCTGTGTGTGGCGAATCTGTGAGCACTGAAAGGAGGAAGCTGAACTGCACAGCAAAAGGTCAGTGTCTCCAAACAGGAGGCGAAACATGATTGTGGAGGAGTCCCAGGGAAGGCCAACGTTGAGGCCTTGAGAGTCAAAGATAACAGAAGGCAGGTAAAGGGTGATGTTGGGAGGGATGGACAAGGCATCCTGTCACATAGCCTGAGGGATGCTTTGGAAACAAATATCTTTCAGTGTGCCCTTTAAACATGGTACTTTGAAATGTAACTTTGTGAGGTAACAACAGGATTATCAATTTCTTGCATGACTGGCCTGACCCCAACTATGAATAGCTAATCATTTGGCCACAGTGCCAGTGAATCTGATTGTTGGGACGTTCAAAATTGCAAGAAGGTTCCAGATGATATGTTCCTTTTCTCCTTTCTTTCTGGTATCCAGAATCAAAGCAAAATTAACTTCAAGTTCAAAGATTCATCCTTACCCTAATCTTTCTCTCTTGCAGATTTTCCAGTGGGACTCTGCACTATGCCTTGGAAAGCAATTTTTTTTTGTACAGTGTGTTGTGTTATTTTTATTCTTCATCTCCTTTGTTCACCCTAAGACACACACACCAATCCACATTAAGATTGCAGGAAGATAATATTGTTTTTAACTCTCTCAGTGGTCATGTGCAATCATAAAAAAAACATTAAAAAGGCAATCATTGTAGCAAGAGAATACAGAAGTAAAGAGGTTATGTTGAACTTGTATAAATCCTCGGTTCTGCTGCACTTTAGAGCATTGTGGGAAATTTTGTAGACTTATTACAAAAATGAAAAGCAATGAAAAAAATGACAACCTAGATTGAACAACATGTATTTACCAGGGTGTTTATCAGACTCATGAGGAAATCAGACAGGCCTGAGGAAATACAGAAATTAAGGCAGGCTTAAGTTAGGACTCTACTTCAGTAGAATTGAGAAGGCCATCTTCATGATGCTTAGGGATTATGCATCATTAAGTAATAATCAATTACTTGAATGAGTTAATGACATGCTTTGAGAGGTTTAACATGATTTTAAGGGTTTAGGGGGAAAAAAAACATGACTTGAATGTGGTCAGAAATCTCTCCTAAAGCTTGTTGTTGGAGTAGAGTTTATAAATTCTCTGAAAGGAAAATTAGGTCCAGCTTCAAGTAGAAGGGTGTGTATTATAGACTTTTACCCTGGAACTCACTGGGCTGAAATAGGAACCACATTTCCAACATTGAAGTCGCTGAACATTTGGGCCACTGCTAATCCAGTCTGGCATCAAAAATAGCAGACAATATGACCAGGTACAAACTTAGCAAATGTCTGCTGAACTTTGCAAAAGGATAGAATCCGACCATTTCTCATAAAATGCCACACAACATGAACCGTCGAACAAAGCCATAAATCTATACGTGCTCAAAGGAAATGAACAGGGTCAGCCAGCCTGGCTGAGATTTGGTGTTGGGATTGAAAACCTTGAGTTGTTGGTGGAAGCAATCATCTCAGCTCTAATGATGTTCTGATTCATCAAGCTTTTCAGGAGCTCAAATCAAACTGAGCGGAGCAGCAGATTGAAAGCTGCTTGTTCATTCTGCAAACTATGACAAAGACTGTCAATCCCCATCCATTTTAAACACTTTAACAGGCAGAACACACAAAAAGCCTTTCTCAGTGGATGCCTTTTTTGTCCAGTGAACAATATAAACTGACAAACAACTTGTGGATTCAATGAACCTCTATTTCCTTTCAATTTTACTGATATTCTTGCAGTTAGTGAAAGAACAGAATTCAGTGAATGTACTCTTAAACATTTGCTAGCTTAAGCTTCAGCAGGAAAATGTTGTTTATTCTTGTGATTTCAAACAGACATCTATTAATTACACTGCCAAACTCTCCACAAAGTCCATAATGAAATCCTCCAGTAGAAGTGCATGCACAGATTTCCAACAAAATGGGATTAAGCCACCAAATATATATAGAATTTTAAACTAACAACATTTTATGGAAATTACAATTTTTGTGGTTGAGAAATTTCTAAAAAAAAAAGCTGTTGTGTTTCTATAACACAGTTCAGATGTTTCAAAATGTTTTATAGCCACTGAAGCAAATTTTGAACAGTAGTCATTGAATTTAAAGAACAAAGAACACTACAGAATAGGAAAAGGCCCTTCGGCCCTCCAAGACTACCCTGATACATGATGCCTTTTCTAAACAAAAAATCTTTAGCCTCTAGGTGATCCACTTATTCCCTGCCTCTCCTTGCATGTTTTAAGATATCTGTCAAATGTTACTACTGCATCTATTTCTACCTCCCGTTCTGCAGCATTAGGGAGGTGCAGAAGTCGATATTTCGGGTGTAATCCTGAAGAAGGGTTACACTCAAAATGTCGATTTCTCCACCTCCAGATGCTGCCTGTCTTGCTGTGTGTTTTCTCACCTCCTGCCTGTCTATTTTGGATTCCAGCATCTGCACTTCTTTTTGTCTCTACCTCCTCCTCTGGCACTTGTTACCTTCTGGGTAAAGAAAAACTGTGCCCCACATTTTCTTTAAACTTACCCCTATTACCTGAAACTGATGTCCCTTACTCATTGACATTCCTATCCTGGGAAAAAGGCTCCAGCTATCTGTTCTCTCCATCGTCCATCATCCTCCAATGTTCAAGTGAAACCAAAGATTTTCTAATCTCTCATTATGTCTAATACCCATCAAGCCAGGCAAAATCCTGATAAACTCTTCCTGTACCCTCTCTGAAGTCTCTGCATCCTTCTGGTCGCTTAGCAACCAGAACTGGAAACAATATTCCGCAGCTGGAATATGACTCACAAATGTGTATACTCTATACCCCGACCGATCAAGGTAAGCATGTCTGATGCCTACTTGACCACATTATTCATTTGTGTTGCCACTTTCAGGGAGCCGTGGACATGTATACCTAGATCCTTCTACATGTTAATGCTTCAAATGGTTCTGCCATTTATTGTATACTTCCCTCCTTCATGAGACTTTCCAAAATATGTCACTTCACATTTTTCTGGATTAAATTCCATCTCTATTTCTCCAGCCAATTTATATCCTGTTGTATCTTCTGCCAATCCTCCTCATTATGCACAGCTCCCCAATCTTTTTGTCACTCACAAACTTGCTATTCAGAATAGCTACATTCTCCTCCAAATTATTTATTTATATCTAACAAACAACGGGATTCTCAGCACTGACACTCGCAGAACACCACTGAATACAGATCTCCAATCAGAAAAGCACCCTTCCACCACTACTCTCTGTCTTCTTTGTTCAAGCTCTGTAACCAGCTCACTGTTGATTCCATGTGACTTCACTTTATGTATCAGCCTGCCTTGAGAGACCTTGTCAAAGGCCTTGCGAAAGTCTATATAGAAAACGTCTACACCTTGTCCAGGTCAATCATCTTTGTCACTTCCTCAAAAAAATTCAAACAGGCTAGTGAGACACAACCTCCCCCACACAAAGCCATGCTACCAATTGCTAATAAGTCCATATTTTTCCAAATGTGAGTAAATCCTATCCCTAAGTATCTTCTCCAATAATTTCCCCACCACTGACATAAGGCTCACTGGCTGTATTTTCCAGATTATCCCTATTGCCCTTCTTAAACATAGTATCAACATTGGCTATTCTGCAGTCTCTGGGATCTCCCCTGTGACCAAAGAGGACACAAAAAAATCATAAAAATTTCTTTCCTCAGCATTTTGTGTTAGGTCCCTAGATGGCATCTATCTACCTTAATGCTTTTCAAAATACCCAACACCTCCTCCCTTTGTATATCCACATGCCCTAGAATATCAACATATACCCTTCCCAAGACTCACCATCCACCATGTCCTTCCCCTTTGTGAATACTGATGCAAAGTATTCGTTAAAAACCTCTCCTGCATCCTCTGGCTCCAAACATACATTCTTTCCTTTGTCCTTGAGTGGACCTATCCTTTTGCCTAGCTACCCTCTTGCACCTTGTATATGTGTGTATAAAAAGCCTTGGGAGTTTCCTTAATCCTGTTTGACAATGTAATTTTCCAGCCCCTTTTAGCCATCTTAGCTTTCTCTCTCTGTTTTCAGTTTCCTAAACCTTATATGTCTCTCCCTTTTCTTTCTAAGTTCACAGATTCTCTTGTCATCCAAAGTTTCCAAATCTTATCCTTCATTCACATGCTGGTCCTAAATTCTAATCAACTCAACCTTTAAAAGGTCCCCACATGACTGATGTGGATTTACCCCCAAATAGCTGCGCCAATCTACATTCTCCAGTCTCTGCCTAATATTGTGTAGTTAACCTTTCCCCAGTTTAGTATCTTCAACTGAGGACCACACTTATCTTCATCCGTAAAGAAGTTAAAACGTACAGAATTATGGTCACTGTTCTCGAAATGCTCCTCCACTAAAACGTCGATCACTTGGCTGTGCTCATTTCCCAAAACCAAGATGCCTCCTTGCGTGTGACTATTTAAATATGCTGACCAAACTCTGTCCCATCCAAGCCCCTGATAGTAAGTGAGTCCCAATCACTACAGGGAATCTGACGTCTCCCACAACAGCAACCTCGTTGCTTCCATATTCTTCCATAATCTGTCCATATACCACCTACTGGCTGCCAGGAAGCCTGTAGTACCAGTATTTGCACCCTTCCTGTTCCTGAACTCTACTCAGATCGATTAGCCAGGCTACATGGGTTAGAAGTGTAAATAGAGGGTTAGAGGGTAGTGGGGTGAACTGAGGGAGGTCTCATCCAGAAAGGCCATATCATAAAATCTCTACAGTGTGGAAGCAGGCCATTCAGACCATACCGACCCTCCAACGAGTATCCCACCCAGACCAATCTCCCCTATCCAACAGAAACCCACACAGAAACAGGCAGAATATGCAAACTCCACACAGTTGCCCGAGGGTGGAATTGAACTCTGGTGCCTGGAGCTGTGAGGTAACACTGCTAACCACTATCCCACCATGCTGCCCTCATTTAACACTGTAAAGAGGGATGGGGGTGATTTTTGAATGCATTAAAGCAACTGGAGAAAGATGTGAGGATTGAGTCCATGCTGTACCAATAACCACACAAACAGCATGTTGGAAGCACATATTTTAGAAAAATGTTTTAATAGTCTTCAAATATGTTCTTGTCCTTCTACCATTAAAGATTTGTGTATGTATCAGTCAGATCTCCTTGCTAACACACCCTTTTTAAAATCGTACCATTTATTTTCTATTCCTGTACCACATTCTGGTGAACAAAATGTATCACTTCACACCTCACTGTGTTAAATTTCATCTGTAATGTGATATCAGTGGGTAGACATATGCCATCTTAACTAAGGAAACAGTTTACTTTCTGCACAGAACCCTGAGCTAGAGTACAATAAGTTCAGTCATTCAATTCTTTGACTGGTCTAAGGAATTTTACTGTGCTACATTCACTCCTCCTTGAAAGAGAAAATTTTTACCTTGTCCATTGTTTTGTTTCAGAGCTGTTAAGAATTAATTCAGTCTCAGGTTAAAACTAATGTTTCTAGCTGTAAATAAAAACCGAAAGAGCTGCAGATGCTGTAAATCAGAAACAAAAACAGAACTTGCTGAAAAACATCAGTGGGTCTGGCATCATCTGTGGAGAGAAATCAGAGTTAATGTTTGAGGTCGCATGACCCCACATTGTCTGAGGAAAGGTCACTGGACCCACAACGTTAACTCTGATTTCTATCCACAGACTATACCAGACTTGCTGAGCTTTTCCAGCGATTTCTGTTTTTGGTTCTTAGATATACTTCACATGTTGATGACATTATTGGCCTTTTCTGTGGATGCAGTTCCTCCCTTTGTACAGAAACAAACTTTCCTTTTTCCATTGTTTTTCTCATGTTTCTTCTTTTCAGTCAAATTGATCATCATCCACTGTGTCACTGTCCAGAGAGGAAATGTTGTCTTTTCAAATCAAAATCAAAAACCAAAGAGGAAAGTAAAAATGACATGTTACTCTTCATTCTATAATTGTAACTGATATCCAAATTATAACTTGCTTGCTTATCAAAGTAGCACTGTTTTGTGTCACATAAGGTAATGATTTTGAAAGGGTTAATGATCATGTTACATGCTTTACTGATTTGACTGAAACCACTCACAATCTGTGAATCAAGCAGGGAGTTCTGCTCTCACTTTCAGGGGGAGCAGATGTAACTGTACCAGCTCCATAAGCTCTTGGACATTATGCCTGCCCCAATGTGGTTGTGCCTATTGTTAACCTAAAATAAATTTCTCGCTATCTAAGATCACGATCTTTTCTGTGGATACTCTACAGTGGTGTATTCTCTACTACAAATCACGATAAAACGATAAAAAGTAGGAGCAAAAGTAGGCCATTCAGCCCATTAAGTCCATGCTCCCATTCAATGTGCTCATGGCTGATCTGATCATCCTCAACTCCATGTTCCTGCCTTATCCTGTTAAAGGTTTAGATGGAGAGGAATTTCTTAAGTGTGTACAAGACAATTTCTGATTCAGTATGTGGATGTACCTAGTAGAGAAGGTGCAAAACTTGACCTACTCTTGGGAAATAAGGCAGGGCAGGTGACTGAGGGGCAACTTTTTCATGCAGAAGGTGATACGTGTATGGAATGAGCTACCAGAGGATGTGGTGGAGGCTGGTACGATTGCAACATTTAAGATGCATTTGGATGGGTATATGAATAGGAAGGGTTTGAAGGGATATGGGCCGGGACTAGTTTGGGTTGGGATATCTGATCGGCATGGACGGGTTGGACCGAAGGGTCTGTTTCCATGCTGTACATCTCTATGACTCTATGACTCTATCCCCTTCATCCTGACTCCTTTATGAAACAAATCTGAGTATCTCAGCTTTGAATATATTTAATGACCCAGCCTTGACAAGCCTCTGTCATGAAGAATTCCCTACCATCTGAGAGAAGAAATTCCTCCTCATCTCTGTCTTAAATGTGTACCCCACCCCCCCCTCCCCACCTCTGAGATTACACCCTTGAGTCACCAGGAGAAATAGCCATTCTACATCTACCCTGTCAAAAATCTCGAACATTTCAATAAGGTCGCCTCTCAATCTTTTGAATTCTGGTGCTCTGGTTTCCTTCCACAGTCCAAAGATGTGCAGGTCAGGTGAGTTGGCCATGCTAAATTGCCCATAGTGTTAGCTGCATTAGTGAGAGGGTAATGGGTCTGGGTGGGTTACTCTTCAGAGGGGCGGTGTGGAGTCGTTGGGCCGAAGTGCCTATTTCTGTGCTGTAGAGAGTCTAATCTAATCTAGAAAAAAACAAGCTCAATCTACTCAACCTCTCCTTGTAAGACATCCCTCAATACCCAGAAACAGTGGAATTAATGTTCTCTGAACTGCCTCCAATGTCAGAATATCCTTCCATCGATACTGGGCCCAAACAGTACACAGTGTTCTCGGTGTAGTATGATCATGCATCTCAATCCCTGTCTTTGGTGGTCTATTTTACCAGAAATTATCCCTCCTGAATTTCATACTTTGGAAACACTGAGACTACAGTCTTCTTATTTGATATCAGAGAAAAAAGTTACAAAAACTGGTGTTAATCAGCAAAGCGGTAGCATTTAAAAAAAACATTTATTTTTACCACACCGAGTGACAGAAGCAGTGCGCTGGAAGCACATTTTATGAAAAATGTTTTAACAGCCTTCCAACATGTTCTTGTCCTTTTACCAAACAAAGATTTGGTACCTTTGTTGTGTAGAGTTGAAGATCGTCTGTACCTGCACTATAATGTTGTTTTGAATTTCTTTAGTCAGATTTTTGTTATTTGCTTTCAATGATTTGTAGAATAAACTATCTGTACTTCTTATGACTCACGGTACACCATTGCACTTTTCCTCCAGCACTGTCTATATCTGGTCTTGAAGAGAGAACTGAGAGAAATCTCTGGAGATTGACCCTTTAATTTCCCTCACCATTGTAAGGCTAGCGACTATTTGTCCATGCCTACAGACTAGGACAGCAGTAAGCTCAGGAATTCAAGTGTACCTCACGTCCAAACACAATCAGTTTTCTGCCGAAATGTATTGGAGCTGTGATGTGCCATGACACGTTGTTCTTCCAACTGTTTACATTTCATTAATCCGACAGCAGTGGGTTTGCAAATCATGAAATGTCATGCTACAGTTAAAGACTTGTTATATAATTGCAGGCTGTTGCAGTGTAGTGGAGATTTCTTATAACAGATTTTAGTGTTGAATCATGGAATAGTTGCAGCACAGAGAAGGCCGTTCAGCCCATCATTCTGTCAGCTCTCCACATGAGCAATTTATCACGACCCACTTCCCTGTCTTTTCCAGTTAGTCCTACAAATTGGTCCTGTTCTGGTATTGATCAAATATCCTTTTGAAAGGTAAGATTTAAACCTGCCTGTATCACACTGTCAGGCTACAAATTCCAGATTCCAAACATACATTGTGTAAAAATGATTTTCCACATGTGGCCTTTGGTTCTTTAGCTAAAAAAAAATAGTCACTATATGTTTGCTCTCTCATTGGAGAGGGACAATTGGAGATGGTTTAACCTGCGGGTCACCACACTTCAGGTGAGGGGAGAGGTTGAGAAGGTGGGACCTTCATTTTAGCTCCACTGCACACCAGCCACCCAGCCAACAGAGCTAACCGATCCCAGGATCTTTGGTTTCAACTGATTGTCCTCAATCCTTCCATCAATGGGAACATATCTTGCTGTCTAATCTGTCCAATCTTTGGACCTTTGGAAGTGTTGCTCATGGATGATCCAATTGTGGTTGACTGTTTATCTGATTTGTTCCATAATTCAGGTATTCCTGTCAAGTAACAATGTCCATCATGGATGTTCCTGATCTCAGAGAGTCTAGAGCCAAGGGTTACAGTCGAGGATACAAGGGAGACTGAGATGAGAGGCATATTTTTCCCCAGAGAGTGGGTGCCTATGGAATTCACTGCCACAGGACATAATTGAGATCAAAACATTGAATATTTTCCAGAAGGAGTTAGATATGGTTCTTAGGAGTAAAGGGATGAAAGGGTATGGGGAGAAAGTGGGAATGGAAGATTGAGTTGGATGATCAGACATGATCACATTGAGTGGTAGAGCAGGCTCAAAGGGCCAAATGGCCTTCTCCTTCTCCTATTTTCTATGTTTCTATCAGCACATCCTGAGGTAACTTAGGAACTGCTGCAATATGGTCCAGTTGGAAACCATCACAAAAAAATTATTCAGCATGATCTTTCATTTCTATTTGTGCCTGGTTTCAGTCACCAGTTAATAACAGGCTCATCCTATCATTGCAGCAAGGGGCTGCTCATCTGATACCCGAGGTGGGAAAGTGGTAGCCTCCTTGTGAATGTAAGTGGGGAATAGGTTGGAACTCCTGTGGACCATGGAGGGTCTTCCTGGCAGAAAGGGTTGCCCCAACTGAAAGACTCTTTGCTGCACTTTCCTTAAGCAAACTCCCTTCTCCGAAACCTACCTTCAGAAATGGCTGGGAGTGTCTGGCATGACTTGTCTTCATTCTGATATGACATCCATGGAATGCCACGCCTACCCTACGACAGTACCAGAACTTGTCACTGCTAGTGAGCTAGTGGGACTGAAGAGCTTATCCAGTTGGCTGGTGGCTCCTGGAGACAACCTATTTGTTTTTAAAGTCCACCATCTACAAGGTACAAGTCAGGAGTGTGATGGAATACTCCCCACTTGCCTGGATGGGGGCAACTCCAACAACACTAAAAAATCTTGATACCATCAAAGTAGCCCCCTTGATTGGCACCGCATCCACAAATATCCACTCCCTCCACCACCGATACTCGGTCCATCTACAAGATGCACTGCAGACACTCACCAAAGATCCTTAGACAGCATTTCCCAAACCCACAACCACTTTCATCTGGAAGGAAGCAGATACATGGGAACGCCACTCATGACAAGTCTCCCTCCAAGCAACTCAACATCCTGACTTGTAAATATATTACTCTCCCTTCAGTATTGCTGGGTCAAAATCTTGGAATTCCCTCCCTAAGGAATTTGTGGGTTTATCTCCAGCATGTGGACTGCAGCAGTTCAAGAAGGCAGCTCACCACCATCTTTTCATGAGCAATTAGGGGTGGACAATAAATGCTGGCCCAGCCAGTGATGCCCATGTACAATGAGTGAATTAAGAGAAAGGCAAGGAAGCTGATGCGAATTGTACAGTTTCCTGCCTGTTGTCTGGGAGTCTTGACCATGACCATGAAAGCATTGCTGTTGGGTTTCCTGCCAGTACAGGGGACAGTGCAGCAGGCAAGAAATTCAACTCTGACTTTTGTCATTTGACACCTGACCCTGAGTTACACAAAACAAATACTAGAGGTCATACTTATCCAAAATCCAGCTTCTGTGTGAATCAGACAATTAAAGCTGAAGGAATGGATTAGGAGGCAGTGCAGACAGCAATATAAGGGCATGGGGCACTGTCGTAATGTCTTTACCTCTGGACCAGGAGGCCTGTGTTTAAGTACCACCTGTTTCAGGTGGTGTGTAATAACAGCACTGAACAGGGAGCTTAAAAGGTATCAGTTAGGGTTTGTGGTGAAGTTTGGGGAGGTTGCGGAGTGATTTAAAAAATCAGGTGCAACTATTTCTAAGAATCATAGATTCTTCATTAATAGGTGACACCTGACCCACTCTGCTCTTCTTTCAATGACCACCCTATTCGTCCCAATTCTTCCCCTTCACTCATTTAATTTTCCCCTTCAAATAGTTAGCCATTGTCTTTTGAGAGGAATAGTTGGCTCTGTACCCATTAGGCTGAGCATTCCAACTCATCCATTGCTTAAAACAGATTCTCTGTCATGTCACCCCTGCCTCTTTTAACAATTCCCTTAAAATAGCATCCTCTGGTTATCCACCCTCACACACAATGAGTGAAGGGGAAGAATTGGGACGAATAGGGTGGCCATTGAAAGAAGAGCAGAGTGGGTCAGGTGTCACCTATTAATGAAGAATCTACGATTCTTAGAAATAGTTGTACCTGATTTTTTAAATCACTCCCCAACCTCCCCAAACTTCACCACAAACCCTAATTGATACCTTTTAAGCTCCCTGTTCAGTGCTGTTATTACACACCACCTGAAACAGGTGGTGCTTAAACGCAGGCCTCCTGGTCCAGAGGTAAAGATACTACAACAGTGCCCTATGCCCTTATATCAAGTGGAAACAATTCCACTTTATTTCCTGAACCCTTCCAGATTTTAAGCAGCTAGCCTTCTCTGTTCTCAAGATAAAACACATCAGCCCATCCATTTCAGACAGGTTAGTGAGACAAGGTTACTGAGGAGAAAAAAAAATAAACCTCTGGCAACATTAAATCTTAATGATCTCATCACAATATGTGATTAACTTGCTGGGGAATTTTGGCAGTTGGAAGGTGAAGAAGACAATTGGCTCAGATGGAGAGGATCATTGGCCAACAAGGCAGAGATAAAAGAGTCTTCTGGAGCTGGAAAACACACAATGTATCAGGTTGCAAAGTACGTTTCCAAAGTGCCAACTTGATCACACCATCCTCAGCATGCAGTACTGGTCTCGTCATCATTCACAGGGTGTGAACGCATATTGCCCATCTCTAATTACCCAGAGGGCAGTTAAGAGTCAGCCACATTGCTGTGGATCTGGAGTCACGTGCAGGCCAGAGAAGGATGGCAAGTTCCTTCCCTAAAGAACGATGGGTTTTTAATTCTGACTCTTGTAATTCCAGATTTTTATTAGATTCAAATTTCATCGGCAGGATTTTAATGCAGGTTGCTGGAACACAACCTGGCTCTCTGGATGTGTAGTCCAGCAATAATACCACCAGCCCACTCCCTCTCCCTGATTAAGGGTCAGATTAAAGATTTCTAGCTTTGGAGGGAGTGTAATGAAAGTTCACCAAGCTAATTCCTCAAATGGTAGGACTATATATGAAGACAGACTGGCTCGGTTAGGTCTATATTCACTGGAGGTCAGAAGAATAAGGAGTGATCTCATGGAAGCCCAGAAAATTCTAATAGGACTAGACAGGGTAGGGGCGGGATGGGTGATCTTAATGACTGGAGAGCCTAAAACCAGGGATCAAAGTCTAAGGGGCAGGTCATTTAGGATTGAGATAGGGAGAGACCTCTTCACCCAGAGAATGGGAGTCTGTGGAATTCTCTGCATCAGGAAGTGATGAACATTGCATAGTTTCAAGAAGGAATTCTTAGGACTAAAGGGGTGCAAGTGGGAAACAGAGTTCTGAGTTGGATGATCGTCATGATCACATTGAATGGTGGAGCAGGCCTGAAGGACAGAATAGCCTCCTCCTGCTCCCATGTTTCTATGATTCAACTGGCAGCACATTAGCTTTGGAGTCAGGAGCTGGTGAACTCAGGATATATGCTTTATCACATCAATCTAGTTGCCAGTCTGGTGCAACATTGAGTGCTCAATATTCAAAGTGCAATTTTTTACAATGAGATGAGAAGAGACAGAGACTGTGTGCAGGCTCCCTGACCCGCGAAACAATCCCAAGAGGAGAGACCAACATTTGTGATCCCATGACCCTGACCGGCAGTCAACATTTGATAAGTCAACAATACAAAGAAACACTCTCCCAAAGAAAAGGGGTAATGGAAACTGTCAATCTTTGCTACATACCTGTGATAACATAGTGATGAATCAGAATACCTGCTTAATTTGAAAACTAAGATTGATTGTTATAGAGTCATAGAGTCATAGACAAATACATCATGGAAATAGATCCTTTGGTCCAACTCGTCCATGCCGAACAGATATCCTAACCTAATTTAGTCCCGCTTGACAGCATTTGGCCCATATCTCTCCAAACTCTTCCTATTCATTAACCATCCAGATGGCTTTTAACTGTTGTAACTGTACCGGCCTCCACCACTTCCTCTGGCAGCTCATTCCAGACAGCACCACCCTCTGCATGAAAACATTGCCCTTTCAGTCCCTTTTATATGGTTCCCCTCTCACTTTAAACCTATGCCTTCTAATTTTGGACTCACCTACCCTGGAAAAAAGACCTTGTCTATTTACCCTATCCATACCCCTCATGATTTTATAAACCTCTGTAAAGTCAACCGTCAGTCTCTGACAGCCCAGGGAAAATAATTCCAGTCTATTCAGTCTTTCCCTGTAGCTCAAACCCTCCAACCCTGGCAACATCCTTGTAGATCGTTTTCTGAACCCTTTCAAGTTTAACAACATCTTTCCTATAGCAGGGACTCCAGGATTGAATGCAATATTTTAAAAGTGGTCCCATCAATGTCCTGTACAGCTGCAACATTATCTCCCGACTCCTACATTCAATGCACTGATCAACAAAGGGAAGCACATCAAATGCCTTCTTCCCTATCCTGTCTGCATGTGATTCTGCTTTTAAAGAAGTATGCACCTGCACCCCTAGATCTCTTTATTCACCCCAGTGTCCTACCATTAACTGTATAGGTCCTGCCCTGACTTGCCTTACCAAAATTCAAAACCTCACAATTATCTAAATTAAATTCCATCTGCCACTCCTCAGCCCATTGACCCACCTGATCAATGTCTCATTATGCTGTGAGATAGCCTTCTTCGCTGTCCACTACATCATCAATTCTAGAATCATCTGCAAACTTGCTAACCATTCCTCCTAGGTTCACATCCAAATCATTTATGTAAATGACAAAAAGCAGTGGACCCAGCACTGATCCTTGTGGCATGCCATTGATCACAGGCCTCCAGTCTGAAAAACAACTCTCCACCACCACCCCTCTGTCTTCTACCTTCAAGCCAGTTTTTTTTATCTAATTGGCTAGCTTCCCTCACATGTTTGCAACTTGTCACAATTCCTTTTCCCTGAGACTAGGTGCTCAGTTATTTCCTTTAGAGTTAATTTCAGAAAGTTAGTTAAGTGTCAAGTAACTTTGTGGGTGGTGAGACAGTTTATGAAGAGGAGTCTAAAAATGCCAGCCTTTTTATTTCCCATTGCTGGAGTGCCACATTGGGGAACAGTCACAAGTCCCTGCCCACCATCAACACACCCCAGCGGCTAAAGAGGTGTGAGCCCTTCAGAGATCACAAAGCAAAGACAGATTGACATTTTCATCCTGATATCAAACTCACGTATTTCACTCCAGGCAGAAATGGCTTTCAGAGCAGTTAGTCTACTGGCTTTGGGAAAAAATTCCAGAAAGAAAAACAAAAGCAGAAGCAAATGACGGAATGAATCGATGAGTTTCTTGTTTCTAATGTGCTGTGAATAAATGAAGAATGGAGTTGGGAAAATTAAGGTGGAACAGCACCTTCACTAGACCCTGAATGATGTGAAGTTTGAGATGAGTTGTGCAAAGATCCGGTTGCAAGGAATCAGGTTTTCCAAAAGAACTCTGGATGTTGGGACAAGATTCTCACTCAGTAGCAATAAGAGGCCTATTAAAGGGAATTATTGCACATTGTTAGTTATAAAGTCACCATTGTCCTACTCTCTCATTAGACAAAGACAAATGATGATGGTTTAACCTGAAGGTCACCGTGACTCAGGCGAGGGAAGAGGTGGAGAAAGAAAGTCCTTCATAGTTACCTCAGCCAGTGTGGGCTGTTGATATCACTCTATATTGCAAGCCCACTTTTGAAAAGAGTGGCGCTGGAAAAGGATAGCAAGTCAGGCAACATCTGAGGAGCAGAAGGGTCAATGTTTCAGGCATAAGTCCTCCATCAGGAGTGCAATGAAGGGTTTATGCTCGAAATATCGCTTCTCCTGCTCCTCAGATGCTGCCTGACCTTCTGTCCTTTTCCAGCGCCATACTTTTCGACTCTGACTCTCCAGCATCTGCAGTCCTCACCTTCTCCCATTGCAAGCCCACTGTCCAGCTAACTGACCCCTCATGTTATTATGCAATCTCACTTCATAATATGCCCTCACCTAATCTACTGCTCGCTGGCTGGAAACTAGATGCTGATAGTTCCTGATACGAAATTTGGAGCAAGCATCTGCCAATCTTGGCTCATTGCATCCTCCTGCAGATCTTGCACCAACATCGTAGGATCCAACACACACCAGCCTCTCTGTACCATCATGGCACATCCCACTTACTAGATGTTTCTGCACTTTGGAGGTCCCAGAACCACTCAATGTAATGGCACAGTATTTTCATGGACAGATAGATAGGCACGGAACTGGGAGGGGCTGCATTTTGAGTTGCTTATTTCCTTTCTCACCAGCATGGTCATATTGCTGGTTTGGAAATTCACAGGTCAATTTTGAGGAGATGTGGGGTTCAATCCTACCTTGGCAGGTTGTGAAATTAGTTAACAATACAAAACAAATTCAGGAATTTTTGGTCTGAATTTACAATAATGGTGAAGAATTTAAGGACTGCAGATGCTGGACATCAGAATAAGGAACAGTTACATCCCAGGAACAGGCCCTTTGGCCCTCCAAGCCTGAGCCAATCCAAATTTTTTAGATTAGATTACTTACAGTGTGGAAACAGGCCCTTCGGCCCAACAAGTCCACACCGACCCTCCGAAGAGCAACCCACCCAGACCCATTCCCCTACATTTACCCCTTCACCTAACACTACGGGCAATTTAGCATAGCCAATTCACCTAACCTGTACTGTGGGAGGAAACCAGAGCACCCAGAGGAAACCCACGCAGACACGGGGAGAATGTGCAAACTCCACACAGACAGTTGCCTGAGGCGGGAATTGAACGCGGGTCTCTGGCACTGTGAGGCAGCAGTACTAACCACTGTGCCACCGTGCCGCCCATAAATCCACTGTCTAAACCTATTGCCCAATTCCTAAGGATCTGTATCCCTCTGCTCCCCACCTACTCATGCATCTGTCCGGACACACCTTAAATGAATCTACCGTGCCTGCCACTACTACCTCTGCTGGCAATGTGTACTAGATACCTACCACCCTCTGTGTAAAGTACTTTCTGCGTGTATCCCCCTTAAATGTTTCACCTCTCACCTTGAAAGCGTGACCTCTCGTTATTGAATCCCTCACCCTGGGAAAAAGCTTATCTCAGCACCGTCCCCATGATCTGTCCTACCTGCCAATCTCCCTTCCCACTTATCTTCTCCACCCTCCCCTCTGACCTATCAGCTCCATCCCCACCCCCATTCTCCTATTGTACTCTTTGCTACCTTCTCCCCAGCTCCATCGCCCCCCCACACCCGCCCCCATTTATCTCTCCACCCTGGAAGCTTCCTGCCTCTATTCCTGATGAAGGGCTTTTGCCCAAAATGTCAATTTTCCTGCTCCTCAGATGTTGCCTGACCTGCTGTGCTTTTCCAGCACCACTCTGATCTAAATTCTGGTTTCCAGCACCCTGTCTATCCCCTTCATGATTTTGTAAACCTCAATCACGTCTCCCCTCAACCTCCTTTTTTCTAATGAAAACAATTCTAACCTACTCAACTTCTCTTCATAACCAGCACCTTCCAAACAGGCAACATCCTCGTAAATCTTCTCTGCACTCTCTCTAAAGCGTCTACATCCTTTTGGTAATATGGCGGCCAGAACTGCACACAGTATTCTAAATGCGGCTGAGTCAAAGCCTTGTACAATTTTAACATGACCTGCCAGCTCTTATACTCAATACCCCATCTGATGAAGGCAAGCATACCATATGCCTTCTTGACTACTCTATCCACCTGTACAGCCACCTTCAGGGTACAATGGACCTGATCTCCCAGATCTCTCCGCTCATCAACTTGAGTTGAGAGTGTGGTGCTGGAAAAGCACAGCAGGTCAGGCAGCATCCGAGGAGCAGGGGAATCGATGTTTCGGGCAAAAGCCTTCATCAAGAATGAGATATGATCACAAAACAATCATTGAACCTCAGAAAATGATATCTGGTTCAATATTACTTGGTAGGGAAGGAAATCTCCTCCCCTAACCTGGTCTGGCCTACATGTGACTCTTGGACTAACAAAAATGTGGTTGTCTCACTTAAACTTTCCCAAAAGTTCTTTGGGTGTCCTGACATCCCATGGACTGTAATGGTTTAAGAAAGCGGCTCACCACCAACTCCAGGACGATAAATGCTGGTCCAGTCAGCACCACTGTCATTCTGGGAACAAATATAAAAAATGCTTAGGGGTCAAATCACTAAGGGTCAGCAATAAATATCAAATATACCCCACAGAAAGATATTTGCAAAGTACTGGAAAGAAAGATTTGGGAAAAGGATTGACTCATAATGATTTCAAAGAGCTAGCAGAAGCTGTCTTGGCTGAATAGCCTCCTTATATACTACAGCAGTCTGTGATTCCTTAAAGGTGCTAATTGTCGAGATTACAGCAGCATTTTAGTTTCCTGAGTCTTGTGCTGCCTTTCACAGTACACTGACCACTTCTGATCATTGATGAGACCCTTCCTATTGTGCAAGGGATTGTTCCTTTCTGAACCAGAAAGAATTGTTCAATAACGTGACCTTCATTTGTTCTTCTCTCAGAGATGACACGTGCTGCTTTGTTCCATCATTTCTTAAGAAAAAGAAGGGTTTCAGCCTGTTTGCTATCAGAGATAAGATCACCCATTTACAATCCACCAGCCAGTCAACGATGATGAATAACCCTTTCCTTAAATGGTGCTGACTGATGAACAAACAGCCACTAAATAGCCTTTCTCTCTCTTCGACAGATTATGTAATGGATGGAGCTAATGCCTTCAGTCAAAAGCATTGGGGATTAAAAAGAAATCTCATGCACTTTAACATTCTGGACACCGTTCAAATCTAATTTCAGTGCACACCCACTGTCTCAGAATCCAGACACGGGAATCATGCTCTTTGTATGTCGAAATGAACTAAATAAAACCTGAAGACATTCAAGAGACAAGGCCCAGTAACTTCTTGAAGTGAGGATAAGGACATGTTGCTGTGATAGAGCAGTTGTTCCACATTAAACACAAGACTGTTTTGAATGCAATAGAAGTGATTCATGCATTTGCTGATACATGGTGTGTTAATGGAGGTTCTGTTTAATTTAAGCATGGATTATAAACTTATACTTTAGCTAAAGTAAGAAACGTTTTCTGTGTTAGCTTGGAGAATCTCTCTGGTTTTGGGAAAGGCATAGACTCTTTCAGCTTGTCCTGCGTAGTCATTGTGTATCTCCCATGGATCACAGTGAACCAGGATATAGATGTATCCAATAGGCTGAACAGCAACACAACTTGTGTGGGGGGTGCATCTTGTTGGTGGGGGAGGGGGGTTGCATCTTGTTGGGACACTGCTTCTCCATATCCCAAACAAGATTACTGTCACAAAATGGAACAGGGAGTTGTGTCAGATGGGTAACATGACAGATACGAACTGAAAATGTGTTGCTGGAAAAGCGCAGCAGGTCTGGCAGCATCCAAGGAACAGGAGAATCGACGTTTCGGGCATAAGCCCTTCTTCAGGAATGACAGATAATCAAAGAAAAACCATACATTTATATAACATCTATCAAACCTAAATGCCATTTTAAAATTAATTTATGTAAAGTGATCATCGCTTTTTCACCAGCATTTATTGCCCATCCTTAGTTGCCCTTGAGAAGGTGGTGGTGAGCTGCCTTGTTGAACCACTGCAGTCCATGTGCCATAGAGTAGACCCATGATGCCCTTAGGGAAGGAGGGAGTTCCAGGATTTTAACCCAGTGACAGTAAAGGAATAGCGATATGTTTCTAAGTCAGGATGGTGAGTTACTTGGAGGGAAACTAGCAGGGAGTGGCGTTTCCACATTTCTGCTGCCCTTGTCCTTTGAGATGGTAACAATCTTGAATTTGGAAGGAGTTGCCTAAGGAGCTATGGTGAGTCTCTGTGGTGCATTTTGTAGACAGTACACACTGCTACTACAAAATATTGATAGTGAACGTGGTTTCAATCAAGTGGGTTGCTTTGATGGTGTCAAGATTTTGTTGGAGCTGCACTCATCCAGACAAATGCAGAGTATTTCATCAGTCTCAGGACTTGCGCCTTGTAGGTGGACAGGTTTTGGGGAGTCAGGAGGTGAGTTACTCACCGGAGTATTCCTGCTCTGACCTGCTCTTGTAGCCAGAGTATTTATATGACCATCACGTTCAGTTTCTGGTCAATGGTAACCCCAAGGGTTTTGATGATGATGATTCAGCCATTAAATGTCAAGAGGTGATGGTTAGAATCTCAGTTGTTAGAATCTAATTTCCTGAGAATCGTGGAGTGCAAATGTTACTCATAATCTGTCAACCCAAGTCTGGCTATTGTACAGGTCTGACCGGATTTGGCTCCTTCAGTACCTGAGGAGTTGTAAATGGTGCTGCATGTTGTGCAATCATCAGCCAATGATCTTATTTCTGACCTTCTGTGGGGGCAAGGTCATTGATGAAGTAGCAGAAGATGACACTACCCTGAGGAGCTCCTGTAGAGATATCCTGCACTGTGATGACTGATGTCCAACAACCACAACCATCCTCTTCTGCTCCAGTTACGACTCCAACCAGTGGAGCATTTTCCCCTGATTGCAATGACTGTCGTTTTGCTAGGACTCCTTGAAGCCTTGGTCAAGTGCAGCCTTGATGTTAAGGGCAGTCAGTCTCGACTCCACCTGTACAGCCAGTGAACTATTTGCTGAAGTGTAGTCACTATGTAATTAAGAAAACATTGAAATGGGGTTATGAGAGCCACAACTGCATCAAACATAGACAACAAGGAGAGATACAATTTAAAAAGCTGTAAATAAATCTGAAATATTTCATGTACAATAGTATTCTTGTGTTACCCTAAATGTAACACAGTGTAGAACATCACAGAAGCACAGATTTGTTATGGCACTGACGGAGGCTATTCAGCCCATCATGCCTGCATTGCTTTTTTTCCCCTTGTGCCAATTTTCTGCCTTTTCTCCATATCTCTCATATCATTTCTATCCAAATAACTATCCTACCTTCTCTAGAATTCCTCAATGGAACCTGCCTCCACCACATTTCCAGGTAAAGCATTCCAGACCCAAACTACTTGCTGTGTGAAAACATTTTATCTCACACCAGCCTTACTTCACTTGCACATTACTTTAAATATATATCCCTCTTGTTGCTTTTTCTTTTACGAGTGGGAACAGCTTCATCCTGTCGATTGTGTCGAGCCCACTTATGACTTTGACAACTGTAAACGGATCCCCTCTCAACCTTCTTCTCACCAAGGAGAACAGAATTAACTTCCTCAATCTACCCTCCCCCTGAATGTCTCACTTCTAGAACTGTTCTTGTAAATCGCTTTAGCATTCACTCCAAGGTAACCACACAGATTCGGTTTATGTGCAGATCTCTGGTAGGTTTACTGACAGCTAAATGAATATATACAGAATAATTTCCAGACATTGGCTGTGCCTTGAGTTCTACAGTGCAGAGAGCCTGTGCGATGTCTGGGTATTTATCTTTTTTACTTATTTTTCTCTTAAAGGGCAATCACTCCAAAAGGCAATAACACAAAAGGAAATCCTCCAGCTCTCACTGTAGATATCCCAGAAGGGCTTCACATGAAAATTAATGTGCTATGAACATATCTGCATTAAACACCCAGTCCTGATGTGGGGCTCAAGCTCAAAGCTTCAGTCTTAATCAGGCATTCAACTAACTCTACTACAAGATTTTCATTGTACCCATGGGCCTACAAGAAAAATGAATATCTTTTTCTTTCACTGACAAATTCAGTCCTTGATCAATTAAAACTACAAACAACCAAAGGAAGACATTTGTTGTAATGTTTCCAGTCTAAGAAATGTGGTAAAAAAATTCAGCACAAGAAAAGCAGTTTTGATCAAAATTCTGAGTGAGCCGCCAACATTCCTCCCTGTGCTTAATATAGCAAGGAAGTAGATAGGAGAAAAAGATGGTGTAATGTCTATAGAAAATGCCAACAGACGGTTTGTCCATCTTTGGTGTTGTATTAAGGAGCTGTAATCCTCCAAGAATGTATTAAGGAGTGCCAGTGAAAAATTAGTAAAAAGATGGTGTTTTACTGGTGAAGGTCATTCATAATGATGGGATATGTCCTTTCATGGCATGGTTGTCAACAAAGATAAAAGTAAATTTGTAACCAATGTACCACAGCCTTCGAGAATGACCTGCTCATTTCAGACACTCCAATTAAATCTGGCTTTATCTCCAATGGTTTATTAACCCTTTCTTCTGTGAGGGAGTCTTTGTGAATCACATTGATCCTTTGGCAACTTTCCCCGGATACAGTGACACTGGAAAAATAGCTTTCCTGTAAATTTGATTGGATATTCTTTATGTGCTGCTTAGAAGGTATAAAGAGCACTTTTATGTAAATATGGTGGTGCTGTAAACATTAATGCTGCTTACCGGGATTTCTGCAACTGAAACTAATGCTATTTTTCCAGCTGGGACCTTTAGTATGGGCTGCAGAGGTGACAGGTCAGTGAGGGTCAGTGAGGGTCAGTGAAGGTCAATGAAGGTCATTAATGGGGCAGTGATGGGCAGTGAGGGGTCAGTGATGGGTCACTGATAGTTTGGGGTGGTGGGAGTGGGTTGGTGGTTGAGCTAGAACAACTTAGGGAACGAGTCACAGAGTTCTGGACTTTGCCAACTGAAGATAAGAAGTATTAAAATAGGGATTCATGAGATTTACAGAGACCTTAGAAGCCTACCCCTGGTGGTTACAGGGTGAATTAGCACAGGAGAAGGAGTGGTAGTTGAAGTTGTTGAATAACCTGGTATGGGGAGGGTGACCAGGAGCCAGGACCTGTGTGGTGGCGTTATATTGCATTGGGGAGTATGAAGGGTCATTGGGAATAAGCTGAGGTACATTGATTGGCATGGGGCATTGGACAGGGGGTAATCGAGTGGTACGAGTTAATGTGTGGGATTATTTAACAAAATAACTGGGATGGAATCCCAGATATCTGGGTCACGCCTTTTAATCTCTCAGCTGCTCCCTGTGGCCTCTCCCTGATCTACATTGAGGGCGTCTCTATCCCAAAGCTGAAACCCCTGAAGGGATTGTCCTGTGTTTTGTGTGAATTTCCACAAAGATGAGTTGGAGATTTCCTGACTCTAGCTAATGGAACCAAATGTCTTATATTTTACACTTGGAGAGTCAGAGAGTCATAAAACATGGAACCAGATCCTTTGGTCTAACTCATCCAAGCCAACCTGAAATCCCAATCTGATCTAGTCCCATTTGCCAGTATTTGGCCCATATACCTCTAAACCTTTCCTATTTATATACCCATCCAGATGTCTTTTAAATCTTGTAGTTGTACCAATATCCACCATTTCATCTGGCAGCTCATTTCATGCACGCAAAACCCTCTGCGTAAGAAAGTTATTTCTCAGACTTGTTCTTTCTTTAACCATATTCATCTAAAACTATATGAATATACTTACACGGGGTTAGCAGGGTAGCTTAGTAAAGTGCAATAATCAGCAGAACAGCACCCCACCCACCACCTTCAACATTCGCTTCCTTCCTGTCCTACACATAGTGGCAGAAGTAAGCACCAGCTACAAGATGCAGTTCACCAACTTGCCAGTTTCCTCCTCCAAAGGCATGACCCCTACCATCTGGAAGGACAAGGGTACAGATATATGACAGGAAATACCACTACTCCTGCAGGTTTCCCTCCAAGCCCCACACCAAACAGACTTGGAATGATATCGCCATTCCTTCTCAACAGGGTAGGTGAAGAAAAGTTTTCCCTTGTTTGTACAGTCTAGAACCAAATGATATCATCTCAGAATCAAACTTAAGAGAGAGATAAGGAGGAATTTCATCTTTCAGAGGAGTCAATCTGTGGAATTCTTTACTGCAGAGGGCTGTTGTTCATTAAAGATATTCAAAGCCAAGATTTGAATAGCTTTAGGAGAGCAAACGGTTATGTGAAAAGTGGAGTTGATGATTACCGGATCAGCCATGATGCCGTTGAGCATAATTAATGGGCTGAATGGCCAAATTCCACTCCCACATTTTATGGTCCATCACTAAGTTCAAGAACTGTCAATGTCATTACAACCAACCAAGATGGCACGTACATGGCGATTAGTAATGGTCCAGCCAGCTTTGCACACATCCCATGAGTGAATAACGACAATAATGTTTTAAGCTTTGATTTTATCAACAGTCTATCCAAGTTCTTTTTTCTTATCCCGTTGTACTTGTTTAACATTTTCACCATTATCAGTTCTCCAGTCAGATTTTGTTTTCCTTGGTTTATCTGATGATCCTTTAATCCAGTTGTTACTGAAGGAATATTCTCCAGTGAAAGGATATCAATTCTACTAGAAAGAAGTCCAATAATCTTTGCCAACAAATAAAAAAGTCCTTCTATTTCATATGAAATCAGATACATTTAAATACCATTGTGCATTAGATCAGAGTAAACTAAAACACTGACTGCGCTAAATTCCCAATGGAAGGAACCACATTCTGCAGGTTACATTATTTTCTTAACTGAAATATTTTTCAGGCATCCAGAATAAATTGTGTTGGTTTAAAAGGCAGGATTACAGTGGATTCTGAACTGTTAGATACTACACCAGATAATGTGCAAAAATGGAACTTTTCTTTGCTGCTGGGGCTGTGCAAAGGCCTGAGAGAACATAAGTCTGCTGCTTTCAACAGTCACATTCCACTGGGGAAAGATATCTCAACATTATGTGAGAAAATGTGAGAGAAACTCAGTAGGTTTGGCAACATCTGAGGAGAGAGAAACAGAGTTCACGATTCAAGTCCAGTTCTGAAGAAGAGGAACACCAGACTGGAAATGTTAACTCTGTTTGTGTTCTCTCTCCACAGTTTTTGCCAGACCTGATGAGAATGTCCAGCATTCTCCATCTTTATTTCAGATTTCCAGCAGCTACAGAGCTTCTGAGGTGGCTCAGTGGTTCACACGGGTGCTTCATAATGCTGGGGATACAGTTTCAAACCCATCCTTAGGTAACTGTCTATGTGGGCTTCCTCTTTGCAGAGCTGGTGCAGACTTGATGGGCTGAATGGCCTCTTTCTACATTGCATGGATTCTATGATCTGCAGAATTTTGCTTTTATTGCAAAGATGACTAAGTCTGCTTTTACAGTAAGTTGCGTTTTCTACACATATTAGTCTTTAGAGGAAAAGTAAAATTGAATCCAATGATGTTTAATATTTTTGGACCTGGGAGAAAATGAGGACTGCAGATGCTGGATATCAGAGTCGAAGACTGTGGTGCTGGAAAAGCACAGCCAGTCAGGCAGCATCTGAGGAGCAGGAGAGTCGATGTTTTGGGTATTAGCCCTTCATCAGGAGTGAGACTGGGAGGGCCAAGGAGGAATCTCTCATCCCCGTTGCATCATTCTTGATGAAGGGTTTATGCCATTTAGAACAGAGTTGAGGAGAAACTTCTTCACCCAGAGAGTGGTGGGTGTATGGAATGCTCTGCCCCAGAAGGCTGTGGAGGCCAAGTCTCTGGATACTTTCAAGAAAGAGTTGGATAGAGCTCTTAAGGATAGTGGAATCAAGGGTTATGGGGATAAGGCAGGAACAGGATACTGATTGAGGATGATCAGCCATGATCATAATGAATGGTGGTGCTGGCTCGAAGGACAGAATGGCCTACTCCTGCACCTATTGTCTATTGTCTATTGACTGATCGCCTGTATTTCAGATTCTCTTACCTGCAGTCGATGTCTGTGCTTTTCATCCTATCACAAGCCCCCTGCCCAGAATTCTGCATGTCTCAATGAGATCACATATCATTCATTTCAGAGAAACCGAGCACTATTTCCTTACTCTCACAGAACTGAGAGGCTCCCAAAGGGACTATAGCAGATCCAAGAATATTGGAGTCAAAGAGTGTGGTGCTGGAAAAGCACAGCCAGTCAAGCAGCATCCGAGGAGCAGGAGAGTCGATGTTTTGGGCATAAGCCCTTCATCAGGAATGATTCAGCGGGGCTGAGAGATCCCCCCTTGGCCCTCCCAGTCTCACTCTTGATGAAGGGCTTATACCCAAAACATCGACTCTCCTGCTCCTCAGATGCTGCCTGACTGGCTGTGCTTTTCCAGCACTACAGTCTTCGACTCTGATATCCAACATCTGCAGTCCTCACTTTCTCCCAGGTCCAAAAATATTGAATGTCGTTGAATTCAACTTTGCTTTTCCTCTAAAGGCTAATACGTGTAGAAAACACAGCTTTAAGCCGTGTCCTCTGGTTCGGGACTCACCCGTCAGCGGAAACATGCGTCCTGCCTCCAGAGTGTCCAATCCTTTAATAATCTTATACGTTTTAATCAGATCCCCTCTCAGCTTTCTAAACTCAAGGGTATACAAGCCCAGTCGCTCCAATCTTTCAACGTAAGATAGTCCCACCATTCTGGGAATTGACCCTGTGAACCTACACTGCACTCCCTCAGTAGCCAAAATGTCTTTCCTCAAATTTGGAGACCAAAACTGCACACAATATTCCAGGTGCAGTCTCACCAGGGCCCTGTACAGCTGCAGAAGCACCTCTTTGCTTCTATACTCAATTCCTCTTGTTATGAAGGCCAGCGTACTATTAGCCTTCTTCACTACCTGCTGTACCTGCTTGCTTGCTTTCTTTGCCTGATGTACAAGAACACCCAGATCTCGTTGTACTGCCCCTTTACCCAACTTGACTCCATTTAGGTAGTAATCTGCCTTCAGGATCAGTCTCAGGATAAGGAATCATATAATAGAATCCCTACAGCATAGAAACAGGTCATTCAGCCACCATGCTACTTCCATGGGAAGAAACCAATGTACCCCAGGGAAGCCCACACAGAGAGAATGTGTAAACTCCATACAGCTGAGGGTGGAAGGCGAACCTGGGTCCCTGGTGCTGTGATGCAACAGTGCTGCCACGGAACCATCCTGCTACTTTAGCTCTCAGATAGGGAGAAATGACTTTCATCAACACGTTGTGGATCTTTGGAATTCTCTACCCCACAGGGTTGCCCATCGTTAAATGCATTTGAGGCAGGACAGATAGATTTTTGATCTCTCAGGGAACTGAGGGGCTATGTGAAGTGGGTGTGAAAGTGGAGTATTAATCATAGATCACCCATGATCGTACTGAATGGGTCAAATGGCCCACTTGTGCTGCTGGTTCTTGTATTCCAATGACTCCCTGTCACATTGTGCTCAGTGTCATAGGGAGGAGTGGTGTACAGGGAATGTCACTGGGCTAATCATCCATCAGGTTAATGCCAGAGGCACAGAAATCCCAACCCTATTACAAAAGTTGCTGGAATTTGAATTCAATAAAAATTAAAAGCTGGAAATGAGAGGACTCTCTTAGTGATGGCTGGTTGTATCTAACTTTGTTAACAGGATGCTAAATACCAATGAGTTAAATGTAACAAGACTAACAAGTGTTCTCAACTAAGTAGTTATTACATTCAAATATATAACACTTTAAGGTCATTAGGTCCAAGGGTGAATTATATTCCGTCACAAACAATGTTTAATTTGATACCCCAGTTTCTTTTTTAGTTTCAGTGTCCTGATGGATTATTTTTTATTGAGTTTAATTTGCTTTCTGTTTTTTTTTGCAAAAAGAGTGTTGAAACGTGTCTAAATCAGTTTCAATCAGGAGCTAGCTGTGTTTTATGATGTGTGTGTTTGTGTGTAGTTTCAATAAATGTCTGACCAGAAGGTGGACCTTGTCTAAACGCATTTAACTGCGAGAGAACACAACAATTGCCATAAAACTAACAGCACTTGTTGTGAAAACACATCTATTTCTCTAATGTCCATTGTAAGGAAGGAAATCTGTCATCCTTATCTACATGTCACCTCAGAGGTACAGTAATGCGCTGATTTGGAACTGCCCACTGAAATGGTCTAGTCATTTCTAGGTCAGTTAGAGATGGATAACAAATGCTGGCTTTGCCAACAACTGTGAAAAAAAGATCAAGAAAAAACAAGTGTTTGATACTCTGTGTTGCCTTTATTGAAACGTAGTGTGCTTTTGCATTTTGCTGCACAGCTAAATTAATGATAATTAATGGCAGAAAGTACACTGAATCAAGGATTCTAGGACACATCCCGTGAAGTTAAGGTTGCCGGATCGGAGAATCAATGACAAAATTCACCCTGACAAACAGTCAGCAGGAAATCCATTCAAATCTATTTCTCTTCTGCTCAGATAAGAAGATAATAAGAATCTGCTCCTTGAGGTGAGGCAGTACATGGAAAGGCAAGGGAACTAAAACAAAGGAGGTGTCAACTCCAATTGTTGGCTCTGACTTTAACTTGAATTCAGCTCTAAGATGATGACTCTTAAAACTGGCGTCAAGCCTATGAATTAGAAAAAAAATACTTTAACACACCCCATGTCTATGCAGCAAAGGTGCAGGTGGATGCTTATTGAGTACAGAGTCAAAGTCAGCTGTAATAGTGAAAAGGTGTCTGCTGATAAATACAGCAAATACTGTAAACACTCAGCAGGTCAAGCAGCAGCTACACCGACTTAAACAGAGTTAACCTTTCAGAGCAATGACCTTTCATCAGGACCTGGGACAGTCGACAACATTAAAAGATTTTAATCCAGTAGAGAGAGAGAAGAACAAAAGAGATGTATAGGATGGAAGAAGGGAGAGATGTAATTGATGAGTGGGATGTTGATGCAAGGCTAAATGAAATGGTGATGAGACTTTTGGAGGAAGAGAAGTGATGGGAATGGGATTGACAGATGCAATACCAACAGTCCAAAAAAAAGTGACAGATTAGGACTTGAAACTGATTGTAGAGTCTGTAATGTATCTCATGAGAAAAATATCCCAAAGGTAAATTAAGCTTTGCCCTATTTTCCACAAAATTCCTTGAGTCAAACATTGTATTTTGAGCAAAAAGAGGTTTGAACTCAGGAGGTTATCCTTTGTGGAGATACATTTGCCTTTGATGTTTCACATTCTCACGTGGGCGCGGCTGGCTTTGCTGGACAGAAACTGCATCACTGCTTTGTGGGTTTTGAAACACTGTCTTCACCTGACCTTCTCTAAAACACAAGAAGTAGACAACAAACATCAAGCTCATTGGCCTTATCCATTTTTGACGTGTCCCTTCTGAGCATCCTTCTCGTTATATCGGTCAATCCTTTCTGTCTTCAAGAAATTCATCCAATTCCCTTTCGAACACAGTCCGCTTTATTGAGTCCATTACTCTCTGGCTGATATAGGTTTTATCTGACTTCTGTTATTGCCAATATTTAACTTGTGTCCCCAGTTATTTCAACCTTTCGCCACTGTGAACAATTCTTGCTTCCCTCAATTCAACAGAGACTGAATGACTCATGATAATGTCAGATGATATGATTTGAAGTTGGACTGAGCTCCGCACAATTGTAATGTTACAGAGACCCCAGGAGCCTGTTGTGTCCATCAGATATTACAGAATGACTGTCAAAGCCAGTTCCTTGGGTTATGGAATCAGTACAGCCTTATACATGGCATTTGACACTCTTATCTCTAAGTTAGAAAAATAAACAGAAGAGATCTCAAGCAGGAGATTACTGAAAACAAAGTGCAGTACAAAAAGTCTGTATCATTGTTGTTATTTTTCTGTGGCTTTATCTGTTCTGCTCCCTTTTACTTTTGCAACAAAGAGTTTTTGCAATTATACGCGAAAGGGTGTGGAGTTTCTGCTTTGGGTGCAGCTGATGATGATTACTAAAATTACATTGTTTTTTGAAAGTCTTTATCCCTCATGTCTCCATCCCAACTCACTTGTTCATTGACTGCATCTGAGCAGATTGTCCTTGCTTCGTTTTTTTGAGTAAGATATGGGCATTTGGTGCAATTGGATGAATACAGCTGAAAATGACTTTCAGGTTCACAAAATTCTTCATTTTTAATCAAAGAGTCTGTCCACCACGGCTGGATGACCTGACTTTAAAGAAGGGAATATGACATTTCAAGGTAATGCAGAAAGCAATGGCTAATTACATTGAATTTCAAACATTAATTGTTATAGTATATTAAAAACATTGTACCCAAAGCTTTTTAAACATGCCTATGGCTGTCATTTTGGGGGTCAGTTTGTTCAATGTGGCTTGGTTTGTGATGGAGTGATGTCAACAGTGTGAGTTCAATTCCTCACTAGCTCAGATTACCATGAAGGACAGTCCCTCTCAACACTTCCCTCAATTGTGGTAACTGTCAGGTTAAACCACCACCAGTCATCTGTCTCTCTGTCTCTTTTTTTCTTTCTTTCTCTTTTTCTCTTTCTTTCCTCTCTCTCTCTCTCTCTCGTGAGAGAGGACTGCGATGGTGTGGTAGGAATCTGGCAATTTCACTTTACTATCCTTTCACCAGAAGAATCAGTTTAATGTGAAGAGATCGTTTACACATCCACAAACAGGGACAATAACGTGCCATGGTGATAAGGTGTTGGTGGTCACTCATGTGGCATTTAATGGAACGTTTTTAAAACTGATACAAAATATCACAGATTTGCTCTGGGTCCAGCTTGCATTTGGAATTCCTCCGCATTTTGGTCAATTTTATATGAATTGCACTGAACAAATATAACTGAGCAGAAATTATTAAATTAGTAAATTGGAGGAGGTTCAGAAAAAAAATTACAAGGATGTTGCTGGAAATGGACATTAGAGACATAAAAGTGGTCACAAAGCTAGTCTTCTTTTTTGTCTAAAAGCTGTTCCTTAGCTCAAGGATACTTTCACCTTGATTTTCTTCAGAAGGGGAATAAACCAGGCTGGGCTCTGATCAGACTGGTTTGGGACAGAGATAAAAAGGATTTTGAGAGACGTTTTGGTTATATATAAATAGATGAGACTTCAGGCTAAAGTGGTCATGTTTTAGAAGTGACCTGTATAATGAAAGGGGAGTGGTCAGCTCTCTAGCTGAGCTGAGCAGTTTAGTTCAGTCCAGAACTGGTTGGAAGTTCAACAGTGAGCTGTGTGGAAACTCTCTCTTCTGCCCTTCTAACTTCAACTTGCAAGCATCTGACCCTTTTTATGTAGTGTGTTTTTAAGGGGGTTTGCTTATTGGGACTGTTGTGCATATTTGGAACAGCATAATTAAGTCTAGTTTGGTTAGACTGAGTTCTGTAGGGGTTCTTTATCCTGTTCTTTGTGTTTCTTTGTGTCATTTGGTGAATACATTTTTTTGTCTGTTTTAAACCTGGTAGCCAACCTAGCCACTGTAATCTCGATAATTTTCATTGGACACTTACTGAAACAAATTGCCAAGTTATCGTCTGGGCTGCCTGATTAAGAATGTTTTGAGAGGTCTTGCCTCGTCCATAACCAACTGGGGGCTCTTTGTGGGATTTTAAAAAGTGAGTGGTAGGTGCTAGTGTCTTTATTTCGGGTGTTGGTTTGGTCGGGTGGACAAAGCTTGGGATAGTAGTGGGTCTTTCAGTTGCCAACTGTTTTCTGGATGTGGATGCAGTGAGTTTGGAAGTTTTGCAAAAAGTGAATAAGACCAAGTTTCAAGAATTAGCAGACAAGCTGGAATTGGACCTGCCTGCTTCTGTGAGGACAGGAGAGATAATTACATCAGTACCTCAGCAGTTAAACTTGACAGAGACGCCATCAGAATCTATTGAGATGGCAAGAATTCAATTGTAAATGAAGCACCTTGAGTTAGAGGCAAGAGATAAGGAAAGGGCAGTAGAAATGAAACAGTGTGAGTTACGATTAAAAGCAGAAGAGAGGGATAAAGAGAGAGAGCAGAGAAAGAAAAATAATGAGTTTTTGAACTTCAAAACTAACACATATAAAAGAAAGTCAGCTTAAAGGGCTGGATTAAAGGCTGAGGGTAGCTTAGTGAGGAAGAGAGTGAGGGGGAGCAAGCCCCTGGTAGTCAGAAGCCCAGTGAGAAACTGTTTAAGTATGATCAAGCATTGCCTACATTTGATGAGAAGGATGTGGAAGCCTCTTTCATCTGAAAAGGTGGTTAAACAAATGCAGTGGCCAGTGGCAAGGTGGGTTTTGTTGATTCAAACAAAACTTGCAGGTAGGGCAAGTGAGGTATATGCATCCCTATTAGAGGAGGTATCTGGGGAGTAGGAGGAGGTGAAAAAAAAGTATGAAGTGCATATGAGCTTGTACCAGAAGTCTATAGACAAGGTTTCTGGAATCCATAGAGGGATCTTGGTCAAACCTATGTTGAGTTTGAAAGGATCAAACAAGAGTAATTTCGATAGATGGATAGGAACTTTAAAATTGAGCAAACCTATGATGCCCTTAGAGGAGTAATTATTTTAGTAGAATTCAAAAATTCACTGCCTGCAGTAGTGCAAACTCATGTGGAAGAGCAGAGAGTTAAAATAGCAAGGTTAGCAGCTGAAGGGGCTGATGGTTATGAGCTGGTCCATAAAACACAGTTTGGCTCATAGAATCAATTTCAGTCCATGGGGGATAGAAACGGGGGCAAAGACAAATCCTCACGTGGAAAGGGAAAGGTAGATCTCAGTGAAGATCATAAGGATAATTTACCACAGGTTAAAAAAGAAACCCTTGAGGGGACAAAGAAGTTAAAAAGCACCGGTGTATTCATTGTAATAAAGTGGGCAACACAATATCATAGTGTCGGTGGGCTAGGAGAAAGCCAGATGTAGGAAAACTGGACAAGCCTGGGAGTTTTGCTGGACAAATAACAAAAAGCACAAGGGAAGTTAGATAACTGCCTCAGAGTGTGCAAGATGTTCAGAGGTTGATTAAGGAGGAACTGCCAGATCTGCTTAAAATTACACATGCAAGGGCAAAGTTTAATCACATAGGTCATGAGGTTACAATATTACGGGACACAGGATCCCCTCAGTCTGTAATGTTGAAGGATGAGGAGATATGCACTCCTCAGAGATTATTGCCAGAAAAGGTACTGGTAACAGGAATCCATGGTGAGACAAAAAGTGAGGCTAGAGAGTCCAGAAAAGAGTGAAGAATTTGTGGTAGGAGTACTGGGCAAACTCTCAGCTCCAGGATTACAATTTGTCCTTGTAAATGATATAGCTAATTCACCGGTAGTCGTGCTGCCTACTCTAGTTGAAAAGCCAGTGGAGACACAGGCAACTGAAGACATGGAGAATGTTTATCCAGAAATTTTCCCTGATTGTGTGATCAAAAGATTACAGAGGCACAATCTGAGGCAGGAGGGATCAAAAGGCACAGATAAGGAAGCTGACATAGTGTTATTTGAGACTTTTGTTTTGATCAGATAAGTGGAACAGCAAAGGAGCAAATGGGTAAACATGCCAGTATTTTTAGCTCTGCTAAGCTGTTTGAATTACAGCAGAAAGAAGGGAACTTTAAACAGTTATGTCAAACGACATTTACTGAGAAGGAGAGTGAATGCATTCCTGTGTTTTATTACTTAACAAATGATGTCTTAATGAGGACGTGGAGACCATCGTACATACAAACAGAAGAGAAATGGGCAGAGATTCATCAAATTGTTTTGCTAGAGGGTATAACAAGGGGGTGCTGCAAGTGGTACATGAGCTACCACTTAGAGGTCATTTAGGGGTGAGGAAAACACAGGCTAAAACACAAAGACATTTTTACTGGCCTGGACTATACAAGGATGTAGCTGAGCTTTGCCAGATGTGTCATACATGTCAGCTAATTGAAAAACTACAGGCAGTGATAAAACATGCACCTTTAATACCTATTCCAGCATTTGAGGAACCATTCACAAGAGTCTTGATTGATTGACTAGGTCCCCAACCTCAAACAAACAGTGGGAATAAGCATTTATTAACAATAATTGATGTGTTGACTAGATTTCCAGAGGCAATCCTATTATGCATCATCACAGCTAAAAGGGTTAGAGAAGAATTACTTAATTGTTTTACTCGATATGGACTATCAATAGAGATCCAGTCGGATCAAGAACTAATCTTCACATCCAAATTATCCAAGAAGGTTAGGAATAATTAGGGAATAAAGCAATTCAAATCTACTGCGTACCATCTGAAATCGCAGAGATTGCTAAAGAGATGGCAACAAACACTAAATACCATGCTGAGGACTTATGGTCAGGATTATCCAGATGATTAGGATAATAGAGTTCTGTTTGTACTTTTTGCGATCAGAGATGCACCGAATGAGCCAACCAAATTCAGTCCATTTGAATTAATTTGTTGTGCATGAAGAAAGACGACCGTTAAAATCAATTAAGGAGACATTTACAAATCAGAATTCAAAGACTACCCATTTGGACTATGTGTCAAATTTTAGGGAATGACGAAATAGGGCTGGAGAGTTGGCTAGACAGCATTTAAAAGTATCACAACATACAATGAAACAGAAAGCGGATACAAAATCACAAATTCACAATTTTGCAATTGGGGTAAGGTATTAGTGTTACTTTCAGTAACATGTGAGCGTATAAAAGCGAGGTTTAGTGGACCTTAGCAAATAGAGAAGAAATTGAGTATGGTGAACTACTTGATAAGGATTCCAGACAGGAAAAAAACGCAGAGTGTTCCATGTGAATATGCTGAAAAGGTATTTTGATAGGGAAGGAAAGCAAAAGGAGAAGGTGTTAATGATTACAGCACAGAAGGAAGAACCAAGCTCAGAGGATTCTGAATCGGACATTCCTCAAATCAAATTGGACAATGAGGAAGTTATCAAAAATTGGGATAAATTATTGAGTTACCTTCCACAGGAAAATCAAAATGACCCAAAAGAGTTATTGTTATCATATGGGGAGATATGCGGAAGTAAACTGGGAAGTACTAACACAATTTTGCATGATGTAGAGATAGGAAATGCTGTTCCGATTAAGCAACATCCTTACAGCCATAATCCTCTAAGGTTGGCACAGGTTTGGAAGGAGATAGAGCGCATGCCCCAAGATGGCTTAATTGAAGTGAGTTACAGTGACTGGATCTCACCCATGGTCATGGTACCAAAGCCAGATGGTACCGAATGGTTGTGTGTGGACTATCGCAAAGTCAACGCTGTTACAAATACTGATGCACATCCAATTCCAAATTTGGAGGACTGTGTCAAAAAGGTGGGACAAGCAACTTACATTTCTAAGTTGGACTTGCTCAGAAACTTCTGGCAAGTACCTCTGTCAGAGAGAGCAAAGACAATTTTGGCTTTTGTAATGCCAAATGGACTATATCACTTCAAAGTCGTGCCATTTGGTATGAAAAATGCTCCAGCCACATTTCAGAGTTTGCCAGATTACCTATCTGTGTGGTGAATATTGATGACTTGGTGATTTTTAGTCAGTCATGGAAGAAACATTTACTGCATTTATCGGATTTGTCTGATCGATTTTGGAAGGCAGGCTTGGTGATAAACATGGCTAAAAGTGAATTTGCCAAAGGCCAAGTTACATTCCTGGGTCATATTATTGAACATGGACAAATGCACCCATGTGATACGAAAACGAAAGTAATTGGGAAATTTCCCACACCATCGACAAAAAGAGAACTACTACGGCTTTTAGGATTGAGTGGATTTTACCAAATGTTTGTGCCGAAACTTAGCAGTGTGGCTGCTCCATTCACCAAATTGTTAAAAAAGGGCAAGAGGTTTCAGTGGACAGTGGACTGTCAAAAGGCATTTGACAGTCTAAAAACTGTGTTCACCACTGCCGCAATATTAACCACACCGGATTACATGAAGCCTTTCAAGGTGGCTATCGATGCCAGTGATGTGGGGGTCAGTGTGGTCCTACTGCAGGAGGATGATAAAGGAATAGAAAGACCCATCGGGTATTTTTCCAGGAAGTTGAACGTTCATCAATAGAAATATTCAACGGTGGAGAAAGAGACTTTGAGCTGGGTGTTGGCATTAGAATATTTCAGTGTTTATTTTACCAGCAATGCATCTGAGACAATCGTATACACTGATCATAACCCATTGACATTTGTTTAAAAATTTAAGGACAAAAACACCAGTCTGTTTAGATGGAGGTTGTTGTTGCAGCCATTCAACTTGACAATTGTGCAGGTGGCAGGTCACGGAAACATGATTGCTGATGTGTTATTGAGACTCGAGTGAGATATGGAGGCGTTTGGTGGTGGGTGTACAGTGGCCTGAATTTGCGCGTGTTTGTGCATATTTGCATTTTAATGGTTAGTATTGTGTATATGTGTGTTCGACAACTAATCAGTTGTTGAAGGGTTATAAATGCAACCATCTTTTGGAATTGCTGGTTCATTTTTTTAAAGGGGGAAGTGTCACAAAGATAGTCCCTTTCTTTTGTCTAAAAGCTGTTCCTTGGCTCAAGGATAGTCTCACCTTGATTTTTTTCAGAGGGATAATAAACCAGGCCGGGCTGTGATCAGACTGGTTTGGTGCAAAGATTAAAAGGATTTTGAGTGACCTTTTGTTTGTATGTAAGCAGATGAGTCATCAGGCTAAAGTGGTCATGTTTTAGAAGTGACCTGTATAATGAAAGGGGAGTGGTCAGCTCTCTAGCTGAGCTGAGCAGTTTAGTTCAGTCCAGAACTAGTTGGGATTTCAACAGTGTGGAAACTCTGTCTTCTGCCCTTCTAACTTCAACCTGAAAGCATCTGACCCTTTTTTGTACTATGTTTTAAAGGGGGTTTGCTTATTGAAACTGTTGTGGATATTTGGAACAGCATAATTAAGTCTAGTTTGGATAGACTGAGTTCTGTAAGGGTTCTTTATTGTGTCCTTCGTGTTTCCTTGTATAATTTTGTGAATAACATTTTTCTTTGTTTTAAACATAGTAGTCAAACTCGTTAACTTAATCTGGGTAATTTTCACTGTACTCTTACCATAACAAATTGCCAAGTTATGGTCTGGCTGCCTGCTTAAGAATATTTTGAGTGGGCTTGCCTAGTCCATAACAAAGTTGACTGGATAGACTGGAATTTTTTTTCACTGGAGTGTAGGAAGTTGTGGGGTGACCTTCATGAGGTTTATAAAATCATGAGGGGCATAGATAAGGTGAATTGCAAGGGTCATTTCCTAAGATGGAGTGTTCAAAACCGGGGACATATTTTTAGTGAGAACAGAGGAAGTTTTAAAAAGGACACAAGGGCATTTATTTTTACACAGAGAGTGGTTTATGTGTGGAATGAACTGCCAGAGCAAGTGGTGGATGCAGACACAGTTACAACATTTAAAAGACATTTGGAGGAGTACATGAATAGAAAAGGATATGAGTCAAATGCAAAGAGGAGGGACCAGTTTAGTTTGGGAACACGCTTGGCATAGACTAGTTGGACTAATGGGTCTGTTTCCATGCTGTATGACTATAGGAGTCTATAAATTCAAGATCCTATTTTTGACAGGGGTTAGGTTGGAGAGAGGAATGCTTCACCATGAATTGGGAGAATCAGAGGAACAATGTACCTTTGGTTAATCTGGCTAGCAGAGGTCATTGAGCTTTTGAACATTGTTTGAACATATTACATTGTGAGTAATGACATACATCTTTACAAAAGCAGGAGGAACTTTATTGAAACCATGACATGCTTTCTGAGTCTTAACTTCTCTAACATAATCACACCGTTCCAGACATTAAGCTTTCTTTAACTCTCAGAATATGGCAGAGACTACTTAGGATTGAATTAAGGAAGTAATTCTTCACTCAACGGGTAGTAAAACTATGAAATTTGATTCCACTGAAGGCTGTGGAGGCCAAATCACTGAATATATTCATGAAAGTCATAGATAAGTCAATTTTAAAAGCATGAAGGGATATGGGTCCAAATATGAGGCAATGATATTAAGATAAAGAGTCAACCATAATTGGAGTGAATGGTGGAACAGAGTCAAAGAGCCGAATGGCCTACTCTTGATACTAGTTTCCATGTTTATATGTTTATTCTGTTATGACACTGGGTAAACCCTCCTGCTTAATGAGTTTTGAGAAGATTTGTAGCAATCATCCCAACATCAACAAATGAAGTTGCATTAGAACATTTATTCAATGAGCCACCACACACTGCAGCATAGAGGAACTACACAGAGCAGAGGAAAATCACTTATACAATGTATTCAATAAGAATGGGTACCCAGTGAACACAGTCCGCTGATTTCTCAGCAACAAACCCAAATAAGCAGACAAAACACAGAAACCTTAGCCACTCTCCCCTATATGAAGTGTTACATTGTTATTCAGAACACTTGGTGCTATCAGATATTTCTGTTAGCTTTTTAACTCTCTTAAATGTACAGTACACCCACAGCTTCATAACAATACTTTGAGGAAATTGTGGGTTAAATGCTATCAAATGGGACTAGATTAATTTAATATGTCTGGTCAGCATGGACGAGTTGGACCGAAGGGTCTGTTTACTTGCTGTACATCTCTATGCCTCTATGATTCTATGCATGTGAGATCCCCCATGAGCAAGACATCTGACGTAAACCTAAGATCCAAGCCAACACTCCAGAAGCATTTCATTGGCTAAAAAGCACTTTGAGATTTCCTCTCTTTTTGAAAAAGCCTGGACAAATGCAAGTATTCTGTTTTCCTTTTCTATCTGAGGGAATTGGGCATTAATGTCCATTTAATGTGAGCTTCCTTCAAGTATCAGCCCCAAGATACTCTGACAAAGATCGAATGATCAAAGTCACAGCCCTTTCTTTCTGATATTAATGTGTTATATCACGTACCTCACCAGCCCCAGGAAATGTATTCTGAAATACAAACTGCGAGGGGATTTCAGTCTCAGACAGTATTCCCCTGCTTCGCACAAAGAAAGAAAAATATACCCAGAAATCAGCTTCCGATTCAAGTTGCAACATTTTGTGTACATCAAGAGATTACATTATGATTATCACTAACTTCTTTCACATTTCATTAACGTGCCCAGGGAGAACATTACAAAACTTTCTGACGGTTCTATTGTCTGTGCAGTGGGAGACTAATTTAAATATAAATATGCTGATGATGTATCCCACCTCTCCCTAGCCACACTCGAACCCACTCCATAAACAAGGCCACAGGCAAAATGAACTGGAGGTAGGTTACATGCTCGTCAGTTCCTTTTCTTCAATGTACCAGCAATCAATCCTCTCCTGCCCATGTTAATACTGAGTCTCCTGGCACTGCTACTGAGAGTTACGATTTACAGGAAAGGAGATAAACCAAGGAGAAAGGGACAATGTTTGGCTGAGAACTTGGAGCTAAGTCCAGCTCTTGCAATGGAACATCACCCAGCAACAAAGATATATTAGGGAAACACAGAAAGCAGGTGAAGTGACAGGCTTTGTGCTTAATTACTTTTTCTCTCAATTTTGAAAGAAAGAATTGAGGTTTTATTAAGTGCAATTTGCTCTACTGATAATTTGATTGCTTACTGCCTGTGAAAGAAGACAGCTTGATGGCTAATACCTGACTTTGTTCCTTCACACGATGCCTTCGCAGAGTCTGGAGATGGACATGTAGTGTATAATTAGCTCCAATTTATACTGCCATTTCAATTTTAATTCAATTGGAAAACAAATTCAAAATAAAAGGCAGACCTATTGTTAGGATACAGTGATACATGACTCTATAGTTAGCTGCTAGCCAGTGTAATCCAGAACACAAGCTACCTTCACCCCTTGTCCAAGATCAGAGCTGGAACAATCAGGAGACTGTCCGTCTGAGGCAGATTTGGACAATTAGATACTGGGGTTTCAGCTTTAGGGACCACAGAATCTCAACATTTGGATCAACTCCAGGCCTCAGCAACATCAGTCTCCTAACATTCCACTAAAATCCAAAATGGAAGCTGTCTAAGAGCTTTCAATAAGAAACATCAAATCCCGCCCCCTGAAGGTCAGAGCTGCTTGTTTAACAGAAATTGCAAAAGCAGATGGCAGCCAACTACAGGTGGTACTCTCGGCACCACTTGGAAGGCCACCAAAGGCTGATGGCTATCTGGTGCAAACCGGTTTCAGTAAACAAAAGCGACAGATAAACGATAATTGGTTCTGTGGTAAAACTGACAACTGTCACACACTAAACTGTTCAACTTTCACCAAAGTAACATTATAAGGTCCTACCCTGAACCCTCTAACAACTTTAAAGAGCTTAAGGGGTTGTTTATCAGAGGCAAATCAGTGTCTTGTTTCCTGATCCCTCACACTCTGCCAATCCCTTTGAAAAATCCAAACTCATGGAGGGGAATAAGGTCCTCAAAGAAGCTCCTGGACTGCAATTTTTAAACCTGATACCTCTAAATCCTCATCTTGCGTCAACTTGAGGAAACAAGTAGTTCCATATATCATTCAATAACAACAAACACTTGCATTTAATTGACACCTTTGGTGCAATAAATTATTCCAAAGCATTTCACAAGTGTTACAAAATGAAAAAATGACTTCAGTGATGTAACGAGATTACTGTTCAGATGGCCAATTAGTTAGTCAAGGAGGTAGATTTTAACAAGAGTCTTAAATAAGCAAAGTGAGGAAGAGCTGCTGATAATTCTGGGTGGTGAGGGGAGTTTCAGATCTTAGGCTGAGACAGCAGAAGACTCCATTGTTGGAGTGATTCAAACTGGGGTTCCTCATGAGACCAGAATTGGAGGAACGCTGATATTTCAGAGTTTTGGAGCTGGAGAGAGGAACCAGCCCTTGGAGGAATTTAAAAACAAGGGTGAAGATTTTAAAATCAAAATGTTGTCAGAGTCAATGAAGGCCAATGAGCAAAGGGTTGACTGAGGATTGGGACGAGGTGTAAGTTAGGACAGAGGGCAGCAGAGGTTTTGAATAACCTCGAGTTTACAAAGGGCAGAATGTGGAAGGGAAACCAGGAAAATTCTGGAGTAATCAAGGCTTGATATGAGAGTTTCAGAAGCAGGTGTGATTGAATGGGGTGAAGATAGGTGACAATACAGAGGTGACACAAGATGATGATGTAAATATGTGACTCACAGTTTATTGTAGGATCAAATGTGACAGTGGGTTTGTGATCACTGAGGTTGCTGTTGACAGGGAGGAGGCAGTCTGTTTGTAGGGAATAGAATACAGAGCAAGGATTAAAGCAATGGCTTTAATCCTCCCAACACTGAAATGAAAGAAACGTTTTTTCATCCAGATCTGGGTGTCAGATAAGCATGCTGATAATATCGCGGAGATGTTGAGTGAAGTGGGAATGAGAGTGTCTTCACTGTATGTGTGAATGTTAATGCTGTGCTTTTGGGTGATGACACCAAGAGGCAACAAATAGGTGAAACACAGGAGTGAGTGAAAAATAGCTATCTCTATCTTGGTAAGAGTTGGTTCAGTCTCACAATAGGAATGTTATGATCCAATCCTAGACTGAAATCTGGCTGGATAAAATCATATCGCTTTTTAAAAATTTTACGAGATTGTCATTCACTGAGATGTAGGACACAAGGCTGAAAATTTTCTTTCATAATGAAACGAAAGTTTGTTACACAAAAGAACAAAAGAAATATTCCTTCAAAATAAGGAACACAGTGTGTCAGATCTTAAGACACACATCAAAACAAAATCTTATCTATTCCAAACACCATCACTTTACAACAACTCAAATCCTGAGAAATCACATTTCTGTATCAACAATTGGTTGGTTTGATTTAATTGTTTTTCCCTCACTTTGCCTTAAGTCTTCTTACATGAATACACAGAAAATTGAAAAGTTAGATTTTCTCAGCTTTTCAATAATCTTCTGATTTCTAACCAAACACTTCTGGTCTGGAAGCTTCAAGCTACACCTTTTACACCAAGGTAACTGACCTTTCCCTGAACTTTCCTCTACTCTTTTCTAGGAGAGAAATCATATTTGTCTCTGACTCCATTCAGGTCACACACAAACTTGCCCTAAAAGCTTTTGATCGCTGGGTTTTCAAAACAAAAATTATTCCTTAATTACTGTAAACCAAAAGCAAACTAATGCGTTTCAATATTTACTCTTGATGTAGTAAACCCCCAAAAATAAACAATCTACCATTAATACTCCAGGAGGCTTACAGTCACCTGCTCTCTGAGAGATAATAAATTGGGTTCCTGTTCCATAAAGGACTCTAACCTTGTTTGGTTTTAAACCTTTAGCAAAAGTAACCAACATTCCCATACCACTAACTTGAAATCCAAATTTAAAAAAAATCTTATATAAACTTTTCAACACGTGAACAGAAATCTGATTGGGGTGATTCAAGCATGAAGTTCCGAGATAGGTGGCACAGTTTTGAGAAGCTGAAAATGTGTTGCTGGAAAAGCGCAACAGGTCAGGCAGCATCCAAGGAACAGGAGAATCGACGTTTCGGGCATAAGCCCTTCTTCATTTTCAGCTCTGATCTCCAGCATCTGCAGTCCTCACTTTCTCCTAGACAGTTTTGAGAAGCACCCAGGTTTTAGAGAGGAAACGAAGATTGAAAATGAGATCATGGGTTTACAAAAAATGGTGGGGTCAAGGTTCGTTTTTGATAGAAGGGTTCAAGAAACTCAAAGTTGATTGATTTCAGGAGGAGTGATAATGATAGACTTAAACAACAGCGGGACAACATCTGAAGAGCAAGGACCATAGAAGCATACTTTGGAGGATTTTCATCTCTGCAATCTGTCTCTAAACTCCATTCTATCCCTAAAACTATCGATAGAGGTGGCACGATGACTCAGTTATTAGTACTACTGCCACACAATGCCAGGGACCCAGGTTGGATTCGAGCCTTGGGTAATTGGCTGTGTGGAGTTTGCACATTCTCCCAGCGTCTGAGTAGGTTTCCTCCGGGTGCTCCAGTTTCCTCCCACAATCCAAAGATGTACGGGTGAGGGGAATTGGCCACACTAAATTGCCCATAGAGTTCAGGGATGGGTAGGTTAGATGCATTAGTCATGGAAAATGTTGAACAATAGGGAAACAGTTCTGAGTGGGATACTCTTTGGAGAGTCAGTGTGGACTTGTTGGGCCAAACAGCCTGTTTCCACACTGTAGGGATTCTATGATAGTCAGTATACTGATGATGCAACATCATTTCACTTTGTATCTCGTTTATAGGAACCAGGCGATTATGCACCACTGATGAAACAAAATGCTGAGAATTCCATTCCCAATGTTAAAATATCATGTGGGGAGAATGTGAGTTTATATAGTTTGACAAGAATAGAGGAGCTAAATATTATTTGGCTAAATGGAGACCACAGAAAGCTACAGAACAGAGGGATTTGGGAGTGGTTGCGCGCGCAACACAAAGAGCTAGCATCCAATCTCAGTGGGTAGTAGGGAAGGCAGACAAAGTGTTGCCTTTTATTTCAAAGGGAATGGAGTAGAAAAGTATGGAGGTCTTGCTAAAACTGTACAAGTCACGAGTCAGACCAGAGCAAGAATACTGTGAACAGTTTAGAGCCCCTTATCTGAGGAAAGATATATTGGCATTAGAGGCAGTCAGAGAAGGTTCACATCACTGATCCTGGATATGGCTTAATGAGGAGAAGTGGAGTAGGTTGGGCCTATACTTGGAGTTGAGAAGAATAAAAGATGATCTTATTGAAACATACAAGGCTCTTTGGGACTTAACAGGATAACTGCAGAAAGGTTGCTTCCCCTTGTGGGAGTGTGTCGAACTAGAGGACATCATCTCAGAATTAAAGGTCCTGCATTTAAGATCAAGATGAGGTGGAATTTACTCCCTCAGAATTTTGAATCTGTGCAGTTTTTATCACAGAGGGTTGTTGAGGCTGGGCCATTAAACTTATTCAGGATTCAGATGGTAAAAGAGGGGGAGCTGTGGCATTGTTGGTCAAGGACAGTATTACAGTTGCAGAAAGGATGTTTGGGGACTCGTCAACTGAGGTAGTATGGGCTGAGGTTAGAAACAGGAAAGGAGAGGCCACCCTGTTGGTAGTTTTCTATAGGTTTCCGAATAGTTCCAGAGATATAGAGGAAAGGAGAGCAAAGATGATTCTCGATAGGAGTGAGAGAGACAGGGTAGTTGTCATGGGGGACTTCAACTTTCCAATTATTGACTGGGAACACTGTAGTACGAGTGCTATAGATGGGTCAGTTTTTGTCCAGTGTGTGCAGGAGGGCTTCCTGACACAGTATGTAGACAGGCCAACAAGGGGTGAAGCCACATTAGATTTGGTACTGGGTAATGAGCCAATTAGACATGGAAGTAGGTGAGCACTTTGGTGATAGTGATCACAATTCTGTTATGTTAACTTTAGTGATAGAAAGGGATAGGTGTATACTACTGGGCAAGAGTTACAGCTGGGGGAAAGGCAATTATGATGCGATTAGGCAAGATTTAGGAAGCATAGGATGGGGAAGGAAACTGCAGGGGATGGGCACATTAGAAATGTGGAGCTTATTCAAGGAAAAGCTCCTGAGTGTTCTAGATAAGTATGTACCTGTCAGGCAGGGAGGAAGCTGTAGAGCGTGGGTGCCGTGGTTTACAAAGGAAGTGGAATCTCTGGTCAAGAGGAAGAAGAAGGCTTATGTTAGGATGAGATGTGAAGGCTCAGTTAGGATGCTTGAGGATTATAAGGTAGCCAGGAAAGACATAAAGAGAGAGCTCAGAAGAGGCAGGACGAGACATGAGAAGTTGTTGGCAGATAGGATCAGGATAAACCCTAAGGCTTTCTACAGGTATTTAAGGAATAAAAGAATGACGAGAGTAAGATTAGGGCCAATCAAGGATAGTAGTGGGAAGTTGTGTGTAGAGTCAGAGGAGATAGGGGCAGAACTAAACAAATATTTTTTGACAGTATTCACTCTAGAAAACGACAATGCTGTCAAGGAAAATACTGAGATACAGGCTACAAGACTAGGTGGGATTGAGGTTCACAAGGAGGAGGTATTAGAAATCCTGCAGAGTGTGAAAATAGATAAGTCCCCTGGGCCGTATGGTATTTATACTAGGATCCTCTGGGAAGCCAGGGAGGAGATTGCTGAGCCTTTGGCATTGATCTTTAAATCGTCACTGTCTACAGGAATAGTGTCAAAAGACTGGAGGGTAGCAAATGTGGTTTCCCTGTTCAAGAAAGGGAGTAGAGACAATCCTGGTAATTATAGACCAGTGAGCCTTACTTCAGTTGTTGGTAAAGTGTTGGAAAAGGTTATAAGAGATAGGATTTATAATCATCTAGAAAAGAATAATTTGATTAGGGATAGTCAGCACAGTTTTGTGAAGGGTAGATCATGCCTCACAAACCTTTTTGAGTTCTTTGAGAAGGTAGATGAGAGTAAACCGGTTGATGTGGTGTATATGGATTTCAACAAGGCATTCGATAAGGTTCCCCACAGTAGGCTATTGTACAAAATGCGGAGGAATGGGATTGTGAGAGATGTAGCAGTTTGGATCAGTTATTGGCTTGCTGAAAGAAGACGGAGGGTGGTGGTTGATGGGAAATGTTCATCCTGGAGTCCAGTTACCAGTGGTGTACCGCAAGGGTCAGTGTTGGGTCTACTGCTGTTTGTCATTTTTATAAACAACCTGGATGAGGGCTTGGAAGGGTGGGTTAGTAAATTTGCAGATGACACTAAGGTCGGTGGAGTTGTGGATAGTGACGAGGGATGTAGTAGTTTACAGAGAGACATAGATAAGCTGCAGGGCTGGGCTGAAAGGTGGCAAATGGAGTTTAATGCAGACAAGCGTGAGGTGATTCACTTTGGTCGGAATAACCGGAATGCAAAGTACTGAGCTAATGGTAAGATTCTTGTTAGTGTAGATGAGCAGAGAGATCTCGGTGTCCATGTGCACAGATCTTTGAAAGTTGCCACCCAGGTTGACAGGGTTGTTGAGAAGGCATACAGTATTTTAGCTTTTATTAACAGAGGGATCGAGTTCCGGAACCATGAGGTTATGCTACAGTTGTACAAAACTCTGGTGCGGCCGCATTTGGAGTATTGTGTACAGTTCTGGTCACCGCATTATAAGGATGTGGAAGCTTTGGAAAGGGCGCAGAGGAGATTTACTAGGATGTTGCCTGGTATGGAGGGAAGGTCTTACAAGGAAAGGCTGAGGGACTTGAGGCTGTTTTCATTGGAGAGAAAAGGGTTGAGAGGTGACTTAATAGAGACATATAAGATAATCAGAGGGTTAGATAGGGTGGACAGGGAGAGCCTTTTTCCAAGTACGGCGACAGCGAGCACGAAGGGGCATAGCTTTAAATTGAGGGGTGATAGATATAGGACAGATGTCAGAGGTAGTTTCTTTACTCAGAGAGTAGTAAGGGTATAGAATGCTTTCCCTGCAATGGTAGTAGATTCGCCAAGTTTAAGTACATTTAAGTCGTCATTGGACAAGCATATGGACGTACATGAAATAGTGTAGGTTAGATGGGCTTCAGATTGGTATGGTAGGTCGGCATAACATCGAGGGCTGAAGGGCCTGTACTGTGCTGTAATGTTCTATGTTCTATGTATGTTCTATGATTGAGATAGATAGACTTTTACTCATTATGAATAACAAGGGTAAGGGGAAAAGACAGGAAAATGGAGTTGAGGAATATCAGGTCAGTCATTATCTCATTGAATAGAGGAGCACACTCAGTGGGCTGAATGGCCTACTTAGGCTGTTACATCTTACAGTCTTAAGAGCTTGATGTGGCAGTGCCAGTGTTGGAGTGGGGTGGACAAAGTTAAAAATCATACAACACTAGTCCAGAGTCTGCCGCTGGAAAAGCACAGCAAGTCAGGCAGCATCTGACAAGCAGGAGAATCAACGTTTCGGGCATAAACCCTTCATCAGGAAGTGGCTGAAGAGAAGACTTGGGGGTACAATGATAGAGGGACTTACTGAGATCCTTGTAGAGGGAGGAGAAGAACTTCTTCATGGAAGGCATCCTTGGAAGATGCTTCGCAGTCGGGTTAAAATCAACCAGGACACAGTGAGGTCTGCAGATGCTGGAGATCAGAGTCGAGAGTGTGGTGTGCTGGTAAAGCACAGCAGGTCAGGCAGCATCCAAGGAGCAGGAGAATCAATGTTTCGGGCATAAGCCTTTCATCAGGTACACCAGATTATAGTCCAACAGGCTTATTTGGAAGTATAGCTCCTTTGTCAGGTAACAGTGCTCTGAAAGCTTATACTTCCAAATAAATCTGTTGGACTATAACCTGGTATTGTGTGCTTTTTAGCTTGGTCTTAAGATCATATTAGTGGCAACAGCTGTCTTCTTTGGACTGCTGGGTGGATTATTGTCCTGGTATGCAATGATACACAACGGTAACAGTAAAAACACACCATCAACATGAAATGTACTTCAAGCTCTTTGCATTTACCCCTAGAATCATCTTTTTCATTTGAAATCAAAACTCCGTTTAAACAGAGAGGTTATGTGTTAGTTTGGTTAGGAGAAGTTGAGAAATACAACTTTCAATTTGAAGCTGTGAGGATTGGGTTAATGTTATATATTGTCACTGAAGTTACATATTCACAAAAAATATCGTTCACATTTCTGTGACAGGACCTGACCAATCAAGCGTGACATTTAAATAGCAGTAAAATTACACATTTATGGCCATATATATCTGAAAGCATCATTTTTTCATCATTATGATTATACCAGAGGCAAAAGGTGACTTTTTAACCCTGATTAAATGATAAATATGTGGAAAATTGCAACTGTAACTCTGTAATGAGTTACACCCTCAATAAACTTACTGAGACCCTTCTGGGTGAAAAGGCAAGTTCTTCCGCATTGGTCAACATAAAAATTTATAAGATCATTTGAAGGAGTGATGCTTTCCATTTTCATACTTTGTATGATATTTAAAATTAATGTACCTTCACTCTTTGTGACGGTTGACTTAAAGAAACAATTTGTAATGTTCTTCCTTTGCACATTCTTCCTGCTGTTGCTATGTTTCACCTAGGCTGGGCAATAAAGCAGACATTCTTCAGCATTTGATCTGTATAGTGATTGTCAACACTCAATTCTGGTGACATTTACTACAGCCAGATGTATATTCAGAAATCTAGATGTTGCTGATTTTAATTGTGTATCAGTCATGATTAATTAGATGTGGAAAGGGGCATAAATTGGGATTTCAACAAGGCACACAGAGCTGCTGACTGAAACTATGATGTGGTTGAGTTCGGACGAATATGCATGCAATATTTCAGTCCATAAATAAATCAGTGACATTCTTCAGTATTATCCTTCACTTAGTGATTTTGTAGATTGTAGCTGAGTTTCTCGTTGGTAAGGGTAAAGCTGCCATGTTCCCAGAGACTTATAAGGCTACTCTCTCTCATTTTGGAGAGAGACCACTGATATTCACCTGAGGGTCACCAAGCCTCAGGTGAGGGGAGAGATTGAGAAGGTGAATCCCTCCTGGAAACTTCAGCTGCTGTGGGAATTGAACCCATACTGTCACAGTCACTCTGTATTGCAAACTAACTAGTTAAAAACAATGACTGCAGATGCTGGAAACCAGATTCTGGATCAATGGTGCTGGAAGAGCACAGCAGTTCAGGCAGCATCGAGAAGCTTCAGCAAAATCGACGTTTTGGGCAAAAGCCCTTCATCAGGAATAAAGGCAGACAGCCTGAAGCGTGCAGAGATAAGTTAGAGGAGGGTGGGGGTGGGGAGAGAGTAGCATAGAGTACAATGGGTGAGTGGGGGAGGAGATGAAGGTGTTAGGTCAGGGAGGAGAGGGTGGAGTGGATAGGTGGAAAAGGAGCTAGGCAGGTCGGACAAGTCCGGACAAGTCAAGGGGACTGGAAGTTTGAAACTAGGATGAGGTGGGGGAAGGGGAAATGAGGAAGCTGTTGAAGTCCACATTGATGCCCTGGGGTTGAAGTGTTCCGAGGCGGAAGATGAGGTGTTCTTCCTCCAGGCGTCTGGTGGTGAGGGAGCGGCGGTGGAGGAGGCCCAGGACCTCCATGTCCTCGGTAGAGTGGGAGGGGGAGTTGAAATGTTGGGCCACGGGGCGGTTTGGTTGATTGGCGATGGGTGTCTCGGAGATTTTCTCTAAAGCGCTCTGCTAGGAGGCGCCCAGTATCCCCAATGTAGAGGAGACTGCATCGGGAGCAGCGGATACAATAAATGATATTAGTGGATGTGCAGGTAAAACTTTGATGGATATGGAAGGCTCCTTTAGGGCCTTGGATAGAGATGAGGGAGGAGGTGTGGGCACAGGTTTTACAGTTCCTGCGGTGGCAGGGGAAAGTGCCAGGATGTGAGGGTGGATCGTAGGGGGGCGTGGACCTGACCAGGTAGTCACGGAGGGAACGGTCATTGCGGAAGGCGGAAAGGGGTGGGGAGGGAAATATATCCCTGGTGGTGGGGTCTTTTTGGAGGTGGCGGAAATGTTGGTGGATGATTTGGTTTATGCGGAGGTTTGTAGGGTGGAAGGTGAGCACCAGGGGCGTTCTGTCCTTGTTACGGTTGGAGGGGTGGGGTCTGAGGGCGGAGGTGCGGGATGTGGACGAGATGCGTTGGAGGGCACCTTTAACCACGTGGGACGGGAAATAACTGTCAAGCCAACTGAACAGATTACTAAATAACCAAAGAGAAATAGACCACATACTTGTGATCTCAATTCTACTATCCACATGGGTCATGAATGTGTAACCACTTAATCAGTGTATGTTCTTGGTAATAAAATGACAATGTGAAAGGCAGGATATTAGTCTTTTTTGATTGGACTGAGACTCAGCTGTTGAATATTGGGTGGTGTTTGATTTGTAAAAATGCACATAGCGTCTCTTATGGCAGTTTCGAGACATGAAGGGTTTTATTTTTTCTGGATGGTGACATTGTTGAATCTCACAACCTTCTCATCTCTGCCATAATGAAGCCAGACTTGGAAAGAGCCATCATTAGACTGCCCAACCTGTCACCAATTGAAGCCCTTAAGTGACCAATTAATGACCACATAAAGATGTCATTGTCCTACGAGTGGGATTAACACCCCCTGGGGAGTGCAGTCCCTTGTTTAGATGTAAGCAGTGCTTAATTAAGAAATGCAACTTTGGGAAGCATATGGTCATATCTAAAAATGAGGTGTCAACCTGGTGAAGCTATCAAACTGGACTACTTACATACCAAACTGCATAAACCAGCAAATGATTGATAGAACTATGTGATCCCACAACCAACAGATCAGATCTAAACTCTGCAGTCCTGCCACTTCTAGTCATGAATGGTGATGGACAATTTTACAACTCACTGGAAGAGGAGGTAGCTCCAAATATATCCCGATCCTCAGCAATGGATAAGCCCAGCACATCAGTGCAGAAGGTAAGGTTCATGCATTTGGAACAATCGTTGGCTGGAAGTGCTGAGTGGATGATCCACCTCGGCCTTCTCCAATGTTTCCAACGTTACAGACATCAGTTTTCAGGCAATTTGATTCACTCCACATGATATCAAGAACCAGTCGGAGACACTACTTACTGCATAGGCTCTGGGTCCTGGCAGTATTCCAGCAATAGTACTGAAGACATGTGCTCCAGTACTTGCCGCTGTCCTAGCCAGGCTGTTCCAGTCCAGTTACAACACTGGCATCTACTTAATAACATAGAAAGTTGCCCAGATATGTCTTGTACACAAGAAGCAGGACAAAGCCAACCCAGCCAATTACCGCCCCATCAGTCTACTTTCGATCGTCAGTAAAGGGATGGAAGGTGCCATCAAGGCTGCAATCAAGCAGCACCTGCTCAGCAATAACCTGCTCAGTGATGCCTAGTTTGTGTTCTGCCAGGGCCACACAGCTCCTATCCTCATTACAGTCTTGGTTCAAACATGGACAAAAGAGCTGAATTCCAGGGGGAAGGTGAGAGTGACAACTTTTAACATCAAGGCTGCATTCAACCAAGTGTGGCATCAAAGAGCTCAAGCAGAGCTTGAGTCAGTGGGAATGAAGAGGAAAACTCTCTGACCATATCGTGAAGGCCATAAGAAACAGGAATAGGAGTAGGCTGTTCTGCCTTTTGAGATGATCCATCATTCGGTAGGATCATGGCTTCTCTGACATTTCTCACAGCCACTTTCCTGTCCTTTCTCCATAACCCCAGATTCCCCTCTGGAGGAGACTGAGATGATTGGAGTCACATCTGACATGAAGGAAGATGGTTGTGGTTGTTGGGAGTCAGTTATCTCGGCTCCAGAACATCTGTGCAGTTTGCTGTGCTTCCATTACCATTGCTCAGTAGCAGCAGTGTGTACCATCTAAAGCTGCCCTGCAGAAATTCATCAAAAATCCTTTAACAGCACCTTCCAAACCCATGACCACTTCCATCTGGAAGGACAATGGCAGCAGATATATGGGAACACCACCCCCTGCAAGATCCCCCCGAAGCCACTCACCATCCTGACTCGGAAATACATCACTGTTCCTTCACTGTAACTATGTCAAAATTCTAGAATTCCCTCCTGAAGGGCAATGTGGGTCAACCCACAGCACATGGACTGCAGCAGTTCAAGCAGGCAGCGCCCACCACGTTTTCAAGGGGCAACTAGGGATGGGCAATAAATATTGGCCCAACTAATGATGTCCACATCCCATGAATGACCAAGTGAAAGTGGGAGGGGATCTGAGGCTCCATCTACGTCAGATATTCTCTGTGATGGCCCTCACATTAATATCGATGTGAGGTCCCATCTGTCCTTCAACTCCAGGAGGTCTAGTGCCTGCAGCAGACAATAGCCCCCTCCACCAGGGACACTGCTGAGCAAAAGAGCTTTTGGCCTCTGATTGGGCAGTAGCTTTCAGTAGGTGGGATTCTCACAGCCTCTGACTACTCACCTGTTGAGTAACGCCTAACACCAGTGGGCATTCCCTTTTGGGGCAGCAAAGGATCTCTTGCTGACACCTCAGCTTGCAGATGAGACCCCAGTGCCCTCATGAAATCCAGTTTGTAATATGTTACTTGTGGTTCTTGTTTTTTATTTGCTCACCGGGTGTGGGAGCAATAAGGCAGGAATTTATAGTTCATCCTAATTGCTCCTTGAGCTAAGCGATGTTCCAGGGCTATCTCAAGGGGCAGCTTAGAATCTACCACATCACTGAGAGTCCGGAGTGACGTGCTAGCCAGATCAGGTGAGGGCTGCAGTTTTCCTCTCCGAAATGACATTAATGAACCAAATGGGGTTTTATGATACTAAAGTGGTCATCAGGAGGCCATCCTTCTTTTTAATCCCTGACTTTGATGGAATTCAAATTTTACCACCGGTCACAGAGTTGGGATTTGAGCGTACATCCCCAACACATTACCCTGTGGTTCAGGATTACAGTCTATTGACATTATCACTACAATTCCATTATGGATCATTGGTATTATAATAGACATGTCTGTGATTAGTCAGTGATTTGTAGTGGATACAGCTGATCTTTGGTAATTCAGACTCAGTAAGTCTGACTCCAGAGAGTGGAGAATAAAGATCTTGGCTGACACTCCATTGCAATCCTGAGGTAGTGTTGCATTGTCAAATGTACAATCTTTCATCGTTAGAGGTACATTGTCAGATATACAGTCTTAGCACTGCTGCCTCACTGCATCAGGGACCCGGGTTTGGTTCCATCCTCGGGCAACGGTGTGGAGTTTGCCCATTCTCCGTTTCTGCATGGGTTTCCTCCAATTTCCTCCCGCAGTCCAAACAGGCACGGTGCATTAGCCATGGGAAATGCAGGATTACAGAGATAGGGCAGGGGGTTCAGGTCTGAGGGGGATGTTCTTCCGAGTGGCAATGAGGTTGCAATGAGCCAAATGACCTGTTTCCACACTGTAGTGATTCTATGATCCCACCTGCTCTCTCAATTGAATGTCAATGATCCAGCAGCACAAGAGGTTGGGGAATTGTCCCAAGTATTCTGATGCCTAGTTATCCTCCAATGAGCATCACCAAACAGATGATCTAGTTATAAATGCACAACAAAAATGTAGAGGCTGTTTAGGGAGCACTTGCTGATAGTGCTGGACAGGTTTGTCCCACTGAGGCAAGGAAGGGATGGACGGGTGAAGGAACCTTGGGTGACAAAGAATGTGGAATATTTAGTCAAGAGGAAGAAGGAAGCTTCTTAAGTTTGAGGAAGCAAGGATCAGACAGGGCTCCAGAGGGTTACAAGGTAATCAGAAATGAACTGAAGAATGGAACTTAGGAGAACTAGAAGGTGGCAAGAAAAAGCCTTGGCAGGTAGGATTAAGGCATTCTGAATTAATGTGAGGAACAAGAGAATGGTCAGAGAGAGTGTAGGGGGATGATTTTTGGATAGTGTAGGGGGATGAGCTGAGAATAGTTCACAGGTTGGCGCAACATCGAGGGCCAACGGGCTTGTTCTGTGCTGTATTGTTCTATATTCTATGTTCTATGTATATATATTTGGAAAGGTAAAGACTGATTAGGAATAGTCAACATGGCTTTGTGCGTGGGAAATCATGAGTCAAAAACTTGATTGAGCTTTTTGAAGAAGTAACAAAGAGGATTGATGAGGGCAGAGCGGTAGATGTGATCTATATGGACTTCAGTAAGGTGTTCGACAAGGTTCCTCATGCAAGACTGGTTAGCAAGGTTAGATCTCATGGAATACAGGGAGAACTAGCCATTTGGATCCAGAACTGGCTCAAAGGTAGAAGACAGAGGGTGGTGGTGGAGGGCTGTTTTTCAGACCAGTGGAGTGCCACAAGGATTAGTGCTGGGTCTTCTATTTTTCGTCATTTACGTAAATGATTTGGATGTGAGCATAAGAGGTATAGTTAGTAAGTTTGCAGATGACACCAAAATTGGAGGTGGAGTGGACAGCGAAGAGGGTTACCTCAGATTACAACAGGATCTTGATCAGATGGGACTGAGAAGTGGCAGATGGAGTTTAATTAAGATAAATGTGAGGAAATTTTGGGAAAGCAAATCTTAGTAGGACTTATACACTTAATGGTAAGGTCCTAGGGAGTGTGGCTGAACAAGGTGACCTTGGAGTGCAGGTTCATAGCTCCTTGAAAGTGGAGTTGCAGGTAGATAGGATAGTGAAGAAGGCGTTTGGTATGCTTTCCTTTATTGGTCAGAGTATTGAGTACAGGAGTTGGGAGGTCATGTTGCAGCTGTACAGGACATTGGTTAGGCCACTGTTGGAATATTGCGTGCAATTCTGGTCTACTTCCTATCGGAAAGATGTTGTGAAACTTGAAAGGGTTCAGAAAAGATTTACAAGGATGGTGCCAGGGTTGGAGGATTTGAGCTATAGGGGGAGGCTGAACAGGTTGAGGCTGTTTTCCCTGGAGCGTCGGAGGCTGAGGGGTGACCTTATAGACGTTTACAAAATTATGAGGCCCATGGATAGGATAAATAGACAAAGTCTTTTCCCTGGGGTGGGGGAATCCAGAATTAGAGGGCATAGTTTTAGGGTGAGAGGGAAACGATATAAAAGATACCTAAGGGGCAAAGTTTTCACGCAGAGGGTGGTACATATGTGGAACGAGCTGCCAAAGGAAGTGTGGAGGCTGGTACAATTGTGACATTTAAAAGGCATTTAGATGGGTATATGAATAGGAAGGGTTTGGAGGGATATGGGCCGAGTACTGGCAGGTGGGACTAGATTGGATTGGGATATCTGGTTGGCATGACAGGTTGGACCGAAGGGTCTGTTTCCATGCTGTACATCTCTATGACTCTATGACTCTATAATTCTCCTTTGCAACTTCTCTAAAGATTCCATATCTTTCCTATAATTATAAGAGGAGGTGAATCAAGGTTCTTTGGGATTCTTGAACCTTGGGATTATTCATTTATCCACAGGATATGGGCAACACTGTGGTTAGGCTAACATTGATTACTCACCGCTATGTCACAATATTGGTCTTTTTATAGGGTTACTATGCCATTGAGTGTTTTTTCCAGAGAGGGGTTAATTGGCCAAACTCCAACTAGGCTGAGTTTGAAAGGTTTATTGGAGACCTTTTTGTTTACTCCTAACAAATAATGCCTCCGGCCCAAGGCTTTCATGTCTTAAAAAAAAGGTATAATCGAAAGGGAGTGTCCAGCTAGCTTTGTAGTGAGCCTTCGTTTAGATTGATTTTTTTGATTTAGTTCAACAGCAGTGTGTGTGAAGAAAGGCTGCTTGGGCACGTCCAGATGGGTACTCTCTCTCTAGCTTCAAGCCTGTCAGCCTTGGTTTGTTTCATTTTTACTCTTTGTGCTAAGAGATGTGTTTATCGGGACTGTTACAAGTAGTTTCAGAACAGCATCATTAAGCCGGGTTAGGCTGCTGGGTTTTGAATAAGATAAGTTATCTAATAATCTGTTTCCTATTCTTCGTGTTTCATTCTGTAATTTTGAAAATAAATTCTGCTTGTTTAAAACTTGGCAGTTGAATCAACTAATTTACTTCGGGAATATTCACTGTACACTTACCCAAACAAATAGCAAAATTATGGTCTGGGCGACCTGCTTCAAAATGTTTTAAGGGAACAGGCCTGGTCCCTAACTACCCTCTGGGTAATTAGGTGTTCAGAGTCAAACACATAGTAGTGTGCCTGGAGTCACATGTAGGCCAGACTGGGTAAGGACAGCAGTTTCCTTCCTTAAAGGAGATTGGTGCACTAAATGAGTTTTCCCCAACAACATCATGGTTTATTTCCACCTGGCAAAGCAGGATTTGAAGTCAAGTGCCCAGTGCTCTTGAATTAATAAATCTATCAGTAATACCACTAAACCACCAGTTCCCTCAGTCAGTTAATATATTTAAGGTCGAAATTGATACATATTGGGCACTTTGGGGTTGAAGGAATGTGGGGATCCAACAGTTTCTGTTGATATCACATTGGAGTTGGTGGGAGAGTAGACACAACAACTCCCTAACAGAACACCTACTCCAGTGTGCTGTATCTCATATCCTTCACAGACCCCCAAAAAGCACAGCTTTAAAATCTGAGTTCCTGCCCCTTTAAGCTGCAGCATACCTTTAAACACAACAGCAGAGAATGACCCTTCCCAGTGTCAAAGGGATCCAGCTTTGAGGTTGTGTTTGTGGCAATGACTGCAGCAGTACAAGAAGGTAGCTTAGCACCAACCTCTCAAGGGCAATTAAGGATGAGAAATAAGTGTTGATGTAGCCAATGGCACCCTTATCCCAGGGAATAACTAATAAAATAACAATAATATACATGACAACAATGCACTATGGGCTAGGCAGGAGCCTTATTCAGATGGTTGATTCTGGTTAGGCTTTTGCCAGTTTTACACAAAACTAATTCTATTCTTCGTGTTGTCCAGCAATTTAAATAGGCCACTGAATTAGCAATATGTTTATTTTCACATAGATTTATAAAATCTTGACCCAGGTGGATGCTTCATTCACACCCACACAAAGCCTCATAACAAACTCATCACTGTTTGTTCACAGAAAACCTGAAGGGTTGCATTACTTTAATATACTTTTGCTTCTATCTAAGTATTATGCATTGATTGTAATCTATGAAGGTAATGACCAAATTAAGAAGGGAGCTGATGCTACTGAGGAATTCCCAGTTTCAAAGGCCTTGAGCTAATATTCTGATCGGTGAATGTTAATTTAAAGAATAATTCATCTCTTAAAGTCATATAAGGTAACTTGAGATCTTGACCGTAAGAGTTTGCGCTACATTGAGTTTTAGTGAGCTTTATGTGCAGAAATGAATCAAATTAATTGGGATTCTCTCATCTCTAGTAATGTGTTAAAAGTTCTATAAATTTTTAATGTTCTATAAATCACATATTGGTGCATCAAAACATTAAAGAAAACCTTGCAAGATTTGGCAATTTTCACAGCCAAGGGCATCCCTAAGACACCTATCTTTTTCTTTTGAAGTGTAGTTGCTGTTGTAATGCAGGAGACTTAGCTGCTAACTTGTGCACAGCAAGATCCACTTGGCCAGATCAATCATTTTCTTTTGTGATATCATTTGAGGGATTGTCATTGGCTGGGAAGTCCTGTGTAATCTCCTGCAGTTCTTTGAAAGAATGCATTAGGGTGTAAAAAGGGGAAAGTGAGGTCTGCAGATGCTGAAGATCAGAGTCAAGATTAGTGTGGTGCTTGGAAAAGCACAACAGGTCAGGCCGTATCTGAGGAGCAGGAAAACCGACGTTTCGAGCTAAAGCCTGACGAAGGGCTTTTGCCCCGAAACGCTGATTTTCCAGCTCCTTAGATGCAGCCTGACCTGCTTTGCCTAGGGTGCAAAACGATCCACTCGAAAGGACAGTCTTGTCCACTAGGCAATGTATGGGGCAGAGTGCAGTCTAGCTCTATTCAGCTTCCCAAGTCATTATAGAATGCCTACAGTGTTGAAATTGGTCATTTGGCCCAACAAGTCCACACCAACCCTCCAAAGAGTATCCCACCCAGACCCATTGTCCTACCCTATTATTCTACATTTACCATAAGTAATGCACCTAGCCTACACATCGCTGGACACTATGGGGCAATTTAACATAGCCAATTCACCTATCCTGCACATCTTTAGACTGTGGGAGGAAACCCACACAGACATGGGGAGAAAGTGCAAACTCCACACAGTCACCCAATGGTGAAATTGAATCCAGGTCCCTGGCACTGTGAGGCAGCAGGCCACCCATATGTATAGCTTTGAAAAAGTGAGTTTTATCCTTTATTGCCTCTTAGATCAGATGAGACTCAGGTTTCTTCATTTGAACATTTATTCATGATTGTGTGGGAGGTGTACACATCAAAAAATGGCATACAGCTGAAGTCTTCATTGCAAGAACAAAGATTTTATACTATGTTTTTCAGATAACAAACTTCCAATTAACTGTATCTGCTGATAGTAACTCCTAATGGGCATGTTACTCATTCACTATTTCATATTTCTATCCAATAGTGTTAACAGTCCACATTCCAGGTTAATATACATGACAATATTATCCAATCATATTCAAACAAATATATGCGATTGTATTAGCCAATCATGTCATGACATGGTCACTTCTTTTAGCTCTAAGTACATCTTCTGATTGCTGGTACGTGTGTAAAACCCCACACTTTCTATCTTCAACTTTCAGTCCAACTGTATACGTAAGATATTGCAAAGAATATCTCCTCCATCAGAGGCCATCTCTTCTCCAGTGGATGGATCAAATATTGCTGGAAATATTGCTGCCCCCACCACCATTTAGCTCCCAGTCTGCCCTGCCAGAAGCTAAACAAGGGTCAGTGTTAACTCTGCTCACTTCACATCTCCACCCCTTTTCCAAGATATCACCACATGGAGCCACATCAGCATCTCTATTTTGAGCATTGCTTTTTAACCAAAGAGAGAGACTAGATTTTATTAGTTGCGTCTGCTGCTGAATGATTTTGAATGATTTCTCTTATTCAGACCAGTGGTGTGCCACAGGAATCGGTGCTGAGTCCACTGTTTTTTGTCATTTATATAAACGGTTTGGATGTGAACATAGAATGTATAGTTAGCAAGCTTGCAGATTATACCAAAATTGATGTGTAGTGGACAACAAAGATACAAAGTTAGGTGGACAGGCAGGTAGTACTGAGGAAGTGGGGAGGCTGCAGAAGGATCTAGACAGTTTGGAAGAGTGGTCCAGGAAATGGCTGATGGAATTCAATGTGAGCAAATGCGAGGTCTTTCACTTTGGAAAAAAGAATACAAGTGTGGACTACTTTCTAAACGGTGAGAAAATTCGTAAAGCCAAAGTACAGAGGGATCTGGGAGTGCTAGTTGAGGATTCTCTAAAGGTAAACATGCAGGTTGAGTCCATGATTAAGAAAGCGAATGCAATGTTGTCAATTATCTCAAGAGGGTTGGAATATAAAAGCACCGTTGTGCTAGTGATTCTTTATAAAGCTCTGGTTAGGCCCCATTTGGAGTACTGTGTCCAGTTTTGGCCCCCACACCTCAGGAAGGACATACTGGCACTGGAGCATGTCCAGCGAAGATTCACACGGATGATCCCTGGAATGGTAGGTCTAACATATGAGGAACGGCTGAGGATTCTGGGATTGTATTCATTGGAGTTTAGAAGATTAAGGGGAGATCTAATAGAAACTTACAAGATAATACATGGCTTGGAGAGGGTGGATGCTAAGAAATTGTTTCCATTAGGCGAAGAGACTAGGACCCGTGGACACAGCCTTAGAATTAGAGGGGGTAAATTCATAACAGAAATGCGGAGACATTTCTTCAGCCAGAGAGTGGTGGGCCTGTGGAATTCATTGCCACAGAGTGCAGTGGAGGCTGGGATGCTAAATGTCTTCAAGGCAGAAATTGATAAATTCTTGATGTCACAAGGAATTAAGGGCTACGGGGAGAATGCGGGTAAGTGGAGTTGAAATGCCCATCAGCCATGATTGAATGGCGGAGTGGACCCGATGGACCGAATGGCCTTACTTCCGCTCCTATGTCTTATGGTCTAATGTTACCTCAGGATCTTGATCAGATGGGCCAATAGGCCAAGGAGTGGCGGATGGAGTTCAATTTAGATAAATGTGTGGTGCTGCATTTTGGAAAGGCAAATCAGGGCAGGACTTATACACTTAACAGTAAGGTCCTGGGGAGTGTTGCTGAACAAAGAGACCTTAGAGTGCAGGTTCATAGTTCCCTGAAAGTGGAGTTGCAGGTAGATAGGATAGTGAAGAAGGTGTTTGGTATGCCTGCCTTTATTGGTCAGAGTATTGAGTATAGGAGTTGGGAGGTCATGTTGCAGGTGTACTAGACATTGGTTAGGCCACTTTTCGAATACTGCATACAATTCTCATCTCCCTGCTATGGGAAAGATGTTGTGAAACTTGAAAGGATTTTGAAAAGGTTCACAAGGATGTTGCCAGGCTTGGAGGGTTGAGGCTGGGGCTATTTTCCCTGGAGCGTTAAAGGATGAGGGGTGATCTTATAGAGGTTTATAAAATCATGAGGGCATAAATATTGTGAATAGATAAGGTCTTTTCCCTGGGGTTGGGGAGTCCAAAATTTAAGGGCGTAGGTTTAAGGTGAGAGTGGAAAGATATAAAAGGGACTTAAGGGGCAACTTTGTTATACAGGGTGGTGCGTGTATGGAATGAGTTGCTGGAGAAATTGGTGGAGGTTGGTACAATTACAATATTTAAAAGACATCTAGATGGGAAATGAATAGGAAGGGTTTGGAGGGATATGGGCCAAATGCTGGCAAATGGGACTAATTAATTTAGGATATCTGGTCGGCCTGGGCAAATTGGACCGACAGATCCATTTCCATGTTGTACATTGTTATGACTGTATGAATCTACTCATTTAAATAATCAATTTATGTTTTGAACTCCCACGCTCTTGAACTGCATATTTACTGTGATACCAAATCTTTTATTTCTGAAATTTTGCCCATTGACAGCAGCCCCTCTTCCCCCGCATTCCCACCATTTCAGAGAAGAGTTGAAACATAACAGTCTCCCCCTTTCAAAAAGGTGGCTTCACTTGGTTTCCCATCTCAGTGATGTGTCCAATATTGCAACACTGCCCTGAATGAACTCAGGTCTCTAGAGTGGGACGTGAACTAACTAAATCTGCACTGATGCTCCAATAGTCCAGGACTGAGGGAGTGTTGTGCAGTTGGAAGGGCTTTCCTTAGAAAATCAAACCATCCACCTGTCGGATCCATGTGCAAGATCCCACTACTCTATTTCAAAAAGAAAGAGAGGAGTTATCCTTGGTGTTCTGAGCTGATATCTATCTCTCAGTCAACATCACAGGATAAAGTTAAAAATCACACAATACCAGGCTGTGGACGAACAGGTTTATTTGGAAGCACTAGCTTTCGGAACGCTGCTCCTTCATCAGGTAGTAATGACAACCACCTGATGAAGGAGCAGTGCTCCTAAAAGTAGTGCTTCCAAATAAACCTGTTAGACTATAACCTGGTGTTGTGAGATTTTTAGCTATGTCCACCTCTGTCCAACACTGGCTCCTCCACATCATGAACATCACAGGAAAGAGCTGATTATATGGCTACTTATGGGAGCTTGCTCTGTGCAATTTGACTGCTTGAATTTCCTACATTGATCACACATCAAAAGTACTTCATTAACTGTAAATGACTGAGTAGTCGCTTAGTTTATATCAGTGTGCTGTGCACATATGGGCTTTGAATGCCCATCAAAAATGTAGCATTGGCTATGAATTGCTTTGGGTTGTTCAGGAGTCACAAAACATTTTACTGAACCACAGGCATTTTTTTTTCTGAGCCAGAGGTGGGACTACCATTAACTCAGCAACGCATGGCATAGTAAATATTGTGATAATCACTAACTCTCCCATAAAGGTTACATGCACACATGCACGTGCACATTAATACGCACACACGCAAATTCACACACTTACATACAGTCTGTTCTGACATAATAGGATAGTTCCATTCCTGTGCGACACAGTATTATGAGAAAATCACGTAATATCAGTACCATTGTAACTAATGAGTGTGGATCATGTTACAGCCAATACAGGTAAGGAAAGTTTGGGTTCCACAAATATCGATCTAAATTCTTCAATCACGTTATGACAAGTTCGTGTTGAAGAAGTACACGTTATAGCTGAACCAACTGTACACACAAACAGGAGAAAGTGAGGTCTGCAGATGCTGGAGATCAGAGCTGGAAATGTGTTGCTGGAAAAGCGCAGCAGGTCAGGCAGCATCCAGGGAACAGGAGAATCGACGTTTCGGGCATAAGCCCTTCTACAGGAATGGGGAAAGTTTGTGTACACACAAACACACACACAAACACAGAGCCAAATACACACACATACATACATGCATACTCATGTGCACATCCTGACAGACACACACACAGACTGACATGCACAAATACACACAAAATTGTTGGAGGTCAGTGGATATTCACAGTAAATGATTTTGCAGATGTGGACTCTGCAGGTTTATCATATGTGCTGGATGTGCAAGAATTATATAACTCAAATGCAGTTTTACGAGCTATTAATGGGATGTCATAATCAATCTGTCACAATATGGAAAATCAGTGGCTACTGTGTTGTCTGATTTCCTTCTATTATTATAATCAGGCCTGATGTTTCATGGACATCATCTGCAGGCATGATGCCAACTTTCTAATGTATACTGACAGTAACAAGGAAGAAAGACTGAATCTTTGAAGCACTTCTTTTTATGATCTCAGGATGTCCCACAGCAATTTACAGCCGCCGCTGCAGTTTTGAAAGGCATTTCTGATTTCACTCGCGGGTGATTTGTGCACAGCAAGCTCCTACAAACTACCTAGCGACTTGGTGACTTGCTGTTCATTCATGATCTGACCTTCAGGCCACTGAGATAAAGGTTCCATGCTTTTTGGTGACACCATTTGCAAAACATCTTGAAACCATCTTTCAATGACAGACAAAAACATTGAGAGAATAAACCTTTTGTTTTGAGATGTTACTTGAGGAATAAATATTGGCCATGACACTAGGGTGAAGTGTTCTGCTCATCGTCAGAATAATGCCATGAGATTGTTTGTATCCACTGACAGAGCAGACCTGGTCATTTTAATGATCCGTCCCAAAATGTTTGATCAGTTCATTATCTACCAATGTTTTGTAGATGATGTGTCCACTTTTCAGTCTTGAATGAATTTAAACATCCAAGTTGGCAGAGTGAAACCAGGGCATGGATCCCTGGCATGATTTCTACACTCTTTGTGTCCCTTAGTCTATCTCCCATACCTTGTCTTTCAGACTATTTGCAACTATTGGTAACTCATTTGGCCATTGAACCCCATCCCCACTTCTTTCACACATAAGCTGGACACTACACATTTATTTGATGACTAGATGTGGCATGACCTATTTTGAACTTCAAACTAGATGTTATGGTTTTAAAACTGGACACAAAGATGGGAAACGAAAGCTACCTGAGTGTCACCTGGCTTCTTGGATGGGTGACTACTCCTTTGTCTCAAAAGGAAACAAAGGAACATTCCGGAATGATGTGAATCAATGCCCTTCCCTGACACCCTGATGGTGTCATTAGATTGAACAGGACAGTCACAAACAGTGAGATTGACTGTCTCTGATCTTCAGAGGTGTCAATCAGCAAGAACTCCCCATTCTGTTTGGATAGCACTTTGAAATTGTGAAAAACCACAGGGTGAGGCAGCCATGTTTTTGTTTACTTTAAAGAAATTCTGATTTAAAATTGTCGAATTAAGAGAAAGTTCCAAGCTGTTTTGCAAACAGTTCCATCAAAAAGTCACTGAACTATCAATTCAGTGGTCTGAAAGCCAGACCATGAATTAACTACAAAGCACTAAGCAGCCAAATTAATTAAATTGTAAGTGGGACTTTCCAAGATGCAGAACAACACACTGACCCATTTGACCTTCAGCCTGAGAACTTAATTCTGTGAAATCCCACAACTTGATGTAGGTCCTTCACTTTACAAGATCTTCACTGTTCCTTTATAGTAGGAGATTAACCAGACCAGCCTGCCTTCTGGGACACCAGAGAACGTAAATCAGAGAATGAGATCACTGAAATCTGTAAAAGTACAATACCTTCACCTTTAGCTAATGTTTGCAAATGTGGAGTAATCCCAAACCTTACTGCCAAATTATCTGATTATCTTGTTTCAGACCATTAACGTTTTTTGTATTTAAAGGAGATTAATATAGAACATAGAACATAGAACATCGAACATCAAACATAGAACATTCCAGCGCAGTACAGGCCCTTCAGCCTTCAATGTTGTGCTGACCTGTGGAACCAATCTGAAGCCCATCTAACCTACACAATTCCATATGCCTATCCAATGACCAATTAAATGCCCTTAAATTTGGCGAGTCAACTACTGATGCAGGCAGTGCATTCCATGCTCCTACTACTCTGAGTAAAGAAACTACCTCTGACATCTGATTTATATTTATCACCCCTCAATTTAAAGCTATGTCCCCTCGTACTAGCCATCCCTGCCCAACCTATCTAACCCTCTGGTTATCTTGTATGTCTCAATTAAATCACCTCTCAACCTTCCTTTCTCGAATGAAAACAGCCTCTAGTTCCTCAGCCTTTCCTCATAAGACCGTCCCTCCATACCAGGCAACATCCTAGTAAACCTCCTCTGAACCCTTTCCAAAGCTTCCACATCCTTCCTATAACATGATGACCAGAACTGTTCGCAATACTCCAAGTGCGGCTGCACCAGAGTTTTGTACAGCTGCAGCATGATCTCATGGTTCCGAAACTCAATCCCTCTATCAATAAAAGCTAACACACTGTATGCCTTCTTAATGAGCCTATCAACCTGGGTGGCAACTTTCAAGGATCTATGTACGTGGACACCAAGATCTCTCTGCTCATCTACATTACCAAAAATCTTACCATTCGCCCAGTACTCTGCACTCCTGTTACTCCTTCCAAAATGATTTACCTCACACTGTTTTGCATTAAACTCCATTTGCCATATCTCAGCCCAGCTCTGCAGCTTATCTATGTCCCTCTGTAACCGACAACATCCTTCGCCACTATCCGCAATTCTACCGACCTTAATGTCATCCCCAAATCTACTAACCCATCTTTCTATGCCCTCATTCAGGTCATTTATAAAAATGACCAACAGCAGTGGCCCCAAAACAGAATTATTGAATTGTCATGCTACAGAAGGGAGCCATTCAGCCCATCATGACTGCATTGGTTCCATCTCCTCAAGCCAACCTCCTGCCTTTTCCCCACATCCCTGCACACTATTGCTAACCAAATAACCATCCAATGTCTCTCTCAACTGCCTCAATGGAACCTGCTTCCACCACATTTCTAGGCCCTGCTTTCTAAAACCGACCTACTCACCGTGTGAAAAAGGTTTTCTCATGTCACCCTTGCTTCATTTGCTCATGACTTTAGTTGATGCCCTCTCATTCTTTTATCTTTTATGAGTGTGAACAGCTTCTTCCTGTCCATTCTCTCCAGCCTCACTCACAATTTGGAAATCGTCTATTAAATCTCCTCTCAGCCACCTTCTCTCCGGGGAGAACAGTCCAAACTTCTTCAATCTATCCTCAGAACTGACATTTCTCATTCTGAGATATGGCCAGATTGTTTTTGCAAGAACTTCCATAGAATCTAGCTACCTTCCTGGGCTAATGAATTATGGACTCAAAGTTGACCATGTAACCCTCCTTTCTGAGCCTCTAACAGGAGCATCTATAATTACTCTTGTTTAATGGTGGTGAAGTTCTCTGTGTGTTGTGATCAGAAAGATTTGAGCGCAGAAGCATTTTAAGTAATTTTTCTGGTCTTTTAATTCAATTTTTGACTGCTTTTACAAAATGTATTCTTACTCAGACTTGCTCCATATTCTTTGTTCTTTCTAATGGTTTTTTAATAGCATAAGATACATTAAAAATTAAAAAGCCTCTGAAACTGTCCATTCTTAGCCCATGGAAATAAGTGATGGTTAAATGAGTTGATACTTTAATTTTAAGGCTCAGAGAGGAAATGTATTTCTGTGGGTTAAGTATTTCCTGAGGCCTCAATTATTTCTGCTCAGTTTTACCAAATTTTAGTTTGGAAATATTTTAATGAGAATAGGAATGTTGACTATAACATGAGATTAGCAGGATGAGGGCAACATTGGGTGTGTTTATCAGGGTGCAATCTCTGGGTGAATCTTTGAAGGAAACTCACTGGCTTGCTGTGTTCCTCCTGTTTATCTATCGTGAATCACTAAAAGTTAGCGTCTAGTTTTGGTGAAGATAGAGAGGGCAAATGAACTTTATTTCAAAAGGAAACCGGAATAAAAGTTGAGAGGTTTTGCTAAATCTGCAGAAAGCACTCGTCAGACTACAATGAGAATACTGTGAATGGTTTTAAGGCCCTTATTCAAGGAAATGTGCAAAATCCTGTGCTGGACTATATTCTGCTTACAGAACAACCCTCTCCTAATTCTGTAACATTATTGTCTTCAGATTGTGCACTTTGGCAGGAGGAATAGAGGAGCTGAATATTATTTAAATGGAGGAAGATTACAGAAAGCTGCAGTGCAGAAGGATTTGGGAGTTCTTCTCCATGAGGTGAGACAGTGGTTCACCTGCCTCTCCTGCAGCCCAGTTTATCTGGTACGCCTGATCTGGTCTTCTTGACATCAAAGAGACCAAATGTAAACTTAAGGAACGTTCTGCTGACCATCTCAATCGACCCCGAGGGGCTGACCGGACTTTCCAGTCACCGCCCATTCTAATTCCCCTTCCCATTCCCTTTCCAACATGACCATCCTCGGTCTCCTCCATTGCCACAGTGAATCAGATCGCAAATTGGAAGAACAACACCTCATCTTCCAACTGGGCAGCTTACACCCCAACAATATTGAGTTCTCCAGTTTCAAATAACCTCCTTTCCCATCCCCCAGCTCCCTTTGCAGCCCCTCCCCCTCTCTTCCATCCCTCTCATTGACCCTTACTTCCAGCAACCAACCAGATTCATTCCTCCCAATCCTGTACCTTTTGTCTGTGTTCACCTATCCCCACCTCAACACACCAACCCTCTCCCCATGCAAAATCCTCCCCCACTGCCCCTTTTATCTGAAGCTCCCCTTACACCTACCCCCAGTCCTGAAGAAGGGTTAAACCCAAGAAGTTGATTCCTCCACCTCCTGATGCTGCCTGGCTTGCTGTGTTCTTCCAGCCTCCTGCTTGTCTATCATGAATCATTAACAGTTAGCATCTAATTTCAGTGAGGATAGAGAAAGCAAATGAAATGTTGACCTTTATTTCAAAAGGAAACCAGGATAGACGTGGAGATTTTCTTTACTAAATCTGTAAAAGACACCAATCACACCACAGCGAGAATACTGTGAACAGTTTTGGGTCACTTATCCAAGGAAATACATTGGTATTTTTGCCAGTTCAGACAAATTTCACTAAGCTGATACCAAATATAAAGAGATTATTTTATGAGGAGAGGTTGTACAGATTGGGTCTGTACTCACTGGAATTTAGAATAATTTTGAGAGGTGACTTTATTGAAATATATAAGATTCTTCAGGGACCTGACAAAGTAGATGTAAGAAAGTTGCTTCCCCTTGTGGGAGAGTATAAATCCAAAAGGGCATAATCTCAGAATAAGAGGTCATACATTTAAGCTGGAACCGAATCTGTGGACTTTTTTACTTGAGAGGACTGTTGAAGTTGGATCATTAAGTATCTTCAAGTCTGACATCTACTCCGTCAAGTCCCTGAAGAATCTTATATATTTCAATAAAGTCACCTCTCAAAATATTCTAAATTCTAGTGAGTACAGACCCAATCTGTACAACCTCTCCTCATAAGATAATCTCTTTATATGGACAGTTTTCTCATCAGTAAGGGAATCAAGGGTTATGGGTCAAAGGCAGGAAATGAAGTTGAGGATTGTCAGATTCGCCATGATCCCATTGAATGGTAGAACAGACTCAATGGGCTGAATGGCCTACTTTCTGCTCCTACATCTTATGATCATGCACAAGCCCATCCATGACCTTGCCCCAGTCTAGTTCTGCAGTCTCCTCCAGCCTCAGAATCTGTCCTGAACACTGCTTATTTCTCACATCTACTTTCCTCGCCTTCTGCCTCACTTTGTCCCATTCTTAATGACCAGTCTAACCCCATGCAGGCCTTCACTTTGGATTTCCCTCTGTATTTCTATCAGTCTCTCTCTCTCTCTCTCTCTCACTCCCTCCCCATCTTCAGAAACCACTGTCTCATCGGACTAGTTTTCACTCTCTCCTCAAATTGTCCCTTCCTGACCTGGTATCCATTTAACTTCTGCTCTATTCATAATGCAGTTAGGGCAATCAACAATTGACACATGTTAAAATGGTGAAATTTATATATGGTTCTGTTTTGACAAACAAGGGAAGATTCCACTGTTGTTCCCTGATCTCCTGGTGCAATGTTTGGTGGCAACTTATCAGAAACGCAAGTGACTGATGTTAATAGTCATTCTTTCTGACACGGTTTCTTCAAAAATTTAGTCAGCATTAAGACAATAGATCACTAATGGATTTTCCAGTTGGAAGCATTCTATAATATTTATATTGTGATTTTAACAGTTTGAGAGTTAATTAAAATTAATAAATTATTCCAGAATTTACCCTATCCCTTAGTCCAAAAGTGATACCTCCCTATAGCTATAGAGTCCAGAGACTTTGGATTTAATATTTAACATATCCTGCATTTACTGAGCGTAATTGAGAAAGGGTAGGGTGGAGCAAGTGGCCTCTGTCAGGGAAGACCAACAATCTCACTTCTGTTTATGGTTGATGTGCTCTTTGAGAGAAGTACAAGTGTGTGAATATCTGTTCTTCCATATTTAGAAAGAGATGTGGAACAGAGTTGTCAATCCAAACATTGGAAAAGGGACCTAACGAAAATTGTGTAAAGATATACATCGACGCAATTTTTATTACATAGTGGCAGGTCAGCACAGATATTGATTCAGTGACTGAGCTGCAGTTCTGGAGACAGATTCTTTATGGAGATAGATCTCTATCTCCTGCCTGTGTAATCATGTTGATGTTTCTAGCATTGTCTTTCTTGAGCCTTATGCATGGGTAGCAGAGTTCGCTGCTGTGGCAGGGGAGTACGGCACTTAGATTTAAACTAGATATAAACAGAGTTCAGTACATTCCACCATAAACAACATACAATTGTGGAATTGTCAGTTCTGAAGAAGGGTCACTGGACCCAAAATGTTAACCTCTGATTTCTCTCCATAGATGCAGCCAGGCCTGTTTAAGTTTGACCAGCAATTTCTGTTTTTGTTTCTGATTTCCGGTGCCCACTTTCTGCTTTTGGTTTTGTCACAATTGTCTAACCGGTGAAACAAAACCAGTGCTGTTTATTTGATTTTTCCCAACCCCCTCAGTATTCCACCCCCGCCCCCCACCTCCCCTCATGCACAGCATAAAAGATAGCATGGTGACACCCATTGGGTTAACAGTCCAAGTCCTCTTGCCATCCATGATATCATAAAAACCAATCACCTCCCAAAATTGGAATCATGTTCAGCTTCTTGAAAAAAAGTCAATGAATCAGTAGACCACAGGCTTTCATAGTCCACTTCTGTCATCCACCTGATTGGTACCACATCTAAAAACAGCCACTCATTCCACCACCGAAGCTCAGTAACAGCAGTGTGTACTAGCTACAAGAGCTTCACCAAAGCTCCTGGAATAGCAGCTTCTGAACACATAACCACTTCCGCGTGGAAGGACAAGGGCAGCAGATACGTAGGAACACCATCCCAACACGTTCCCCTCCAAGCCACTCACCATCAAGACTTGGAAATATATCAATAACTTGGAGACAATGAGGACTGCAGATGCTGGAGGTCAGAGTCAGCACATGTGAGCACAGCAGGTCAGACAGCGCCCGAGGAGCAGGAAAGTCAATGTTTTAGTCTGCAACCCTTCGTCAGAACTTTTCTGCTCCTCAGATGCTGTGCTTTTCCAGTTTCACATCTATTGACTTGGAAATATATCACCCGTTCCTTCAACGTCACTGAATCCAAATCCTGGAGCTCGCTCCCAAATGGCACTGTGGGTCTGCATACAGCATGCGGAGTGCAATGGTTCGAACAGCTCACCACCTTCTCAAGGGCAACTGGGATGGATCACAAATGCTGGCCCAACCAGCAACACCCACAGCTCCTGAAGGGATCTTAGGACAGCATTTTATGGGAGCAATCACAATGAGTCAGCCATGGATGGCTGGCGTGGTTTTGTTCTAACTTCTCCCCCTCTCTCCTGCAAAGTAAAAACTTTCACGTTTTTCATAGTCAATCATTCATTGTGAAAAATTCCCAGTGTTTTAAGCTTCAGAGATAAGCAGAGATGACACACATCTGAATCGATGTGAAATGGAGCCTCATTGGCAAATAATTCTAAAATGCCTGCTTTCATATTTAGAGCTTATTTCTAATTTAAATTTCTCGGTCACCATAACTGGGCTTAATAGACAGCACACACAATAATAAGCAGACACAAAAACAAAAAATATTGAATACTATACACAGTAATTTATTTCATGTTATGTCCATATGACAGCATACATGTATCCACCATGGTAAGAGAACAGACTACTTCTTAAATGCTGGGAGATTGTAAAATGTTGTTTGCCCAAAAAGGAAATGTGTGCTTTTGTTCATATGTTACTGAAAAGTGGAAAAGCAAGATGCAACAAATAATTAACAAAACAGCTTTGCATTGACCTTCTTTGCTCAAGCCTTGTTTGAAGGTCACTTGTAAATCAGTCCAGGTAGGGACAGCAGATTTGATTTTCTGACAAATATTAGTGAACCGGTCAGAGTTTCACAATGATTAGCGATAATTTTATTGTCACTGTTTCTGACTTTAGTTGCAGATTTTATTCATTGAATTTAAGTTCCAACAGCTTCCATGGTGACAGTGGGATGCACGTCCTGAGGATATTATAAAAATCCATCAATGTTCGATGCTGGAAAGCTGAAACAAAATCAAAGTGCTGAAGAAACTCAACAGATCTGGCAGCATCTGTATGGAGAAAAACAAAGTTTATGACCCTTTCCCAGAACAGTTCTGAAGAAGGATCACCGGACTTGAAATGATAACTCTATTTCTCTCTGCACAGATGTGCTAGACCTGCTGAGTTTTTGCAGCATCTTCTGTTTTCTCTGGAATATTAGCCTGGCTGTCTGCATTATTAGTTCAGTGGCATTATCACTGTGATAATATCTCCCTCCTGTTACACTTTCAATGCTACAAACTCAATCACACGTGCAGAGGGCTGTCTTCCCAATGTAGTGTCATACAGCACAGAAACAAACCCTTCGGTCCAACCAATCCACTCTGATCATAATCTCAAACTAAACTCATCCCACCTGCCTGCACTTGGCCCATATTCCTCCAATCATTTCTTCATCCAAATTTCTTTTAAATGTTCCCATCATTTCCTCTGGAAGTTTTTCACACACGAGCCACTCTATGTAAAATAATTGCTCCTTATATCTTTTTACAATCTTTCTCCTCTCACCCTAAAAATATGCCCCTTAGCCTTGAAATCCCTCACCCTAGAGAGAAATACATCTGTTATCTATACCCCTCATAATTTTATGAACCTCTATAAAGGTCACTTCTCTTACATTCCAGTGAAAAAGGTCCTACCATATCCAGACTTCCTTTATAACTTAAACTCTCCATTCCCAGCAACATGCGGGTAAATATCCTATTCTCCTTTCTTCTCTTGAAAGCAACAGTCATACTAAGTTACCATGTTGGTTAGAATGGTGCTGAAAAAACACAGCAAGTCAGGCAGCTTCCAAGGAGCAGGAAAATTGATGTTTTGGGCAAAAGCCCTTGATCAGGACTGATGGCAGGGAGCCTCTGGGGTGGAGAGATAAATGAGAGGGTGGGGCTGGGGAGAAGATAGCAAACAGTACAATGGGTGGATGAGGGTGGGGATGAAGGTGATAGGTCAGAGAGGAGGGTGGGGTAGGCCAGCAAAGAGGTGGATGGGGGTGGGGATGAAGGTGTGAGATCAGTGAGGAGGGTGGAGCGGATAAGTGGGAAGGAAGATTGGCAGGTAGGACCGGTCATGAGGATGGTGCTGAGCTGGAAGGTTGAAACTGAGGTAAGGTGACAGGAGGGGAAATGACGAAACTGGTGAGGTCCACATTGATGCCCTGGAGTTGAAGTGTTCTGAGGCAGAAGATGAGGCGTTCGTCCTCCAGGTGTCGGGTGATGAGGGAATGGCGGTGGAGGAGGCCCAGGACCTGCATGTCCTCGGCAGAGTGGGAGGGGGAGTTGAAATGTTGGGCCATGGGGCGATGAGGTTGATTGGTGGGGCGTCCCGGAGATGTTCCCTAAAGCACTCTGTGAGAAGGCGCCCAGTCTCCCCAATGTAGAGGAGACCCCACCTCTTCCTCCGCTACATTGATGATTGCATTGGTGCCACCTCATGCTCCCGTGAGAAGATTGAGCAATTCATCAACTTCGCCAACACATTCCACCTCAATCTTATATTCACCTGAACCATCTCTGACACCTCCCTCCCCTTCCTGGAACTCTCCATCTCCATTAATGACAACCGACTTGACACTGTCATTTTTTTACAAACCCACGAACTCCCACAGCTACCTGGATTACACCTCTTCCCACCCTACCTCCTGCAAAAATGCTATCACGTATTCTCAATTCCTCTGTCTCTGCCATATCTGCTCCCAGGAGGTCCAGTTCCACCACAGAACTACCAGATGGCCTCCTTCTTTAGAGACCGCAAGTTCCCTTCCCTCCAACGCATTCTGTCCACATCCCGCACCTCCACCCTCAGACCCCACCCCTCCAACCGTAACAAGGCCAGAACCCCCCAATCCTCACCTTCCACCCTATCAACCTTCGCATAAACCAAATCATCTCCCAACATTTCCGCCACCTCCAAACGGACCCCACCACCAGGAGTATATTTCTCTTCCCACCCCTTTCCACTTTCCGTAAAGACCGTTCCCTCTGTGACTACCTGGTCAGGTCCACGCCCCCCAACAACCTACCCTCCCCTCCCAGCACCTTCCCCTGCTACCATCAGAATTGCAAAACCTGTGCCCACACCTCACCCCCTCACTTCCATCCAAGGGCTCAAAGGAGCCTTCCACATCCATCAAAGTTTCACCTGCACTTCCACACATGTCATTTGTTGTATCCGTTGCTCCCGATGTGGTCTCCTCTACATTGGGGAGACTGGACACCTCCTTTCAGACCGCTTTAGGGAATATCTCTGGGACACCCGCACCAATCAATCCCACCGTCCCATGGCCCAACATTTCAACTCCCCCTCCCACTCTGCTGAGGACATGCAGGTCCTGGGCCTCATCCACCGCCGCTCCCTCACCACCAGATGCCTGGAGGAAGAACGTCTCATCTTCCACCTCGGAACACTTCAACCCCAGGGCATCAATGTGGACTTCACCTTATTTCCTCATTTCCCCTTCCCCAACCTTACCCCAGTTCCAACCTTCCAGCTCAGCACTATCTTCATGACCTGTCCTACCTGCCAATCTTCCTTCCGACCTATCCACTCCACTCTCCTCTCTGACCTATCACCCTCATCCCCACCCCCACTCACCTATTGTACCTTTTGCTACCTTCTCCCCACCCCCACCCCCTCCAATTTATCTCTCCACCCTGGAGGCTCCCTGATGAAGGGCTTTTGCCCAAAACATTGATTTTCCTGCTCCTCGGATGCTGTCTGACTGGCTGAGCTTTTTCAGCACCACTCTAATCTGGGCTCTGATTTCCAGCATCTGCCTAGTGGTGTTGGTTGTCTCTTAACTGTCAGCTACTCAGTTCAGGCCAGGTTGGAATGGGTAACAAAAGCTGGTCTTCCCAGTAACATCCACATTTCATGAGAGAACAAAACAAAAAGCACACCTTTTTTTCTTACCGGAATTTGGCATTCACGGTGGAGGTCAAATACTAGAAAACATGCAATCCTGACAAGTTTTCATGCCTGATTAATTGTTTAAATGATCAAGTGGTGTGACTTTGATATCTGATAGAATCATGAGTAGAGTATGCAGCTTTGACAGCCTTGTTTGTGATGCATTTTACTGCCATTTCCATTAAATAATCATTCACTCATAAAACAGTTTTTTTTCTATATAGGGCTTTTACTGTGGACATATGAGTGCTATAATCGATAGCAGGATGAAAAAAAATTAATTCATTTAATGGATTTCTGGTTCACTTGATTTAGGTCACAAGGTCATAAGGAACTTTTAGCTGTCTTCATCATTTACATTCTGGCTCTGTTGTAATTGTTCTAACACACACTTGTGCAGAAATCTCAGGATAGTAATCGGAATGCCTTTCTTCCTTAACGCGCTGGCAAATGGGGTCAGCAACTGGCAACTACGTGATCACTTTGAAGTACTTTATTACACTGGTACAGCATCACTGGTAACACATCAGATCACCCTTTCTAAAATGCTTCACAGCTGAGTGCATGAATACAGACCAGGCATTAGGCATAATGAATATGTAAAGATTAATCTACACATCAGCAAGGTCATGCTTGATCTGTGGTCTCAGATGTGCTTACAGACACTTTTGTAGTGACCAAATTATAGTCAGAACCATTTAGCTGGATGACGAACTCATTCCTGCCATTAATGCTAAAATAAAACTGGTTGGATTTTCTGCACAACAACTCTATCACTCAAATTGTTGATTACCTCAGTAAGTTTAAGCAATTCATTCCATTTTATCCACAACACTAGCAATAATCCAGGAAAGAACACAATGGAATTTTTCATTGCCCATCATTTTTAAAATGCATATCTGTTCTTCTGTTTTGTTTTGGCAAGATAGTTTCCTATATCCAAACTACAATTCTGGCCAATGATTGTGTTAAAGCTATGATCATTTCCTGATAGCTGTCAGTAATTTAAAGTGTGAGCTGAGGCTCAGTGGGGTTGCATGTTGGTCTCTGACTCTGGAAAGTTATTGGGCTCAAGTCCCCTTTCTCTCCCAGCTCAAGATTCCTCAATCAACAACTGGCCAGCAAAATTGACTAGTGATTGTCACATCGCTGTTTGTAACAGCATGCTGTAGTTCTGAGATTACATTAGATGACGACTATTGTCAGCAGTACATTAGTGGTTATAATATTCATTGTGTCGTAAGGCACTTCATAAATGTAAGTGGTTTTGCTAGTTTTGTTTCAATTTTGCACACACACTGAATTCCTAAGCCTGTCGAAGGATATGATTCTGTTTTTAAAGATATTGGGGATGTTTTGTTTTATCTTCAGTGCATCCAGCACAGAATATTTTCACTGTGAGGCATATCAGCAATGCAGGAATGAGACCTCCAGCAGCTTTCCATTATTAGCTCTGTGCCAGGAGCTCTGGGCTTCTTCTTCTAGCTTTATTCTTCCTTTAGCCCCAGAAGCCACCCCCTTTGGTGAGATAGATTAAATCAACAACATTACTTTTTCAGTAAACAGTAGGCAGCTCTCGTACAAAACAAAATAGCATTAATCGAGGACACGTATAACTTTATACACGTTTGCCCACAGATGTTACATATAAAGGAGGAGGTAATGTCACTACAGTAGCAATCCTGAAATTCAGATCAATTGTCTGAATCAGATGTGAGTTCATTGTGAAATTTGAATTCATTTAAAATTTGGAATTAAAAGCTAGCCTGATGGTGACCATGTAATCATTGACAATTGTTTTAAAAACCTTTTGGTTTGTGAGCAGTTAGTGCAGGGTAATAAATGCTGACCTGGCCACTAATGCCCATGTCCCATCCATATTTTTAAAATTCTGTAATCGTAAAGAGGGTCAATTAGCTCAGTTGGCTACTTTGTGAGGCAGAGTGATGTCAATAGTGTGAGTTCAATTCCCACACCAGCTAAGGTTACAATGAAATACTCTCCTTCTCAACATCTTCTTTCACCTGAGGTATGGTGACCCTTAGGTTAAATCCCCACCAATCATCTCACTCTTATGAGAAAATAGTACTATGACAATTTATAGTCTTATACTTTTGCATCCATCATAATTTAGGTTATATCTTAGAGCAACTCCTCAAGACTCCTTTGACAGCACCTTCCACTTTATGACTCCAACATCTAGAAGTCATGTGGGACACCATCAGCTCCAAGTTCCTCACCATTCTGATCTTTTAAAGTCCTTTAGTGTGATGTAGGCAGCCCCTGGGTTGGATTCTGTTTTTGAGTTGGTTTGTATACGGGTTGGAACACAAAGTAGGACAATAGAAAATTGTCTTTCATTAGTATGAGGAAGATGTATGTCAGATAGAATGCCTACAGTGTGGAGGCAGGCCATTTGACCCATTGAGTCCACCTTAACCCTCCAAATAGCATGCCACTAAGACCCACACCCCTACCTTACCCATGGCTAATCCACCTGACCTGCATATCCCTTAACGCTATGGGCAATTTCCTATGCCTAATCCACCTGACCTGCACATCTTTGGGTTGTGGGAGGAAACTGGAGCTCCCGGAGAAAACCCACGCAGACACAAGGAGAATGCGCAAACTCCACACAGACAGTTGCCCAAGGGTGGAATCAAACCTGGGTCCCTGGCACTGTGAGACAGCAGTGTTAACCACTGAGCCACTGTGCAACCTGATCTTTAAAATGAAACCCTGTAAAGGACTGTGTATATAAGTCGGTGTCTCATAAATCAGGGACCTCCTGTACATGCATCAACAGCAAAGTCAACATTTGTTACCCCATCCTGAACTGAACTTGAACTGAGTGTCTCTCTGAGCTGTTTCAGGGACAGTCGAGAGTTCTTATTATTGCTGTGAGTCTGGAGCCACATGTAGGCTAGACTAGCCAAGGAGAGCAGATTTCCTTCCTTAAAGCACATTAATGAACCAGATGGATTTACATTAATTAATGGTAGTTTCATTGTCACCATTATTGATATGATTTATGAAGAAGATATCATGTTTGACAAATGTAAGATAGAGATTTTTGAAGATGTTTCTGGCAGAATCAATAAAGAGGAATCAGTCAGGTATCATCTGACCATAAGATATAGGAGCAGAATTAGAACATTCAGCCCATCTAGTCGACTCAACTGTTCAATCATGGATGATATCTTTCTCAACCCCATTCTCTGGCCTTCTCCCAGTAACTCTTGATACCCTCACTAATCAAGAATCTCTCTCTCTCTTAAAGACACTCAATAACTTGGCCTCCACAGCCCTCTGCAGCAATGAGTTCCACAAATTAACCACTCTCTGGCTGAAGAAATTCCTCCTCATCTCAGTATTGTATTTGGAATTTCAGAAGACTTGATCAAGACCCACAAATGAGGTTAGTCACCAAAATCAACATGCCTGAGATTGGGGGCAATTTATTAGCATTGATTGAGGATTGGTTAACAGACAGAAAGCAAAAAGTATGAATAAATGGCATATTTTCAAGTTATAAATGGTCATTTCCAGGTTGTCAGGCTGTGACTGGTGGGGTACTGCAAAGATCTGTGTTCACAATCTGCAATGACTGGGATATGGGGGAGAATATATTATTTCCCAGTTGGCAGATCAAACAAAACTTGGGAGGAATGTGAGCTGTCAGGAAGATGAGGAGAAAGTGATTTCGACAAGTCGAGTGAATGGGTCAGAATGTGGCAGGTGTAAGATAACGTGGATAGGTGTGAGGTGATCTGGTTCAGAGCAACAAAGGTGCCAGAATTTCTCAGATGATGAGGGAATTGGAAAGTTTTGACTTCAATTGGACCAAGGTGTCCTCCTTTTATGAGACATTCAAAGCTAGCATATGGTGCAGCAAGCAATTTGAAAGTCAAATGTTATGTTGGCCTTTACTGCCAGAGTACCCGAGCAAAGAATATCTTACTTCAATTACAAATAATACTGCAGCATGGCACACCACAGTGAAGCTACATCTGGAGTAGTGTCTCTTTGCCTCAGGAAAGAGATGCCATGGAGGGAGTACAACAAACGGATTTGGATTGCTGGAAGTGTCCTTTGAGGATAGATTTAGGAGATTAAACTGTATTTCTCTGCAGTTGATGAAAGTGAGGTGTAATCTCACTGGTGCTTAAAAATTCTTAAAAGGAGTAAACACAGAAAGGATATTTCCCCTGGCTGTGGGGTCTAAAACCAGGGAACACCATCGCAGATTGAAAGGCAAGCCATTTAGGACTGTGATGAAGAGGAATTTCTTCACTCAGTGTGAGAATCTTTGGAATTATCTATCCCAGACAATTGTGGAAACTCAGTAATTCAGTTAATTCAAGATAGAGATTGATAGATTTTTCCTTACTAATCATAACAAGGGAAATGGGACTAGCTCAGGAGTATGATATTAAGGTAGATTATCCAGTAAAGAGGAGCAGGCTTGATGGGCTGAATGGTCTACTCTTATGCGTATGATCCTTTGTAAATGGCACTGCTATGACTCTGAATGAATAGGTGTACACTCCCCAATTAACATCTGATGGTTCCTGCAAGAAGCTTGGACCTGGTTGTAGCTATGTTGATGTTGTGCAGAAGATACAATATGTCATACTAATATCCGCTAAATGCAAAAGTTAATTCATAAATATCCTTTTATTTTATGTGATGAAGTAAGGGAGGCTAATAGAGTAGAACTGCATTCATATCCTTTAGCACTGCGGAACTGTGTAATCGTGCATCAATTGTTCTCCTGTATCCTTTACCATTCTCGATGCACCTATCACTGGTCGTCTCATTTTATCTTTGTATTTTTATACAGGAGTAGCTCATGTGAGATGTGTACTGCCTGGAGCAGTGCAAGACAAACAAATCATTCTGCCATATCATTTCTGCTGTTGTGAGCAAGTACATCATTTGTGTTTTTCACAGTACAAGTTTGTTGTTGACTTTTAACAGGTACTGGTGGGAAGTTATTGGATTAGGAATCCAGAAACCAAGCTAATGTTCTGGATGTCGTACTGTAAATTTGGTACCAATTTTTTCTTGTTGTGGGTGTGGGTATGACTGGCTAGGCCCGCATTTATTTCCCACTGAGAATTTCAGGGAGGACAATTCAGTTTCGGCCGTATTGCTGGGGGGTCTGGAGTCACTTCTGCAAAAATGATTCTGAAATCTAGTTACCTGCTACTTCAAGTCATCAGCATATTCTCCATGTCAACATTTCAGTCTCAGGTTTACCACAGAGCTCCAGTGAAGCTCAATGCCAGCTGGAGGAAAGACACCAACTTCCACTTGGGGGTCTTCCAGCCTTCAGGGCTCAACGTTGAGCTTAACAATTTCACAGCATGTCTATTACCTGCTGTCATATTACCCAGTTCCTGCCATGAAATGGGTTGCTTTTAACACAGACAACCCATTTTCAATGACCTAAAATCCCCATTATTCCCCCTCTAGCTTCTCTTATTCCCTGGCTTACTCTTAACAATCCCTTTGTCTACCTACCCTTTACCTCTCTCTCACTCTCACTCTGGGTTCCTTCTCCATCTGTCCACTGATTCCTTTCCCCCCCAACCCTCCAGCATTCACATAAATACCACCTTATCCTAGCTGCTATCAAGTTCTGAAGAAAGGTCACTGGACTTGAAACATTAACACTGTTTCTCTCCTCACAGATGCAGACAGACTTGATGTGTTTCTCCAACAATTTCTGTTTTTAATGTTTTAGGGACATGAGTTTGAGACTGTGATGGAGACAGTCTGGTTTATCTGGATCTCCCTCATGGTCCCAGTAACAATGTTGAAATTAGCTTGTAGCTAATTTCTATCAGATAGTACACTGTACCGTGTTTAAGTCAAACCCCTCCTCTCATTAGACCACCAATTGGTTTACCTCTACCACACAAAGCAAAGTAAACCCTATTGATCCCAATCTAAAAGAATCAAATCTACTTCACGTACCTTTCACCAAGGAAATTGTACTGAAGATCCATCATACGCCAGACCCCTTTGGGACACCAGAAGGACCAGTACAGGAGCAGGAAGGAAAACAATTGCGAGTGATGCTCTGGCGCTGATTGGACACATATTAATGAAGCCAAGTGAGGGTAGATCCTTTGAATTGGATGGGAGGCATTGGAGGAAATTTTTTTTTTTAACTCCCTACAGTGTGGAAACAGGCACTTCGGCCCAACAAGTTCACACCAACCCTCCAATGAGCAATCGATCCAGATCCATTCCCCTACATTCACCCCTGACTAATGCACCTCACACTACAGGCAATTTAGCATGGCCAATTCACCTGAGCTGCACATCCTTGGACTGCGGGAGGAAACCCGCGCAGACACGGGGAAAATGTGCAAACTCCACACAGACATTTGCCCGAGGCGGGAATTGAACCCAGGTCTTTGGTGCTGTGAGGCAGCAGTGCTAACCACTGAGTCACCGTGCCACCCAATGTTGCTGTGACCATGACAAGGGCTATAGAAAACTCAAGGAGGATGCGAGGGAAAATTTGTGTCTGTCACAGAGGAGCTTTTTGTCATTTTTCTAAATGATTTGGATGTGAATATAAGAGATATGGTTAGCACGTTTGCAGATGACATCAAAATTGGATGTGTTGTCGACAGCGAAGAAGCCTACCTCAGAGTACAATGGGATCTTGATCAGATGGGCCAATGGACCGAGGAGTGGCAGGTGGAGTTTAATTTAGATAAATGTGAGGTGCTGCATTTTGGAATGACAAAACAATGCAGGATTTATGCACTTAATGGTAAGGTCCTGGGGAGTGTTGGTGAACAAAGAGATCCAAAGGTGCAGGTTCACAGTTCCTTGAAAGTGGCATGACAGATGGACAGAGTGGTGAACAAGGCATTTGGTACGCTTGCCTTCATTGATCAGTGTGTTGAGTATAGGAGTTGGGATGTCATGTTGCATTTGTACAGCACATTGCAGAGGCCACTTTTAGAATACAGTGTTCAATTCTTATCTCCCTACTATGGGAAGGATGTGTGAAACATGAAAGAGTTCAGAAAAGATTTACAAGAATGTTGCTGGGATTGGAGGGCTTGAGCTACAGGGAGGGGCTGACAGGCTGGAGCTGTTATCCCTGGAGTGTTGGAGGCTGAGGAGTGACCTTATAAAGGTTTATAAAATGATGAGGGGTATGAATAGGGTAAATAGACAAGGTCTTTTCCCGAGGGTAAGGGAGTCCAGAACTGGAGGGCATATGTTTAAGGTGAGAGGGGAAAGATTAAAAAAAAAACCTGAGAGACAACTTTTTTCATGCAGAGGGTGGTGGGTGTGTGGAATGAGCTGTCAGAGGATGTGGTGGAGACTGGTACAATTACAACACTCAAAAGGCATCAGGATGAGTATAGGTAGGGTTTAGAGGGGAATGGGCCAAATGCTGACCAATGGAACTGGATCCGTTTCGGATATCTGGTCTGCATGGAGGACCAAAGGGTCTGTTTCTATGCTGCATGACTCTATGACTCGATATTATTTATAAGTTTGGTAAGAGTTGTTTTGTTACATTGGTTTAGACCTCATCCCTTCTCATTATCAATTTGGTCTTATGCCTTTCTTCTCCTCATCTTGCCTGCACCACTACTAAGGATTATTCTCAACTTTGTTTCCTTTTTAAAATCTAAAGAGCTACCAATAATTATTAATTGTAATTTTGGCACATTTTAATGGGAGTTTTCTGCTAATTAAAAGGTACACGTTGTGTTTGAACAGTGCAAACCACTGGAAGAATCTGACTAGAATGAAATATTGTGTTCCCAGCACCAGAGACTGAATTAACATACCAGCAGTCAAAGTGACAGGCATGTTGAGGACGGCTGCATTAACACTTGTATCAAGTCAAATTAATTCAGCTGCTTCACACGGTCAGGTTTAATAATTCCAGCATACCCTTTCCTATCCATATTCTGTACTGATATAATAATTGAAAAAGTAACAAAGGATTTTTTTTAAATATGAGACTACTATTGTTAGGGATGATCAATGAAAGTAATTTTACTTTTAAAATAATGCTAATAATGAGAATTACCCTTTTTTTAAAAAATGCATCGATAAATATCAATTCGTTTCTTCAATTCTATCTCATCCATTTCTCAAATGGTGGCTTGTGCTGGAACATAGTTGGTTGCCCAATGCTCTTGATCTTTAATCAGATGGACATTTTTTGGGGGCACCAGATGATCCCATCTGCTTGATTTCAGCCCTTGCCTGAGGCATGGTGACCCTCAGGTTAAACCACCAACAGTCGTCTCTCTCCAATGAGAGAGCAGCCCTATTGTCCTCTGGGACTATGGCAACTTTACCCTTCCTTTGTTAGCGAGGTTGTGCATTGAGTATCTAATCATTAACCTGTTTTTGTGATGTTGATTCAAGCGATAAATATTGGCTGGCAGGGAGAGTTCATCTGGCTGTTTAGATATCTTGCCTGATTTCCATCATCATCAAACATACATCCTCCACCAGATAGTGATGAGCAGGGTGATACCGGCAGATAATCCACTCATCCTCAGGCTCCATTTACCTCCCTTCCACCTCTGAACCTTCCTGATCATAATCCAATTCACTGGGTTGAGGATTGGAGATTGGGTGTTAAATCAGATTTATGCCCAGTTCAATTTTGCTTCCCGTTGACTTCTTCATGTAGTAATGTTACCTGGAATATAAATTTACCACTACACCTAATCCGGCCTGATGGACAAACTGGGTTAAAATTAAGATCAATAGTTCTTACTTCACTGGCAATCCTGGGATACCATAAGAGGAAAAGAGTATTGCTATTCAGAAAGATGTTGAAATCAAGAAATAAATTAACTAACTTTTATGGTTCGTGAGCTTCCTAGAACTCATTATTTCAAACAAAAAAAGTGTAATGTCAACAAGAGTTTTAACTGACTTAATATTCATGTGCTGCATTTACGTAGCACCTTTTGTGATGTTAGAAATGTAGGAGAAAGTGAGGACTGCAGATGCTAGAAATCAGAGTCGAAAAGTGTGGCGCTGGAAAAGCACAGCAGGTCAGGCAGCATCCAAGGAGCAGGAAAGCTCGTGCTCCTCAGATATTGCCTGACCGGTTGTGCTTTTCCAGCACTACACGTTTCAATGTTGGAAATGTCCCAGAGATTTTTTTGTAGCCAATGAAATGTAACCACTATTGTGATCCAGGGCCAGTTCACTCATGGCAAGCTCCCAGAAGTAGCACTGAGATAATGTCCTGATAATCTGGTGTTATGTTGTGGAATGAGACCTCATATTGGCCAGGACACCTGAGGTGTTGTTGTTGCTGACGGGCAAAGAAAGGTTATCCTTCGAAAGGAGGCATCACAACTCAAGCCTGAAATTGATCTCTTCTGGATTCCACATACAAATATTCCAGCAGCCCCTGTTTAACCCAGAAACACTGGGGTTCAGGGCACATCCACTAACAGTTACCCAGCTAAGATGATTAAATTCCCCACAAACCAGGGATCTGATTTTCATCATTCTCACTGGGTAACTGTGTCAGTGGGGAGCAGAGTCCAACTGGAAAATGAAAGAACTTAAGATGGTTTTTATTACTCAATCATATTCCGCTTTCAGAAGGCGAGCAAAGAAACCACTTTCTGTCGATGCTTAGATTAGATTAGATTAGATTACTTACAGTGTGGAAACAGGCCCTTCGGCCCAACAAGTCCACACCGACCCGCCGAAGCGTAACCCATCCATACCCCTACATTTACCCCTTTACCTAACACTACGGGCAATTTAGCATGGCCAATTCACCTGACTTGCACATCTTTGGACTGTGGGAGGAAACCGGAGCCCTCGGAGGAAACCCACGCAGACACGGGGAGAACGTGCAAACTCCACACAGTCAGTCGCCTGAGGCGGGAATTGAACCCGGGTCTCTGGCGCTGCGAGGCAGCAGTGCTAACCACTGTGCCACCGTGCCGCCCACTGTACTGCTTATGTACAGTAAATGCACAAGTGCATTTTAAACTGTGTTGTAATTGCAAAATTTCAAAGAACAGAATGGAGAAGCAGATGTACAGGAACAAAAGTGCATCTGATACCCAGAACTGGAATGCAGTTGAATCAAATGTAAATTAAATTAGGAACCGAGATAGAAATGGAGGCTAGAGAACTCAGGGAAATGAATATTGATGTTTTGAAAACTGTTCACATTACGGAAGTAGTCGTGCTGAGGTCTTGGAAAACATAAAGGTAGATAAATCTCCAGGACCTGATTAATTGTATCCTGGGATGTTCTGGGGAGTTGGGGTGGAAATTGCAGCGCCCCTAGCAGAAATATTTGTGTCATCTCTAAGCACAGGTGAAGTACCGGAGGATTGGAGGGTGGTTAATGCTGTTCCTTTGTTTAAGAAAGACCATACAGAAAAGCTGGAAACTATAGAGCTATGTGTCTGACATCAGTGATGGGTAAGTTGTTAGAAGTGATTCCGAAAGATAGGATTTACATGTATTTGGAGAGGCATGGAATGATTAGGGATAGTCGGCATGGTTTTGTGCAAGGGAAATTGTGTCTCACAAACTTGATTGAGTTTTTTAATGAAGTAACTAAAAAGATTGATGAGGACAGAGCGGTAGACATTGTTTATTTGGACTTAAGTAAAACCTTTGACAAGATTCCACAGGGTAAATTAACTAGTAAAGTTAGATCAGATATGATTTAGAGAGAGCTTATTAATTGGATACAGAATTGACTTTATGGTAGGAGACAGAGGGTGGTGGTGACTGGAGGCCTGTGACCAGCAGTGTTCTTCAGGGTTTGGTATTCGTCCACCTTTGTTTGTAATTTATATAAATGATTTGGATGAGAACTTAGGAGGCATGGTTAGTAAGTTTGCAGATGACACCAAAATTGCAGGCATAGTGGACAGTGAAAGTTATCTAAGATTACAAAGAGATCTTGATCAATTGGATCAATGTGCTGAGGAGTGACAGATGGAGTTTAATTTGGATAAATGCAAGGCATTGTAATTGATAAATCAAACAAAGACAGGGCTTAAACAATTAATGGTAGTGCTGTCAAACAGATAGACCTTGGAGTTCAGGTACATAATTCTTTGAAATTTGCATCATGTAGACAGGGTGGTTAAGGTGGAGTTTGGCACACTTGTCTTTGTTGTTCACAGAGAGTGTTCTTGTGTGGAATGAACTGCCAGACAAAGTGGTGGGTGCAGGTACAGATACAACATTTAAAAGACATTTGGATAAGTTCATGAATAGGAAAGGGTTGGAAGGATATGGCCGAGAGTGTGTTGCTGGAAAAGTGCAGCAGGTCAGGCAGCATCCAAGGAGCAGGAGAATCGATGCTTTAGGCCGGAGCCCTTCATCAGGGATTCCCCACTTTCTCCTTGGAGGGATATAGGTCAAATGCAATGGGAACATGGCCAGCGTGGACTAGTTTGGACTGAAGGTTCTGTTTCCGTGCTGTATGACTCTATGAAACTCAAAATCCTTTTCAACAGCAAGAATGAGATTTGCCAAACAGCAGGTCTTTGCAATAAGTCAATTTGCAACTGAATAAAAAGACACGCTTTAATCTCATCAGGCATTCAGACAAGGAGGTCACATCATAGCCTCCAGCCTCTCTCCACTGGAGCTGTTCAAATCCCTCCCCATTCTGCTCAGTCTGATGTAACACCATGTCAATTCCTCGCTTATCGTAAACCGTAGGTAGAATGCACCTTGCTGTAATATGAAGATGGATGAATGGATAGTACCTGCAATGAGCGATTGAGGTACGTTAGATTTTCTTTATAAACAACCATGTCATTGTAGAGATCATTCAATGAAAAGCACTGTCTCTCCTTGAATTGATTACACTCGTGGATGTGTTTAAATGAATTCGGATTCTGCTTCTTCTGATCCGTGACGACCTGCAGTGTTGTTCAACTTACTTGTCTTTCCTCAAGAGAAAGAAGTACTTCTTATGCCCTGCCACTCTGACATACTACCATCCCTCCTCCCCCAACCTTCCATACCACTCACCCTGCGTGCCCCACTAACTTCCTCCAAAACCTCAGCACTTTTGTACGACTGGCACCTGCACTGATAACCATGCGGCCCAGTGAGTCCCTGCGTTCTGCTCATTACTGGAGAAGACACCCAGCACAGGGCACAGCGAGGTGGTACAGGTGGGCATCTCTTGACATTCAACTTATTAGCCCCTACTCCAGAGGCCCCTTCCTCACAAGGAGACAGGACAGTGCGAGGAGGCACACAGCCCGAGGAGGGACCACGCATAGGTTCCTCAGAATTGTTGATTCAGGATATCTCAGAATTGGCCTGGCCCTCCACTTCCAACCTGTTTGCCCCCGGTGGCACGGGAGCTCAGTGGTTAGCATGGCTGCCTCACAACACCAGGGACACGGGTTCAATTCCAGTTTCGGGCGCCTGTCTGTGTGGAGTTTGCACATTCTCCCTGTGTCTGCGTGGGTTTCCTCCCACAATCCAAAGATGTGCAGGTCAGGTGAATTGGCCATGCTCAATTGCCCATAGTGTTCAGGGATGTGTAGGTTAGGTGCATTAGCCAGGGGTAAATACAGGATAATAGGGTAGGGGAAACGGGTCTGGGTGGGTTACTCTTCGGATGGTTGGTGTGGACTTGTTAGGCCGAAGGGCCTGTTTCCACACTGTAGGGCTTCTATGATTCTGCCTGACCCTAGGATGTTCAAGCCGAGGAGGTCAACCTTACTTCTGGGCAAGATGACCCTTAGCAAATCCAGGCCATCCAGATACAAGTACTCCGTGGGGTTACCCAAGCACAACCCCAGGGGTCAATGAGGCCACACAGCTGAGCAGGTTCCCTCCAGCCCAGCTAACATTTAAAAGACATTGGGACAGAGGCATGAATGGGATAGCTTTCAAGGGAAATGGGCCAAACACAGGCAAATGGGACTCATTAGGTTTAGGAATCCTGGTCAGCATTGATGGGTTGGGCCGAAGGGTCTGTTTCCATGCTGTCTGACTCCTTGACTCTATGCTGATCCAAGGAAAGCACCAAGACATGGTGAGAGGGAGAGGAAGGTAAGGACACACTGATCACTACCAATGGTTTGTGGATGCTTGTGAACTTTTGTATAAATGTATGCACCTGCTGTGGTTACAAGAAAAGGAGGTAGGAGCCTGCACCAATGTCTTTGGAAGAAGATGAGAACAAAATTCACAATGATTTTAGATTTTCAAGGTGCTAATTGGAAACTTGATAGAGCCAGGAAGTGTCTTTCAGTTCATTGTCACCCGAAGTCTTCAACGCTATCCAATCTCACGGTGGTTCATTCCCACAGGTTTCCAGCTTTCCCAGTTAAACTTGTAACTGAGCCCCTGTGGGGGAAGATAGAAGAGTGCAGATGAAATAAATTAGCCCCATTTCTGTAATTAACAGTGAATTTTCTAGGTTCTTCCTATTCCCGGGCGAAATGGCTTATCTGTAATCTTTGTATCCTGAAACCATCTGCTCTGGGCTGTTCTTAGAATATCAATTTCTCTGTTACTTGAATAAAACAAAGAACTGTGAATGTTGGAAATCTAAAACAGAAACAGAAATTGCTGACAAAACATGGCAGCCTAATTAGTGAAGTTAGATCACATGAGATTCAGGGTGAGCTTGCCAACTGGATACAAAATTGGCTTTATGGTAGGAGACAGAGTGTATTGGTAGAGGGCTGATTTTTGGACTGTAGTCCTGTTACCAGCGGTTTCCACAGAGAACCTAGTATATTGACATATGATGCTATGACTCAGCAGGTCTGGCAGCTTCTGTGGGAATAAACCAGAGGCAATATTTCGCGTCTAGTGAACCTTCGTCAGAGCTGATGAGTCACCAGACTTGAAACATTAACTGTGTTTCTCTCTCCACAAATGCGGCCAGATCTACTGAGTTTCACCAGCAATTTCTGTTTTTGCTTTTGTTACTCAGATTTTACGCCTTAGGGAGAATGTACTGGCCTCAGAGGGAGAACAATGTGGGTTTACAAGAATGATGCCTGGACTTTAGGGATTATGGGTAGAGATTACACAAATTCTGGTGTTTCTTGTCTAGAACTTAGAAAGTTAGGAGATGATCTGATCGAATTATTCAGGTTATCAACGGGAAAAGACAGGGTAGATAAAGATAAACTATTTTACTTTCGCTCGGGATTCTGGAGCTAGAGACAACATCTGAGAATTAGCGTCAAGATCAGAGTGGTGCTGGAAAAGCACAGCAGGTCAGGCAGCATCCGAGGAGCAGGAAAATCAATGTTTTGGGCAAAGGCCATTCATCAGGAATGATGAAGGGTTCCTGCCCAAAACATCGATTTTCCTGCTCCTCGGATGATGACTGACCTGCTGTGCTTTTCCAGCACCACTCTGATCTTGACTCTGATCTCCAGCAACTGCAGCATCCACTTCCACCTATCTGAGAAGTACTGCTAAACCATTCAAGAGAGATTTTAGAAAACACAAAGGATAGTGGATGTTTGGAACTCTCTTCCATAAATGATAGTTGATGTTAGATCTGTCGGTATTTTAAAATCTGAAATAGATAATTTTAAGTAAAGAAATTAAGAGATATGGGCCAAAGGCAGGTATATAGAGTAAGGCCACAGATCAGCTATGATTTTATTGAATGATAGATCAGGCTTGAAGGGCTGAATGGCCTACTCCTATTCCTATGTCCATATCGTGTGATTGCAGAATCAATGGTAACCATGCAAATGATTGAAAGGTATAAGCCAATAGTCACACAATGGGCAGGGGGGGTGAATGACCATCAGTTATACATTTTTGTGATAAAATGGTTCCTTCACACCCATCGTTGTGGGATTTCAAAATTGCAGACCCCAAGTATGGGCTGACTATTGTAACTCAGTGTCTCTCAACATCCATCTCATCTGAATTATTTATTCCACAATGCATTCTCAGGTTTCTTCAATAAAAGGTAGCCCCAAAAGATCATTTTCATTTTAAATGAGTTTCCAGAAACATGTCCAACCGAGTGTCACTCATTCCCCTGGACTCCTTATGTCAAGTTGTACTGTCCATATCCTTTTCAGCTTTTAAAAAGTAAAACATTCGTCTCCTTCACAAGTTCATGGTCAAATAGTCATACAACACCGAAACCCCGCTTCTCCCCCAACGCCGGTACAACCTGTCCATGCCAAACAGTATTCCAGAGAAGGCCTCACCAAGGTTCTGTACAACCTCAACGTGACAGGACTGAGCAATGAAGGCAAGCTTGCTAAATGCCTTTTTAACCACCCTGTCTATATGTGACCCAAACTACAAAGAATTACATTCCTGAACCCCTAGGTCCCTTTGTTCTGCAAAACGACTCAAGGCCTTAACATTAATTGTATAAGCCCTATCCTTGTTTGTTGTACCAAAATACAATACCTCATATTTATCCAGATTGAACTCCTGATGCTGGTAATGTGGGTTTGATTCTTCCTTGATATCAGATTTGCTTTAAGTTATGCCCACTTTCCTTCAGAGTGAATTTTAATGAGATTCTGTGTTGTGGAATTGCATAACTTCACATAACTTCAAAATAGTGTAACACACAACGTATTTTAATGTCTATGGTTCCTATTTGTAAGATTGTGGTACAATCCAGATTTTTAATTTGGCATTTTAATTATCTGTTTAAAACAAGTAATGAGACACACCGTATGCAGGTTAATAGCGATGATATTATATATCTGCTTTTGATTACCGTACGTGAACTGTGTGTGCAGAATAAAAATGTAATTTTGATACTAAATGAACTCCTGAGATTTTTTTTTCATTTCAATTTAGCATATATTTAAATAGCTACTGGTAAGTCTAAGCAAAGCAGTTTAGAAATCCACTTGAAGACAGAATAGCATTGAATATTTACTCTTAATTTTGAATTTGTTAAATTACTTTTTGAAGTTGCTTTTAAACTTTAGGATTGCAACATTCTGCAATCAACAAAAAAATTCTTAATCATGATAGTCCTGATTGGAAAGGATGGGTATTTGATTGTGGAATACCACAATCAACAGAAATGTATTGAAGTACTTAACAATAAATGTCTGGAAGTCAGCACACGGAAAAACTGACATCTTTCAGCAAAAACATAAACATTCATGAGGCAACACGTTCAAAGCTTTCTCCTTCCACCTACAAACGGGAGCGGCACTGTGGCTCAGTGGTTAGCACTGCTGCCTCACAGCGCCAGGGACCCCGGTTTGATTCCACCATCGGGTGACAGTGTGGAGTTTGCACATTTTCCCTGTGTCTGTGTGGGTTTCTTCCCACAGTCCAAATATGTGCAGGTAATGGGTCAGCTGTGTAAGACAAGTGTTGAGAAATGTCTGCATTGAATAATATTTCTGGAATCATAATGTCAGAGAGATCTACAGCGCAAAGAATAAAGGCCCTTTGGCCCTTCGCATCAACCCAGACAAAAACAACCATCTAACTATTCTAATCCCATTAACCCAGCACTTGGCCCATAGCCTTGTGTGTCTTGGCAATGGGAATGCACATCTAAATTCTTCTAAAGTTTTATGAAGGTTTTTTCCCCCATCACCCTTATAGGGAATAAGTTCCAGATTCCCACCAGCCTCTGAATGAAAGCACCTTTCCTCACATTTCCTCCAAAGTTTCTGCCTCTTCGCTTACATCCATACCCCCCAGTCACTGATCCCACCAGCAAGGGAAAAGCTTCTTCTTGTCTAGTCTATCTGTACACTTCATAATTATATACATCTCAGTCATGTCCTTTCTTCATCTTCTCTGCTCGAAGGACAACAACATGCAGTCTATCCATTCTCTCTTAATCAGCCCAGACAACATCCTGGAAAATCTTCTCTGTACCCTCTCCAGTGCTATCACATCCCTCCTATAATGTGGTTTCCAGAATTGCACACACTATTCTAGTGGTGGCCTAACCAAGGTTTAACACAGTTCCAGCATGATCTCCCTCCCCTTAAACTTTATGTCTAGACTAAATGAAGGCAAGAATACTATATGCCTTCTTAATCACTCCATCCACCTGTCCTGTTACCTTAAGGGACCAGTATACATGTATAGCAAGGTTATTCTAATCTTCACTACTTCCCAAATTCTATTGTTAATCATGTATTCCATTGCTTTGTTTGTCCCGCCCAAATATATTACCTCACAATTACCCTGATTGAATTCCATTTGGCAGTGATCAGGCCATCTGACCAGCTCATGTATCATTCTGTAATCTCAGGTTATTCTCCTTACTATTTACCACCTCACCAATTTTTATATGATCTGCAAAGTTACTGAGCAATACTCCTGTAGACAGTTTCTCTGAGGTAACTCTTTCTCGAACCTTTGAAAGTCAGCCAAACATTTGTAATGAGTCGGCTGTAAAGTAAGCCTTAAGAAATGACTTCAATAAGGACTAATCAAACTCAGAAACCTGTTTATTTTCTAGGCTACACCAGATGGCCTGTTAAACAAGGTACTTAAGCAACAGTTGTCAGTTTATTTTCTTAACCTGACTGAAATGCTTCACTTTGAAAGGACTGATGATTTAAATCATTTCAGATGATGGGCATTTAAACAGACCTCAATGCTTTTCTTCACAAGTGTTTAGGCCTCATTTATAAAATTGTAATTCCTACCCTGTCAACTAAGGCACCTGATATAACCAAGACTCTGAGTTTCTCTAGCACTTTGTTTTATCGCAGGAAACAATGACTTGCGTTTAGTTGATGTCTTTAATATTTTGTGATTTGGAGATGCTGGTGTTGGACTGAGGTGTACAAAGTTAAAAATCAGACAACACCAGGTTATAGTCCAACAGGTTTATTTGGAAAGCTAGTGCTTCCAAATAAACCTGTTGGACTATAACCCAGTGTTGTCTGATTTTTAAATTTAATTTTTGAAACATTCTAATGTTCTTTACCTGCTGTTTAGCACAAGAAGGCACATAAAAAGATGTTATGCTGATATCCAAAGGTTTGGTCAATGAGGTAGGTTTGAAGGATAGTCTTGAAGCCAAAAGAGAGAAAGGGAATATGATCTGGGGAAAAGTTCCAGAATTTGGGGCCTTGGCAGCAAAATATGCATCTCCCACTGATTATAGTGCAGGAAGGAGTCACAAGAGGCCAAAACAGCAAGGAGCACAGAGACACCAAGATGTTGTGTTGCTGGAGGAACTTTCAATAAAAGGAATGATAAAGAAGGGATTTGAGAACACGCATAGGAATTTTGCATTCAAGACACTGAAGAATCCATAGGTATCAAGATTAAAAACAGAAAATGAAAGGTATGAGTGGAAGTCTTTTTCTCCAGATAGTAATTCCAAATTCAAGCCAGGACTGGCTTTTATCCATTACAGTTTTGCATGACTTTGTGTAAGGAGATTGTCTAAAATATAAAATGTGTGAAGGACAGCTGTCAGAAAAGGTGGTGGAAACAAGCACATTGGCGATATGTAAGAGGCATCTGGATGGTACATGTATAGGGAGGGAATAGAGCTATACGGATCATATAAGGACGGAAAGTTTGTTTTTTAGTTTAGTTAGGGCATGATGATCGGCACAGGTTTGGACGGCCGAAGGGCCTGTTCTTGTGTTGTGTTTTTGTTTTGCTCTTTCCTGCACAATGTACCAGCACTGGTTTTCAGGATTGTGATGAATTGATTTCTCACATTAGGAGGAGAGGTTGCTTTCCAGCTGACTTGTGATCATTCATACAATGTCTTATATCTGGGCTGCTAGTGTAACATAATGGTGTGACTGAGAACCCTTGGGTAGACTCACTGCCACCAAGTTTTCTTGTTCGTATTAGAGTTAGCTACTCATATCTCAGAGGGAAGGACACTCATACAAAATAAACTCTTTAGTAGAAAGAGTTGCTGCAATTGGCAACAGAATGAGTACAACAAAGATTTACCAATGGATTCCTGAGATGACAAGGTCAAGAGTATGATGCTGGAAAAGCACAGCATGTCAGGTAGCATCAAAGGAGCAGGAGTATCAATGTTTCAGGAATCCTGATGAAGGACTTTTGCCTGAAATGTCAATTCTCCTGCTCCTCGGATGCTGCCTGACCTGCTGTGCCTTTCCAGCACTATACTCTCAACTCTGATCTCCAGCATCTGCAGTCCTCACTTTCTCGTGAGATGACAGGGCTGACATATGAAGATAGGCCGGATTGGATAGGACAATATGCAATGGAGTTTGGAACAATGATCATAGAAACAGTGGCACAGTGGTTAGCACTGCTGCTTCACAGCACCAGGACCTTGGGTTCAATTCCAGCCTTGGGCAACTGTCTGTGTGGAGTTTGCACATTCTCCCTGTATCTGTGTGGGTTTCCTCCCACACTCCAAAGATGTGCAGGTTAGGTGAGTTGGCCATGCTAAATTACCCATAGTGTTAGTTGCATTAGTCAGAGGGAAATTGGTCTGGGTGGATTACTCTTTGGAGGGTCAGTGTGGACTTGTTGGGCCAAATGGCCTGTTTCCACACTGTAGGGAATCTAATCTAAACCTATTAAATCCTAACAGGGCTACACAGGCTAACCATGGGAAGGAGGTTGCTGATGATGGGTAGTTTTCCCTCTGAGCTAGGTAGCTGAGCACGTGTGCAGCTACTCCAATGTTCCATGGACAGCAAATGACATTGGCACTGCGGTATTGGTTTTCAATTCCCAGAGGCCTGTGCAGCCAGCAAGAAAAAATAAAGGAAACGCTGATGACCAGCGAGTCCAGAACCAGGGGTCACAGTCTGAGGATTGGAGGGAAGTCATTTAGGACTGAGACAATGACAGAGTGGTGAGTCTGTGGAATTTTCTGCCACAGTAGGCAGTTGAGCCCAAAGCAAGGAGTCAATTATCGTTCTTGGAGCTTAAAGGGTTTTGGGAGAAAATAGGGAAAAAGGACTGAGTTGAATGATCATCTGTGAATGGTAGAGCAGGCTCAAAGGGCTTTTACCCCTATTTCTATGTTTCTATGTTTACTCAGCTCAATCTTAAAAATGTGCATGTTTATTACATAGTACATAATAGCTAGTGATGTTACATCTGAGATATCTGATAGTCTCTTGTGAGACATCAGGTTCAATCAGGTGGATGTGAAAGAGTCTATTTTAAGGAAGAGCAGGAGAATGGTGTCCCTTTCCCTGGTCAATATTTATATCTTAATCGTAAGCTCAAGTTCTGACAACCTGATCATTATTGCATTATGGTGTTTGTGGGAATTTGTTATGCACGAATTACCTGCTGTGTTTCCATTATATCTACGTTGTGTTGACTTTGGGATATCATGAGGCATTGAAAAGTATTACATAAGTCTTTTGCTGTTCTTTTCCCAATCTGCTATCTATTGACTTGAAGTAACATTTTTGATTATTTTAAGCAAAATAATTGAGTGGCGGCTAAAATGATTGAACTTAACTGTAAAAATGTAATTTGGTGTTTTTGATTAAAGTGATTAGCAATTATTTTCTTCAGAACTTGGGCTTCATGCAATGTGTTTTTTTAAAAATAATCTCTTTGTCTTTTGATGGAAATTAGCAACTGGAATTGTGTTTGCAATAATTAAAATGCCCTCATCTGTGTATTTGCAATGTGGAAAAATCCACAAGATGTGTCAGTGTATTCAGTGAAAGCACAAGTATAGCACTCCTGCTGTGAATGGTTTCTGACCTTTTTTTTGTCTCACTGAATAATTCTGAAACAAGCCTGAAAAATGAATAAATAGCTTTTAATCAAATTGCCATAGTCACCCTGTTGCTGATTGATATATTTTTACTTCAGAGACAGAGAGGAGAGAGAAGGAGAGAGATCACAACACTTTTTCTTCCTATTCTGATAAACTGAAAACAAGCTGGAGAGTGAATCTAAAAAGTTTTGAAAGTAAATTTGCATTTTCAAACCATGATAAACTTGTCATTCATCTGGCAAGCAACACTGGAGAGGAACAACAGAAAGAAAAATTGATAAAATAAAATAATTCTGGAACTTCATAAGAAATGGTGGACGCAGATACAGCGTTTAAAAGATGTTTGGATAAATACATCAATAACAAATGTTTAGAGGGATATGGGCCAGGAGCAGGCAGGTGGGACTAGTTCAGTTTGGGATTATGATTGGCATGGGCTGATTGGATCCAATGGATACCTTTTCGTGCTGTATGAAACTATGACCCTATAAATAGGAGAAGGAGGAGCACATTCTGCTCCTCAAGGCTGGTCTATCACTTGATAAAATTATAGCTGATATGTTTATGGCCACAACTCTACTTTCCTCCCTTCCCCCAATAATTCTTGACTCCCTTTGTGATCAAAACTCACAATGTATTTTATGACCTTGCTAGCCTCCATTGCACTTTGTAGAAGCCAGGAGATTGTGTCATGATAATGTCAATGGACTAGTAATCCTGGTGAAGGGTCCTGCTCAAAACGTCGACTCTCCCCCTCCTCAGATGCTGTCTGATCTCCTGTGTTTTCTCCAGCACCACGCTTTATCAACTCGGACTCTCCAGCATCTGCAGTCCTCATCATCTTGTAGTAATCCAGAATGTTAGATTATTGTTCTCGGACACAAATCCCATCATGGAAACATGAAGTCAATAAAAATATAACCATTGACATTGCTCAGACAAACCCAACTGGTTCACTAGTGACTTGATAATATCCTAGGCAGATGCTGGAGATTAGAGTCAAGATTAGAGTGGTGCTGGAAGAGCACACCAGGTCAGGCAGCATCCGAGGAGCAAGGGAATTGACGTTTCAGGCACAACATCGTTTTGTTCATTCCTGATGAAGGGCCTTTGCCCTAAACGTTGATACAGGAGTCAAAATCAATGGGTCAAAGTTTGGCCTATTGTGAGGTTGCTGAACTGTTTGATACAATCCCAACCTCCAGGTCTTGACCTGAGACACTATAGGAGCAGCTGATCAAGACTGCTGCACCATTAAGAAAGATCATGGCTGATCTGATGATCCTCAATTCCAAATTTCTGCTTTTTCCCCATAATCTTTGATTCATTTTCAAATAAAAAATCTGTCCATAACAACCTTGAATATACTTAGAAATAATTGATCAGTGAGCTCAATGCCCCAATCCCACCCTGTTGCCCCCATATCCCTTGATCCCTTTAGCCATGAGGATTATATCCACTTGCTTCGTGAAAGCACTTAACGGTTTGACTTCTCTGCAATTGATGTCCACAGGTTCACCACGTTGAGACCCCCTGCCTTCCCGACCTGGTCTTCCCAACATGTGACTCCAGACTCGCAAGCAGTGTATTTGACTCTTAAAAAGGATCTGCAATGGCCGAGAGAGCCAAGGACTTCAAGGGCAACTAGGAATTGGACAACAAAGGCTGCTCTTGTCAGTGATACCCACATCCCAATCAAGGACAGTTGCAGCTGGGGCAGTGACAGGATGTAGTGGATCTATCGGGAAGGTTTCTCATGTAATGAAATAATGGGATCGGTTAAAATGTGTCTGCTTTAATGCAAGGCTTGTCTGAAATAACAGTGACAAACTTAGAGCATGGATCAGTACTTGGGGCTTCGATGTTGTGGCCATAACGGAGATGTGGGTTTTAACAGGAGCAGGAATAGTTGCTTGACATTCCAGGGTTTAGAACGTTTAAAAAGAACAGGGAGGGTGGAAAAAGAGGAGGGGGTGTTGCATTGCTAATCAGAGAGTGCATCACAGCAACAGAAATGAAGGTTGTCGAGGAAGGTTTGTCTACTGAGTTAGTATGAGCGGAAATTAGGAACAGCAAGGGAACAGCCACCGCATTGGGGGTCTTCTACAGACCCCCTAATAGCAGTAGGGAGATTGAAGAACTCATAGGTGGGCAGATTCTGGAAAAATACAGAAGTAGTAGGGTTATGGGTGATTTCAACTTTCCCAATATCGACTGGAACCTCCTTAGTGCAAATGGTTTGGATGGAGCCGTTTTTGTCAGGTGTGTTCAGGAGGGTTTCTTTACTCAGTATGGAGACAGACCGTCGAGGGAGAGGCCATTTTGGATTTGGTGCTTGGCAATAAGCCAGGACAGGTGTCAGATCTCGCGGTGGGAGAGCACTTTGGTGAAAGTGATCACAACTGCTTCACATTTACCATAGCCTTGGAGAAGGAAAGGAGCAGTTACCGAGGGATGATATTTAATTGGGGAAAAGGAAATTATGACGCTATCAGACAGGAGTTGGGAAGTACAGACTGGGAGCACAGTTCCACAGAAAGGGCACAGCAGACATGTGGAGACTGTTTAAGGAGTAGTTGCTGCGAGTGATGCACAAATTTGTTCCTCTGAAACAGGTAAGAAGGGGTAAGATTAAGGAACCTTGGATGACGAGAACAAAGGGGCTTCTCATCAAAAGGAAGAAGGCAGCTTACATAAGGTGGAGGAAGCAAGGATCTAGCACAGCTTTAGAGGATTACAGGCTTGCTAGAAAGAAGCTCAGAAATGGACTGAGGAGAGCCAGGAGGGGGCACGAGAAAAGCTTGGCAAGAAGGATTAGGGAGAACCCAAAGGCATTTTACTCATACGTGAGGAATAAGAGAATGATTAGAGAGAAGGTATGGCTGATCAGGGATAGCAGAGGGAACTTGTGTATGGAGTCTGAGCAGATAGGGGAAGCCCTAAATGAGTTTTTTTTGCTTCGGTTTTCATGAAGGAAAGAGACTTTGTTGTGAATGAAAACTTTGGGATACAGGCCTGATCAGATCAAGATTGATGAAGTTGATGTGCTGGAAATTTTGGAAAACATTAAGATTGATAAGTCCCCACGGCCAGACCAGATTTATCCCAGGCTGTTCCGGAAAGTGATAAAGGAGGTTGCTAACCCGCTGGTGAGGATATTTGCCTCCTCACTCTCCACGGGAGTCGTACCAGAGGATTGGAGGGAGGCGAATGTTGTTCCGCTTCACAAGAAGGGTAATAGGGAAATCCCTGGCAATTACAGACCAGTCAGTCTCACGTCTGTGGTCAGCAAAATTTTGGAAAGAATTCTAAGGGATAGGATTTATGACTATTTGGTGAAGCATACTGTTCTGTGCTGTACCTTTCTATGTTCTGTGTTCTATGAGTAAAGAAATAAAGGATTCCAAACACAGATGACATTCAGCGAAAGAAATTCCTTCTCATCCTCATCTCAAGTGGAAACTCATTTAACTATAGATGTATCCCACGATTTAGGTTCCTCAGGACAGGAATCCTTCCCATCTCTCCATCTCATACTCCCCTCAGAATCTTATGTTTCCACCAGAGTACTCCTCATTCCTCTGAACTCCAGTGAGTAAAGGTTCTGCCTGTGAAGTCTATCTTTAGAAAATAAATCTCTTTATCCCAGGAATCATCCAAGTGAACCTTCTCTGAGCTATTCCTTATGCCTCGTCGAGAGCACATCAATCAAAACTGTACATAGTACAAGATTGCAGGCTTACCCTGTCTGGGTGTAGCAGTTTACAGCAGATACTGTTATGGAAGGTAGAAACATTGGAAATTTATGGGTCAATTTATGAGACTATTAAGCCCATCATGAGAATGCTGAGTTATCCAGTACTACCCCACCTTCCAGGTTTGACCTGCAGCGCTGCATATGCACATTTGCTGAACATTTTAAATGTGGTGATGACTCCTGCCTCTACGTGCCAGACCCTATCACTCTCTAGTGGAAAATGTATCTCTTTAATTTCCTCCAGATCTTTGAGAATTAATTTATATCCACTTCTTGTAGCTGAACTCACTGCTAACGGAAATGGGTTAACAAAGAATTTATTATCTGATTGTGCCAGTATGGTCTCCTGGACTCAACATCAAGTTCAACACCTTTCGGGCTTGAGCTCTACCTATCCTTACCCCAACACCCACACACCAGGCCTTATTACCACGTTGAGAGTGTGGTGCTAGAAAAGGAAAGTTGGTCAACCAGCATTCGAGGAGCAGGACAATTGACATTTTGGACATAAGCCCTTCACCAGGAATGAGCTTATGCCTGAAAGGGCTTGTGCCTGAAACGTCGATTCTCCTGCTCCTCAGATGCTGCCTGACCTGCTGTGCTTTTCCAGCGCCACACTCTCGACCTCGGATCTCCAGCATCTGCAGTCCTTACTTTCTCTTCATTATCACATGACCGCTTTATAGAACATTCTGCCCACAAAAAAAGACCCTGAGTTTCCAGTTGCCTGCCACTTTAACACACTGCCTGGTTCCCTGGCCAACATCTCTGTCTCAGGTTTGTTGCTGTGCTCCAGCGAAGCTCAGCACAAGCTGGAAAAACAGCATCTCGTTTTCCACTTGGGGACCTGCAGCCTTCTGGCTCAATATTGAATTTAATATCTTTAGGTCCTGAACTGCCCTATGTCCTTGTCCCCTACCTGACACACCAGGCCTTGTTATCACACAGCCTGCCATTACACACTGTGTATTGTTAGCCACCAACAGTCTCCATTAACAGCTGTTCACCCTCCTAGCTGGATTGTTATCAACTTTTTTATCTCTTCAACTGTTGTCTCTCTTTGGGCTCTATCCCCATGTATTGTTTATTCCTTAACCCCTTTCCCAACCAATCTTCCGCATATAAACCCACATTTTCCCAGCTACCATCAGTTCTGAGGAAGTGTCACTTGATCCAAAATGTTAACTTTGATTTGTCTTCCACACATGCTGCCAGACTTTGAATTGAATTGAATTTATTGTCACGTGTACAGAGACACAGTGAAAAGCTTTGTCTTGTGAGCAATACAGGCAGATCACAGAGTTAAGTAGCACAGATAAGTAAATAGTAGATAAACAGCAGCAAAAACAAAAACACAGGTACAGGCGAATGTTAGGAGTTTGTGAGTCCATTCAGTATTCTAACAACAGTAAGGTAGAAACCGTTTCGAAACAAGCTGGTGAGTGTGTTCAGGCTTCTGTACCTTCTCCCTGATGGTAGAGGTTGTAGAAAAACACTGCCAGGGTGGGATGGATCTTTGAGAATGCTGGCGGCCTTTCCTTGACAGTGGGCCTGGTAGATGGATTCTATAGATGGGAGTTTGGCCTTTGTGACTGTCTGGGCTGAGTTCACCATCCTCTGTAACCGTTTCTGATCTTGAATGGTACAGTTGCCATACCAGGTAGTGGTACATCCAGACAGAATGCTCTCGATGGCGTACCTATAAAGGTTGGCAAGGGTATTCGCCATCATGCCAAATTTTCTCAGCTGTCTGAGGAAGAAGAGACATTATTGGGCCTTTGTAACCAGTGCATCCACATGAAGAGTCCAGGAAAGCTTGTTGTGGATGACCACTCCCAGGAGCTTGACGCTGTCCACTCATTCCGCCTCTGTGCTGTTAACGTGTAGAGGGAAATGAGTAGCATCCCACCGAAAGTCAATAATGAGTTCCTTGGTTTTGCCGGCATTGAGAGCTAGGTTGTTCTCAGTGCACCATTTTTCCAGGTCTTCCACCTCCCATCTGTAGTCTGTTTTGTTGCCATCTGAGATTCGATTTACAATGGTGGTGTCATCAGCGAACTTGTAAGTGGCATTAGTCTGGCATTTGGCGATGCAGTCATGGGCATACAGTGAGTACAGTAGGGGGCTGAGTACGCATCCCTGGGGGGCTCCAGTGTTGATCCTTATATTGATTGTGGCTTGTTTGTCAGGAAACTGAGGATCCAGTTGCAGAGAGTGGGGCTTAGTCTGAGATCCCTAAGTTTAGTAATCAGTGTCAAGGGGATAATAGTGTTGAAAGGTGAACTGTAGGATTCTGGAGTAGCTGTTCTTGGCGCCAAGGTGTTCTCGGGAGGAGTGAAGGGCAAGTGATATGGCATCTGACGTGGATCTGTTGGTCCGATAGGCAAATTGGAGTGGGTCAGGTGTAGTGGGGAGGCTGGAGCTGATTAATACCATGACCAGCCTTTCAAAACACTTCGTGACCACCGACGTTAGGGCCACTGGGCAGTAGTCATTGCGACCTGCTGCATGAGCCTTCTTTGGCACAGGGATGATGTTGGCTCTCTTGAAACAGGCAGGGACAGTGCCCTGCTGCGGGAAGAGGTTGACCATCTGACCTCTGATGCAGTGACTGTTGGGATAGGTTTGTCAAGACTTGTTGGAATAGGTGTTACCTCTCTGCCGAAATTCTGCTCAAAGCGAGCATAGAAGGCGTTGAAATGATCTGGGAGGGATGTGTCATCGTCTGCTATCTTGCACTGTCTCTTCTTAGAACCTGTGATGTTATTCAGTCCTTGTCATAGTTGCCGGGTGTCTGTATGGATCGGTATTGGTCCATGGCTGTCTTAACGGCTCTGCGAAGATCATACTTGGATTCCTTATGTTTGAGTAGATCTCCTGATCTGAAGGTGAGAGAGAGAGAGAGATAGAGAGCGAGAGAGAGGGACAGGGAGAGAGACAGAGAGACAGAGACAAAAATGTTGAAGCAGAGTTCCAGACTGCTGGGCCAGCCTTCAAGATTTAGGAGCATGAACAGTTCAGGCCTGGACCATCAGTGCAAAGCCTCTGAGCTTGAGAGCCACAAGGAGAGAAGAATCCCTCTTGCGTCTGGGAGACAAGATGATTGGTGTTACACGGTGAGGGAGAGTAAGGTTAGGAGCTCCTCTAACTAACCTCATGACCCAGCTGATTAAGAATTAAAGAGTTAAACTCCACAACAATATCCTGATGGATCTGTACAATCAGGGGTCTATCCATTGTAAATACCTCATTCCTTTAAGCTTCTCCATTAATGCTCATGAAGATTGATCGCCAGTGGAATGCAGGAACCCTCCTTTATAATCTTTCTGCAGTGTGTGTGCGTGTGTGTGAGAGGGAGTGTAAGTTGCCTGCTGTTCTTACTTTTATCCAAACACAACATATTAATTAAAGGCAGGAGCAGCTGCAAACAATTTTCCATTTTTTTGGCATTTTATATTGTACAAAGTAAATTTTTACAGTTAAAATGTTATTTAATTAGAATGAATTATTTTGTCTGTTCTTTGTACAGCTGTGATTTCTCCCCAAGTTCTGCTCTTGTAATAATCTGCTGCATTGGTTTGTTTATGGAGACAGTGGGAATGTAAATCTGAGTCTGACTTCTAGCCAGAACAGGGTTTGACCCCTTTACTGTTAGAACAAAACTGACAAACCTACTATTTGACACCAGCTAATCATCACACCCCACTAATGAATTATTTCTTTATGTTTGAGTATGCAGTTTCTGCTCTTGTTAAAAATATAATATTGTTGGTGTAGACAGAATCAATCTTTAAAAAATAGATTAAGAAGATGTTTGAAATTTACAAATGGCTACAACTGTCTTCTGATTGATTACAGCATTAGATGTATGTCATTACTGGGTTGTTCTTTTCCAAACACGGCTTGAAAGGAACATGTGAGTTGCCCTTCTCATAGACAATTCAAGATGGGTAAGAAATGCTGGCCCAGCCAGTGATACCTGTATCCCCATGACTCGGTTTGCCAAAAAGTCATATTAACAATTAAATATTATAATCAGGATCCCAGATTAAGTGCAAACAATTCCAGAGAAGGCTTGGGTGCATTAATGTTAGCCTGTGTGCAGCACTTCAGCTTTTTGAGCCTGAGGTTTGTGGGGTCATATCCAACTCCAGATGTGACCCTACAGAACTGAGATGGCATTGCCCTATGGATGGTGTTAAATTGAGGTCCTGCCTCTGTTCAGGTAAAGGTAAAGGTAAAAATCCCATGATACTAGTTACCAAGCAGCAAGAGAACTCGGTATTGAGTCATTAACCCTGAGCTTCCTTTTGCCTGCCACTTTAACCCACCACCCTGTTCCTTGGCCAACATCTCTGTCTTGGGTTTGCTGCAGTGCTCCAGTGAAGCTCGGTGCAAGCTGGAAGGACAGCTCCTCATTTTTCGCAGCATTCTCGACTCAATAATTTCAATAATTTTAGGGCCTGAGTATCTTCTCCCATGCCTTACCCCAACCCCTACACACCAGGCTTTGTCATCACAAGGGCTGCTACCGCACATAAGCCATAGTCAGTTAGTAATGGTTTACATTCGTGTCCATTCATTCTCATGATCTTTGCCCAATCCTTTGTCTGTCCAATTGTTCTTCTCTCTGTTTGGGCTCTATCTCCACCTTTTGTTTACTCCTCCCCTTCCCCTCCACCTTATCTGCTGCATAAATACCAACCTTTTCACTCCGTTCTGATGAAGGGTCACTGGACTCTGATTTCTCTCCACAGATGCTCCCAGACCTGCTGAGTTTTTTCAGCAAGTTTTGCTTTTTTCGACGAAACAGCTGGAGTGTAAATGAATCTTTCAATGTACTTCAGTTGAAGGAGTGAAGCCAAAGTTTATGACGAGTTAGCTCAAGTTCCCACATTATCAGATTCAATGTCATTGAAATATTTGTTATGACGATTTGTACTTCGAGATCGATGTAACTTCAATGTAACCATTGAATGCATTGGTTAAGTCTGTCCAGAAGCGGGAACAATTTATCGCAAATCAGTTCCAGATCTTTACCAAAAGGGTCACTAGAATACAACAGTGTATCTCAGAATAGATTTTAAATGTTGTTCTATTAGTTGCTTTTGACTTGGGGTTCAGTTCGCTGAATTGGTTGATTTGCCATTCCAAGTAATGTCAATGGCACATATCAATTCCTGCACTGGCTGAGGTTCTCATGAACCTCTTGCCTTCTCAACCTTGTCCCTCACCTGAAATGTGGTGACCCAGAAGTTAAACTCACCATCAGTCCTTACTCTCTGATGGGAGAGTGGGACTGTGATGACTTTACCGGTTAGTATAAACATTCCTCCTGTTCATCAATAAAATGCATTTCTCACCTGATTCAAAACACTATCTGCAAACAAATCATGTACATTAGTTCAGGACTTGAAGGTATACAGTGTTAACGTTAAAACTGTAAAAATGGAATTATTCTGATTAGAATATCTAAAATGGAATTTGATTGATTGTTGTCACATGCATCAAGATACAGTGAAAAGTGTTGTTTTGTGTGCTATAATGGTAGACTGTCCCATATAAAGTACATCAGGGTAGCAGAGCAGAGTGCAGAGAGTTACAGCTGCAGAGAAGGTGCAGAGAGAGAGATAGAGAGAGAAAGATCAAAATTAACATTTGAGAGGTCCGTTGGAAAGTCTCATAACAGTGAGGAAGAAGCTATTCTTGAATCTGTGTATTCAAACTTTTATATTGTCTGCCTAATGGAACTCTGTAGAAGAAAGTGTAACTGGGGTGTGAGGGTTTGATACAAACCTTTGAGGTACAAGTTTACCTCAAAAGGTTGAAACTAATTTTAAAATGTTTCAATAAGTCATTTTGCAAGTTACGTTATAACTACTAGTGCAGAATTTGAAAGTTCTTATCCCACCATTGCAAAATAGTAACAAAACATCTGTTGCATACCAGGTAATTTTGCATTGGAAAATATCCCATCTGACTAAAATTGGGTGCAAACGTAGAAACGGCAATTAACGTAGAAGGTGGATTCTTTTTAAAATTGGCATTTAATCTAACCTATGCTTTACTTCAGATTTGGCTTTTTTATCTTTGAAAATAGAGGGAAGCACTTTGAGTGATTGATCGTGTTGTAGTCAGTGAGAGATGCAAACACACAAACGAACAGCAGGTATCAGTGAAGGAGGCTTACTGGAGGTAGCTGTTTATCTTCTGTGCAAAATGCCTGATCTGCTTTATCTCTGGATAGAAACAATAAAGTAATCTACAATTCAACTTTGGACTCTTGGAATGTTTCCAAATGTTTTAAAAAGAATGAACAGATGCCTCAGACAATCCACAATGCACAAAATAACATTGTGATTTTGTTGTGCTGTTTTCCAATGATTAGATTTGTAGTTTAAAACATAAGCTGCTCTCATATTTTTTAGGTGAGGAATGAACTAGAAGATTTTTAAACTTCAAAATATTTCACCAGTGACAGATAATAATTCTGAAGCTCAGAGGATAGACGTTTAGGCCAACCCAATGATTCAGTTAGCCAGAATATTTTCATTACTGTATAATGGTATTTGATTAATGTGGGAGTGAACTTACACTGGAGACAAGGGTTAAATTTTACAAGGGGTGTCAAGACCCCGATTCTAGAGTGAAAATTGGATTCTAAGTTCTGAACATGTCAGGCCATGATTGGTTGGTTGGTTGATTTATTGTCATGTGTACTGAAGTACAGTGAAAAGCTTTGTTTATGAGAATGACAGGCAGATCATAGTAAGCAAGGACGTACAGATCAGAAAGACCTAAACAGAGGCAGACAGGCTACATTGCAGAGGGCGTGTGCTAGGCGAGAGCAACGTTAGCAAGATTAGTATTATTAGAGGCAAGAGAGTCCATTCATCAGTCTAATAACAGCCGGGAAGAAGCTGTTACTGAACCTCCTCGTGTGTATGTTCAGGCTTACGTATCTTCTATCTGATGGAAGAGATTGTAGGAGATCATTACTGGTGTGAGATGGATCTTTGATAATGTTGGCAGCCTTTCCGTGGCAGCTAGCCATGTAAATAGACTCCATGGATGAGAGGTTGGCTTCCGTGTGCACAACCACCTTCTGTAGTTTCTTACCATCTTGGGTATAGCAGTTGCTGTACCAGGTTGCTCTGCACCAATGGTCATGGGACCACTCTGTCTAATTTACCACATGCATTCTCCCAACTGAGCAATCCCAGCATCCAACTGAGGAGGGTGGGCAGTCTCTGAGTGGGGCCAATCAGAGGGCGAGCAGCTCAGGGTGCCACGGGGAGAGGTGGTTACTATTAAGATGTGCAGGAGCACTTGGCATCGAAAGTTGTCAACTGTGATTCAATATATTGCCAATACATCCATCTTTGTAGTGCACTGACTTCAAACACCAATTGGAAAACAAAAAGGCTCATTACTGGATTAAACTTAAGTGTCAGCCATATTGACACTTTTTTTTCCTTTTATTCCACATTTTTATGTTTGGAAAAGTGAAATAATTAAAGAAAATGGCAATAAAGAACTCTAATATTTGTACCATCACTATGGCTTTTCCCCACACAATAATGTCCACTTGATTAATCTCTAAATCACGGTGCCTTCATGCCAAATTTGAGGGGTTGAAAACCCTACAGCAGATATGGATTTGAAAATATTCAGCAGGCTGAGTGTTGAAGGAGAGATCTTTCCAGGGAGATTGGGAAGGGGTCATGCCACAATTTCAACAACCTACAATTTTACCTCCAGCCACCAAACCCACCCCTGCCCCCATTGCACCATAGAAAGGCCATGAAAGGACATGGAGTCCTATTAGCCCAATGCATCTGGCCTCATTAAACTGGCTGCTGCCATTCTGCGGATTGTCTCTTGAGGGACCTATGGTGGAGGTAAACACTTAGCTTCCAATTTTGGCAAAATGCTGACATGACTGATTTCTTTTTCTTTACAGGATGTAGCTAAGCCAGTATTTATTACTTATCCCCAATTGCTCATCTCTAGTTGCCCTTGAGAGGGTCGTGATGAGCTGCCTTCTTAACTACTGCAGTTCACCTGCTGTAGGATGACCCACAAAGCCATTACGGAAGGAATTCAAGGATTTTGATCCAGCAACAGTGAAGGAACAGTGACATATTTCTAAGTCAGGATGGTGAGTGACTTGGAGGGGAACTTGCAGGGGGTGGTGGTCCCATGTATCTGCTGCCCTTGTACTTCCAAATGGGAATGGTCATGGGTTTGAAAGGTGCTGAAAGGATCTTTGGTGAATTTCTGCAGTGCATCTTGGAGATAGTACACACTACTGCTTCTGAGCGCTGGTGGTGGAGGGAGTGGATGCTTGTGGATGTGGTGCCAACAAAGTGGGCAGCTTTGTCCTGAATGGTGTCAAGTTTCTTGGATGTTGCTGTGAGTTTAGAATCACATATAGTCCAGACCATAGAGTCATTGAGTCAAAGAGCTGTATAGCATGGAAATAGACCCTTTCATCCAACGCATCCATGCCAACCAGATATCCTAACATAGTCTAGTCCCACTTGCCAGCACTTGGCCCATATCCCTCTAAACCCTTCCTACTCATGTACCCACCTAGATGCATTTTAAATGTTGTAATTGTACCTACCTCCACTACTTCCTCTGACAACTTGTTCCATTCACATACCATCCTTTGCATGAAAATGTTGCTCTTAGGTCCTTTTAAATCTCTTTAAACCTATGCCCTCTAATTCTGGTCTCCCCCACCCTGGGGATAAGATCTTTGTCTATTTATCCTATTCATGCCCCTCATGATTTTATAAACCTCTATAAGGTCACTCCTCAGCCTTAGATGCTCCAGAGAAAACATCCCCAGCCTATTCAGCCTCTCCCTGTAGCTCAAATCCTCCAACCCTGGCAACATCCTTGTAAATCTTTTCTGAACCCTTTCAAGTTTCACAACATCCTTCTGATAGGAAGAAAACCAGAATTGCATGCAGTTTTCCACAAGTGGCCTAACCAATGTCCTGTGCAACCGTAACATGACCTCCCAATTCCTAAACTCAATGCACTGACCAATAAAGGAAAGCATACCAAAGGCCTTCTTTGCGATCCTGTCTATCTGGGACGTGACTTTCAAAGAACTATAAACCTGCACCCCAAGGTCTCTTTGTTCAGCAACACTTCCCAGGACCTTACCATTAAGTGTATAAGTCCTGCTCTGATTTGCCTTTCCAAAATGCACCACCTTACATTTATCTAAATTAAAGTCCATCTGCTACTTCCTGGCCCATTGATTCATCTGATCAAGATCTCATTGTACTCCGAGGTAACCTTCTTTGCTGTCCACTACACCTCCAATCTGCAAACTTACTAACTATACCTACTATGATCGCATCCAAAGCATTATAAATGGCAGTGGATCCAACACCAATAAGGATGACAGATTTACTTATGAGAGGTTGGGTTATTAACAACAGTTGACATCAATTGCTTTATATTGAGCTCAAATTTCACCATCTGCCATGGTGGAATTTGAACCTCTACACCCAGAACATTCTTGACTGTTCTGGATGACTAGCCCAGTGTTATTACCATTACACCACTGCCTGTTATGTTTACAATGGTCTGCTTACCTCCTTGAAATGGCCTCATTGCTAGTGCTGCTGTAGGTGATGTGCCTTCAACAGTGGGAGGGCACTGGTCAGCTGACCCGAGAAGGTAACGCTGGGATTTTCCAAGGCTCCTATCCCTTCTTCTCTCCCAGGCCACCACTTGGAGTTGGAGAGAATCCAGGCCAACTGATTGCGAACTGAGAAAGATCAAGGAATCATCTCACAAGAACTCAGAAGTTTGACAACCACCTGATGAAGGAGCAGCGCTCTGAAAGCTAGTTCTTCCAGTTACACTTGTTGGACTATAACCTGGTGTTGTGTGATTTTTAACTTTGTACGACGCAAAAGGCACTCCCACACAAACATGATGCTTGGTTCAACTTTGTTTAACTTTGTTCAAGTATAAATATACTAGGAAGACACTAGTAGCACAACAGAAGCCACCTGGTGGGGAAAAGAAAATGCATTTTAGTAGTGTTGCTGGAATATAGCTCAGAAGTCAGATAGAGCACAAAACCTACTTTTTAAAATTGACAATTGTGCTCTTTGTGTGACAATGGGTGCAGTGTTTACACATTTTATTAAACCTTTGTTGTAATAAGAGATGGAATGAACTATTGGCAAATCTAAAAGCCATCTCAAGAAGATATTATTCAGAATGTCTAAACCTATGGAGCTAACAGTTTTTTTCTCTCTCCTTTGAGCATTTAGAACTGTCAAAATAGATGATTCCAGACATAAAGTAATGTGCACATCTTTTATTTGCTTATGGTGTCTCAAGGAACCAACAAGATATTAGGGATGTCCCCATGGTCAGGCAAAACAATATCACTCTAATCGGTTATAAGTTTTTGCAATGTCAAACCACTGCAAAATAAAATTACTGACAGCATTTCTAAAAAGCCTCTTGAAGATGAGCAGAAGATTGTGAAATTTTCTGACTGAAAACAAAGCAACGCAGTTTCACATCGAGCTGTTTTGTGAGCTGTTTCCTGCATGACACTTGGAGCTGATAAATCTACCTTATCTTTTCCTTCATACAGCTTTATCTGAAAGAAAATCCTTCAAGCATTGGAATTAGGTTAAGTGCATTTTTTTGCTCAAACTCTTGTTGGATTCAGTTCAGTCTTATTTATCCCAGAGAAAGCATCACAGCTCCTCAAAACTTCAGCAGCACTGGGTATTTTATGAGTATGGTAATGTTATCCAACTAAAGGAGAAATATTACTGCGGCATGTGTATTCAAACATTGCTGCACATGTTAACATGAATCCAGATGAGCTCAGAAATCAATTTAATTTCCTTTCTGAAGAATGTAATGAGACTAGGCGCAACTGAGCCAGATGTTTGGAAATTAATTAATCATGACCAACACACTCACTTTATTCACTGATTTGTTGTTGTAATGATAAAGCTGGCCTGATGAACTATAAATACGGAGGCACCTGCAATTAGGGGAGCCAGTTTGTCTTCAGGCAAGCCTTCTCACACGTGTGTGACTCAGATATGAACAAAGGGAACCTGAAAACTCAGCAATGCCTGACTGCTCCTCGTCTAGTTCTGTAATTGTGGCTAATTTGGAAATTCCTCTTCGTGCACTACAATATACTGACGTGCATTTATTAGGAAAGACAATTTGATTGCAGTTTATGGGAATTTGTTGTCGACAAATTGGCTGCTGGGTTTCCCCACAATCATTCATGGCAGAGATGGTAATGTCCTTACCTCTAAGCCAGGAAGCCTGGCTTTAAGTTCCACCTGCTCCAGAGGTATGTAATAATATCTTTGGATAGGTCGGTTAAAAATATCCAAGGCTCTTGTGGTGCATTGGTAGTGTCCCTATCTGTGAGCCAGGAGGCCTGGGTTCAGGTCTCACCTACTGCAGATATATGCTTTAACATCTCTGAACAGATTGGTTAGGAACTATATATCACAGCGATTACAAGTCAAAGGTAGTTTATTGGATGTGAGGTATAGGGAATGTATCAGAGAAGGTGCAGAAATAGTGATATTGTTGGACTGACAATCAAGGGGCTTACTGCTGTCAGGATTTACATTCCAATAATAAACTTAGAAAGTAAAACTAGTCATCAACAATGGTGACTATGAAACTACTATTGATAGGGAATCCAAAACTACATGTTAGTCTAGATTCACAACAAGATGATTAATATGGAACTGCCCTCTGAAGTAGCTAAGCAAACCACTCAGTTCAAGAGCAATTAGGTTGGATGACCAGATAACAAGAAAGTTAAGACCAGGTCAAATTGCACAGCCTTGGGAAGGTGGGTCTCTGATGGTTGACACACTGGGCAACTAAAAGGTAGGAGCAAGTGAGGACTGCAGATGCTGGAGATCAGAGTCAAAAGTGGGTGCTGGAAAAACACAGCAGGTCAGGCAACATCCGAGGAGCAGGAGAATTGATGTTTCGGGCAAGAGCCCTTCGTCAGGAATGCAGCTCATGCCCAAAATACCGATTCTCCTGCTCCTCGGATGCTGCCTAACAGGCTGTGCTTTATCAGCACCAACTCTTAACTAAAGGTAGGACCCTAAATAAAAACTGAATGAACTGCGGATGCTGTAAATCCGAAACAAAAATGGAAATGCTGGAAAAGCTCTGCAGGTCAGGCAGCATCTTTTAAGGGAAGTCAAAGTTGATATTTCAGGTCTGGTGACCCTTCCTCAGAACCCTTCTAAACAAGGGTCACTGGACCAAAAACATTAACTCTGATTTCTCTTCACAGATGCTACCAGAATTGCTGAGCTTTTCCAGCATCTAAAAGTAGGACTCTGGGAGAGGAAGGCGGGAGGTTGTGTTATCATTTCTTCCAGGAATAATCCAGCTGGATTTGTTAGCTCCATTCCATTGATCATTGGAAAAGCTTATTTATGTGACCTTTTGTGTCAAACTGTATTGAGGACACTCTTGGAGGTGCCAAGTGGGGAGTGAGGGAACCCAGAAGGAAACGCCAATAAAACATGTGACTGAGACATACTGGTCCAACTTGTATCCTGTAAAATAGAGGAGGAGTACATTCATTTCCAAACATTCCTGGCTTACCCTTAGGCAGAGGGCTACGTACTAGTTACATGCAATGCAATGATAGGTGCCCCAGGAAGAAGGATGAAATTTCATATACATTTTCTCCAATCGGAAAGAGTTTATATTTGACAAGAATGGAAAATGTAAAAACTGGGTAAGTGTCAAACTATTCTTAAGTAATTTTGTTGTGATTGTTCTAGGGTAATTAATAAAAAAACCCAAGGGTGACCCTCATTGCCCTACACTCGAACAACAAATGCTGCCCTTGCCAGACAAACCACATCCCATGAAAGATAAGGAAAGAAACATATGTTGTTATATTTGGGGTGCTATATGAATGCAGCCCATGTGTGAGTAAGCAAGTGTGTCTGTGGCTAGGAGGATGTGGGGCAGTGATGCACAAGTCCTCTGCAGCCTATGTTCTGACATCTTCAGTCAACAAGATTAGATTACTGCTGAAAAATGTGGTGCTGGAAAAGCGCAGCAGGTCAGGCAGCATCCAAGGAGCAGGAGAATCGATGTTTCGGGCATAAGCCCTTTTTCAGGAATGAGGAGGGTGTGCGAAGCAGGCTAAGATAAAAGGTGGGAAGGAGGGACTTGGGGGAGGGGCTTTGGGAATGCGATAGGTGGAAGGAGGTTAAGGTGAGGGTGATAAGCCAGAGAGGGGGTGGGGGCGGAGAGGTCGGGAAGAAGATTGCAGGTCAAGAAGGCGGTGCTGAGTCTGAGGGTTGGGACTGAGAAAAGATGGGGGAGGGGAAATGAGGAAGCTGGAGAAATCTTCATTCATCCCTTGTGGTTGGAGGGTTCCTAGGCGGAAGATGAGGCACTCTTCCTCCAGGCGTCGTGTTGCCATGGTCTGGCAATGGAGGAGGCCAAGGACCTGCATGTCCTTGGTGGAGTTGGAGGGGGAGTTAAAGTGTTCAGCCATGGGGCGGTTGGGTTGTTGGTGCGCATGTCCCAGAGGTGTTCTCTGAAACGTTCCACAAGTAGGTGGCCTGTCTTTCCAATGTAGAGGAGGCCACATCAGGTGCAGCGGATGCAGTAAATGATGTGTGTGGAGGTGCAGGTGAATTTGTGGTGGATATGGAAGGATCCCCTGGGGCCTTGGAGGGAAGTAAGGGGGGAGGTGTGGGCGCAAGTTTTGCATTTCTTGCAGTTGCAGGGGAAGGTGCCGGGAGTGGAGGTTGGGTTGGTGGGGGGTTTGGACCTGACGAGGGAGTGGTCTTTCCAGAACGCTGATAGGGGAGGGGAGGGAAATATATCCTTAGTGGTGGGGTCTGTTTGGATGTGGTGGAAATGGCGAAGGATGATACAATGTATCTGGAGGTTGGTGGGGTGGTATATGAGGACCAGTGGGGTTCTGTCCTGGTGGCAATTGGAGGGGCGGGGTTCAGATGCGTTGGAGAGCATCATCAAACACGTGAGGGGAAATTGTGGTCTTTGAAGAAGGAAGCCATCTGGGTTGTTCGGTATTGAAATTGGTCCTCCTGGGAGCAGATGCAGCGGAGCCGAAGGAATTGGGAATATGGGATGGCGTTTTTACAGGGGGCAGGGTGGGAGGAAGTGTAATCTAAATTAGATTACTTACAGTATGGAAACAGGCCCTTCGGCCCAACAAGTCCACACCAACCCTCTGAATGAGCAACCCACCCCGACCCATTCCGCTACAGCTAACACAAAAGGCAATTTAGCACGGCCAATTCACCTAACCTGCACATTTTTGGACCATGGGAGGAAACTAGAGCACCTGGAGTAAACCCACGCAGACACGGGAGAATGTGCAAACTCCACACTGATAGTTGCCTGAGGCAGGAATTGAACCCGGGTCTCTGGGGCCATGAGGCAGCAGTGCTAACTACTGTGCCACCATGCCAGTACAGTCACCTCCATAATTATTGGAAGTATTGGCGTAATGATTTGATGCCTTTCCAGTGCTTGGTATAGAATGAACGTGAGCAGGAATTGGAAAGCAAAGGGATAGCAGTTGAGGTGCAGAAGTCAATTATAAGCCTGAAACCTTTAGGAAGTAAAATTTCAACGTATGAACCACAGTTATTGGAATATGTTTGGAATGTAGGAAAATACATTTTTTTCTTGAGGTTAGATAACAAATGTACGGCTTAAGCACACACTGACCATGAAATTGTTGTGACAATTGCCTGCAAAATATTTCTTGATAACCCTGCAGCTGACTGAGAAACCACGGCACAGATGGATGGGATTTGCCTCACCATGCCTGTCAGTAATCTCGCTCCACACCAAGCCTATCAATCTAAATCCCATCTCACTGCTCCTCCCCAGTATCCTTTGTCATCCACTACATGTGTCAGCATGCATCATCCAGCAGATTAATCAATATATATTGAGTAAAATTTGTGCTAAAAGCTTAGCTGATTCATTTAAATGAACTGCACAAGCATGAAATCCATGATTTTGACAGCAAATATGAAACAAATTATTGCACATAAATGTTGGTAAATGCTAGAGAAAACAACAGGTAGCTAGGAAATTTTATTTGTAACACGAGTGCAAGCAAACATTTAAATAGTCTTCCAGTGCTCTCTCTCTCTGCACGAGGTTACAATTTAAGTAAGAATTTTGCTAATTATTGACCTGTAACATTCCCAGGTGTCCACTACTGTGCTATTTAATCCTACCTAATTAATTAATGTACAGAATTCAAATATTTGGGGAGTGAAGCTAAGACCACCAATTCTGATTGGACAATCTGCAGGGTGGTTTAAACATGGAGTGTAGATCATAGAACAGGCCCTTCGGCCCATGATGTCTGTGCAGATTATCCTGCCATTCTAACGTAATCCATCTGTATCTGTGTACTCCCTGCTTGTTCATGTGTCTGTGCAAGCGCCTCTTAAAATATTGCTGAGTCTACTAGCTCGACCACCTGGGGAGAGGTAGCGGGGTTGGATGTGTGATTTGTTTCTCTAGGCTATCAAGGATAGGAGCTAGAGTACAGTTGGAATGCCATGTAATCTGACCAACAAAGAACAAACCCACACAAATACAGACCTGCTCTGTTGTGTCCAAGTTGAAGGACGAGTAACAATTCCATTATAACACATTCTGAATTTTGGAATATGATTGATTCCTACAGCTTTACCAACAACTTATGTTGGATATAAGGAGGACTTACTGACATTGTCCCTAAGGCAACCCTTGAGTTCTTCCTTTAAAGAAACATCCCCAAATGGTAGAATGGATTGGTCCATGCTGACCAGATTTCCTAAAGTAAACTAATCCCATTTGACTGATTTTGACCTATATTCCCCTAAACCTTTCCTAATTGTCTACCTGTCCCAATGTTTTTTAAATGCTTGTGTCTACCACTTCCTTTGGCACCTCGTTCCATACACACACCACTCTCTATGTGTAAATGTACTCCTCAGGTCCCTTTTAAATCTTTCTCCTCTCATGTTAAAACTCTACCCTTTAGTTTTGAATTCCATTTACCTGGGGAAGAGACCATTAGATATGGGAACTAAATTTGGCCATCTGGCCCATCAAATCTGCTCAACCATTCAATCATGGCCGATATGTTTCTCAAACCCATTCCACTTTGCTATTCACCTTATCTCTGCCCCTCATGATTTTATAAACCTTGACAAGTCACCCCTCAACCTCCCATCCAGCCTCTCCTTAGAACTGAAATGCTCCAGACCTGGTAACATCCTCGTAAATCTTTTCTGCACCCTTTCCAATTTAATAATATCCGTCCTATAGCAAGGCAACCAGAATTGTACATCATATTCCAAAAGTGGCCTCACCAATGTTCTATACAGCTGCAATATGACACCCGGACTCCTATACCCAACGCTCTGGCCAATGAAGACAAGTGTGCCAAACGTCTTCTTCACCGCCCTCTACTGTGCCATCACCTTCAAGGAAACATATAACTGAACACCTCTCTGTTTGACAATACTTCCCAGAGCCCTACCATTAAGTGACTAAGTCCTGCTCTGGTTTTCCTCACCAAAATGCAACACCTCACAATAATCTGAATCAAACTCCATCTGCCACTCCTTGGCACTTTGGCCCAACTGATCAAAATCCCTTTGTGGTCTTAGATAATCTTCTTCACTGTCCACTATGCAGCTAATGATTGTGTCTTCCACAAACTTACTAATCATGCTTCCTACATTTTCGGGGCGGTACGGTGGCATAGTGGTTAGCACTGCTGCATCACAGTGCCAGGGACCCGGGTTCGATTCCAACCTTGGGCGTCTGTCTGTGTGGAGTTTGCACATTCTCCCTGTGTCTGCGTGGGTTTCCTTCGGGTGCTCTGGTTTCCTCCCACGGTCCAAAGATGTGCAGGTTAGGTGAATTGGTCAGGATAAATTACCCATAGTGTTAGGTGCATTAGTTAGGGGGGAATGGGTCTGGGTGGGTTACTCTTCGGAGGGTCAGTGTGGACTAGTTGGGGTGAAGTGCCTGTTTTCACACTAATCTAATCTAACTTAATCATCCAAATAAGTTATATGATTGGAAAACAACAGTGGCACCAGCACTGGTCCCTGCAGAACACCACTAGTTACAGGCCTCCTGGTGGAATGGGCTTGAGAAACATAGCAGCCATGATTGAATGGTTGAGCAGATTCAATGGGCCAAATGGCCTAATTTGGTTCCAATATCTAATGGTCTTATGGTCTTATATCACAATTTCTTGTGTCGCTGGTTCAAAGTCGTGGTCCTCCCTTCCAAACTACATTGTTAATGTTGTTCCACCCCACGGATTGCAGAGGTTCCTGAAGGTGGATCAGTATCACCTGCTCAAGGGCAATTAAGGATTGGCAATTAGTACGTGCCCAATACTGACATTCATACCCTGTAAATGAACATCATTGAAAATAGGAAAAGGAAAAGTCCCCATAGTCCCTTCAGACCATAGGGCTGCTCTCTCATTAGAGAGAAAGGACTGGTGGTAGTTTAACCTGAAGGTCACCATGCTTCAGGTGAGGGGAGAGGTTAAGAGGAAGAGTCCTTCATGGTAGCCTCAGCTGGTGCAGGAATTGAACCCATGCTGTTGGTGTAATTAATTAAAATGAATAATAACAAAAATAGTCAGAATGTAAATGAGGACTCAAATTCCTTTCCTTTTGTGGTGAGCCACCCTCTCTGTCCTCTGCCTTGCTATGAATATTTCACCCACATGACTCCAGGATTAAATCTTCAGTTAACTCATTATTGGGATTTTAACAGTTGAGGATTACATCAGTTTGACCAATGTTCTCTGAGGCAATGCTAAAATGTAATGTTTATTGCTGGACCCTTGGCAAAATATTAAGTGTCCTTTGAGAAGTTGCATTGGATACGATTGGTTGAGGCTGGGTGGTAAATTCAAAACCAATGCTGCAATTTGAAATGTTATGAAAGTAAAGTTGCACAACCTTTCTGCTTCACTAGAACACCCAGACAAATTCCTGAGTCTTTCCAGTCTATGCACAGGGGCTGAGGCACAATGTTGCACAATTCTAGCCCATATGCGGTCTGTACAAAGTTGTTGAGAAAGTATATAAGTCTCAGGAATGGTGTTGAAACAGGAAGGAATGCAGTTCCACTGTAAATTAAATGGTGGTGTGCTTGAAGCAAGGAAAAAGATGGCTAGATGGATTCCAGCAAAAACAGCAAGAATAAAATGTTTTTCTAGTTCTCAGCAGGCTCTGCAGCATCTGTTGATCTATTCTGACAGCACACCAAGAGGAATGGACACATCTGAACTTTCAAACTCATCAAGAACACATTCTTGACTCTGCATCCTCACTCAGTAAGACAAAATAGAAGCAGAGCTGACTCCACCATTGTATAAGATCATGGCTGAACTTCTAATTCAATTCAATTTTTTTTGCACAGTGTCCATATCTCTTGATTCCTGAGGCATCCAAAAATTCAACCGTTTCAGTATTAAATACCCAATTATCCATAGCTCTCAGAGATAGAGATTTCCAAAGTCCTCCTACATCTATCCATAACTCTCCTCCATCCTACCTGACTGATATGCTCCACTTTTTCTGACGACTTTAATCCTTTTTCTCCATAAATTCTCTGCTCTATTTTGGAGATTTGTCTTTCAACTCTATACACTCTTGTTCTCTGATATATTATTTCAGGTCAGTGTGCTCCTCTTGTCTGGTTTCTAAACTCTCTCATGAACACAACATGTCTTCCCTCCCTTCGATCAGCCCAATTCCTGTTTAAAGCTCCCTGAGACATTTCTGTCTTGCAAAGGTTGCTTTTTAATTCTACCTGGATAGAATGGATGTGGGGAAGATGTTTCCATCAGTAGGAAAAATTAGGACCCAAAGGCATAGCCTTGGAATAAAGACACTCAATGACTTGACCTCCACAGCCTTCTACGGCAATGAGTTCCACAGATTCACCACCCTTTAGCTGAAGAAATTCTTCCTCATCCCAGTTTAGATTAGATTACATTACAGTGTGGAAACAGGCCCTTCAGCCCAACAAGTCCACACCGACCCGCCGAAGCGCAACCCACCCATACCCCTACATTTACCCCTTACCTAACACTACGGGCAATTTAGCATGGCCAATTCACCTATCCTGCACATTTTTGGGGAGGAAACCGGAGCACCCGGAGGAAACCCACGCAGACACAGGGAGAATGTGCAAACTCCACACAGTCAGTCGCCTGAGGTGGGAATTGAACCCAGGTCTCAGGCGCTGTGAGGCAGCAGTGCCACCACTATACAAGAACCTATCTATCTCTTTAAGACAGAGATAGATAGGGTCTTTTATAGTGAGGGGGTCAAGGGTTACAGGAAGAAGACAGGAGAATGGGATTGAGAAATATGTCAGCCATGATCGAATGGCAGAATAGATTAGATGGGCCAAATGGCCTACACCTCTGGGTTTTATCGTTGCTGAAGAGTTCGAAGATAACAAAGCTGCTTCTGCATCAGGGATTCAAAAACATCAGAAACTAATGAATAATTTTGGAGCTGTCAGAGGTTCCTAGTGAAGTCTGATGACAAATATCTATTGACAGGGAAAACATCAAGACTTGGAAGAGCAAGATGTGGATTAAAGTGATCTGAATGCCTGTAAGAATCCATCTGTGGCCGAGGGGCAGAGTGATGTGGATGTTGTCAATGATTCCATTGAAAAGTCCTTCATTAGTGTATCACTGATGCTGAAGTGCTGGATTCTGTTCTTTTAAATAATCTGGCGAGAGGAACAAAGTGATTCAGAAGTTTGCAGAATCCTCAGCTGCTGTAAGTACGTGTGGAGGCTGAGTTGAATCAAAATACCAGCCTCCAGCAAAACAAAATGCCATGTTTAAAAACACAAGAGAGATTTTACACTTGAGGTGATAATTCTTCCATAAGAAATTAGAACCGTACTGATTTCAAATGTTGGATTGTTCTTTATTTGTGCATTCCAGCAACACATTACTTCAGCTTTCTACTTCCTTTCTGTTTTCCTCAGCATTCCCATTAAATATATGTATGTGACAAAACCTGTCAGTTCCCCATCACCCAGATAGAAACTTCAGCAGAACCTTTGATGGTATTTAAGCCATCACAAGCGTGCACTGAGTGTGTACTGACAGGTTATAAGGAGACAATGCAATGGAATGATCTGATTGAAGGTTGAGCTCACCAGCCTGTCAAATATGTTCTCATATCTGACAAATTGCTAATTGAAATCTCTGATATATATCCTTCAGGAAATCAGGTGCGTATTCAAATAAAACAACCTATATCATTTTTATTTGCATGGGATGTAATGGATTCTATTGAAGGCAGCAACAAACATTAGCTTGAAAACCCCCTAAGCCAGTCCATTTACTCCAAATGTTAGAGTAACAAAAGTGAGATGATAACTGCTGCCCAAAATAACTTATTATCATTAAGCTGTCAATAAGTTGGCAATATTTTCAAGGGTACTCAGCATACTGAACATTTAAATCCTTAGATCCATGCCGAGAGGTTAATTGTGTGGACATTTTTCCCAAAAATTCCTCACTTTGGAGGTTATCTGTTTATTCTGAGAAGTATTTTCATAGTCTGTGGTTAATTAGTAAAGCCATGTGACCAAATCTTTCATGGATTCTGATCATTTTGCATTCAAAGTATTCAATGTTAATTTATTGAAAATGAACTCCACACTAGCTCCACACTGTTTTGATATCTTTTATCAAGGATAAAGATTTTAAGTGCATGTGAAGGTATCGTCATTGCTGGAGACAATTAGATCTATCCTTTTCCTTCTTTTCTATCAGGCTCACTGTTTTCTAAGTTTCAAAGTGTTGATTTTCTCCTGATATATCATTTCCAAGCGCAATGATCCATGGCCTGTGCTTTCCACTGGCGGGGATTGATGGGTCACACAATGATGGGCTTCTGCAGGGAGTTCAATGTAACATTTGCGTGAGCCATTCCTGTTCCATTTCTCTGTGCTCACTTACCTGCACAGAATGGCTTTGCGATAGGTGGCTGTCATCCATCTGAGTGACATGATCTGCCCCAGTGCTTTTGCCTTTGCAGTAGGACGTCCTCGACACTGGTGACGTTGACTGCTTTCAGTCAATGATCATGCCAATGGATCCTGAGGATGCTGAAGAGTCATTGCTGAATAACACACTCTAGAAGGTGTACATGATGGTGGTATGTGGGTCCCATGACTAGGCACCATACTGAAGGGTGCTGAAGACACCAGGTATCCGTGTGGAGTTAACCTTTTTCTTCAAGCGTGATCCACTGGGTCCTTTTGAATGTTCTTCAGTTGGCATTGAAGAGTGTTACATGCCCGATGGTGTGCTGCCTTTTTCTCTTGACTGGCTGCCTGGGATGCTCTGACCTGTTTAATGTGAGCAGATCTTCCATGACCTTGTCAGTTTCATCAAACCAGCCCCTGTTGCAGTTATTGTGGGTTTGTTTGCCGAGCTGGGAGGTTGGCTTACAGACATTTGTCCCCTGCCCAGGTGACATCCTCAGTGCTGTAGAGCCTCCTGTGAAGAGCTGCCGTATTGTGTCATGTGGAATTTATTTGGTTTCATTCCCGCTGCTTCTAGTTGTCTGTTGCAGTGGTCGGTATGTTGGGTCTTGGTCAATGTGTTTATTGATGGGGTCTGTGGATGAGTGCCATGCTTCTAGGAACTCTCTGGCTGTCCTCTGTTTGGCCTGTCCTAAATTCCAACCGACAGTACAGCAGCGTTTCACAGGATGCTCCACAGCAGAGGATGTCACCAGACAGGGGACAAAATTTCTGCAAACCAACCACCCAGCTCGGTAAACATACCCACAATTACTGCAACCAGCACCACAGCTATGGATCTAGACACAAACCTGGAGTCCCTGTTTTTCTTGGTATTGAATCCAAAGACTTCACTGGAAGTATCTGGCAGTGGAGCTTTGATGTGCTTCCAGAATTCCTCTGGAGTGGAGTCAGCAGTGGGATCAGAGTGTCCCAGTCAGCTCTGCTGGGGTCGCTGATGCCCATCCTGGTGAGATAAGGTTGGCAATTGAAAAGGTCTTTCATGGGTTCCACCCAGGTCTGTTTGAGTGCTTAGGTTTGGGCTGGGAGTATGAGGAACATCCTTTAGGCCGCACTGACAGAGCGAGATGTGCTCCGTCCGGTGCCATTCAGGCCTAACATTTTCTTCTGCTGTGCAGGTCCTGAGGCGCAGCGGTAACCACTGACCACAAATGCCAACAAGTCTGTACACTGATTGACATGCATGGAACTGCCTGCCTACGTGGCTTCGAGGGAACTTTGGTCACAATGTTCCGAGTGAGGGTGCATTTACATGATCTTGAAGTGATCTCTTTGTTGAAAGAAGGTGTTGTTTCTGGACGTCTGTGCATCCAGTAATGTCCAATGTCTGAGTGCGCCCTTCTATTCCAAAATATCATTGCAAAATCTGGTGCTGAGATCCACCAGGAGATACTTATCTTTATGAGTCAAAGTATTGAATATAAGAGCAAGCAGGTTATGATTAGGCCACAATTGATGTAGGATTTGTAGATCTGGCATAAGGTTGGATGTGATAGCACTGGAGAGGGTGCAGAGGAGATTCACCAGGGTGTTCCCTGGGTTGGAGAGATTCAGCTGTGAGAGAGACTAGATAGGTAACTGATAATATAATTTTGAATTTACTTATAAACTCTAACTTATAATAAACAATCTATAACTCACCAAGGCTTCTGAACAGCACTGTCCATACCAGCAGCAGATACATAGGAACACCACTCACTGCAAATTCCCTTCCAAGCCACTCACCTTCATGACTTGGAAATATATCACTGTTCCTTCAGTGTCACTGGGTTAAAATCCAGGGACTCCCTGCCTCAGGGTGTTATGGGTCTACCTACAGCACTTGGACTGTAATGGTTTGATAAAGCAACTCACCTCCATCTTATCAAGGACAACTAGGGATGGGCAAAAAATGCTAGCCCATCCAGAGACATCCACATCCCACAAATATTGAGAATAAGCCCCCTCCTTCCAGGTCTAACGTTGGTACATGACTGAACGTTTCCTGCTTCATTAATTCCGAGTGGGTTCAACAAATGTCTCAACAACAACAAAAAAAAAGATCAGTTACTCAGATGAAATGAAACTTCACAAAGTAATGCTATTTCTCTGCTTGGCTGTCATTGTCTGAGTTTAACCTCAATGAAAATCTGTGCATTTGTTTAATCCCCCTGAGTCCACCGATAATACACTTTGCAGTGGAATAAATGCTCAGATGTCTTTTAAAACAAAACTCCTTGAAGAAGGCAGAAGACAATGTGATTCATGTCATGCATAAATCCCTGATGTCAGTGCATGGTTGAAATCCTAGAAGCCAGTGACATATGATGGCTGTCATCAGCAAGAATTAAAACCGAGAAATGATCGAAGTAAAATTGTACTGAGCACCGAATCAATTGTTCAAATCATTAAGCAGTAATATTCGATAGTTAATTAATGTTAGATGATAAGCCTTCAGTGAGGTGTTGATTGAAGATGGATTAATACAAAGTTTGTATAAGTTTATGAGAGTAATTTAAAAAGTCGACACTGTCTAAGGTCGAAGCAGGCTGAACAAATTGAAATTTGGGAATGGTTAGAACATCATTGACCGCACAGCACTGAATCTTTCAAATTTCACTCCTGATGCTTCCAGCAGTGAGAACTAATAACATTACCCTATCATGCATCATGGGGTGTAGAGATCACCTCTATTTGAAACAATATATTCGCTCCTGGTTTCTGTCTCGTCACCTTGAGATAGCATGGGAATAAACTTGAAATACAGCTGGGCTTCTCTGTAGAGCACTTGCCTGAAATTAACCTTTTTTTTGCAATGTAAAAGGACATTTCATAATTTGAGAGTATTTGCTGAACAATCCTGAGTGACCTAAATGATTACATTAACAATTAAATTTATTGGCCTGATGTGTACTGAGGCCCACTCACATTCGTTGGAAGGTGCACAATTCTCTGCAGGAGAAAGAAGTATTTCCAGGGTTTGTGCCTTTTTTGAACTAAACAAGAAGACAATATTTATCTGGTGCCTTCACCGCAGCAACAGTTTAAATAGTAAGGGTCAACTTGTGAATCAATCATTACCCTTTTTGCAAGCTGCTTAATTTGTTGTTCCCTTTGAAATTTAGCATTCTTACCTCATCCTGATGAATGTAAGATGAAAGACGTCAACAGCATGGAACTATTGAGAGCAACAGTCAAACTCGGTGCTGCCAAATGATGACTGTCAGATTGGATTGCTGTAATTTTTTCAGAGCAACTAAATCCAGTGAAGGGAAGGCATCCTAGGAGAACAATGACTCACCGCAAATAATGGTCAATCTGAGACGTATGACATATAATGGTCAAAAAAACCCGTGCTTGAACAGGAATGTCAGAAAATGTGAAGAATCAACCAATACCTTTCCAAATCACCATGGACAATTCTCATTTTCACAGACTCTCCCCTGATGGCAGTAAATCATTGCAAACAAAACAGCCAAGATGATACAACTCCAAGCCTAATTTGGCCATTCTGGCAATGAACCTTGCATGGTTTGCAAAGAAGTACTAATGAATTCAGAGATCATTCTCGTCACTCTGTCACCTATTATTTTCCATTGCTGAGATGCAAAATGCTGACGTTGATTTCTCCACTGCTCCTCCCCCCCCAACTAATATGCTTAAGTTTGAAACAAAAACAGAAATTGCTGGAGAAACTCAGCAGGTCCTGCAGCATCTGTGAACAGAAAACAGAGTTAACACTTTGAATGCAGGAACCCTCCTTCAGAACTGATAGTAATTAGGAAAAGACAGCATTTATATTGTTGACAAAGTTAAGAGGAGAAAATGGAGTGGACGGGGTTAGGTGGAGACGGACCTCATAGAAAGAGAGAGAATGACAGTTAAGGAGACAAAGGGATGGCTGAGAGTAAGCCAGGGAGAGAGAAAAGCTACAACGAGTAGGTGAAAATGGATCATCTGTGCTGAAAGTATCCCACGTCATAACAGGGTCTGTGGTGTGGGTCTGGGTAAAGGATATGGAAGGTGGTATTCAGATTCTAAAATTATTGGACTCAATATTGCATTTTTAAGTCTCAGCCTGGACCTGACAGAAGTTTTGCTGCAGATGTTGCAAACTGTATCAAGCTCTGTCTATTTTACCCTTGCCTATCTTCTGAACTCTCTGCTTTGAAATTTACCGATCAAATCTCATCAAGCTCAGTTGCACTGTCAGGAGCTGGGCAAGTAATTATTTGGGAGAGGGAATAGGCACTGGGAGAGGGTGGGAAAGGGGAGACACAGAAATTGTTCATAGATCATCGATAGGTCATTTGGGGAACCAATTTCTGGCAAGTTAACTTCCTGCACATAACTGAAAAGGAAAGTTTTCTCCCAAACTTCAAAATCAGGCAATTTAGTTGATCATTAAGGAACAGAATCAAGCAAATAAAGAATCACTCCACACGATAATTGTCTTCAACCATAAGTGGTTGAACAACTTTGCCAAACTCGAAATTTAATGTTGCATTCTCTGTAGTATATTACTTACAGCAGTGCTGTTTTTCTGAAATGTAAGGATAAAGTTTTTAACCAGAACCTGCCAATTGTTTTACTTATTGGCCTGTGCTTCTCTGAAGTCGGCAGTTACAGAAGCAGCGATGACTCCCTGTTTAATGGTCTTATCTCGGAATCCAAAATCTGGGAGCTCAAGTCTGACACTCCAGGGCTATCCTGGCAACAGTGCCAGCGTTCAGGTGAACCATAAAACCCTGCCTGACATTGCAGTTAGATATTAAAGATTCCATGGTATGATGCAGCAAGTTGAGGGGGAATTATCTCTGCTACCCTGACCAACATTTATCCCTCAAAGTCACATCACAGACACTAGGCTATTGTGCCAATAAGATCAGTTGGCTAGACGGCTGGTTTGTGATGCAGAGAACGATAGCAACAGTGTAGATTCAATTCCCGTACTTGCTAAGGTTACTGTTAGCGCGGATGAAATAATATCAGTCCGAGCCCAGAGTGCGGTTCAACAATCGGTAACGTTTATTGCTACAGTAACGCCGGCGGAGACCAACCGAGGTCCAAATCTCAGCTGCTCTGCTGTTCCCCCGCGCAGCTACATATTATATACTTTTAGTTGCTAGGATGTGTGGAATTTGAGGATGAATGGGATGATAGTTCCCCATCATCACTGGAGTAGGTGCAAATAGAATGTTTCCTGCCGTCCCAGGAGAGTTGCAGGGCACGCACAATAGGGTGCTAATTGGTTTATGTAAAACGGGTCCGGGTATTATCTGCTTGTCTCTCTCTGTGAGGGCAGGGGCTAGCACCCCCTTTTGTTCCCTTGGGGTGTTGGTGTGTATTGGTCTGTCCGTTCCTGTTTGGTGGATGCCTGTCCTTTGTGTCAGGGTGGCTCCGTATCGATGGGTATGTGTGTGTTTCAGTCAGTCTCTTGATGTGATTAGGAGATGGGTTTCCATATTAATTAATTCCGGAGTTTTGGTCTATGAGTCATGGATAGTGTTGGTCTAGTGTGGATTTTATCTGTCCTCTGTCTCTTATCTCCCGGTCACGTGGGCGGTCCGGCAGCTGCTGAGTTCTGTGGGTTTAAAGCTGCGACTGTTGTTTAAAACACAAAATGAATTCTTATCGTTTCCTGATGTAGGCATAGTCCCGTGGCAAAAGCAGGGCGGCTCTGATGCCCGCTTGCATTACCATGAAGATCCATTTTCACAAACTCTCCCCTTACCTGAAGCATTTTGACCCTAGATTAAACCACCATCAGATCGCTGTCTGTAACCAGAGAGCAGCCTGAGGTCTGGGAAGACTGTGGTAACTTTACCTTTATACAATCGCATTGTTGTTTGTGGGATCTTGCTGTGCACAAAATGGCTGCTGTGTTTTCTACATTATAGCAGTGGCTGTGGATTTTATTCGACAAAAACACTGCAAGATGGCCTGAGGTTTTGAAAGGCATGGAATAAAAAGTAAGTTTTTTTGAAAAAGATCAGTACTGATTCAGAACATTTAAGCTATAATTTTCATTTTATAATCAAATTCAAGATTTTATCTCATATTATGCATAATTAAAACAGTTCATCTTGTCTCCTCGATATTATTCCATTCTAATTTTGTACTCAATGTCTTGGATTTCCCAAGCGAACATCATTGTGAGACCATATTTAATATTCAGCAACAAGGCTTCTTTCCCAAATCCAAATAATAAAAATATAAAGGGAACATTACTTTCAGACAACTGCTCCAAGTACAATGGGCTGATTGCTTTTTTTAACAAAGGCTGCAAAGGGAAGCCTGGGAATGAGAGATCCTGTGTGCCTGATGTCAGCGGTGGGTAAGTTGTTGGAGGTGATTCTGAAAGATAGGATTTGCAGACATTTGGAGGGGGTTGGGGTTGGGGAAGGTAGCTGGGAAAATGATAGGTGGATGAAGCTGAGGGAGAACGTGATAGGTGGATGAAGTCCCCCTCTGACCTATCACTTTCCCAGCTACCTCCACCTAACCCCACCCCCCTCTCAGCCCCAACCCACAAGCCACATTCCAGATGAAGGGCTTTTGCCCGAAATGTCGATTCTCCTGCTCCTGGGATGCTGCCTGACCTGCTGTGCTTTTCCAGCAACATACTCTCGACTCTGATCTCCAGCATCTGCAGTCCTCACTTTCTCCTAGGCATTTGGAGAGACAAGGACTGATTAGGGATAGTCAGCATGGATTTGTGTGGGGGAAATTATGTCTCACAAACTTGATGGAGTTTTTTGAGGAAGTAAACAAAAAGATTGATGAGAGCTGAGCAGTAGATATTGCTTACATGGATTTTGTCTGCATGGTAGACTAATTACTAAAGTTAGATCTTAAAAAAATATGTAATTTCAGTTACATCACACCATAAACGTTTGCTATAAATTCTGTGTCTTACAATCTTATTCTCCACAACCACCTGATGAAGGAGCGATGCTCTGAAAACTAATGCTTCCAATTAAACCTGTTGGACTATAACCTGGTGTTGTGTGATTTTTAACATAGATAAGATGAATAACAAAGAGTTTCTTCCCCTAAGGTTAAGGAGTTAAAAACTGTGGTTAAAAACTGCATGACTCTATGACACTATGAACAGCCTCCTTTGCATATTTAGGGTGCTATGGCACTATTGTGTCACAGCTTTATCTGGAAGTAGCACTCCATTTTTGCAAGATGTACTGCAGCAGCTCATTAAGACTCCTTCGTCAGCACCTTCCAAACCCATGACCACCACCATCTGGAAGGACAAGCACAGCACTCCCTGCAAGTTCCCCTCCAAACTACTCCCCATCCTGACTTGGAAATACATCACTGTTCCTTCAGTGTTGCTGGGTCAAAATCCTTGAACTCCCACCCCCAGGGCATTATGGGCATCCCTATACTCGAAAGACTGCAGTGATTCACGAAGACAGCTCACCATTACTTTCTCAATGGATAATTAGAGATGAGTAATTAAGGATGATGCATGTTTGGAAGATTTTTACAGCAATGACTTTGCAACCACATCAATATGCTTCAATGGCAGAAAATGTACTTCTTCTCTTTTACACTGGTGATTACAATTTGTAATTTTTGATGCCATTGCATTAGCAGGATAATAATACTGAATATTATTGCTTCAGCTATGAATCTCCAGTTGGCACTGAAAACCTGTTTAGTGTTCAGAGAGACAAACATCACTTTCACAGTGGGGTCATTTTTCTGATTACAGCTGAGCGGCATGCTTCACTTCTGGTGACAGTAGTTTATTGGCAGAAGTTAAACTAACAGCCACCAATTTTGCTCCCACAAAGAGCATGCTGCATCTCACATGGACCCCAGATTTGCTCAGGCGACATTTAATCGTCCTAAGCATTTGCCTGAAGAAAAAGTTAGGTTCTTCTTTCTGTGAATCAGCGTTCGACATTTGTTGTGGGACCCCCTAAATTTAGACATGAGGAGGTGGGTGGAATTTGTACACTGTCCGTATGGCACTGCTGTCTGTACAACCTCATGAAGAATCGAACCAGCTGTTCCAAATAGGAAGGCTAAAATCTGTCCAAAAGGAAAAGACCCATGTTATTTTCATTTGTTTTATTTTTGAGGTTCTGGAGGGTGGCTGTCCTCTTGGGCCAATCACAGACTCACAGCCCACTCTCAGCTCATTTGAAGCATCTCTGAGGCCCAGATCTCTCACCCACCCTGCCCACTCCAATCGTGACTTCATCTTCCCTACTGCACCATGTGACTCTTTCCTGCTGAAAGTTCACACTGTTTCCAACCCCATGCACCTCTCTCCACTGATTAGTGGGGCTCAAACTTTTCATGTTGTGCTACAACAAGTTGCCAATTTAGATTTGTCTTAGAGTCATAGAGATGTACAGCATGGAAACAGACCCTTTGGTTCAATTCGTCTCTGCTGACCAGAAATGCCAAATTCATCTAGACCCATTTGCCAGCATTTGGCCCACATGCCTCTAAACCCTTCCTGTTCATTACCAATCCAGATGCCTTGTAAATGCTGTAATTGTACCAGCCTCCACCACTTCCTCCGGCAACTCATTCCATACACACATTACCCTGTGTGAAAAATTGGCCCTTTAGAATCTTTAGAAAGTTAGAGGGTGGTACGTGTATGGAATAAGCTGCCAGAGCAAGTAGTGGAGGCTAGTACAATTGCAACATTTAAAAGGCACCTGGATGGATAGATGAATAGGAAGGATTTGGAGGGATATGGGCTGGGAACTGGCAGATGGGACTAGATTAGATTGGGATATTTGGTTGGCATGGGCGAGTTGGACTGAAGGGTGTGTTTCCATGCTGTACATCTCTATGTCTCTAGGACTAAGTTGTAGATCTAGCTGAGTGCACATCCTCGACAAGCTGGAAGGAAACGTCTTCGTGCTTCAGAGCTCCAGTTTGCTTCATTGATCTCTGCATTTGTTACAAATTCAATGTCAACCTGATTCACCAGGATTATTTTTAATGAGTGGGTTTATGGTTTTGATTACAGGAAAGCGGTCCAAATCATAATTGTCCCCTCGAACTGTGTTAATAAACTGGTGTATGTTAAGAGGGTCTACCTCCGTCATTGGATGCATTGAATCAGAAATGTTAGAAAAGTTTTTGTCCATGGAATGTGTGCTCCACTAGCTAGTCCAACATTGATTAGCCAGAGAGCAGTTAAAAGTCAGCCAGATTGCTATAAGTCTGGAGTCACATGTTGACTGAATTACTGACAGACTTCCTTCCCTCCCTAAAGGGCATTAATGAACCAGATGGATTTTTAACATTAATCAACAGTAGTTACCATTAGGCTACCTCTTTACTGAGTAACTGCAAATTTCATCATTTATTATGGTTTGATTTGAACCAGTGTCCTCAGAACATTTTCCTGCACCTCCAGTTACTGTTCCATTGACCAACCATCTCCCCTGGCCCATCATGTCTGCATTGTCTCTCCAACTGAGTATCTCACTTTGTCCCATTCCCCTGCTTTCTCCCCATAACCCTGCATGTCTTCTGTTCCTCCCCTTTTCACGTAATCATTAATTCCTTCAGGATGCCTTGATTGAACATATCCCCAAACTATTAGATTAGATTACTTACAGTGTGGAAACAGGCCCTTCGGCCCAACAAGTCCACACTGACCCATACTCCTACGTTTACCCTTCACCTAACACTACGGGCAATTTAGCATGGCCAATTCACCTAACCTGCACATTTTTGGATTGTGGGAGGAAACCGGAGCACCCGGAGGAAACCCACGCAGACACAAGGAGAATGTGCAAACTCCACACAGTCAGTCGCCTGAGGCGGGAGTTGAACCCGGGTCTCTGGCACTGTGAGGCAGCAGTGCTAACCACTGTGCCACTGTGCCGCCCACAATTCTCAGACAATGCATAATAGACCCCAACCACTTGATACACAAATATTTTCTTCAAATCTTTTTTTGCTTATTTTACTCATCATTTTAAAGCAATACCCTCTCATTCTTGTTCCTTTCACGAGAGGGAATATTTTCCTCCTACTTACTCAGTTCAGAACGTCATGATTTTGAAAACTTCTATCAAATCTCATTTGACCTACATTTCTCTAAGAAAACACATATCCAACTTTTCCAAATCTATCTTCAAAACTGAAATTCCTCCTCCCTGGAATTTTCATGTAAACTTTTCTGCATGGATGTACATGTATTTGGAAAGGCAAGAACTGATTAGGGATAGTCAATATGGCACAGTTCGAGGGCAAATCATGTCTCACAAACTTGATTGAGTTTTTTGAAGAAATAACAAAGAGGATTGATGAGGGCAGAGCGGTAGATGTGATCTAAACGGAATTCAGTAAGGCATTCAACAAGGTTCCCCATGGGAGCCTGTTGAACGAGGTAAGATCTCATGGAATACAGGGAGAACTCGCCATTTGGGTACAGAACTGGTTCAAAGGTAGAAGACCAAGGAAGGTGGTGGAGGGTTGGAGTGCCACAAGGATCGGTGCTGGGTCTACTACTTTTCATCATTTATATAAATTATTTGGAAGTGAGCATAAGAGGTATAGTTAGTAAGTTTGCAGATGACACCAAAATTGGAGGTGTAGTGGACAGCGAAGAAGGTTACTTCAGATTACAACGGGATCTTGACCAGATGGGCCAGTAGGCTGAGAAGTGGCAGATAGAGTTTAATTTAGAGTAATGTGAGGCGCTGCATTTTGAGAAAGCAAATCTTAGCAGGACTTATACACTTAATGGTAAGGTCCTAGGGAGTGTTGCTGAACAAAGAGGTCTTGGAGTGCAGGTTCATAGCTCCTTGTAATTTGGGTCACAGGTAGATAGGATAGTGAAGAAGGCGTGTTGTATGCTTTTCATTATTGATCAGAGTATTGAGTACAGGAGTTGGGAGGTCATGTTGTGGTTGTACAGGACACTGGTTAGACCACTGTTGGAACACTGCGTGCAATTCTGGTCTCCTTCTTATCAGAAAGATGTCGTGAAACTTGAAAGGGTTCAGAAAAGATTTACACGGATGTTGCCAGAGTTGGAGGATTTGATCTATAGGGAGATGTTGAATAGGCTGGGCTGTTTTCCCTGGAGTGTTGGAGGCTGAGGGGTGACCTAATAGAGGTTTACAAAATCATGAGGGGCATAGATAGGATAAATAGACAAAGTCTTTTCCCTGGGGTGGTGGTGTCCAGAACTAGAGGGCATAGGTTTAACATGAGAAGGGAAAGATATAAAAGAGAGCTAAGGGGTAACTTTTTCACTCAGAGGGTGGTACATGTGTGGAATGAGCTGCCAGAGGAAGAGATGGAGGCTCGTACAATTGTAACATTTAAAAGGTATCTGAATGTGTATATGAATAGGAAGGGTTTGGAGGGATATGGGCCGGGTGCTAGCAGGTGGGACTAGATTAGGTTGGGATATCTGGTCGGCATGGATGGGTTGGACTGAAGGCTCTGTTTCCATGCATTTCTATGACTCTATGACTCCCCAGTGCCCTCACACCCTTCATAAAGTGTGGCACCAGAACTGGTTACAGTGTTTCAGATGACCCTCACCCCTCAGTTGTTGTTATATGAGAGCCAGCTCAGTTGGTTAGACACCTGGCTTATGATGCACAGTGATATCAACAGTGTCAATCCAATTCCTGTTTAGAGTTAAGGTTGCCTTTTTGACCTTGCCTGAGGTGTGGAGACCCTCAGGTAAAACTTGCCACCAGTCATGTCTCTCTCTTCTGAGAAAGCAAGATTAAGGTTTACTTCACAGTTTTACTTAGAAACATAGAAAATAGGTGCAGGAGCAGGCCATTCGGCCCTTCGAGCCTGTACTATGGCTGATCATACAATCTCAGTATCCCATTCCTGCTTTCTCTCTAAACCTCTTGATCTCTTTAGCTGTCGGAGCCTTGTCTAGCTCTCTCCTGAATGTATCTAACAAACTGGCCCCCAACAGCTTCCTTGGGGAGGGAATTCGACAAGTTCACCATTCTTGAGTGAAGAAATTCTTCCACATATCAATCCTGAATGGCTTATCCCTTACTTTGCTGCATTAACTTTACCAAAATGTTTCCTTTTGTTAACTGTACACCTTTCTATTGTCCTCTTAAACGTTCCTGATTCTGTCCTGAATTATTCCTGGTTAAAAACTAATCAGAGGGTTAGATCGGATGGACAGTGAGAGCTTTTTTCCTCGGATGGTGATGGCTAGCCTGAGGGGACATAGCTTTAAATTGAGGGGTGATAGATATAGGACAGATGTCAGAGATAGTTTCTTTACTCAGAATAGTAGGGGCATGGAATTCTCTGCCTGCAGGAGTAATAGATTCACCAACTTTACGATCATTTAAATGGACATTGGACATACATATGGATAATAATGGAATAGTATAGGTTGGATGGGTATCAGATTCGTTCCACAGGTCGGCGCAACATCGAGGGCCGGAGGTCCTGAACTGCGCTGTAATGTTCTATGTTCTAAAAATCACACAACATCTTTGTCCACCCCAGTCCAACACCAGCGCCTCCTAATTATTTCAGATTGACTCTCTGTCTTTCAGATCCATTAGATCTTTAGAAGTCAATTTTATTTTGTGTTTGAATCACTTTTCACTTCTGCACTCGGACACTGTAACCTTGGTGCGGTTTGTTTTCTCATCAGTCTGGATTTCCTCACCACATACCTCAGGGGGAACATAAAAGCTTCTATTCTTCACCTGATGCTTTACTTTGCTTGGTCTACTTCCCACATTTTCTTCAGTAACTCAAGCATAGCCCTGGAATTGACACTGCCATAGTAGCACTGCTGAAGGACCAGTTTTCTGAACATTCCCTTTCAACATCCACTAATAAACTCCAAATAACTGAGCAGAAACACAGCACAGGCTATCCAAGGGAAGCAGATAGCTGATGCGGTCACAAATGTGCTCAGGGTCAAAACATGGGCACAGCTCTTCCAAGTCTTACATGCAATATCTTTGCTATTCTTAAAATCTAATTACGCTATATAATTGAACCCAGGTGTCGACTGACTCCCAAATAATTAACTATTTTCGGTGGAAAGTTAACAACTGAAGCTAGATGCTTTTCGGTCTGGTGGCTGGCTTCACTTAAATGTGGTCAGTCTTCCAGACCAACGTTTGAAGGATTGACCACTAGTACAAAGGGTTGTAAAATGGGATTACACAGTTGGCTGATTTCAGAACTAAATGTCACACAGCTGGCTTTCCCATTGCTGAATACAGACTTGTAAAACCACCCACACTATTCCGAGAGAGTTGCTACCAAAGGGCACATTGAGACCCTGAAACAGTAAGGTCGAACAGAGAAAGACTCTTTTCTATTGAGTTCTTCAGTTAACCTATTTGGGAAGGTGCTGTGTGAAGGTCATGTATCTCTGCTGGAGAGCAAAGAGTCTGTCTTCAACTGATCACTTTTGTCTGGGGATTTGCTAAGACTGCCGCTGGCTGTGGGCAAATCCATCAAATTCACTCAACTGGCAAAAGCTTTATGCGCAACCCAGAGTGACAATAATGCAGGAGCAGGGGCCATTGGTCGAAGGCAGAGAATTTGACCAGATTTTCCAAGTCATTGCCAGCTCATATTGGACAGGTTTGGAGACCGTCATTTCCTAATTCACACAGGCAGCTGCTGAAGATATGGAAAATCTATCCTCTAATTATCCATATAAAATCATTTGTCCGCTCACCTTTCTTTCAGTCCTCTGAATTATTGAACAGTTCTAACTTGCCAGACAAGTTGTTGTCTATCCGTCCGCATTCCACTAATGAGATCCAGCCACTTCAGTATGTGAACATTTGCCTGGCTCCCCTTCCATTTTTCACCCACCAAATGCAGAAGAAATTCAAACCCCTGCTCTCCATAACTCACACGGAGTCCCACTCATTGGCATGCTTTCTGCTCACTTAGCTGACCTGATATTCAGGACAGTGAGGACTGCAGATGCTGGAAATCAGAGTCGAGAGTGTGGTGTTGGAAAAGCACAGCCGGTCAGGCAGCATCCGAGGAGCAGAAGAGACAACGTTTCGAGCATAAGCTCTTCATCAGGAACGAACGTGACATCTGTTCGGATATTCAGTCTAGCACCAACTTGAAATTCCTCAGCCTTGTTTAAAAATCCTTCTGGGGCCTTGTGCCGTCCTCTCTCTGTGTTGTCCTCCAGACCCACAATGCATCCAACATATTACCACGTTCTGGCCTCCTGTGCACTTCTAGTTTTACTCACTCTGCTACTGCCTTCAGGTGCCTGGACGCTCACCTGCGGGAGGCTCTCTCGCTAAATCTCTCAGCATTTGGCTGATCTTTCCTCCTTTAGGGTGCCCCTTAAAAGCAAAACCTTTCAACTAGCTTTTGGACACCTGACCTGATGTTTCCTTATGTGACACAGTTCAAGGTTTTGGTTTGGCAAGGCTCAGGTAAGAGATACAATTGTGTTGTATGTTATGCTATATAAATGCAAGCTGTTACGAGAAATGGGGGCATTCTCTACTTTCCTGTGTGATGACATTTATGTCACTATTTGCTGCTTACAGTTTGTTTCCAGTCCTCCATCCATTAAGTGAGGTCACTGCAATTCTCCAGCCAGTTCCTTGGTTAGTTCAGGTAGCTGGATGGTTGGTCTTTGACGAAGAGTGATGCTAATACAGTGGGCTCAATTCCACCACAGGCTGAGTTCCCCTTGAAGAGCTTTTATTTAATCTTGGCCCTTGCCTGAGGTGTAGAGACTCTTAAGTTCTCTACCTGTTGTCTCCCTCTGTACTGAGAGAGTGGGACTGCGGTGGCTTTACTAATACTTGACCACTTCTGTTTTCATTCCACTTTTTGCTTCCTTCTGAAGCAATCGACTAATTCAATCATTTCAGAAAAGAACCCACTAATTGCTTTTTCTATGAATCCTGCAGTTTTGGTCGCCTGACTTGAGAAAGGATGTACTGGCACTGGAGGGAGTGCAGAGGAGGTTCATCAGGTTGATTCTGGAGTTGAGGGGGATGGCTTATGAGGAAAGACTGCATGGACTGGGATTATACTCATGGGAATTTAGACTAATATAGGGGGATCTTATAGAAACATAAAAGATTATGAAGGAAATAGATAAGATAGAAGTAGAAAGAATGTTTCCACTGAGAGGGGAAACTAGGACATGAGGGCACAGCCTCAAAATTAGGGGGAGGAGATTTAGGACTGAATTGAGAAGGAACTTCTTCATCCAGAGGGTTGTGAATCTGTGGAATTCCCTGCCCAGTGAAATAGTTGATGCTTCCTCAGTAAATGTTTTTAGAGCTAAGATCAATAGATTTTTGAACTGTAAAGGAATGAAGGGTTACCGTGAGAGGGCAGGTAAGAGGAGATGAGGCCTTGAAAAGATCAGCCATGGAATGGCAGAGCAGGTTCGATGGGCCGGATAGTCTAGTCCTGCTCCGAGTTCTTATGTTCAGCTAGTGGGAAGATTTACTGCAGATGTATGGTATGTGAGTGATTCTCTCTGTAGTTGTAGACACTCTTCAGATGCTGTGAAATAGGAGGCAGTTTGCCATGTTATTAGCAATTACACTCGAGTGACCAGCAGTGAAGGTGAAGTGACTGGGAAGCAGTTCTCTGTATCAGTCAGATGTTTGATGCCTTTCACCAAAGAAAGGCAGAAAATTCTGATGAGATTTAATGGCTTCACATAAACTGAGAAAGTATGTTGAGTAAGAAGATTTCCCTTTGAATACCCTTCCCCATCTTGAGATATACATACACCGTAGGAACAGGAGGAGACCATTCAGCCCTTCAAGCTAGCTCTATCATTCAATTAGATCATGGTTGATCATCTACTTTTACTGCACTATCTCCATATCCTTCAATGTCAGATTTCAGTATTGAATACACTTACCTGATCTTCTATCACCATCTGAGGTAGAAAATTCTAAAGATTCCAAACCCTCTGAGTGTAGACATTCCTGATGAAGGGCTCCTGCCCGAAATGTCGATTTTCCTGCTCCTCGGATGCTGCCTGACCCGCTGTGTTTATCCAGCAACACTCTAATCTTGATTCTGATCTCCAGCCTCTGCAGTCCTCACTTTCACCCTTTGAGTGTAGACATTCCTCCTCATTACTGTCTTCAATGGTCTATCCCTTATCCTGAGATTATAGAACATAGAACATTGACATAGAACATGGAACAGGCCTTCAGCACATGATGTTGTGCCGACCATTGATCCTCATGTAAAGTAAACCTAATGTACGAACCCTCAAATTTCTGTGACCATATGCATGTCCAGCAGTCTCTTAAATATCCCCAATGACCTCGCTTCCACAACTGCTGCTGGCAACGCATTCCATGCTCTCACAACTCTCTCTGTAAAGAACGCGCCTCTGACATCCCCTCTATACTTTCCGCCAAACAGCTTAAAACTATGACCCCTCGTGTTAACAATTTCTGCTCTGGGAAAAAGTCTCTGGCTATCGACTCTATCTATGCCTCTCATTATCTTGTACACTTCAATTAGGTCCCCTCTCTTCCTTCTTTTTTCCAATGAAAAAAGTCCAAGCTCAGTCAACCTCCCTTCGTAAGATAAGCCCTCCAGTCCAGGCAGCATCCTGGTAAACCTCCTCTGAACCCTCTCCAAAGCATCCACATCTTTCCTATAATAGGGCGACCAGAACTGGACGCAGTATTCCAAGTGCAGTCTAACCAAAGTTTTATAGAGCTGCAACAAGATCTCACGACTCTTAAACTCAATCCCCATGTTAATGAAAGCCAAAACACCATATGCTTTCTGAACAACCCTATGCACTGGGATAGCAATTTTAAGGGATCCATGTACCTGCACACCAAGATCCCGCTGTTCCTCCACACTGCCAAGAATCCTGTCTTTAATCCTGTACTCAACTTTCAAGTTTGACCTTCCAAAATGCATCACTTCGCATTTATCCAGGTTGAACTCCATCTGCCACCTCTCAGCCCCTCTCTGCATCCTGTCAATGTCATGCTGCAGCCTACAACAGCCCTCAATACTGTCAATGACACCTCCAATCTTTGTGCCGTCTGCAAACTTGCTAACCCATCCTTCAATCTCCTCATCCAAGACATTAATAAAAATTACAAAGAGTAAAGGCTCAAGAACAGAGCCCTGTGGAACACCACTCAACACTGACTTCCAGGCAGAATGCTTTCCTTCCACTATCACTTGCTGTCTTCTGTCAACCGGCCAATTCTGTATCCAGATAGCTATTGTTCCCTGTATCCCATTCCTCCTGACCTTCTGATCGAGCCTACCATGGGGAACCTTATCAAATGCCTTGAAGTCCACATACACCACATCCACCACTCGACCCTCATCAACTTGTCTAGTAACATCCTCAAAGAACTCAAGAAGATTTGTGAGACATGACCTGCCCCTCACAAAGCCGTGCTTATTGCATTTAATCAAGCCATGCTCTTCCAGATGGTCATAAATCCTATCCCTCAGAATCCTTTCTAACACCTTGCAGATGACAGACGTGAGACCGACTGGTCTGTAATTGCCGGGGATTTCCCTATTTCCTTTCTTGAAGAGAGGAATTACATTTGCCTCCCTTCAGTTCTCAGGTACGACTCCGGTTGAGAGCGAGGATGCAAAGATCTTTGCAAGCGGCGCAGCAATCACATTTTTCACTTCCCAAAGCAGCTGAGGACAAATCTGGTCTGGCCCTGGCGACTTGTCAATCTTAATGTTTGTCAAAATTTTCAGCACATCAGCTTCCTCAATCTCTATCCATTCCAGCATGCACACCTGCTCCTCAATGGTTTCATTCACTACAAGGTCCTTTTCTTTAGTAAAGACAGAAGCAAAAAACTCATTTAGGGCTTCCCCTACCTCTTCAGACTCTATACACAAGTTCCCTATGCTATCCCTGATTGGCCCTACTCTTTCTTTAATCATTCTCTTATTCCTCACATACGTATAAAATGCCTTTGGATTCTCCCTAATCCTTCCTACAAGCCTTTTTTGTGCCCCCTCCTGGCTCTCCTCAGACCATTTTTGAGCTCCTTCTCACCTGCTGTAATTGTCTAGAGCTGAGCAAGACCCTTGCTTCCTCCTCCTCCTTACATAAGTTACCTTCTTCCTTTTGATCTTCCTCCGCTCTCGTCATCCAAGGTTCCTTTATCTTACCCCTTCTTGTCTGTCTCAGAGGAACACATTTATGCATCACTTGCAACAACTGTTCCTTAAACAGTTTCCACATGTCTATAATGCCCTTCCCATGGAGCAATTGCTCCCAGTCCATGCTTCCCAACTCACGTCTGATAGTATCATAGTTTCCTCTTCCCCAATTAAATATCCTCCCATGGTGCCTGCTTCTCCCCTTCTCCATAGCTATGTAGAATGTGAGGCAGTTGTGGTCACTATCACCAAAATGCTCTCCCACTGCACCTGACACCTGCCCCGGCTCATTGCCGAGCACCAAATCCAAAATGGCCTCTCCCCTCGTTGGCCTGTCAACGTACTGAGTTAGGAAACCCTCCTGAACACACCTTACAAAACAGCTCCTTCCAAACCATCTGCACGAAGGAGGTTCCAATCAATATTGGGAAAGTTAAAGTCACCCATTACAACAACCCCACTGCATTCACACTTTTCCAAAATCTGCCGACCTATGCTTTCTTCAATCTCCCTGCTGCTATTGGGGGGGCCTGTAGCAAACCCCTAATGAGGTGATTGCTCCCTTACTGTTCCTAATTTCCACCCATACTGACTCAGTAGGCAGATCTTCCTCGACAATGATAACTTCTGTAGCTGTGATACCCTCTCTGATTAGCAGTGCTACATCCCCTCCTCTTTCCCCCCCCCCAACTATTCTTTTTAAATGTTCTAAACCCTGGAACATCCAGTAACCATTCCTGCCCCTGAGAAACCCATGTCTCTGATATGGCCACAACATCATAGCTCCAGGTACTGATCCATGCTCTAAGTTCATCACTTTTATTCCTGATACTCCTTGCATTAAAGCAAACACACTTTAACCGATCCCTTGGTTCTTTCCCTGGCAATTCCTTCCCACTGGCTGCGCTACCTCTTGCTATTGCCTCATCTGCATCAACTCTCACCACCGGTGTATAGCTCAGGTTCCCACCCCCCTGCCATACTAGTTTAAACCCTCCTGAACCACTCGAACAAACCTTCCACCCAGGACATTGGTCCCCTTCCAGTTCAGGTGCAACCCATCCTTCATGTACAGGTCCCACCTTCCCCAGAAGGCATTCCAATTATCGACATATCTGAAGCCCTCCCCTCCAACACCAGCTGCGCAGCCACGTGTTAAGCTGCACCCGCACCCTTCCTCGCCTCGCTATCTCGTGGCATCGGTAGTAAACCCAAGAACACTACTCTGTTCGTCCTGCTTTGCAGCTTCCACCCTAACTCCCTGAAATCACTTTTTATATCCTCGATCCTTTCCCTGGCAATATCATTGGTGCTAATATGTAACACAATTTTTAGCTGTTCGCCCTCCCCTTTCAGAATCTTATACACCCGATCGGAGACGTCCCGGACCCTGGCACCAGGGAGGCAACATACTTTCTGGGAATCCCGATCCTGACCAAAAAATCTCCTGTCAATTCTCCTAACAATCGGGTCTCCTACCACTAGCGCTTTTCTATTCTGCCCCCTTCCCTTTGGGCCACAGTGTCAGGCTCAGTGCCAGAGAACTGACCACTATGGCTTTCCTCTGATAGGTCATCCCCCCCCCCCCAGCAGTATCCAAAATGATATACTTATTGCTGAGGGGAATGTCCACAGGGGATCCCTGCACTGTCTGTCTGTCCCCTTTCCTCCCCCTGACTGTAACCCATCTATCCTTATCTTGAGCCTCAGGAGTGGCCAACTGCCGGTAACTTCTCTCAATTACCCCCTCAGCCTCCTGAATGATCCACAGTTCATCCAGCTCCAGCTCCAATTCCCTAACATGGTTTTCAAGGAGCTGGAGTTGGGTGCACTTCACGCAGACGAAGCCAGCGGAGACATGTGTCATGTCTCTCACCTGCCACATTTTGCAGGATCCCTGGGTTTAGACTTATCAGCCAAGGGTTACATCTTATCTACATCTAATCCCTCATGCTTTGTAAAAATTATATAAGCTTCAAATGAAATCACATCTCATTCTTCAAAACTCCAGGAAGTCAGACTCTCTCTCTATGAGATAATCCCACTATTCCAGGCATTAATTTGGTGACCTTCCATTGCATTCTATGGCAAGTATATTCCTTCTTTCAATAAGGAAACCAAAACTACACACATACTCCAAGGTAAGGCTTCACCAAGACTCGATGTACCTGCAGTAAGAAATCTTTACTCCAATGCTTAGATCCCTTCATGATGAAGGCCAGCCCCTGACATACCTTCCTCATTACTTGCTGCATCTGCACATTAGATTTTAGTGAATGATGAACAAAGACACCCAAGGTCCCTTTGATTGCCAACGTTTCCCAAGCTCAGTGAGCACTGTTTAAATAATATTCAATGTTTTCCCTTCTTTTTACCAAAATGATGAATTGTTTGGTGCTACAAAATAAATGTCTTTCAGCAATATTCAAAGCAAATTACATTGTTATGTGTGACGTATATGTTTCCAAAAAAATCAGAACCATTTGTGGCCAATACTAAGCTAACAGTGTGTGTTTCTTCAATGCTTACATTGAGACATGCACATTATTAATCTAGAATGTCATGGAAAGCCAACTGCATAGATTTATTTCCCTGCCAGTCTTAACCATGGAATGCTACACTTAGACTTATCATTACTTAATCCCCAAGGATTATTTTTCTTCAAATGCTTTTAATTCCCTATGTTCTAATTATACCATCCCTTGTAGCCCTTTCCGTCTCTACATTTTTCAATTTGTATCCCTTTGGCTGACAGGCTGTTTGTTTAAGTGTATTTTATCGCTTTTTTATCTGCAGTTCTTTTATTTGTGAGTTTGATTGCATCTAAAGCCTTCTGAAAAAACCTTGAGGGACACAGTGTAAGGTCATTTTCTATTGACAAACCACTGGTTTTATTGTCTCGGCTGTCAGCTACAATAGACAGCGCGTGTGAAACTTTCTGCCAAGTGAAATAACTGTGTTTACCTGGCACCCGCTTTAGTCTCCTTTGCACCCTGATTGAACGCTTTGTTAAACCTTTCTCATGCCTGTGCAGCATCCACAACCTCCTCAAATGGTTACATTCCCAGCACAAACCTCAGCGAACAATTGACTCTTTTGCTCCTGAGTAAATTTCCAACAAACACATCAGCTGGAATCTGCTTGCTCTCAGCTCTTATTCTTCAAGCAACATTGATCTTGCTTATTTAATAATAAAGGAGGACTATCCCCTGTGGTCCCACTGCAAGCTGCTAACAAGCTGATTCTGTGAACTGAAAGTGAAGTCCAATTGCATATTTGTTCTTGAACATTTGTTTCCTGACTATTCTGATTGGCCTTCCTCAAGTTCCTATCCTCTATCTGCATCATCTCAAGATGTTAACTTTAAAATTGCAGCCACCAACATTACTACACTTCAAGAAGCCCCAGTTAAAATGGAGACTGAGCCCTTTATACTCTCAGATTACATGCTATGACACTATGAGGATATCATGTCTCTTAAAGGTATACTGACATACTGCAACACTTAAAGGTGCACTGCCCTGCTAAGTTTCTTAAAGGCAGACTGCTATACTGACTGGAGGCATGAGGAGCAAGAAGATAATTAAGGAAAGAAGAGAGCTAATTAGAGACTAGAACGGTACCTTGTGTGTGGAAGCAGAGGCAAAGGGCATGATTCACAATGCATACATTAAGATGGATATTTGCAGAGTCAGAAGAGCTCCACACATCATTAAAAATGGTGGGAAAACTCCGACCATGGTCATCCCAGTCCCATTTCCAGCTGAAACCATTCCTGACTGGAGAGGAAAAAGGGAAACAGAAAGTGCTGGAGAAACTCAGCAGGTCTGGCAGGAGAGAGAGAAGCAGAATTAACGTTTCAGGGTCTAGTGGCCCTTTTCTCAGATCGATGTGGAAAGATCAGCGTTGTGATCTCGGACATTCTGCCTGAAAGAAGTTTTAGTGGGAACTTCCGAAAAAGCCATGGGGAGAAATTCTTCAACTGAGAAATCAACACAGGAATGTCAGGCCAAATGGCCTCACTCTTTGCTGTATCATTCAAGGATTCTAATGCAGCCTAGTTTGTTTTCAGGGAATCTGTAACTGATCAGCAGTGAAAAAAAACCCAGATTATATTTTGTGCTGCCTTATCAGACAGCAGCAGCTGCAATAAGAGAAAGTTTATTCTGACAATGCCGTGCCAGGCTGACACTGAGAAATCAAAGCTTCTTACTTCATCAGATCAGAGTGGTTTGTTCCGCATCCCACACTCGGATTCACAAGAAAAATACCATCCCGACTGCTTTCAGTCTGACCCAACTGACAATTTAATGAGTAACAGAGTGGTTTCTGCAATCTTATCGTCTCCCTCTCTCCTGTCGCTAACACTGGCCAGTTGGTGCAGGTAGGAATGCTGGTGTTGCTTTGACATTCCTCCCCCATCTCTACTCATCAACCAAGTTCCTTTCCCATTGCACCCCACCCCTCAAACTTGCTTCAAGCTTCTAGAAGTAGACACTTAAGTCCACAATTCTGTTATTAACTTTGATCATTGCGAAACATAATCCATGTGGCTGCTTTCAGGGCATTCATGCTGAAATGATGAATAACTTTTGAATAAACTCTCATTTTTATCTTTAAGAAGAAATAAACACAATAGAGATATTGTCAGTCAGAGGTTTGCTCCAGGCTAGCATAGACCATTAGAGGTAATCTGAAGCAGAGAAAAACATTTCTACTCCTCCTGACCTGACATTAACAAAGAAAAAAGTGTCTCACTAAACGTTTTAGGAGTTTACCAGGGCACGAAGGACACCTGAATAAGGTAGGATACTATATAAATGAATTTGGCACAAGGTCCTCTATTAGGCTATGAATAGTAACCCTACAAATTCAAAATGAGGCACCCAGAGTGTCAGAGCTGCTGTTATACTCAGATGGGACATATAGAAGTCTCAGCTACCCTCTGGCATGGAGATAATTCGCTCATTTGTTGCCCATCCCTAATTATTCAGATGGGATTTAAGAGTTAACCATAGGCACATTGCTTTGTACTTGGAGTCACATGTTGGTCAGACCAGGGAAAGGAAGCAGTTTCATTCACTAAAGAAGCATGACTGAACAAGATGGGTTTTAAACAATTTGACAACTGTGTCACGGTCAGTGTTGAACTTTTAATTCAAGGCTTTTTTTTACAGAGGTTGCATGAAAAATCCACCACCACTCACAATGGGATTCAAATGTAATCTCCAAACAAATACATGGGTCTCTGGAGTAGTAACAATCGCATTAGGCCACCACCTCTCAAACACTGTGATGCAATTCAAAGAAGACTAGGCCTTTCTTGGCCAAGGTTTCTCCCTCAACCAACAATTGAAAGCAGATTGTCTCAGCGTTATCTCACTTCTGTGATAGTCTTTATACTGTTCCCAACAATTAAATACTGGCTGTATTTTATAAAATATTTCATTGGTTGTAAAGTGCTTTAGGATGTCCTGAGAGTGTGAAAATTGTTGGACTTTAGCAATTTCTTTCTCCAAGCAAGTTTGGCAACCTTTTAGAATGTCTAAAATGCCCCATTGAAGAATTATTTTGTTGGCTAACCATCTGAATTCCATCTGTGTAGGCCAGCTCAGGTCTTTTCTCAGATGCCGGGCACAACACTTTGCAATATCCACTCTGAAAGGGCACAATTGGCCAAATGGTCTCCTTTGCACCATAACAATTTAGAGTAGATTTAGAGTAGAGTAGATTCCCTACAGTGTGGAAACAGGCCCTTCAGCCCAACGAGTCCACCGACCCCAACCAGACCCATTTCCCTCTGACTAATGCACCTAACACTATGAGCAATTTAGCATGGTCAATTGACCCAACCTGCACATCTTTGGACTGTGGGAGGAAACCGGAGCACCCAGAGGAAATCCACGCACACAGGGAGAATTGTGCAAACTCCACACGGACAGTCTGCCTGAGGCTGGAATCAAACCTGGGACCCTGGTGCTGTGAAGCAGCAGTGTTAACTACTGAGCCACTGTGCTGCCCCTGCAATTCTATGGTGTTGTTACTCAAGCCAATCCAGCAGAAAAAAAATTTTCAAAACAGTTCAGAAAAATACATGATAAACACATGACTGAGGAATATTTTAAAATCAGCATCATCCACCCACATAATCCCTCTCCTTTTAACAATTTTTATTCCAGTTCTCTCAGGAAGGCAGTGATTCAGGTTGGTATTTACTTACCATCCCTCACAAACTCTCTGAAGGAGGAATTCTTCAAGCTTGAACTTGGACTTCAGAAAGCCACTCAACTTGAGCAGTAAGTGAGCTTGACACCCAAGTATATTTCAATTAATCTCTCTGAGCTACAGACGCTATTGTTTTGGCTCCCATTAGCTAATCCTGCAGAGACCAAAGTGTACCATTTTCCCCACAGGAGGGTCAAGTTTATACACTGTACAGTTTGGGCCCTTGTGTACAAGGCTGCTGAGAAGGCCAGTATTATAGTACATTTAACTGCAACTACATTCATGTTAACCAGTTGACTTGCAGGAGACAATTGTAACAGAACCGCCAGCAGTGGATATGAAGAGAGGGTCTGAGTAGGGAACTTGGGCTGCTGTGCCAAGGACCTCCAGGAGAATGTGAACGGGCAGCTGAAGGAACTTAATGGACCCCAACATCCCTCTTTGTATCAATGCTACCAAAGGTCCTGCATTCCCTGTATACCTTCCACTGCATTTGGCATCACAAAATGCAACACTTCATTCAATCTCTCATTTTTCTGCCCAACTGATCTGAAGCTGATAACCTTCCCCATTATCCATAACTCCAACAAATTTTTGTGTCTTCTGCAAACTTACTAATCAGACAGCCTATTATTTTCATCCAAATTATTTACATAAATTAGAAACAGCAGGGCGTCACAGCACCAAACACAAACAAATGCAAACACAAGCATATGGTTAAAATGAAGAGAGTACCTGGTATAAAAAAACAAGTAAAAATATGTAAAATGAAAATGTCTTTAGAAATTTTGAGGTGTTAGATTTCAATCTGGGAACACAGTTGTTTAATGGATGCCCTATGTCGACAGCAGTTCTCAGTGAATAGATGATTGTCCAATTCATTTTATCACTGAGAACTGTTTGACAAATGGCTGAGGGAAAAAGCACAGAAGAAACTGTAGGTCTTCCCATCCTGTTGTTACAATTTCGCATCTCTTGCTGCCCAAAAGCTGTTTGCCTGGAAGGCAGTTCATTTATGAATTCCCATGTCTGGCTTCAGTTTTTTTTAAAAATAATGCTGGATAATCTGCAGGCAATTTTCAATTTAATGTAGAAAACTTACAAAACTATAGAAATGAAAAAAAAACTAGAAGATAAATATTTATTCCTGTCTAATAGTTTAGATAAGTTGGACAGTGTGTGTTTGTTTCGACTGCAATTTAGAAAAGTGTGGGGTGACTTGACTGATTGGTCTTGACCAGGTGGACGTGGAAAGGATGTTTCCTCTTGTGGGTCAGCCAGAATTAGTATGTGCTGTTTAATATTTGGAGTCATCCTTTCAGGAGAGAGATGAAAAGATCTGCTTTCTCTCAATTATGCAGGTTTGGAATTATCTGCCTCAGGGAGTGGTGGATGTGGTGGTCATTAAATATTGTTACGGCAGAGGTGGAGATTCAGAATAGGCAGAGAATTGAGAGCTATCAGGTGTGGACAGGAATATGGAATTCAATCTTCCAACAAATCAGCCATGATCTCATTGAATGGCAGAAGAGGCTGGAGGAGCTGCATGGTCTCCTTCTGCTCCTATTTCATATATCTGCATGTTTTGATTGTCTTTATTCATCGTACATTGGTTTCAAGCTTGTCAGGTGACCGCTGCTGCCATCTTAAGTCATCACTTTCTCCAGTTTTCAAAATGATTTTAGTCCACTTAAGGCCTTGGGTATTAAAGTCATTCCATGGGCATTAAAAACTGATTGGCCATATTTTACCATAATCATGACAGGACCCCAACATCTCCTCAAGGATATCTGATATAAGACCATTGTTTATCATTGAGGGTGGGTGGAACACAAGCCATTATCAATCCACATGAAGACCCCAGTCCCCATTGTCCACACGCTCATGTGTGTGACTGGCACGGTAGGTAATAATTATATAACAAGCAAAGTCACAGTTCATTATTACTTACTGGAGAAAAAGCCTGTTGCAATTAGAAGTTTATGATGGGTGAGTTTCTAATAACATGCTTTCTTCCTAATTACATACTATCGTTAGATATTTAAGTTTAAGAACAGGATACAATTATGACTATATGATTCGCTGCTTTGGTGTTCTCAAATTGAAAAGAATGGACAAAAAGAGTAATACTGCTCTAAAATTCCCTGTTTAATGTTTGTTGCTAAAAAGTCAAAGTTTCTCAATTGTTTGGGTTATGCTGATACAGAAAAAATTGTGTTTTCATTGCTTAGCTACATTGGTACAAGTGAGGACAAGGGCTCAATACTCTATTCTGTGAGTAGCGTCGTAAGGTTCAGCCTATTCCATTCATATCCATTGGATATGATCACAGCAGCATTGGATTTTATTTGATTTGATTTATTGTGGTCACCTAAGTACAGTGAAAAGCTTTATTTGCGAGTAGTATAAGCAGATCATAGTAAGCAAGGACATCCAGATAATAGGATGGTTAGACAGAGCAAAGTATTCAGGGTTTCACTGCACAGGAGGTGCACAAAACAAGATCAACATCATTTCAAGTTCGAGAGGTCCATTTAGCAGTCAAATAACGGCAGAGGAGAAGCTGTACCTGAACCTGCCGATACGTATGTTCAAACTTCTGTGTGTCTTCTGCCTGATGGAAGAGGTTGTAGGAGAGTATTACCGGGGTGGGAGGATCTTTGATGATGTTGGCAGCCTTTCTGTGGTAACAAGAGGTGTAAATGGAGTCTGTGGATGTGAGGTTGGTTTCCGTGATGGTCTGGGCTGTGCCTACAACTTTCTTATCATTTCTTACAGTCCTGGGCAGAGCTGTTGTCAAACCAGACTGTTATGCACCCTCAATGGTGAGGGTCCTTATGGACATACCGAATTTCCTGAGCTGCCTGATGAAGAAGAGGCGTTGTTGTGCCTTCTTGACCGATGCACCTATGTGGGAAATCCAGGACAAGCTGTCGGTTATTGTCACTCCGAGGAATTTGATGTTCCCCACCCTCTCAACCTCCAGTGATGTAGATAGAGGGGTGTCTCGTCCTTTCTTTCTGGAGTCACTGATGAGTTCTTTAGTTTTACCAATGTTGAGAGAGAGAGATTGTTCTCACTGCACCACATCACCAAGCCCTATAGGTCCTTAACTGATTCTCATAGGATGCCTGTTGTGACATATCTATGCCTTAAGTCAATCAGAGAGAAAGGGATCTGTGTGTGTGTGTCCATATGTGTGTCTCTGAGTGAGTGTCCATGTGTCTAAGTGTGTATGTGTGTGTCCATATGTGTGTGCATGCATGTATGTGCGTGTGTGTGTGTATGTGTGTGTGTATGTGTGTTGGACAGTCACTAGGATCTAGGATTAACCGATAATGTGAAGTGGATGATGATAGTAGACCTTGTACATCCCTCACAACCTGCCATTTTGCCAACATCTCCTTCACACTTTCCAGAATCAGTATTACTTCTGCAAACCCCATTTTGCAGGAATGCTTGATAAAGAATGTATGAGAGGCTCAGAGGAAAAGAAAATATGAGAGAGTTAACGCAAAAACAGGAGAGGGAGCAAGAGCGTGAGAGGCACAGCAGGGAAGGAAAGAATATAAAGGATAGTCCAAACAAATAAAGCTTTCCTCCTGTAATGGTCTGACTGGTTATCAATGATAAACCACTGAGGAGTCTTAACAAGGAGATACTTGTTTTATATAAATAGAGGCAGTTTATTGCACAAGAGTAATACATACCAATTACATTGACTAATTTGGCAAATGTGCTTAAGGTAATCAGGAACCAAGTATATCATTGCTGACCCCATCAGGATCTTCTTAGACACTAGGAGAAAGTGAGGACTGCAGATGCTGGGGATCAGAGCTTAAAAATGTGTTGCTGGAAAAGCACAGCAGGTCAGGCAGCATCAATTGGGTGGCACGGTGGCCCAGTGGTTAGCACTGCAGCCTCGCAGCGCCAGAGATCCGGGTTCAATTCCTGACTCAGGCGACTGACTGTGTGGAGTTTGCACGTTCTCCCCGTGTCTGCGTGGGTTTCCTCCGGGTGCTCCGGTTTCCTCCCACAGTCCAAAGATGTGCAGGTCAGGTGAATTGGCCATACTAAATTACCCGTAGTGTTAGGTAAGGGATAAATGTAGGGGTATGGGTGGGTTGCGCTTCGGCGGGTCGGTGTGGACTTGTTGGGCCAAAGGGCCTGTTTCCACACTGTAATGTAATCTAAATCTAATCTAAAGGAGAAGGAGAATCGACGTTTCGGGCATATTTTTTAAGCTCTTCTTCGACACTGCCTGATTTTCCATCTAAAGACATTCTGAAGCCATCAAACTGGGAGGGACTTAATGCAACTTCAATACTAAATCTTTCAGGACCATTATATTATACAGTCTCCATTATTTAAAAGCACAAGTTAGGAATTGTGATGGAATGCTCCCCACTTGTCTGGATGGGTGCAGCTCTGAAAACACTCAAGAAACTTGGCAGTATCTAGGACAAAGCAGCCCGGTTATTTGGCATCACATATACATCTTCATGATTTCAACATTCCAAATTCAGCTCAGTGGCAGCTGTGTGTTTCATCTACAATTCACCAAGGCTCCTTCAACAGCACCATTTGCACCTGAGACTTTTTACCACAAAAAAGGATATGGGAACATCACCATGCTCAAGCTCCTCTCCAGGTCACTCACCATCCTGGCACACAAATGTATCAGCCCCAGTCGGCTTTTAATCCCGACCAAGCTACACCCAGCACATTGGCATGCCACAAATTACTCAGATAGTGGATCCCAAAATACAATGTTCTGAAATAGTATCCATCAAATTTGGATTTAAGTGAAATGGCCTTTGTCTGAAGTCTTTACATTTTTCCAATGATTGTCTTTTGACACTATCAAGAGTGTGGATGGCCCAAAACTGCAGCTTAAAAGCATTTAAGAATTCTTTAGGAATGTTTCATGATCTGCATGATGTAACTCTGCATCGGCATTCGTACCTTTCTTGGTCTCCTAGACTGGGAGCACTATGAGCAACATTTCCAGGGTCCTGGATGACTTTAATTACCAGAGTACAATGGGAATAATTCATAATAACATATGTTTATTTGTTCATGAGATGTGGAACTTGCCTGCCAGACTGACATTCATTGGCCACCCTTAAAATGTTGTAAATCTAGAAAATGTCCCATTTGCCTTGACATTGAATGGATGAGGAAAGGGCAGGAATGATGGTAGACATGAATAGATAAACGGATTATCACCAATTGCAGTGTGGACTGGCGGAGAAAATAGGTCAGGAAACTGGCGTAACTTGCCAGCATTCTCTTTGTGTGATATCACAGAATCCCTACAGTGTGAAAGCAGGTCATTTGAGTCCACAATGATCTTCCAAAGAACATCCCACCCAGATCCACCCTTGTATCACCCACAGCTAACCCACCTAGCCTTCACATCCCTGAACACTATGGGCAATTTAGCATGGCCTATTCACCTAACTTGCACATCTTTGGATTGTGGGAGGAAACCGGAGCACCCAAAGGAAACCCACACAGGCACTGGGAGAATGTGCAAACTCCACACAGACAGTCACCCGAGGGTGGGATTGGACTCAGGTCCCTGCTGCTGAGGCACCGGTGCTAACCACTAAACCATCGTGCTGCTGAATAGAATATTTCTCATCACCTGCCAGTTGCATCAGTAGATTTGGGCTGGTACTTTATACATTGGAACGGATTCTGTTAGAGGATGAGAAAACCAAAGCTGGCTGATTCGCCTCTGAACCTTTCATGCCCATGGAAGCAATCCGATTGTCCCTCCCATTCTGCAGTGATAACATTCTGTTGATTGCAGCTGCCAGTCTGTTACTGTTTTGTTGTTTACACACAGAAACATCTCCAGCCATAGAAACCATGCTGGCACCCCAGGGGTGAGTCAGCTAATAATTTGGCAAAGTTCGAATGCCTGCCAAGCTGCACACTCTAATAGCACAGCATCTGTAACCAAAGCAATTCACAGTCTGTCTGAGTTTCAATTAGGCAGGCTGCCATTAGGAATATTAAACACATAGATTTTTTTTAGATTTTGAACCCAAATTATTACCCACTAATGTCCTTTATAATTACACTCTCTATTCTTTATTGGGTCCAATTTTTCAGACCCATAATTTCTGAAATTTCATCTCTAATGCACAGATGCAGCCCATTTACATGTCATTTTTACACTCAGAGTGTTCATTTGGGGAATCCATTTTTAAACATATTTTTAAAAAATTGCATAAATTTGGCGGCACAATTTGAAGGTGATTATGGAGGGTCTGGAGCACTACGTGTTACCAGATGGTCTGATCCTTCATTTTGCCTCTTTCTCTCACATTCACTTCCGCAAACACACAATCTTGTGTCCTACTCACTGCCTGTGGCTTTCTTTTGAGCTTTTCACTGTCCAAACGCTTGTAGAAGAAATCTATTATTTTCAATTGTAAAAGCCACAAATTGATATAGAGCAAACCTTTTGTGGTTTCTAAATATAATCAGACAGCTGTGGATTGAATGCATCAATCCAATTCTCCCAAAAAAAGATTGTACTTGAAGGGTCCCCAGGTCAGAAAATTTCCTTTTGTATGTTGCAAGTTTGGGATCCTGGGCTTGTTGCTGGGGCTGACGTCCAGCTTAATTGGTATTGATTCATCACTAACATTTTTACACAAATGTTCACACAGTCATGGAGTGTTTGTATTGTCACATCTTTGATGAAAAGCAGAAGTTGTTTCCCATACAATCATAAGTTATAGGAACAGAAGTAGACCATTCAGCCCATCAAGTCTGCTCCGCCATTCAATGAGATCACGGCTGATCTGATCATCCTTAACTCCACTTACTTGTCTTTTCCCCATAACCTTCGACTCCCTTACTGATTAAAAATCTGTCCATCTCAGACTTGAATATCCACAATGACCTCGTCTCAACGGCCCTCCATGGTATAGATTCACTGCCCTCTGAGAGAAAAAAATTGTCCTCACCTCAGAAGACAATCCCTCCATACCTGGTGCATCCTGCAACACATCTGTCAATGCCACCTTTTTACGAAGTGCTTGCAAAGCAACACTGAAAACTTCCAGCAGTCTCTCTAAGTTGCTGGCTTGTGACTCACGAAAATAGAGAAAGCTCCTCAGGGAAGACCCTGACCCCAGAGAGACACTGTCAGAAACATGTATAGTAGTCGGAGGGAGTACTCCCTACAATTCATCTCCAGAGCCCTTTCTAGCATGACCTGGCCCACATGTAGCAGTCTCTGTAGATTTCACAGTGGAATCAGCCAGCTCAGAACTGAGGTGATCATCCTCATCCTAAGGATCTGCCAAACAGAAAGATACTCAAGATGATATCGGTGTTAGCTAAAGTACATCAGTTGTAAAGTAGTTTAATTTAAAAATATCAAATACCTTCGAATGAAGGAACCAAGAGAAACAGTGAACTGTTGACCTCACATTGGATGAATGGATGCATGAGTTAACAACAGATCCAATTGCCTAATGAATGGATTACATTCTAATTAGAGGCTGCAGGAAGCACGGCTTAGGCATTCTTTGTGATCACAGTGACTCCCAGTTTCCATGGAGTAACACTGAGCTCTAGCCATCAATACACAGTAACATGTCTCCAATTTTCCTCCAAAATTGACCCAGTCATACTGATTGATCTAAATCGTCTCGAATACCTGAAGAAAAGGAAACACTAGCTAGTAAAGTCCAGGAGGTGTAAAAATGAGGCAAGGAAATTACTGAAATTGAAGACAATTAGAGAAGCGATATAATCCTAGATGGAATATTGTTCCCAATTCTGCGATGATTATTTTAGCAAGGATGTCAAGGCATAAAAGAAGGGTGTGGAGGAGATTGTCTAGAATGGTAACAGGGATGACAGCTTCAGTCATGTTTTGATTTTGATTTACTGTAGTCACGTATCCCTAAGTAAAATGAAATGCTTTGTTTTGTGAGCAGCACAGGCAGATCAAAACAAACAAGATCATAGAGTGACTGGACAGAGTGATGCGTACATGGTTATAACAGCATAGGAGGTGCACAAAGCAAGGTCAACATTATTTGAATTTAGAGAGGTCAATTCATCAGTCTAATAACGGCAGGGAAGAAGCTGTTCCTGAAGCTGTTGGTGCTTCTGTTCAAGCTTCTGTATCGTCTGCTTGCCAGAAGAAGTTGGAAAGCAACATTACCGGGTGGGAGGAGTGTTTGTAACCATTGTATAAATGGATGCGAGGTTGGCTTCCGTAATGGCCTGGGCTGTGCACACAGACTTCAGTAGTTTTGGAGAAACCGGGGAAATTGGGATTGTTCTCCTTAGAGCAGAGATGGTTGGTAGGGAGACTTAATTAAAGTGCTGACAATCAATAATGGTTTTGATAGGCAAATTGAGGAGAAGAGTTGGGAGGACATGGATTTATGCAAAATAATAATTGATAAAAGGAACAGCATGACGTGCGGAAAGAAAAGTGAATGAATGTGATTAGGAATTTACCATCCAACAGAATGGTTCAAAACTGATTCAACAAAAAATAGATTAAATAAAAACATGAAAAGCAGACATATTTCAGACAATTTTCAAAGAGAGCAGAAATGGAAGAATTGAAATTTTTAATTGTTCAGAATTAATATTCCAGATAATTGCAGCTGTTTTGTAACATTGCTGCTTGTTTGAAAATGCAGATTGCTCTGGCCTCACTGATATTTATTGAATGTACAGGAATTATGAAGAGCAGTTAAGAATCTATGGAGCGGGCTTCATTTCTACCTTATCCATCCCCCCCTCCCCCTTCCCTTTTGGATTTTGAACATTAAATGAGTGCAGTCTGACTGTATTCCTGGTTTCATCCTCTTGCTATGTGCTCAGCTGTTTTGCCTAAGAAACCATACTGTTGAATTGTGCACAAAGTGAAAGACAGCAAGGTTGTGGCGGGGGTGGGGGTGGGGAGACGGAGGGGGTAGCGTGGTGGTGTTGAGAGCAATGGAGAGAGAGGGAGGGAGTGAGATATTGATGACTCTCTCACTTTCAATTGAAGCCTGGGTTGTGATTTTCCTGCAGGACACATTTACTCGACCTGGCTACATTTATATTTGCTTCTCCTCTAAATCGATGAGTGCCGTAAAGCAAGTTGTAGATACCTTGTTATGAAGCTGACCATTAAGAATACACTACCCTGATAGCTAAAGGTTCTTGCAAGCACTGAATGTATTGCTCATACAGACCATCAATCTGACACGATCAGCTATCGAATCACTGGAAATCACTTTGTATCAAACAGATGAATTTGAAATTCACGGGGAAGAATGTATATTTGGATTATTTTATTTGACAAAGAGCTGAGAGGAATGATGACATGACTAGCTAGGCCAGCATCTATTGCCCATCCCTAATTGCACAGAGGGCAGTTAGGAGTCAACCACATTGCTGTGGATTTTGAGTCATGTTTGGTCAGACCAGTTTCTTTCCCTAAAGGACATTCCTGACTATCAATAATAGATTCATGGTCATTATTAGATGGTCATTCAACTCCTAATTCCAGCTTTTGAAAAAAAAATTGAATTCAAATTCCACCGGATGTAGGTTTGCTCGCTGAGCTGGAAGATTCATTTTCAGATGTTTCGTCACCTTACTAAGTAACATCTTCAGTGAGCCTCCGGACGAAGCGCTGCTGCTGATTCCTGCTTTCTATTTATATGTTTGGGGTTCTTTTTGTCAGTGATGTCATTTCCTGTGGTGATGTCATTTCCTATGGTATGTCATTTCCTGTTCTTTTTCTCAGGGGGTGGTAAATGGGGTCCAAGTCAACAGTTTGTCGATCGAGGTCCAGTTGGAATGCCATGCTTCAATGAATTCTTGTGCGTGTCTCTGTTTGGCTTGTCCTAGGATGGATGTGTTGGCTCAGTCGGAGTGGTGTCCTTCTTTATCTGTATATAAGGATACTCGTGAGAGAGGGTCATGTCATTTTTTGGCTAGTTGATGTACATGTATCCTGTGGCTAGTTTTCTGTCTGTTTGTCTAATGTAGTGTTTGTTACAGTTGAAAATGAACCTTCCAGCTCAGCAAGCAAACCTACATCCAGAACCTCACCCTGAGCTACAGATCTTCTCAAAACTCGCTATCAAATTCCACCATTTGATATAGTGGGATTCAAACCCAGATCCCCCCAACATTAATGGGTCTCTGAATTAACACCGCAGTGATAATACCACTAAGTCATTGTCTCGCTTGTGCCACAGTGTTAATGCTACTGGGCTAATAATCTAGTATGACCCAGGCAAATAATCTGGAGAAATGGGTTTGACTCCCATCATGGTGGATGGTGAAACTTGAATTAATTATTTTTAAATCTGTAGTTTAACAGCTGGCCTAACGGCTAACATATAACTATTGTCTATTGTTTTTTTTAAATCAACTGTTTCACTACCCTCCTTTAGGTAAGGAAATTTGGTGTCATTACCTGGTCAGACCTACATGTGACTCCAGACTCACAGCAATGTGGTTGAGACTTAACTGCCCTCAGGGCAACTTGAGAAGGATGATCAATACTGACCTGCTTAGTCATGCCCACATCCCACGAATGAATGGAGAGCAATTTATGCAGCTTCCACAGCATTGTAAAAGTAACAAATGTAGGATGATGGAAGATGGAAATGGCAGAAGACGGAGTGCTGAAGGAGCTGCGATACTCATTTGCACGAGCCCAGGAATCAAGTAGGGTTCTTTCTTTCTGTTTTCCAGGAACATGAACAATATTTAAAATCTTGTTCTCAATGGACCAATGCACCAGCCTGCCCAGTGAACATTACACTTGGTGGTGAATACCTTTTTAAAAATTACCTCCGTACAATGGCCATCTGCCAGAAATGTTTAATGATTCATAATCTACCCAATTTTTTTTTGCAGATTTTCCTTTTTAGTCTCCTTGGCAGCAGGATTGGAGCGTGAATGATAAAAGAGACAAGAATATTCTTGCAGCTCACTGTGCCTCGGAAGAAGAGCAGTCCAGTTGGTGGTCAGGTATACGGTCCTTCTGTGGAGGGGGATGCTACATGCAGGGGCACACAGAGATAGTCCCTGTCCTCTCGACAGTCATTTCCCACCATTAATGGTGCAGTACTATTAGCAAATTAAAAACACAAGAGTTGATCTGCCTGGCTGTCATTTTGCTAAAGAGAATAATTCAACTTGAGATAATAGAGGGCAAAGAGGCTGTTCAGCCCCTCAAGCTTGCTCAGTCATTCTCGTTCCTGTCTGTTCACTTACCTCAATGTCATATTCGCTCGTCATCCACGTATCATTCAATGTCATTAGTAACTTGAATTCTCTCCATGTGCGCTTTCAATGTACTCACTGGCCGCACTCCCACAGCCCTCTGAGGTAGAGAATTTCAGGCAATCCCCACACTCTGAGTGAAAAAATCTCTCCTCATCTCAATTCAAAATGGCTTATCTTTTCGATATTTTCTAATCAATCCATTTACAGATGTTATTTCCCACATAGACTTCCTCACTCAAAGGTAAGGACACTACCACTGCACATAGGAACCCTTGGCTTCCCTCTTAGTCTGAGAATGTGTCCCATGGTCTTCAAGCCAACAGTTAGGGAAGACATCTTTTCTGCATGTACTCTGGCTATCTTTGAGAATGTTGTAATTTTCTGTCATTATGGTTACAGTTCAAAACCCCAGATTGTCTCTAGACAAAATTAACTGTAATTCCAACATATGCTTTCTTCAAAAGAAGATGGATACATCTTAAATGGCTGCGGATATGAATCCAGTGGCTGTCTGCAGAGGTGCTCGGGAATGTTATACCCGTGGGTGTTAAAGTCTTTCATGGGAGAAAATGTGCAACAAACTGAACTATAATTTTTTAGGAGTTATAGCGGACAATAGACAATAGACAATAGACAATAGGTGCAGGAGTAGGCCATTCAGCCCTTCGAGCCTACACCGCCATTCAATATAATCATGGCTGATCATTCCTAATCAGTATCCTGTTCCTGCCTTATCTCCATAACCCTTGATTCCACTATCTTTGAGAGCTCTATCCAACTCTTTCTTAAATAGTTGGATAGAGGCCCAATCCAGAGGCTGGGCCTCCACTGCCCTCTGGGACAGAGCATTCCACACAGCCACCACTCTCTGGGTGAAGAAGTTTCTCCTGAGCTCTGTCCTAAATGGTCTACCCCGTATTTTTAAGCTGTGTCCTCTGGTTCGGCACTCACCCATCAGTGGAAATATGTTTCCTACTGCCAGAGTGTCCAATCCTTTCATAATCTTATACGTCTCAATTAAATCCCCTCTCAATCTTCGAAACTCAAGGTATACAAGCCCAGTCGCTTCAGTCTTTCAGTGTAAGGTAATCCTGCCATTCTAGGAATTGACCTCGTGAACCTACGCTGCACTCCCTCAATAGCCAGAATGTCTTTTCTCAAATTTGGAGACCAGAACTGCACACAGTACTCCAGGTGTGGTCTCACCAGGGCCCTGTACAGCTGCAGAAGCACCTCTTTGCTTCTATACTCAATTCCTCTTGTTATGAAGGCCAGCATGCTATTAGCCTTCTTCACTACCTGCTGTACCTGCATGCTTGCCTTCATTGACTGGTGTACAAGAACACCCAGATCTCTCTGTACTGCCCCTTGACATAAATTGATTCCATTGAGGTAGTAGTCTGCCTTCCTGTTCTTGCTACCAAAGTGGATAACCATACATTTATCCACATTAAACTGCATCTGCCATGCATCTGCCCACTCACCTAACTTGTCCAGGTCACCCTGTAATCTCCTAACATCCTCATCACATTTCACCCTGCCACCCAGCTTTGTATCATCAGCAAATTTGCTAATGTTATTGCGGACAGTGAATATGATGGAAAGCATGACAATACACAAGAACACTGCATTAAAATGCAGTTCAAACCTGGAAGAAGGTGTACTAAGTGAGCTAAGGTACTATTGCTGTGACATTAAGTATATTCAAGGCTAAGATAGACTTTTCTTTAAAATCAGTGAATTAAGGGCTATGGAGAAAAGGTGGGAAAGTGGAGTTGAGGATGATCACATCAGCCACAATGTCATTTAAAGGCAGAGCAGACTCAATGGGCTGAATGGACTATCTCAGCTTCTATGTCTTATGGCCTTATATCCTTCCTTAGGCAAGGAAACCAGAACAATCCACAATACTCTTGGTGAGATCTAACCAGTGTTCTAACCTGAATATAAATTATGGTAACATAACATATGTCTTCATCAGTTATAAACAATTCACTACCGTTAAGGAAGGAAACTGTCATTCCTAACTGGTCTGGCCTACATATGACTCCAGGCCCACAGCAATGTGGTTGACTCTTTATTGCCCCTTGGGCAATAAATGCTGGCCTGGCCAGCAACACCCTCATCCTGAGAATGAATAAAAACAAATCAGGATAAAAACAGGAAGTGGTGGAGGAACACTGCAGGGTCTGACAACATCTGTGCAGAGAACTGAAGCTTTATATTCAATGAATAAATCTGGTAAAGAGACAGAGTTTTACTCAGACAATTAAAAGCAAAATATTGCAGATGCTGGAAATAAAAAAAGACAATAGATATGGTCATTAAACTGAAGGATTGACCAGCTCCTGTGAAGGAGTGGAGGAAGTGGGATATTGGTAAAATCATAGATTGGTTCCCCACCACACACACTGCCCCATCCTTGGGTAATGCTTACTGATGGTGGTTTTGGAAATAGGCAATCACTTAAATATGCAGAGACCCTATTTTACCCGGCTGGTGGGATTTTGACAATGCTAGAGTCATAGCCCACCAGCAAGACACAGCACCAGCAGAATGGATGCCTGTTGGGGTAGGATGTGGAGAAGGGGGAAGGATTTGAGAGGCACAGAGGGGCCAGGAGCATTGTAAGATGTGAGATGAAGATAGAAGATACAGGATAACATATTGTTGTGTCCAGGATATCAGTGAAATCCACGGAGGTGTCTGTAACCACCAATTAAAATTATAAGACCATAACACATCAGAGTAAAATTAGGCCATTTGGCCCATCAAGTCTGTTCACCACTCAATCATGGCTGATATTTTCCTCAGGCCATCTCTCCACCACTCTCCATTACCTCTCCACCCTGGAGGCTTCCTGCCTTATTCCTGATGAAGGGCTTTTGCCCAAAATGTCGACTTTCCTGCTCCTCAGATGCTGCCTGACCTGCTGTGCATTTCCAGCAACACTGATCTAAACACTGATATTTTCCTCAACTCATTCTCCTGCCTTCTTCCTGTATCCCTTGATACCCTCACTAATCAAGAACCTATCTCTCTCTCTGTCCCTTAATGACTTGGTCACCACATCCCTCTGTGGTAATGAGTTCCACAGAGTCATTACTGTCTGGCTGATAGATTTTTGAACAGTAAGGGAATTAAGGGTTATGGTGAGAGGGCGGGTAAGTGGAGCTGAGTCCATGAAAAGATCAGCCATGATCTTATTGAGTGGCAGAGCAGGCTCAAGGGGCCAGACGGCTTACTCCTGCTCCTAGTTGTTATGTTCTTATGCCTGTTGCAGGCACCATCCTGATTTAATGATTGCCAAACAATCAACAGATCTTCCTGTTATGGGAAGGATATTATTAAATTAGAGAGGGTTCAGAAGAGACTCACTAGGGTGTCGCTGGGATTGGAGGGTTTGAGTTATAAAGAAATGCTGGATAGGCTGGGACTTTTTTCACTGGAGCACAGGCATTTGAGGGTTATAAAGCTTATAGAGATTTACAAAATCATGGGGGATATAAATAAGGTGAATGGCAGGTGTCTTTTCCCTTGGGTGAGGGAGTTCAAAACAAGGGCGCATATTTTTAAGATGAGAGGAGAAAGATTTTAAAAAGGACACGAGGGATTTCTTTTACACAGACAGTGGTTCATGTGGGGAATGAACTTCCAGAGGAAGTGGTGATTTCGGGTACAGTTACAACATTTAAAAGATGTCTAGCTAAGTATATGAATAAGAAATGTTTGGAGGGATATGGACCAAACACAGGCAGGTTGAGCTAGTTTAGTTTGGGATTATAGTCAGCATGGACTAGTTGGGCTGACTTATCTGTTCTGTCCTGTGTGACTCTATGAATCAATAAATGGCAGACAGAGCTTGAGAGTCTGAATGGCTTGCTACCATTCCTCGACTCCTACGTTAATGACTTGTGTCACAGGGTTTTAACAGAATAGGACTGAGGTTCAGCGCTAGTTGTAGTCTGGAATTTTTTGGGATGTCAGGGGGAGCTGTTGAAATCGATCATCCTTGTTGCTACCCACTCAGACATGTAGGTGTTCCAGTGACCAATGTACATCACAGAATTTACAACAAACCAACTGAATTCTGGACAAACAAGGGTTAATGGTGTGGATCTTAGATATTGCAAGACAGCAGCTTTGGGAACAAAGCACCTTTCAGTGTTCAGCAGCTGGTTCCAGTCAGAGGTAGGTACAAGCAGATTTCTCAGGTTAAATGGTTGGCTGAGCTTATCTGGGACAGTCTGACGTTACTATTCAGACCTCAAGGAAGTGAAAGGGATTTGTATCTCGTCCCAAGCACTATCTAATCCTTGTTTAAATAATCTACTATTTGATGGCAGGCAAGGTGAACAGATTCACAACTAATGGGCAAGCCTGGATTTTCTCAAGTGATAAAGAATGTGTTCATTTTAAGAGCTTGGCATGTTTCTACCCTTGCCTCTAAAAAGCAGAATATTTGCCATTTTCTTTTGAGAAAAGGGAGATTGTTTCTAAACCAAATAAGCAATCCTGGAGTGGTCACAGTATGGATCAGACACAATTTGAACTCTGTGCATTTGAGTGGGTTTTGGGTTAATATGTTAATTGGATAGGTACATGGATGGGTACTTAAGCCAGGACAAATGTTTGGCACAACATCGTGGGGCGAAGGGCCTGTTCACTGCTGTATTGTTCTACGTTCTATGTTCTATGTTAACTGTGATATAGAAGAGAATCCTCATTCATTATGGCATTTTTAGAAATTCTTTTACACAGTGTGGGGGCGTCATTGGCCAAGACAGCAATTTTTGTCCATTCCTAATTACCCAGAGGGCAGTTAAAGGTCAACCACATTGCTGTGGGTCTGGAGTCACATGTAGACAAAGAGTCAAGATTAGAGTGGTGCTGAAAAATCACTGCAGGTCAGGTAGCACCCTGCCTGAAACATCGATTTGTCTGCTCCTCAGATGCTGTCTGACCTGCTGTGCTTTTCCAGCACCACACTAATCTTGACTCTGATCTATAGCATCTGCAGTCCTCACTTTTGCCTCATCACATGTATACCAGGAAAGGACTGAAGATTTCAATCACTAAAGGGAAACTAGATGTTTTGTTCTAACAACAATGATCAGAGGGTCACTGTTAAAATAGCTTTCTCCTCCAGGTTTTTATTAAATTTATATTTCACAATCTTTTGGAGTGGGATTTGAACTCCTATCACTGGAGCTCTGTGTTAGTGGTCTAGTGACGTTACTGTTACACCATATCACACTGTCTAATGCTGCTTGGAGCTACTGAGAGATTCTTTAACTCCTGAGAATCACAGCCAACCTCCTATTCTATTTCTCTCACATCTTCCACTTAGAGAAGGAAGACTAGATTAAACCACTTGTGTTACTGGTCGTAGAGTAAGGAGGTGAATTGTAAACCAGTCAGTGACCTGACTGAGGATAAAAACATGGCATAGCGTAAACAGAACAGTCTGAACTGGAGGCGAGGGTAAAGACTAGTGTCTGTACCTGGAGATACATGAATGTGGGTTTAAGTGTCTGAGAGGGTTAATGCTGTAGAGTGCATTACGCCATGTCCTCTATGGCCATACCATAGATTCGGGCAGGGGAACTTTCTTGGATCCTGTTGGATTAAGAACTAAAATCGCAGGCTCCTTGTAGTTTCCGTACCATCTATCATGGCAATGTAACAGTTACTGTTACAATGAGAGATCTGAACCCCGTTATATTTACAGGCATTTTTTACATTTAATTCCAAAGTATATGTACTTTTAAAGTGGTGTTACAGAAAAAGAAAATCTGCATGTGTAAATTCAGTAACTCTCTGGCAAAGTCCTTTGTGAAGACTATGGAATGCTGTATCCGTAAGGAGTCAAGGAAGCTTTAGATAGAAAGAAGCAAAGATGAGAGGGGTTGACTTTTCCCTCCTTTCAGCAGAAAGCCCCTCCTGCAGGCAGCCTAGTTCTAGCCTCAGAAATAATTAAAAACTGGCTGCAACATGACCCTCGGTGTTTTTGACCAGAAGCCCTCATGTGTGTACTGGAACACTATAAGGGTCATAGTATTGAGAGCAATCATGACAAATATAGCTGCACTTCAGGTTGAAAAAAAGGAATGTCATTCTCTCTCTGAGCACTGACAGAGAGTTCAAAGGAATTTCAATCAATCTGCAAAACCAAAAATCTTGAGATCGACTGCAGCACGGCTATCCAATAATAACTGCAACATCAACACAGATCTGAAGAAGGACCGAAACTTTCTCTCCACAGTTGCTGCTAGACTTGTTGAGTTTCTCCAACAATCTTTGCTTTTGTTTCAGATTTCCAGCATGGGCAGTTCTTTGTTCTTTTTTGTTTATGATGTCCATGCAGCTTGGGTTATTTACACACTGCTGTCAGTAGACAAGCAGGCCAAATCCTGGCCAAAGACGGAGAGCTGGCAAGTGAGTAAGGTCATGTTTTGCAGGACTTGATAACTGAGATTGATGACATATAATGGTGAGCACACTGTTGAGCCAATTCATAATTTGTATCTGCCCCTCAAAATGTAAGATATGGTTTATAGTCTATTTATTTTTACTGTTTATTATTATGTCTTAGATTATCTTAGATCTCAAGAATTACCCAAAAATAATATTTCAGGTTTGCTTTGGTGACACTTAGGAAATAATTGGGATTTTGGATTTATACGTTGATATAAAAAGAAAGTTGCTGGTCTCACCTGAGATCGTAACCAAGATTATGCCCAATTGATACATTTGTTTTGTTTTTATCTTGATAGAATTTGGACCAAAGGTTTTTCTGTCTATGATTAATTGTGAAGAGTACTAGAGTTTCCAGGAGAAAAGACGGGGTGAAGGCATGATCCACCTGTCCATTTAATCCTGATGTATAGATACCTACAGTGAGTAAGTGGGCAGAGTTGACACCTTCATATATTAGAGACATTATTGTGCCATTATTCTCATTTGAGTCAATACCTTCAATTAATTTCAAGAAATCTGGATCAATTCTTCAAACATAACATGCACCAGTTTGTTTACCATCAATATCATCTGCCAGATTTTTGCTTGAACTTAAGTCTTGAATATTATTTACTGTAGCATCTCTTCCTATTGGAACACAGTTCCTTGCACCTGTCACACATGAGCATTTGGGTTTTGATTAACTTGCTACAACCTGCAGTGATGATTCCTTTCTACTCTCGACTCCTGCTCTTTGTTTAAATCCTAATCCTATTTCTCATAATAATGTTGATGCAGAGGGTGTGGTGTGGTATGCTACTGTTGAGTGAGTAGTAAGCCAAAGACCCAGGCGAAAGCCCACAGACATGGAATTCAATCCCTTCATGGCAGATGGTGCAATTTGAAATCAGTACATTAAAAAAAAATTAACTAAAAGCTAATTTATGGACACCATGTGACCACTGTTGACTGTCATAAAACTCGTAACAATATAATTCACTCTTATGTGCCTCTGAAAAGGCCAAGTAAGCCAGTCAGGTGTATCTAACTGCCATGGAGTCTGTTATAAGGAATGATACCTGAATTGACTAATGCTTCAGAAATGTCAATGGCAAACTCAGCCCTGTCAACATTGTAAAATGTTTCTTATTGATATCCAGGGCAACAGCTCGATGTAGTCCAGTATTATACTTTAGTGACAATGTTCTGGACAACAACATCTCTATCCCTTAATATCTCCTGCCCCACTGTCAGGAGAGACCCAGCAGAGGTGGCCTCACTGTGGTATACAAAATTACCCAGGTTGTCCTCAACACTGACTTCAGAATCAATGAAGTCTCATGGCATCAGGTCAAACATGGGCAAGGAAACCTCCTGCTGATTACCACGTACCCTACTCCATCAGCTGTTGGATCAGTCCTTCCCCATGTTGAACATAACATGGCACCTGCTTGAAGGGTGGAAAGGACACAGCTGTACTCTGGGTGTCGGACTTTAGATGCCCAACACCAATGGTGACTCAGCAGCACCACTATTGACGAAAATGGATGATTCCTAAAGGACATAGTGGCCAGACTGGGCCTGCAATAGGCGATAAGGAAACCTACAAGACAGAAAAAAAACATAGGCAACATTGTCCTCATTCGGCCGCAAATGTGCTCATCCATGACTACGATATAGGAATAATTGCTTTGTAGGTCCATGTGGAGGCAAGCCATCATATTGAGGTGACCCACTATTTGACTGCATTGTAGCTTTGCTTTATACATGAACTAAAACATTGTTCTCAGCAGGAAGTGAGAGTGACTGCTCTTGATATTGAGCAGCTATGATGGGAGCCTGAGCAAAACATGAGCCAATGGGAATCTGTTGGTTGGAGTCATACATGGCCTAAAAGAAGATGGTCATGGTTGTTGAAGGTCAGTCATCTCAGCTCCAGGATGTCTCTGTGGGAGTTCCTCAGGGTAGTGTCATAGGCTGAAACATCTTCAGCTCCTTCACCAATGACCTTCCCTCCACTATAAGGTCAGAAGTGGGGATATTCACTGATGATTATACAATATTCAGCACTATTTATGACTCCTGAGCTACTGAAACAGTTTTTGTTCAAATGAAGCAAGATCTGGACAAGTCTCTGGCTTGGCCTGATATGTGTCAAGCAGCCTTCCCTCAAAATGTTTGCTTCCCTTCTGTAGGGTTCCATGCAAGGCAGAAAATTCTGGAACTGGAAGTCAATGCTGCTATCCCAGTCAGCATGCTGATCACCATGCACAGAATATCAGACCAGCCATACACACACGCGCATGCACGCGCACACACATCCACACACACGCATATGCACAACACAGATACACATGCACACTAACACACACACACAAACAATAACATACATACATACTGTTTCACACACACTCACACACACTAACACACATGGTCACACACTAACACGCTCTTGTGCGCACACACACACACACACACACACCAGCTTAGAGAGAGTGTTGGTGGTAGTGCTATTTATGTGCCACACAAGTGTGAGGCTATGACCATAACAATATTCTTGAATTCCTAAATTAGGATTTCAGGTGCTGATTAGGATAAGATAATTCTGCTAACTTGAGAAGATTTGGGAGGAGGGGGTGGAGGGATGCTGGGGGGACATTATATTGCAGGAGCCAGTCTACAGCTGCTGAAACTGACCCTAGTTTCTTCAATGATCTAAAGTTTTTCTTAGTTGAAGTTTTAAGCTGACAATAAGTCTGTCAATAAGTGTAGGTGTAACTTCTAGGGGGCAAGCATTCCTTAGACCAGAGGGCATAGTCCATACAGTAGACTCGCCAAATTTACAGGCATTTAAATGGTCAGTGGATAGACATATTGGAGATGGGGTGGGGGTATACGGGGACTTGGGGGCATCATTTTAGGGTATATGGTGTGGGATTGAGGGCCTGCCACAGCATTACATGCATGTTGTGTCTCAGTAACCGGGGCAGTGCCAACCTGCTCCATTGCCACCTTTGCCTTGCCTCCAGAGACGATGGATCCAACTCTATCCTACATCTGCTTCCACCTCATCACAAATATAGTGGAGTAGGAGTCTTGTGAATGTCAAACAGATCTGCCAAGTCATAAACAAAGGAACATAAGCACTAGGAGCAGGAGGAGGCCATCTGGCCCTTCAAGCCTACTCCTCCATTCAGTAAGATCATGGCTGATCTTTTCATGGACCTAGCTCCACTTACCCACTCTCTCACCATTACCCTTAACCCCTTCTCCGTTCAAAAATCTACCTTTATCTTAAAGATGTTCAATGAGTAGCCTCAACTGCTTCACTGGACAGGGAGTTTCATAGATTCACAACCCTGTGGGGTTCCTCCTCAACTCAATCCAAATCTGCTCCCCCTTGTTCCCCGGGTTCCACATTTCCACCTCTTCCATATAAATCTGGCCCAACTTTACAGGCCAATAATCTGTCATTAAATATCACAGGAACTTGTGATAAATCCTGGCCAGCTAGCGCTACATTACTGATCTCCATTCCAACCTCTGAGATTCATTGTGTCAATCAATAGTACATATTTAAATAAGCACTCTCACTGATAGACTTTAGAAGATCAGTTGTTTATCAATATTGAATTAATAAAATAACATATACTTCTGCCTTCATTGTCTAATGTGTTTTAGTGATATCGGCAAGCAAAGTCTTAAAGCAGAGTTTATTAATTTAAAAGTGATAGCCCCCCTCCATGTCATCTGGAGAGTCAGTGGTAACCCTTCCATGGAATATTCTGGAAGCTGTGATCGATTTTTAATCAGTAAGGGAATCAATGGCTATGGGGAAAAGTTAGGAGAGTGGAGTTGAGAATGATCAGAGCAGTCATTGTTTTACTGAATGGCGGAGTAGATCAAATGGGCTGAATGGCCTACTTCTGCTATTGTGTGTTCTAGTCTAAAGAGATTAATTTCCAATCAGGATATTGGGAGGCAGTGCTAGGAGTTCCACGCTCAACCTGAGGACAATTTCTCACCTCACATTCCGACTAGATTGGCCGTCCAGTCTCCAACAATAGCTGCTGAATAAAAGCCTGGCATTTCCTCTGGGGTTGGCAGCACTACCAGGAGTGAAGGGCACTGTCAATATTGCAGAGAGTCTGAGGAGAGAGTTACAGTGGAGTGGGATGGGAGGGAAGGGGTTCAATCAGAGATGCCCCAGAAAAGTGTGGGAAGAGAGTTCAGCGGAAAGGGCAGGGGTGGGGTTTCCAAGAAAGAGGGCTGCTCACTGTCATCCACGACCCTATGGTCAGCTGACCTGATACAGCTTCACCTGGCACTCACTCAGCTGGCATGACCCTCCCGAGGCCACCCAGTTAAATTTCAGCCATGACAGGATTTATCTCCTCAGTATCCACTTGGGGGCTACTCTGGGTGGAAAAACTGAACCCAACTCTTCCTCTCATCAACTTAATCAAAGGAAATGAAGCAGGCAAATGTCTCTCCCAAAACTGCCTGCCCCATTATATACATCTCTCCCTGATTTCCTAGCCTGTTCCTGGGGACGCGGGGTGCGGGCATGAAGATACTATTTAATTCAGATTACAGAGCTGTATCTTACCTGAAATAGCTACAAGTCATTTCCGATGAGTTTCATGGAGGGTTTCATTGTCCAGCCCTATTAGAATTTTATACATTTCAATCGAATTCCCTTTCATCGGATTTGATTTGATTTGATTTGATTTATTGTAGTCACATGTACCTAAATACAGTGAAAAGTTTTGTTTTGTGAGCAGTACAGGCAGATCATAGCAAACAAGGATATATAGATCGTAGGGTGCTGACACAGAGAGAAGCATACAAGGTTATAATTGCACAGGAGGTGCACAAAGCAAGAACAACACTAACAAGATCAATATTATTTGAAATTAGAGACATCTTTCTAAACTCTAATGTATCCAGGCCCAGTTGAACCAATCTTTCCTCATAGAACAGTCTGACCATCCTCGACGTCAGCTTGGTAAACCTTTGCTGTACTCTCTCCACATTGAATATATTCACTCTTACATAGAAAATCCATTTCCACTTTCACTATTCTCCTTAGTCGCAAATTCCAGGTCATTACCATTCACCACCTCCAACCTCAATAGCCCCCACTCCACCTATGTCATTTGGCCAAAGCCTTAAAGTCGTGTCCTTCGGTCCTTCTACCATCAGCTAATGGGCTTTTGCAAACAATTTTTCTTTGTCTGCCTTATCTTGTAGGAGAAAGTGAGGTCTGCAGATGCTGGAGATCAAAGTTGAAACTTTATTGCTGGAACAGCACAGCAGGTCAGGCAGCATCCAGGGAACAGGAGATTCGACGTTTCGGGCACAGGCCCTTCTTCAGGAATGAGCAGAGAGTGTTCAGCAGGAGAAGATAAAAGGTAGGGAGGAGGGACTTGGAGGAGGGGTGTTGGAAATGTGATAGGTGGAAAGAGGTCAAGGTGAGGGTGATAGGTCGGAGTAGGATGGAGGCGGAGAGGTCAAGAAGAAGACTGCAGGTCAGGAAGGCGGTGCCGGGCTGGAGGGATCCGGCTGAGACAAGGTGGGGGGAGGGGGGATGAAGAAACTGGTGAAGTCCAAGTTCATCCCCTGCGATTGGAGGGTTCCCAGTCGGAAGATAAGACGCTCCTCCTCCGACCGTCGCGTTGTTGTGGTTTGGCGGTGGATGAGTCCAATGACCTGCATATCCTCGGTGGAGTGGGAGGGGGAGTTGAAATGCTGTGCTACAGGGTGGTTGGGTTGGTTCGTCCGGGTGGCCCAGAGGTGCTCTCTGAATCGCTCCGCAAGTAGGCGGCCTGTTTCCCCAATATAGAGGAGGCCACACCGGCTGCAGCGGATGCAGTAGATGATGTGGGTGGAGGTGCAGGTGAATCTGTGGCGGATATGGAAGTTTCCTTTGGGGCCTTGGAGAGAAGTGAGGGGGGAGGTGTGGGCGCAAGTGTTGCACCTCCTGCGGTTGCAAGGGAAGGTGCCGGGAGTGGAGGTTGGGTCGGTGGGGGGTGTGGATCTGACAAGGGAGTCGCGGAGGGAGTGGTCTTGTACTTGTCTCCTCTGCCTTATCTGTCATAATCTTGTACACCTCTACTTAATCTTCCCTTCACCTCTCTTGTTTCAAGAGAAGAGGTTAATTTATTCACTCAGGACTTTGTAAATATTGATATAATTTGCTCTCGTTGATACAAGGTTGTTGAAATGAACACTGTGGAGGCAACTAATAATTATTCTGAATGCAACAGACAAACTTTCAGGCTTTTCTGATGAGATGTTTAAGACAAGGTGTTAAAGATTCATCTGGTGCCATTTCATTAATATTCCTTACAAGCTTTAATGATCGTAGCACCACAAACTCTCACCAGTGATTCTTTCTAGTTTCATATAAGCTCTACTTCAAAGGTTTTCTGAGTAACCTAATCTTCACCCCTCGTGTCCTGGGTCAGGAGGTTTGTCTGTGGATGAAGGCAGTTGAGCAGAAAATCATGTCTTGTGAGTGATTTAAGATGTTTGTTTTTAATCTGAATTTGTCCCTACTGCCAACTAAATCCATGGCTACTATCCTGTTGATAAAACTCATGCTGTCTGATTCAGGAGATGTTATATTTTTAATTGGTGCTAATCCAATCCTAGTGTGGGAAAAAAATTGAGAAGGCAAGATTAATTAGCAGATGTGATCATGAGCCATGAAAAGCATGTACCAAAGTTACCAATCACTTGAAAAGTCAGTTTGAATATAAACTGTGCAATGACTGTAACAGTTCATTGGTCTGGATTCATCCCTAATCATTTAAGGCATTCTTTTTAAATTCCTCTTTCCATTCCTCTAAATCAGTAAAGGCTGTAACCCATTATTTTTAAATGGGTCAATGTCTATCGTAAAGAGAGAACTTCAGGCCAACTGTTAACCATTTGCCTGATAATGGGTGGCATGCTGGCTCAGTGGTTAGCATTGTTGCCTTAGAGCACTAGGGACTGAGGTTCAGTTCCCACCTTGGTTAAATGTCTGTGTGGAGTTTGCATGTTCTCCCTGTGTCCATGTGGGTTTCCTCCCATAATCCAAAGTTGTGCAATGTGCAAGCTAAGTGAATTGGCCATGCTAATTTGCCCATAATTTCAGGGATGTGTAAGCTAGGTGCATTAGTCAGGGGTAAATATAGGGTAGGGGAATGGGTCTGGGTGGGTTATTCTTTGGAGGGTCGATGTGGACTTGTTGGGCTGAAGGGCCTGTTTCCACACTGTAGTGACGCTAATTCTAAAATAATATTCTGGAGTTCACATTCATGTCCATCCACGTTGTAAAAGGAATATTAAAATGCTTTTTGAAAAGATGCAGGAAATCACCTATTCTGTATTTAAGGTACTGATTAACTTTACTCGCCATTTTGTGCTGTATATTCCAGAATCATCTATGTCTTTTTTACTCTTTCATGACATAAAGGAAGGATGTTGTGAAACTTGAAAGGGTTCAGAAAAGACTTACAAGGTTGTTGCCAGGGTGGGAGGTTTGAGCTAAAGGGACTGCTTTCCCTGGAGCGTCAGAGGCTGAGGGTGACCTTAAAGAAGTTTATAAAATCTTTAGGGACACGAATTGGGCAAAAAGACAAGATCTTTTCCCTGGGTTGGGGGAGTCCAGAACTAGAGGGCATAGGTTTAGGAAAAGGGAAACACTTAAAAGAGACCTAAGGGGCAATTTTTCAAGCAGAGGGTGGTGCGTGACTGGAATGAGCTGCTCGAGGAAGTGGTGGAGGCTGGTACAATTACAGCATTTAAAAGGCATCTGAATGGGTATATGAATAAGAAGGGTTCAGAGTGATATGGGCCAAGTGCTAGCAAATGGAACTAGATTAGGTTAGGATATCTGGCCGGCATGGATGAGTTGGACCAAAGAGTCTGTTTCTGTGCTGTACATCTCTATGACTCTATGTGACATCACTGGCAAGGCCAATAGTTATTGCCCATCTCTCAGTGCCCTCGAACTGAGTGGCTTGCTTGGCCATTTCAGAGAGCAGTGAAACGTCAACTACATCCCAGAAGCAAAAACCAGTCAAACTTGAGAATGACACAAACTGGTTCAACTCATCTTGTTGACCTCAAAATGGAGAGGATATTCACACATTTACAAGTTTTTTTTCTCTGTTTGAGATTTGTGTATGCCTCTGAGGGAAATACCAGCAATACTGCCGCCAGTGGCAAAACTGAATATTGAGGCACTTGGGACATACATATAGACCACAAGTCCAGAAATACTGGTAATCGTGCCAATATTATAGTTTATGGGGTCAGATGTAATGGTTATGGAGCCATAATAATGGCCGCATTGCTAGTGTTGTTGGTTATGGAGCCAGTAAAACAGATTATGCTGGATATTAAGCCAGTAAAATTAGTTATGGGACCAGTAATATTGGACCAAGGTGAGATCAGCCATGGTCACATTAAATGGCTGAATAGGCTTGAAATGCTGAATTGCCCATTTCTACTCCCAGCTCTTATGTCTTTATAATGGGACAAATAAAACTGGTAATGGGTTCAATAATACTGGTTCTGGAGCCAACAATACTGGTAGTGGGGCCAGTAATACTGGCTATGGAGTCAGTAATACTGGCGATGGAGCCAGTAAAACTGCTTATAATGCCTGTTATACTGGTGATGGTGCAGTAATATTGATTATGGAGTCAGTAATACTACAGATGGGTAGTAATATTGGTTATAGTGCCAGTAATACTGGTAATGGGGCCAATGACACTAGTTATGGAGCTAGTAATACTGGTGATAGGGTAGTAATGTTGATTATGGAGCTAGTAATACAGGTAATGGGGGGGCAATAATACTGGCAATGGAGTCAGTAATCCTGCTGATGCGGCCAGTAATAGTGGTTATGGAGCCAGTAATACTGAGCCTGGGGCAGTAATACTGGTAATGACGCCAACAAAACTGGTCATGCCTGCTGTCAGGATGCCTTATCAATGACACCAGAGTAGATACAGTGGCTGTGAGTAGGGCAGCACCATGGCTCAGAGGTTAGCACTGCTACCTCACAGTGCCAGGGACCAATTCCAGCCTCAGGTGACTGTCTGTGTGGCATTTGCACATTCTCCCCGTGTCTGTATGGGTTTCCTCTCACAGTCCAAGGATGTTCAAGGTGAATTGGCCATGCTAAATTGCCCATAGTGTTCAGGGATACGTGGGTTAGGTGCATTAGTCAGGGGAAGTTTAGAGTAGGGGAATGCATCTGGGTGGGATATTCTTCAGAGGGTCAATGTGGACGTGTTGGGCCGAATGGCCTGTTTCCACACTGTAGGGATTGTGTATACGTAGGAGCTGCACGTCCGGACAGAATTCTTACTGTCTCTTTGGATCAAATGAAGGGCGCTAAAAATAAACGTGTCCGTGCAGGGTGCATTAAAAACAGACCCTGCTGGAGAAAGGCATCAGGCCTGACAGCAGAGTTCGATAGAAGAGCCAAACTGGACTAGAAACATTCATTCTGTTTCTGTCTCCACAGATGCTGCCAGACCTGTTGAATTTCTCCAGCATTCTTTGCTTTTATTTCAGATCTCCAGCAGCCGCTGTGTTTTGCTTTTATTTGCATGCAGGGTGGGATCAGGGAGGATATGGCAACAATTGGTTAGTAATTTTAAAACTACTTATTGTAAATCTCAATCATTAAAGTACACAACCATTGTATATATGGAAAGAACATTATAATGAATGGAACCACTTCAAAAAAAGTACATAAGTAATAAATAATAAGAAATGTAATACACATCTTCCCATCTCGGCACTGAGTAGTGGTACTATTGACCAGGGCAGGGTCATATGCAACCTTTCCACCTTGGTAGCAAAATGCTGCTCCCCTGTAAAATCCAGACCCTGGTGAGTTTTCATTGAACTCTATCTAAAGCAAATGATCTAACCCCTTCAGCAAGAGGACAAAGACTACTTCAATGATGTATATATTTTTTGATTCATTTGTGGTACATCAGTGTCACTGGCTGGGCCTTTTTCCTCCCTTTTTCTTCCAGAGTTTGGAAGATTTTAGAGTGATTCCACATTTCCTGTAACAACAATAAAATTAAACATCTCTAATTGCCCTTGAGAAGCTGGGGGTGAGCTGCTTTTTTGAACTGCTACAGTCCAGGTGCTGTAGGTAGACCACACTATTGCCATTACAGAGGGAATTCCAGGATTTTGACCCAGCACCAGTGAAGGAACAGTGACATATTTGCAAGTTAGGATGGTAAGTGGCTTGGAAGGGAACTTGCGGGTCGTGGAGTTTCAATGTATCTGTTGGCCTTCGCAATGGAAGTGGCTGTGGGTTTGGAAGATGCTGTCTGAGGGTCTTTGGTAAACTTCTGCAGTGCAAGTCACAGAGAGCACACACTGCTGCTACTGAGTGTAGGTGATGGAGGGAGTGAATGTTTGTCAATGTGGTGCCAATCAAGTGTCAATACCTTGAAGGTTTTGGAATTCATGATGCAGATGCAATGTACAGAAAGGCCTTCTTCGGTACTGTTCCATAAGTTAAAAGTTATTACTATTGGATAATAACTCAGACTTGGTCATTTATTTTCAAGTTATTGCTGGTGCATACTTTAAACTGATAACCTCTAAATCAGTAAAACAAACCTTTTTCTTCTGGGATTTGGAAGATTTTAGAGTGATTCCATGTTTCCTGTAGCAACAATACAATGAAACATGCCGCCCACTACTTGGAGCTGAGATGGAATATCAGCAATGAACCCACGTAGATTGATAATCACCTGAAAAGGAGTTTCAGAGGTCTCACTGCACAGAATACTGTACAATAGCTATCCTGAGAAGGAGTATAAAATTTCTCCCTTTATTCATTCTCTGTCTCTGACAGAAAGCTCCAAAGTTCGGACAGAGGAGGATAATCCTGCCAGAAACGTTTGTGTAATTTACTGGGCTGCAGTCTCACCAACTAGCAACCTATGTTAACGCAGTGCTCTGTGCATCTTCGAAGTTTTGAAAAGTGCAATTTATTACGACTGAGGTATTGTCATGGATTGTTGATTTTGTTGAAATCCAAACGAGGCATCATTCTGTTCACTTTACAATGAACATCAAACAGTTTTTGTGGTATGAGCACACTTTTTCATGGAAATGGTGATAATGATTGCAACAGTTACAAAACAGAGTTCAGGACCAATCGCTAGTTGAAGGACAGCAAGCAAAATGGAACAATGATCTTGTGTCTGACATACAAGAAAGTGCCTCCTGCAATAGTCCTGTGCATGGAAAAGGAGGCTAATGTTGAAACAAAAACAGGAATTGTGGAGAAGCTCAGTGGGTCTGGCAGCATCTGTGGACAGAGAAATTAAAAAGAGCATTTCAAAACCAAATCTAATGAAGGGTCAGAGTTTCTCCTGCACTTTCCAAGAGGTGTTTTTGTTTCAGATCTCCAGCATCTGCAATTCTTTGTTTTATTATAAGGCTAACACTTAATCTGAATTCAATGAATGTGTTGTGGCATGATCTTCAATACTGACGAAACAAGTACCTCTCACATTGTCAGTAGTAAGTTATAATGACATTAAAACAGTGCAATGAAGTTTGACAGAGGATGAGAAAAAGTAAAGGCAATGTAAGGTTTAAAGATGTGCCTGTTAAAATTAGGAACATAGGTTGTTAGGTAAGAAAATATATGGGAAACAAATATAGAAATAAATTGCTTTATTATTTCAGTTGCAACCTGGTGGTCCCAAGGTGAATTCACCCTCCTCAATTCTGGTCTTCTGCTGTACTTCACAGGACCTTTTTTTAACCCCTTTGCTGATTAATGGTTGCTTAGTATGAGTACATTTATTTTCTTGGATTTAGCTGCCCTAACTGTCACACAGGGAATAGGTATACATGAAGCTCATGCAACTAATTAACCAAAAGCAAATGCATTTCTGTGTCATTAATTAATCTACCTTTCTAGCCTGGAAGTAAAATTAATCTTACCTTAGTTACTGATTGACTGTTTGTGGTGGTCAGATAGTGGGAAGATAGCATAGTTTACGCTAGATTAAGTGAGATTTACTGCTGGGTTCTTCATATGTAAATAAAACCACATTCTGGCACTCACCATGTTGTCAGTATGAAAAGAGATTAATGTGAGGAAAGACTTTGAAAATAAACATAGATGTGCACACGTTGTAAATTGGGATTCTATTTTTCCCTTGACTTTACAACTGTATAAACTCAAACTAGACCAATGGTGTGAAATCAAATGTACCCATGTAGAGAGGTGAGGGAGGCAGCACAATTACATTAACACTTTAGAACAGACTAATCTGTTACCACAGCAACAGTGATGGCTCAGTAAATTCAAAGATAAAAGTAGAAAAGTGAGGCTCGTTTGTTTTATCACAACAGACTTAGCTGTGTCATTATCCAATAGTCTTGCTTGTATAGAGAGTATCTTGCAACTTGTACAAACACACCGATAATATAGAAGCATTAATGTAGAAGCATATTCAAGCAAAACTAGCATAAGCAAGAATTTCTGAGTGAAGTTACAATGTCTAACATTTTTTTGTAAAAAGCTATGGGCTGGAAACATTGTCACTGGTGTCAGAAAATGGTGATTGCTGAACATTTTGATGACATTCCTCATGTCTCTATTTTAACACAGACATTAACCCATCTATTTTGAAAACAAGCTATTTGACGCAGCACGCCTGGCATTCTAACTTTGGAGTCTTGAGCTTATGTAATGGTTATTTATTGTCTCTGTTGTTTCCGATTTCTTCATTCACTGTCAGTGAGGTGACTCAGCACAGCGTGAAGAGCAAAGGCTGTTATCGCATCAGATTTTGTAACAAGCTCTGTCTCATTCTGGCTCCAGTTGACATCCAGGTGCTGCCTCAAAAAAACCTAACCCAATAATAAACTTTGTGACGAGCCTGAATTTTGCGTCAATGAACATATGAAACAAGAACAGGGTTAGGTCATTCACCTCATTGAGCATGTTCTGCCAATCAATACGATCTTGACTAATCTAGGGCTTCAACTCCAATTTCACATTTACATCCTTATTACCCTGAGAGACTAACAATCCATCTATGCTTGTCTTAAATATATTTAACAATAACGCACATTCAAAACCATAGGGTAATGAATTCCAAAGATTTACAACCCTATTTCTCCTCAGCTCAATCATAAATATTCATTCAATTTCTCCTAAATGTCCCGACATTTACATTCCCCTAGCTAAGAGTGACACTCAGTTTCCACTCTGTTAAATTTCTTCAGAACCTTGTACATTTCAATGAAATTGCCTCCCATTCTTCAAATCTCCACAGAATATACATCCAATCTACTCAAAACAAGACAATCTTCACATCCTTAGGAACCAATCCCATGAACTTTCAAAACATTGCCTCAATGCTAACACATACTTCCTGCAATAGGGAGATCAAAACTGCCCACAGTATTCCAGGTACAGTCCCAAAAAAGGCTCATAAAATTGCAGCAAGATTTTTTTGTTTTATTCTTACATGCCAATCCTCTTGCAACAAAGGTCAATCTGCAATTTGAATCCTAATTGCTTGCTCCACATGTATGCTCATTTTGTGTCGCTTGTATGAGAACACCCCTTTTTTGAACATCAAAATTGGCACAGTTTTTATGTAATATTCTGCTTATCTTTTCTTAAAACCAAGGTGAATAATCTCAACAATCTTCACCTTTTTACTCCATCTGCCAGTTTGACCTCATGGTTTCTCTGTGCAGTGTGCCAGTGTGCCCATCAAGACTATCACACCCAACTAGTTCCTCATTATTGGCACACTTTGATGTATTCCTCTGATTTTGTATATAAGTCATTGATAAAGCTTGTAAGCATTTTAAGTTCTAACATCGACCCATGTGGCATTCCATTAGTCACATCCTGGCCACTTGGAAATTCCCTTCTTTATCTATATCTTTATTTCCTGTCAGTGAACCAATCCTCTAACCACACTAATATATAATCCTCTCCCTGTGAACCGGTGTCTTGTATATCAATATTTGTATGGCATCTTATTGAATGCCTTTTGGAAACTACAAATATACACTTCTGTTGGTTCCCCTCTATCTAACCTACTAGCTACATCCTCAAACAAACTCTAATAGATTAGTGAAACAAGATTTCCCTTTCATAAAAGCACATTGACTTGTTCTGATGATACTGTCCTTTTCAAAGTACGTTGTTAAAACTTCCAAACCACTAGATTTCAGTGCTGCCCTGGTGTTTGATGTCAGGCTAATTTACCTGTAGTTCTCTGTTTTGCTTTTCCTTCAATGCTTGAGGAATGGTGCTACACTTTCTTCCTTCCAAACTGCTAGGACCATTTCAGAATCTAGGGAATGTTGGAAAGTCAGCCAGCATATCCCTTTTAATATTAACAGGACTCAACCTCTGTTGTAAAATTAAAGACCTGCATTTATATAGCATCTTTCATGATCACTGGATGCCTCAGAGTACTTTACATTCAATGCATTACTATTTGAAGTGTAGACATTGCTACAACATAAGTAATGGAGCAGCACATTTATGAACAGTAAGCTCGCACAAATACACTATTTGATAATAACAATTCAATCTGATTTTTAGTAGTCGTGTTAATTCAGAGAAAAAATATTGACCAACACACTGGTGAGAATCTTCCTCTTCTTCTTTGAAATAGCTGCATAGGGAATTTTACCTGTCCCTGAGAAATTAGACAGAGTCTCGCTCATGGTCTCACATCTTATCCAAATGACAGGACCACCAACAGTTCTGAACTTGCATAAAGTCCCCACAGTCCCAGAGGACCACTCCCTCATTACAGAGAGATGATTGGTTGTGAGATTAACCTGAGGGTCACCACTCCTCAGGCCAGTGGAGAGGCTGAAATGGGACACCCTGAATGTAGGTTTGATCGCTGAGCTGGAAGGTTCATTTCCAGATGTTTCGTTACAATACTAGGTAACATCTTCAGTGGGCCTCAGGCAAAGCAAAGCTGAAAATTCCTGCTTTCTATTTACATGTTTGGGTTTCTTTGGATTGGTGATGTCACTTCCTGTGGTGATGTTATTTCCTGTGGTGAAGTCACTTCCTGTTCCTTTTCTTAGCGGGTGGTAGATGGGGTCTAACTCAATATGTTTGTTGATAAGAGTTCCGGTTGGAATGCCATGCTTCTAGGAATTCTCATATGTGTCTTTGTTTGGCTTGTCCAAGGATGGATGTGTTGTCCCAGTCGAAGTGGTCCCCTTCCTCATCTGTATGTAAGGATACTAGTGAGAGTGCCGTTTTGTGGCTAGTTGGTGTTTATGTATCCTGGTGGCTAGTTTTCTGCCTGTTTGTCCAATGTAGTGTTTGTTACAGTCCTGCCATGGTATTTTGTAAATGACATTAGTTTTGCTTGTTATCTGTTATAGGGTCTTTCAAGCTCATTAGCTGCTGCTAAAGACCCTATACAGACAACAAGCAAAACCAATGTCATTTACAAAATACTGTGCAAGGACTATAACAAATACTACATTGGACAAACAGGCAGAAAACTAGCCACCAGGATACATGAACACCAACTAGCCACAAAAAGACATGACCCTTTCTCTCACTAGTATTGTCACATACAGATGAGGAAGGACACCACTTCGATTGGGACAGCACATCCATGCTAGGGCAAGCCAAACAAAGACACGCACAAGAATTCCTAGAAGCATGGCATTCCAACCGGAAGTCTATCAACAAACACATCAAGTTAGACCCCATCTACCACCTCCTGAGAACAGGAACAGGAAGTGACTTCACCACAGGAAATAACATCATCACAGGAAATGACATCACCAACCCAAAGAAACCCAAACATATAAATAGAAAGCAGGAATTTTCAGCATTGCTTCGCCTGAGGCCCACTGAAGATGTTACCTAGTAGAGTAATAAAACAGTACTCACCTCTGCCAGAAAATCTCAAGGATATTGGTGGACACTGCGTGCTAATTCCCTGTTTCTTTTTTTTTCTGGTACTCCTGTTTTCTTATTACTCCCACAATACCGCCTAACTGCAGTAATGCTTATTTTGCCCTAGCGTGTGTGCTGTTGTGAAACACAATGAAAGACACAAGGTGTAAAATCTTTATTCAACTTCCACCACCAGGAAGAAAAGAAACACCCAAGTGGCCAGTGACAAGCAGCGCCCTTCACATCGAAAGGCAATGCTGTGTGATCAAACAATAGACAATAGACAATAGGTGCAAGAGTAGGCCATTTTGCCCTTCGAGCCTGCACCACCATTCAATATGATCATGGCTGATCATCCTTAATCAGTATCCTGTTCCTGCCTTATCTCCATAACCCTTGATTCTACCATCTTGAGAGCTCTATCCAACTCTTTCTTAAATGAATCCAGAGATTGGGCCTCCACTGCCTTCTGGGGAAGAGCATTCCACACAGCCACCACTCTCTGGTGAAGAAGTTTCTCCTCATCTCTGTCCTAAATGGTCTACCCCGTATTTTTAAGCTGTGTCCTCTGGTTCGGCACTTACCCATCAGCGGAAACATGTTTCCTGTCGCCAGAGTGTCCAAACCTTTAATAATCTTATATATCTCAATCAAATCCCCTCTCCGTCTTCTAAACTCAAGGGTATACAAGACCAGTTGTGCCAGTCTTTCAGCGTAAGGTAATCCCGCCATTCCAGGAATTGACCTCGTGAACCTACGCTGCACTCCCTCAATAGCCAAAATGTCTTTCCTCAAATTTGGAGACCAGAACTGCACACAGTACCCCAGGTGTGGTCTCAACAGGGCCCTGTACAGCTGCAGAAGAATCTCTTTGCTTCTATACTCAATCCCTCTTGTTATGAAGGCCAGCATGCTATTAGCCTTCTTCACTACCTGCTGTACCTGTATGGTTACCTTCATTGACTGGTGTACAAGAACACCCAGATCTCTCTGTACTGCCCCTTTACCTAAATTGATTCTATTTAGGTAGTAATCTGCCTTCCTGTTCTTGCCACCAAAGTGAATAACCATACATTTATCCACATTAAACTGCATCTGCCATGCATCTGACCACTCACCTAACCTGTCCAGGTCACCCTGTATTCTCCTAACATCCTCATCACATTTCACCTTGCCAACCAGCTTTGTATCATCAGCAAATTTGCTAATGTTATTGCTAATACCATTTTCTATATCATTAACATATATTGTAAAAAGCTGCGGTCCCAGCACTGATCCCTGCGGTACCCCACTGGTCACTGCCTGCCATTCCGAAATGGAGCCGTTTATCACTACTCTTTGTTTCCTATCAGCCAACCAACTTTCAATCCAAGTTAGTACTTTGCCCCCAGTACCATGCGCCCTAATTTTGCTCACTAACCTCCTATGTGGGACTTTATCAAAAGCTTTCTGAAAGTCCAGGTACACCACATCAACTGGATCTCCCTCATCCATCTTCAGAGTTACATCCTCAAAAAATTCTAGAAGATTAGTCAAGCATGATTTCCCCTTCATAAATCCATACTGACTCTGACCTATCCTGTAACTACTATCCAGATGTGTCGTAATTTCATCCTTTATAATAGACTCCAGCATCTTTCCCACCACTGAGGTCAGACTAACTGGTCTATAATTTCCTGCTTTCTCTCTCCCACCTTTCTTAAAAAGTGGTATAACATTAGCCACCCTCTAATCCGCAGGAACTGATCCCGAATCTATTGAAATCTGGAAAATAATCACCAACGCATCCACGATTTCTCGAGCCACCTCCTTCAATACCCTGGGATGTAGACTATCAGGCCCCAGGGACTTATCAACCTTCAGACCTAACAGTCTCTCCAACCACCAATTCCTGGCAAATATAAATTCCCTTCAGTTCAGGTCCTTCAGCCACTGTTACCTCAGGGAGATTGCTTGTGTCTTCCCCAGTGAACACAGATCTGAAGTACCAATTCAATTCTTCTGCCATTTATTTGTTCCCCGTAATATATTCCCCTGTTTTTGTCTTCAAGGGCCCAATTTTAGTCTCCACCATTTTTTTGCTTTTCACATACCTAAAAAAGCTTTTACTATCTTCCTTTATATTATTGGCCAGTTTACCTTCGTACCTGATTTTTTCTCTGCGTATTTCCTTCTTAGTAATCCTCTGTTGTTCTTTAAAAGCTTCCCAGTCCTCCATTTTCCCACTTACCTTTGCTATGTTATACTTTTTCTCTTTTAACTTTATATGTTTCTTAACTTCGCTCATCAGCCACGGCCACCCCTGCCTCCTCCTAGGATCTTTCTTCCTTTTTGGAATGAACTGATCCTGCATCTTCTGCATTATACACAGAAATATCCACCATTGTTCCTCCACTGTCATCCCTGCTAAGGTATTGCAGCATTGAACTTTGGCCAGCTCCTCCCTCATAGCTCCATAGTTCCCTTTATTCAGCAGAAATATTGTCACTTCTGATTGTATCCTCTCCCTCTCAAATTGCAGATTGAAGCTTATTTTATTATGGTCACTACTTCCCAATGGTTCCTTCACTTCGAGGTCCCTGACCAATTCTGGTTTGTTGCACAATACCAGATCCAGAATTGCCTTCTCCCTGGTAGGCTCCAGCACCAGCTGCTCTAAGAATCCATCTCTGAGACACTCCACAAAGTCTCTTTCTTGAGGTCCAAATACCATCCTGATTCTCCCAGTCTACCTGCATGTTGAAATCCCTCATAACAACTGTAGTAACATCTTTGTGACTGGCCAATTTCAGCTCCTGATTCAACTTACATCCGACATCCAGACTACTGTTTGGGGGCCTGTAGATGACTCCCAAGAAGGTCTTTTTATCCTTAGAATTTCTCAGCTCTATCCACACTGACTCTACATCCCCTGATTCTAGGTTCCCCTGCGCAAGGGACTGAATATCATCCCTTACCAACATGGCCACACCACCCCCTCTGCCCATCAGTCTGTCCTTATAGCACGTGTAGCCTTGAATATTCATTTCCCAGGCCCTGGCCACTTGAAGCCACGTCTCAGTTATCCCCACAATAGCGAATCCCCACTAATTGCCAATTTCCAAAAGAGCCTCAAGCTCATCCATCTTATTTCTAATGCTTCGTGCATTCATGTATAGTATTTTTAATTTGTTACTGCCCTCACCCTTCCCATCAACTCCTATTTCACTCAACCTTACAGCATGATCCCTTTTTGAGTTTCTGCCTCATTGATACAGTTGTCTTTCTTGACTTCTCTTGTTCTAACTTTCCCTTCAATTTCCTTCTTTAACATCCAGTTTTTCCCCTCCCCCTGCTACTTAGTTTAAACATAGCTGTGTTGCAGTAGCAAACCTGCCTGCCAGAATGCTGGTCCCTAACCTATTAAGGTGCAAACCGTCTCTCTTGTAGAATTTATGCTTACCACAAAACATACCCCAGTGATCCAAGAAATTCCTTGGGTCCAGAAAATCCTTGCTGCCTGCACCAGTTCCCCAGCCACACGTTCAAGTCCATTATCTCCTTGTTTCTGGCCTCACCAGCCCGAGGAACTGGAAGCAAACCGGAGATAACCACCCTGGACGTCCTGCTTTTCAGCCTTCTTCCTAGTTCTCCGAAGTCCCGCTGTAGTATGTTCCTCCTCTTCTTCCCGACATCATTTGTGCCGACATGTACCACCACCTCTGGCTCTTCACCCTCATCCTTGAGGATTTCCTGCACTCTGTGATGTCTTTAACCCTGGCACCAGGAAGGCAACACACCATCCTTAAGTCCCGTCTGCTGCCACAAAAACCCCAGTCAGTTCCTCTCACTATGGAGTCCCCTATTACCACGGCTCTGTGCGATGTCCGACTCTTCCGCTCTGCCTCTGCGCCAACGTTTGATTGACAGACCTGGCCGCCTCGCGGACTGGCAGTGTCATCTGTCTCTACTGTTTCCAAAAGCTTCAACTTGTTCCTGACAGGTACTTCCCCCGGGGTCTCTTGCACCTGTCTCCTCTCTGCCTTCCTCATCGTCTGCTCTCTTCTGCTCTCTTCTGGTATGATTGGTGTAATAACATTGCTGAAGGTCCTGTCCAGAAAGATCTCGTTCTCTTGGATGAGCCTAAGGTCCTCGAGTTCTTTCGTCAGTGCCGCGATATGCTCTGTCAGTGGCTGAACGTGCACACACTTTCCACACTTATACGAGCCAGACACACCAGAGTCGTTGACCTCCCACACCAAGCACGTAGCGCACTGAACCAGCTTGGCAGTCATGTCTTCATCCTCTTCAACTGTGGCATAATCACTTCACTCAACCTCCTTGTCAAAGACTCCTGAGCTAAAGCCTCACTCTTCAATCCACAGGAACTTCCTTGGACCTTCTTTTTGGGGCAAGTCTGTGGACTCTTAATTTAGGTTAGAGGTGGAGGGAGGGAGGGAGGGAGGCCCTACTTTGTAGGACCTGGGGTCTAGAACACACCCACTCTAATAACAATCACTTACCTTCCTGACTGGCTTTGCGCTCTGCCTTCGCTTCCGCCCAGCTCCCACTGCTCTCTGATGCGAAAAGGGGAGGGCAGGGATTAAATCAAAATAGAGTTGAAGGGGGAAATAATGCACTCCACTCACCGCGGTGCCCACCTCTCCCTGAAAATCTCAAGGGTGTTGGTGGACACCATGTGTTAATTCCCTGTTTCTATTGTTCAGCCCAGCTCCCCAGATTGGCCCAGGTTACAACTCCAATCAAGGATCTCATAATCAATAAGATCCACCTGGTTCTAATCACTACAGTACCTGACTGAATTATCCATGAGATTAGAGAGGTACACACTTTGCTCCATGGTATTCCCTAGTCAATCTGAATCAATCTGAGCAATAAATCTTCTCAAAACTCGCTAATCTGAATCAATTATGCATGTAGTGCAGTTGTTGTGATCATTTGAAATTTGGCATACTTGAGTTTGTCCTGATGCTTACAAGCTTTAAATATTCTACAACATGTTTCACTGTTCATCAATAGTCAAGCTCTGAGCTATCTAGTGACACTATTCTGAATTGGTTCTTTCACAATCTCCAGATCAAAATCCTGAAATCTCCCCCTCTTTAACAATACGGTGAGTGTACCTTTCACTCACAGTCTGCAGTGCTTTCATAATGTGGTTCATTCTCACTTTCTAAAGTAATTACAGAGGTAATTAATACTGGCCTTGCATGGATGACTCACCTAGCAAATAAATTTAAAGAGAAATAGGCAGACAATAGCAACTTGGTTTCCTTCACCAATTTTCTCCCCTCTCTCCATCTCTCAGGACCACATCAAATGGTCCCTTAGATATGATCGATCCATTAACACTGGTTATCCTCTGGTAGCTCAACTGAGCAGCTATTATCCAGGTGTACATTGTTGTCAGCAGGCTATGCCTCATGAGAAACATCACAGCCAAGTCAAAGCTTTCCTCATCTGCTCCCCACACAAACACATCCAGTCGGGAATTCTTGATAATGATCCAGAGTGGCAAGCCTGAACAATTCTTCCTCACTAGCACAGGCACAATGAGGACAATCAGAGCCTTCCTTCCAGCTCAAACGTGTTGAATAAAGCTGCAAAGGCTACAAAGGGAGAGTCAACGAGAAGGATTTAGAGGCATTTAATGTTTCCTAGTGGTGTAAAGCATTGGATTAATTTTAGTCTGGCTTGAATCAGATGGGTAATTAAAATAAGTACTGACCAGTCTGAATCCTTGTGAACTGTGTGTCTTTCAAGTTTTCAAATATGAAGTCTTTGATTGTTAAAATGCAACATGTTAAAATATGTTCCTCTACATTCGTACATACAAACCAATCTTTTCGAGTACTTTGTATTGAATTTCATTCAACCATGAAATCAAAAATACACTGTTTCTCGCAGGAGAAATTGTTATAATTACATTCCTTAATCAGTGGTAGCATTTCTATGGTGTTTCATTTCATCAGGTTAATGGCAATGCAACTGGGGTCCTTGCCATGTTCTCGTCTGACTCCCTCACAACAGCCTGAACCCCCTCTTTTATTGTTGCTGCCAAATTGAGCAGAATGCAGCTGGATAAAACAAAAGCAATTTATTATGATGTAGAAACAGGTTAGCAATCAGGACAGCAGGCTGTGTGCCCTGCTGGAATTGAGCACAGCACTACTCATAATTAAGTCTATTTTAGCAGGCTCTGCTCTGCATACAGCTGAGCATAGCAACTTATACTGAATAAATATCACTTCCCACATGGTAACAACTTCAGTTACGATCGAGAAACCTCCTGGCTACAGAGCCTCAAAGCCCTGCTTTCACTGCTTCATACTGTTAAAGAGAGATGGAAATAGTGTAAGTCCAGTTTAAAGAGGTTGGGATCTGTGATTGCTTTGCCAATCGTGCATCAAGCCATGTTGGAATTGTCAAACAAATTTACTAAGCGTAGCTGTTACTTGTGCATCTTATTTTCCCATGTATCCTCCAGGATTGACTGAGCGCTTCCAGGGCAGATTGACCTTGAGGACTCTGGTGAACAATCCAGGAGGATATTCATGTACCTTTAAAAACAGATTGTATACTCAAGAAAGAAAAGTGGTCAAGGGTGATCAGACATGGGAGAAGAGGCTATATGGACTGAGAGTTGAGAAACATCCAATAAGGTAATGAGAAATCTGATCACTTTTTTGGATTGTCTGTGGGAAGTTAAGGGTGTGTTGGATGGCCAATGGCAGGTTAATGGGTGAGGAGGTGGGGGAGGAGCAGTAGGAGGCTTTGTCATGTGGTGACACTTCCAAAGGTGTGTTTATAGTCAGACCACACCTGGGATACTCTGGGCATCTAAGGAAAGATATACTGATATTGGAAACATTCCAGAAAAGGTTCATTACTCTGTCAATCCAGTTTTGGTCTTTTTTCTTAAGAGGAGAATATGAGTAGGTTAGGCCTGTACTCACTGGAACTTAGAAGAAACAGAGGGGACCTTAATGACACATGTAAGATTCTTAGGGACTTGGCAGGGTAGATGTGGAAAGATTGCTTCCTCTTGTGGGGCAGTCTAGGACCAGAGGGCATCACCTTAGGGTAAAGGGTCATCCATTTAAGACAGAAATGAGGAGAAAAATCTTCACCCAGAGGGTAATGAATCTTTGGAATTGTTTACCACGGAGTTTCTGTTTATTAAGTGTATCCAAAGCTCACAGGTTGAAAATCTGTCTATCAATAAGGGAATCAAAAGTTATGGGGAAAAGGCAAGAAAGTGGAGATGAGGGTGATCAGATCAAACATAAATGATGAAGTTGATTTAGTCAGCTGAATGTCTATTTCTGCTCCTGCATCCTATGATCGCATGAACAATGTAGGTTACTCTAATTACTGCCAGTAGCAAAGCTATAGGCTTTGGAAGATTTTTATGTCCTTCCTAGACATGCTGATCATAGACAGAAAGATTTAAAAAAAACAAATGTGGGTTCTATGTGTGAAGTTGAGGCTATACTCTCGGAGACAATGTTGACAGAGCAGATCTGTAGGTTTGCTGCTCTGTTCCACCTAAATGGGATTATATATCTCACCTGTTTCAGTAATGGCCATCAGGGTTAGATACACTCACTTAAAAATTACATATACATCACGAAAGAATCTTAATCTCATTGAAATCTCTTGCAATACCATTGGAATAGACAAATGGCTCAGCCATGTTAGATCTTGCATTGGGCAGAAGAATTGGCAGTCTACTTCGATCGTCCCACAAAACACAGTGCTGTTACCAAACTATTCACTCATTACAAACAGGAATTAGTCAACAGTGCCAGAAAGCTATCAAACTATTGGCCAATGGCACATTCATTTGGAAATAAGACTTCCCTAGGGGACCACTGCCACTATATTGACTTGACAGATTTACAAGGCATAAGCTTCGGGTGAGAGGGGAAAGTTTTAAAAGGGACCTAAGGGGCAACTATTTCATGCAAAGGGAGGTGCATGTATGAATGAGCTGCCTGAAGAAGTGATGGAGGCTGGTACAATTACAACATTTAAAAGACATCTGGATGAGTATATGAATATGAAGGGTTTAGAGGGATATGGGTCAAGTGCAGGCGAATGGGACGAGATTAGGTTAGGATATCTGGTCGGTATGGACGAGTTGGACCAAAGGATCTGTTTCTGGGCTGTACATCTCTATGGCTCTATGACTCTATGATAGTTCCTGCCAGGGAGGTACCATTGATTTACAATATGTGGTCATCCAAGACAACCTCTGCATGATGGGTACATTAGGTCTGATTTTGCTGGAGTGGAGAACTTCAAGTATGTCTTGCCTTTTTACAATTTTCATCGCATCCTCCAGCTTGAAAATGCTTCACTCAGAGATTGTTAGAAGTGATAATTTCCTACTGACAGCAATGGGATATCTGAGAACAATGAACTATCACCTCAACTAATGAGGTTGCAGGCTTGAAAAAAGTAATTGGAGTGACTGAGAGAGAAAAAAATGGGTGAATTAGAGTCAAACCAAGGACCAAGAGAAAGAGAGGAAAAGGTATCTTGGATTAAAGAGAGGTGGGGAGCAAAACAGACAAGACCATTTCAAAATATTTTTAATTTTAATATGTAACAACAATTGAATGACTGTTGGAATGGGGTTACACAGTTTAAACAGCTTCATCTCTGGGTGAGACAGGCTGACTGACATCATTTAAACACACATCTCCTTGTTAAAAAATAGTGCTTACACTATTAATGACCAATATTAAAGTTTTACAATGAGTTCAATCAACAAAGGACAAACGCAGCAATTTCACACATTCACTGGGAAGTTAAAGCTTTTTGAAAAGCCAGCAGTAACATAGAGAAATTCAAGCAGCAACTTGCAGGTCATTGACAATTCATAGATGCATAGATTTTTTGAACTCCCTTTACTGTGGAAGCAGCCACTCAGCCCATCAAGTCCACACCGATCCTCCGAAGAGCATCCCATAAAGAACCAACCCCCTACCTAATTCCTGTAACCCTGCATCAACATGATAAACCCAGGCCTCCTTCACCGCCGCTCCCTCACCACCAGACGCCTGGAGGAAGAGCGCCTCATCTTCTGTCTCTGAACACTTCAACCCCAGGGCATCAATGTGGACTTCAACAGTTTCCTCATTTCCCCTTCCTCCACCTCACCCTAGTTCCAAACTTCCATCTCATCACTGTCCCCATGACTTGTCCTACCTGCCTAACTTCTTTTCCACCTATCCACTCCCCCCTCCCCCCGACCTATCACCTTCATCCCCTCCCCCACTCACCTATTGTACTCTATGCTAATTTCTCCCCACCCCCACCCTCCTCTCACTTATCTCTCCACCCTTCAGGCTCTCTGCCTGTATTCCTGATGAAGGGCTTTTGCCCGAAACATCGATTTTACTGCTCCTCGGATGCTGCCTGAACTGCTGTGCGTTTCCAGCACCACTCTAATCCAGACTGTGGTTTCCAGCATCTGCAGTCATTGTTTTTACCAACATGACAAACCCACCTAGCCTCATATCCCTGGACTCAATGGGTGATTTCCTGTGGCCAATCCACCTAACCTGCACATCTTTGGTCTGTGGGAAGAAACTGGAGCAACCAGTTGAAACCCACACAGACACAGGGAGAATGTGCAAATTCCAAACATTGATGGGGTATCTTTTCACAAATTGATAGAAAATTTACACATTAATAATGATGAGCCCCATTAATCTCATCTGTATTTTGGCAAGAAAATATAGAGAAACAATTTATTGACCAACAATGCTCCCTCTTGTCTGTGCTGTATCTTTTGTATGTTCTCCATTTGAATCTCATACTGTTTTCTTAATTACATAAGTAAATGAATTTACAGATTATTGATATCTGCGCAAGTCTAATAGATTTGGATCCTCCCCAGATATCTTCACATTAGGCCATGACATGACCTGGTACCAGCACATTTAATGCTTCATATTGAATAAATTAATTTAGGGGGGCATGGGGTGTGGGCATCATTGCCTGGGCCAGCATTTACTGCCCATCCCCAGTTGCTCTTGAGAAGGTGGTGATTTTCCTTCTTGAACAGCTGCAGTCCATCTGGTATAGACAGACCCTTGGGGAGTTCCAGGTTTTTGACCCAGCGACTCTGAGGAACAGCGATATATTTCCAAGTCAAGATGGTGAGTGGTTTGGAGCAGAATTTGCAGGTGGAGTTATTCCCATGCACCTGTTGCCCTTATCCTTCTGGATGGTCCTGTGTTTGGAAGGTGCTGCCTAAAGAACCTTGGTGAATTTCTGCTGTGCATCTTTAGACAGTAGCAGCAGTGTGCACTGAATGTCAATGGTGGAGGGAATGGATACGTGTGGATGTGGTACCAGTCAAAGGGGTTATTTTGTGCTGGATGGTGCCTTGCTTCCTGAGTGTTGTTGGAGCTGCACCCATCCAGGCAAGTGGGGAGTATTCAATCAGACTCCTGACTCATGCCTTGTAGATGATGGAAAAGTCTGTTTCTGGGAAGTTTAGAGGACAAAATTCAGGAACCATTTAACAGAAAGAACACTGCTTTCTCATTGACTTACCCCGTCCAAATATTTGGAGTTGATTAACAAAAATATTGAATGTGTTTGATATGTTTTTAGGGCTAAAGGGATCAAAGGGTTTAGGGAGAAAGTGAAAACAGGGAACTGAGTTGGATGTTTAGCCATGACCATATTAAATCGCTTGAGGGTCTAAAAGAGAATACTCAGTGTTATTGGTTAGATTCATTTCCAGGTTTTTGTTTCCCGAGCAATCCTCCAGTGATCTCCTTTCTACAGCAGCTGGCAGTCAGCTCCAGCTAGGGACTCCGGGCTAGGGGCTGACTCCGAATACATAATGAGGCTAACTTTGTCATCTTGACGAAATGCTTGATGATTATTCGAAGTGGTGCAAGGAGCAGAAAAGGCTGCATTTTGTCGTCTTGGCAAATCACACAAATGAAATGCCTGGCATGATGCATGCAAGAACATGGTGCGTTTGCAAGGTAGTCAAACAAATTTTTCAGAGTTAAAAATCACACAACAGCAGGTTATACTCCAACAGGTTTAATTGGAAGCACACTAGCTTTCGGAGCGACGCTCCTTCATCAGACGATACTCTTGATGAAGGAGCATCGCTCCAAAAGCTCGTGTGCTTCCAATTAAACCTGTTGGACTATAACCTGGTGTTGTGTGATTTTTAACTTTGTACACCCCAGTCCAACACCGGCATCTCCAAATCATGAAAATTTTTCAGACGTCTTGATCCCTTTTGAATTTTTTGAACAATTGCATCACTCCTTCAAATTTTACTGTTTTCAATAAACATCAAACCTTCCAGTTTTTCATTGATTTACACAGTAATAACCAGAGTTAATATCAAACAATACCGTCCTTATTCCAGTGTGTAAATCTTATTATTTTTAAAGGCCTTACTTCACATATACCAATTTTAACATATACTATTTTCCTTAACAGGGCAGTTACACCATTTTTAAAATGATTTTGCTTTTTAGTGAATCTAGGAGTTGAAGTGACATGTTACGGCTGTCCAGGACATTGGTTCGGTCATTTCTGGAATATTGCGTTTCAGTTCTGATCTCCCTGCTGTAGGAAACATGTTAAACTTGAAAGGGTTCAGAAAATATTTACAAGGATGTTGCCAGGTTGTGAGGGTTTGAACTATAGGGAGAGGCTGAATAGGCTGGGGCAATTTTCTCTGGAGCGTCAGAGGCTGAGGGATGACCTAATAGAGGTTTATAAACTCATGAGGGACATGGATAGGGTGAACAGCCAAGGTCTTTTCCCCAGAGTAGGGGAGTCCAAAACTAGAGGGCGTAGGCTTAAGGTAAGAGGGGAAAGATATAAAGGAGACCTAAGGGGCAACGTTTTCACGCAGAGGGTGGTACTTGTATGGAATGAGCTGCCAGAGGAAGTGGTGGAGGCTGGTACGATTACAACATTTAAAAGGCATTTGGATGGGTATATGAGTAGGAAGAGTTTGGCGGGATATGGGCCAAATGTTGCAAATTAGACTAGAATAATTTAGGATATCTGGTTGGTGTGGATGAATTGGACCGAAGGGTCTATTTCTGTGCTGTGCACCTCTATGATTCTATGTTGAAAAATCAGTCATGATCACAGAGTTTATTGCCTGAGACATGGATCAGAATAACAGCAGCTCTTGGCCTGCGAAGAGGCAGGTAGCATCTGTGCCAGGGAGAGGCTATTTCCAACATGAGATACTGCGTCTCAAATTACAACAGTGACTACACTTCTAAAGTACTTGATTGACCATGAAACACTTTGAGGTGCCCAAGGGATCATGAAAGGAACAATAGAGATGCAATCTGCCCCTTCCTTCAGTCATTTTTTTTCTTTGACCTTCAGAAACATGACAACCAAATTTTCCACCACCATTAAGTGTGTGTTTTCTTGGTGCAGCCATATCAACCCTTTCATCTGGTGAATGAATGTCCTGCAAAACATGATTCGCCTCCCAGTCTTTCAAACCCCATTTTCAAGGCTCATCAGGAATATGTGATGCTGGTGTTGGACTGGGATGGACAAAGCCAAAAATCACACAGCACCACGTCCAAGTAAACCTGTTGGACTATAACCCGGTGTTGTGTGATTTTTAACTTCATCAGGAAAAAGTTGGAGAGCTCACCATTGGTCTGGCTGAGCGTATCACAAGCATACTTATGAAGCCTGGCGCAATCCACAGAGAATAGTACGATTCAGGGAAAAACAGTTTACTAGGGTCTATATCCTTCACTGGCATATTGTACCCCAGTCTATCAAATCTAGAGGATGGACTGCAACAGCTGAACAATGATAATATTTCGTCTTCAGGATATGATTGCGGATCTACACTCCTGTGCAGTGTTTTATCAGGTAGTGTTGCACAATCAGAGATGCCATTTTTCTGATGACCTCCTAAACTGAGGTCTAGTCTGTTCTCAGAGGTGAATATAAAAGGTCCCACAGAGAAACAGGGGAGTTACTCCCGGTGTCCTGACCAATATTTATTGCTTTGCAGATGTCACAAAAACAGACAATTTGTTCGAGATGATGTTTCTGCTTGCGGTAACCTGCTGTGTGCAAGTTAGCTGCTGTATTTCTTACACCACAACAGTGACATATACTACAAAACCGCTTCAGTAAACTGTCAGAATACTTTGAGATAGTCACGTGGAGTAATGCAATTAACGCCAGAAACAGAAACAAAGATGGTGTACTTATGTGGCCCGAACCACATGGTTAACAAGAGAGCTGGAAGCAGACAGGAACACAAATTCATGTGAAGAGAATACGTGGACACACTAAGCTCTCAACAAAGCATTCTTCCAGAAAACTCTATGAACACCTGCAATTTTACTTGTGGTGACTAAATAGAGTCAGGCTCCATAAACATGACACATTAGTTCAGGAGTTGTGAAAGGTGTTATATAAATGCAAGTTTTTTTTGCTCTTTAAAGTAAGAGAAGAACAGTATGGCCCTCCATTCCATCCTGACTTGGGCATATCATATAGTTCCACCATCATTGCTGAGTCAAAATCAGGGCATTCCTCATACTTGCAAGAGTTTGAGATTCGTTGGTGAAAACTGAATCCACTGCCACAAACTAATCTGACTTTAATCCAATCCATTTTCACCTATTTATATTTCTATTTACACCCATTTTACAGCTCTATCTTTCCTTCACCACCATTAGCAGTCCATTTATCTTTTGTTTTGAAAGATTTGTTCCACTCTCTACTTCTCTCCCTCTGTCAACAACATAAAAATCATCATTTTCCAGCTACTTTCCGTTCTGAAAAGGAGTCATATTGGACTCAAAACGTTAACTGTGTTTTTCTCTCCATGGATGCTGCCAGATCTGCTGAGTTTCTCCAGCAATTTCAGTTTTAAATCTAACTCTTCTTTGCAGGAACTGTGCAAGCCAAGTGCAAGGAAACTTTAATTGGCAGAACACCTTCGGTTTTTTTAAAAGATCATTGTGCTTTAGTTACCAGCAAGCAGAGTTATGAGCAAGAACATGTCTAAAATTCTTCTAATTAGAGATCACTACATATCTGCTGTGTAACTGAGAGCTGGGTTCAGTCTAGCATTGTTCAGAGCAGTTTAATGTCAACTTAAAGTATCAGAAAGGGCAGAACCAAAGTGTTATGAAAATAGAGAATTTCACAGTATTTTCACCTTGAATATTAACCTCTACATAACTCCTTTTGTTAAAATGGTTTTCATTGTGACAAGAAGATATAGACTGAAGAAGAAATCTATTCAGTTGCCAATTTATTCACAACAAGCTCCCACACACAGCAACGTAATAATGACTGGGTAATCTGTTTTAATTAGGTTTTTGTATAATGAATATTGCTAAGGCAATCTGAGAAAACAGTTTAAAATAGTGGGCCTGGGTTTTTTTGCTGCCAGCTGAGGGCTGAGGGTTACTTTATTGCAAACTTCGCCTGAAGGAAGGCATCTCTGACAGTGCAGCAGTCCGGGAGTGGAGTCTAAATTGATATTTATTTTTGCTCAAATCTCAAGAGTGCAATGTGGACCCACAACTACTGACTCAGAAGCAAGGGTGTTGCCCCCTGAATTAAGAATAACGCAGTGCATTAAGAATGCTTCCATTAAACCATAAACCAAGAGCAGAATTAGGCCATTCAGTCCGTTCAGTATGCTCCGTCATTCATTGAGTTCATGGCTGCTCTGCTAGCCCTCAAATCCATTTTCCTGCCTTTTCCCCTTAATCCTTGACTCCTGTCCTGATTAAAAATCCATCTATGCCTTGAATATACTTAATGACACAGCCTTGAAAGTCATCTGTGGTAAAGAATTCCATAGATTCACAATCTTCTGAGAGAAGAAAATCCCCCTTTGTCTAAAAATGTGTCACCCATACTCTGAGATGATGCTCTCTTGTTTGAGACTCTCTCACAAGAAGAAACAATTCTCCCTATCTATACTGTCAATTGCTCTATTAACCTTGAGTTAATGTTTCAGATTCATTGACCTGTCTTCAGCAATGATTGTAGCTAGGAAAAGGTTGGAATGTAGGCTGAAAGCTGGGATGGGGTTACAGATGGAGGAGTAAACAATAGGTCGAGATGGAGGCCAGAGAGTGAGAAAGCAGCAATTGGACAAACAAAAGAATGGGGAAAGGTCAGTTTGGGGTGGATAGTTGCTAACGGGGGCCATTAGTGGCTGATTAGATTGGGGTTGTGGTAGTATCCCATGTGATAACAAGGTATGGTTTGTGGGGATTGGGGTAAGGGCAAGGGAGAGCTCAGTCCCTACAATGATTGAACTTGAAATAGAGTCCTGAAGGCTGCAGTGTCCCTTAACTGAAAACGAGACGCTGTTTTTTCAGCTTGCATTGAGCTTTGTTGGAGCACTGCAGCAAGGCTGAGACAGAGAGGTTCGCCAAGGAACAGGGGTGTGTGTTGAAGTGAGAGTCAACATGGAGCTCTGGGTCAATAACTCAATATCGATTTCAATAATATTAGGGCTTGAACACCTTCTCCCAATGTTCTTTGCCCAGCCTCCTCACACCAGGCCTTGTCATCACCTGACCTGCTACCAGAATCAACCCATTAGGAATCATTAATCATTTCCATTAGGAGCTGTTATGCTCCCCCCTTAGTTTTACCTATTCCCTTTTGTCAGGACAAAATTGGCTTGAAGATAGGAGACAGAGGGTGGTGATGAAAGGCTGTTTTTCAGACTGGAGGCCTTTGACCAATGCCACAGGAATCGAAGCTGGGTCCACTACTTTTCATCATCTACATAAATGATTTGGATGTGAATATTGGAGTTACGGTCAGTAAGTTTGCACATGACACCAAAATTGGATGTGTAGTGGACAATGAAGAAGATTATCTCAGAGTACAATTGGATCTTGATCAGATGGGCCAAAGGACCAAGGAATGGTGGATGGAATTTAATTTAGATTAATGTGAGGTGTTTCATGTTGGTAAGACAAATCAGGGCAAGACTTACTTTAATGGCAGGGCCCTGAGAAGTGTTGCCAAATAAAGAGACTTAGGGGATCCAGTGCACAGTTCCTTGAAAGTGGAGGCATTGGTAGACAGAATAGTGAAGAAGGTGTTTAGCACGTTTACCTTCACTGGTCAGTACATTGAGTACAGAAGTTGGGACATCTTGTTGTGGCTCTACAGGACATTGGTTAGGCCACTTTTAGAAAACTGCTTACCATTCTGGTCTCCCTGCTGTAGGAAAGATATTATTAAATGTGAGAGGGTGCAGAAAAGATTTACAAGGATGTAGCCAGGATTGGGGGTTTGAGCTAAGGGGAATTAAACTGAATTAGCTTTACTGTCACATGTACTCATATAAGCACTGTGAAACATTTACATACCGCGGCACCATCTTAGATACTAAGGTGTCTAGGTACAGCTTCTTCAGGTACAAGATCCTAGAAAACAGAGAAATAATAAGTCCAGCATTGCAAAAATAAAAGTTCGGAATAACAGCCTTCCAACCCAGAACATGCTGGCACCTCACTCCAGTCTGCACCGGGCCGTGGCTTCACCTCAAGGTTCATGAGATTGGGAGGTTGCTCTGGAATCACCTCGAGACCAGGAGACCACATCGAGACCCCATCAGGCTGACAGACCACTACATACTGTCTGAAGACCGCCTCACAGGCCGAGAGGACGCTATGCCTCTGGGTGGATCCCTGGTCATGTCTGCACTGAGGCTGGGTGTTGTCAGAGGCTGGGAATCGACCGGGGGCCCTGAGCTGTTCGAGGCTGGGAGAGAAGAAAATAAAAAGAACACAGGGAGGGAAAAAAGAAGAATTGGTGGAGCCGACAATCTCCAGCTGAAGCGTCTTACTCTGCTGCCATCTTGGACTTGATGCTGGAGATATTTTCTCTGGAGCATTGGAGGCTGAGGGGTGACCTTATAGAGGTTTACAAAATCATGACAGGCATGGATATGGTAAATACCCAAGGTCTTTTCCCCAGGGTAGGGAGAGTCCAAAACTAGAGGGCTTACATTTAAGGTGAGAGGGGAAAGATTTAAAAGGGACCTGAGGGGGTAGCTTTTTCACGCAGAGGGTGGTATATGTTTGGAATGAGCTGCTAGAGGAAGTAGTGGAGGTTGGTACATTTACTACTTTTAAAAGGCATCTGGATGGGTAAATGAATAGGAAGGGTTTAGAGGGATATGGGCCAAGTGCTGGTAAATGGGATTAAGTCAATTTAGTATATCTGGGACGTGGACGATTTGGACCGAGAGGTCTGGTCCCATGCTGTATAACTCCATGACCCTATGGCTCTATCGCCATCTATCATTTACTCCTCCTCCCTCCTGCACCCCATCTTCAGCGTGCATTACAATCTTTCCTAGCTACAATCAGTTCTGAAGAAGGGCCACTGGGCCCGAAATGTCAACTCTGTTTTCTCTCTACAGATGCTGCCAGACCTGTCGAGTTTTTCTTAAAATTCCTACAGTGTGGAAACAGGCCCTTTGGTCCAACAAGTCCACATCGAAGAGTAACCCACCCAGATCCATTCCCCTACCCTAATACACTACATTTACCTCTGACTAATGCACCTAACCTACACATCGCGGACACTATGGGCAAATTAGCATGGTCAATTCACCTAACCTCCACATCTTTGGATTGTGGGAGGAAACCAGAGCACACGGAGGAAACCCAAGCAGACACAGGGAGAATGTGTAAACTCCACACAGAGAGTTGCCTGAGGCTGGAATCAAACCTGGGTCTCTGGTGCTGTGAGGCAGCGGTGCTAACCATTGAGTACCGTGCTGTCCCAGAGTTTCTCTGGCAATTTCTGTTTTTGAGTTCTAGCACCCACAATTCTTTGTTTTTTCTCTCTCAAAGAATCTTTTAAGTTTCAATAAAGGCACCTCTCATACTTTTCCATTCCAGTGACGACAGGCCTAATGTACTCAACTGCTCCTTATAGACAGTTCCTCGTTACTTGGAATCAGCCAGGTGAACCTCTCTGGACTGGCTCCAACGCCAGCAAATCTTTCCTTAGACAAGGGGCCCAAAACTGTTTGAAGTATGTGATCTGATTATTGCCTCAGATATTTTAGCAAGACCTCCCTATCTCAGCCAATAGCAGTACTCTTATTCGTACTCCGTAGTAACAGTGGACAACCAGGAAAATCCTCACAGAAGTACAATTCCAAGGAGAGTGAACATTAAATCCGTAATTAACACTCCAAGGACCATCATGTCGCAGGAGAGGAAAACAGTAACAAACTAGTTCTTGCTACAATTAAGCAAATAACTAATGAGCCTTTGGGCTGGCATTCCTCCTTTATCTCTTGTGATCCTCTGACATCTGATGCAGAACAATAGAAAGTAATTGAGATATAGCTCCCCCCCACTCCCCACCCGACCTAACTCTTTAATATTTAAACCCTCAAGCTGCTGTCTAGGTAACCACACTTTCACAGATAGGCAGAAATCAAGCAACTCTTAAGGTTTCTATTCACTGATTTTTGCTGATTGTAATTGCAATGAGCTCTATAATGGCTGAGGAGAAATTGCAATCCACAAAACCTGCTGCATTTTCTGCAGCCTTTTCTCAATGTTGCTAGTGAACGGCTTTACTCCAGGTTCCTCTGTCACCTTGAAGATTGAAATGTAACATTTCATACTTTTATTTCATTGTACCGCTCCCTACATCTTTGTTTGATATTATCCCTTGAACATTAATTACAGAGGAGGAACCTTCAGGAAGTGTAAATAAGGCTATTGGTGGATAAAGACCCAGGTTGGCATCTCCCCGGCCCCTGTGTGATTTGGGTAGTACCAACTCAGCTGGGAAACTATGGCCAGATTGAAAAGCATGAGATTCCAGTGGTTGAGAGAAAAGGTCAAACTTAGTGGGGAATGTTTGAACAGAGAGATGAAAATTTCTCCTAGTGTGTGGCAAGGAGCCTATCTGCAAGCATCGACATCTAATTTTATTTTAATATCTGTTCTTGTTTCAGTTTTATGCATCGGGTTATTTTCCTACACAATCCAGGCGGTGAGAATTCCTGACAAGCAGTTACCCGACATCTCCAGCTCACTGCCTGCTCCTCTTGAGCCTCCCCCTGGTCTCAGGGTACTCTGCCCAAATAGTAACTGCCTGTACCCCTCCTACCCCCTCCAATGAAGTTAGCATCTGATACACACCAGTCTCACCCATCAACATGGCATGTCAAGCAAAAGCAAAACACTGCAGGAACTGGAACAAATACAGATCCCAGAAAGAAAATCCAGTAAAACTTGAGAATGCTGCATCCTGTCGGACTTGTTTAATATACCTCAGAATAGACCTCAGTGCGTTAATCTAAAGTGTGACTTTTTTAAAACTGTGTTTTCCCTCTGGGAATGCTGGAAAAGTTAAGCAGGTCTGGCAGCATCTGAGGAGAGAGAAAGAGATTTGGAATGCAGTTCACAAATCTTGGAAAGTGGAGTCGCTGAGTAGATAAGGTAATGAAGAAGGCATTTGGTATGCTTTACTTTATTGGTCAGATTTAAAAATCACACAACAACAGGTTATAGTCCAAAAGGTTTATTTGGAAGTATAAGCTTTCAGAGCACTGCTCCTTCATCAGGTAACTAGGGCAGGATCATAAGTCACAGAATTTATAGTAAAAGACCATAGTGTCATGCAATTGAAACGATACATTGAGAAGCAACAATCTCTGTTTATTCAACATATTGTTTTAATTGCGTACATTTCTGGTCTCCCTGCAATAGGAAAGGTGTTGTTAAGCTTGCAAAGATTCAGAAAAGGATATTGCCAGGTTGGAAGGTTTGAGTTGTAGGGAGAGGCTGAATAGGCTGGGACTGTTTTCCCTGGAGCATCAGAGGCTGAGGGGTGACCTTATAGAAGTTTATAACATCATGAGTGACATGGAGAGGGTGATTAGACAAAGTCTTTTCCCCATGGTGGGGTGCCCAGAACTATCGGGCATAGATTTAGGGTGAGAGGGGAAAGATTTAAAAGAGGCCGCAGGAGCAACTTTTTCACGCAGAGGGTGGTGGATGTATGGAATGAGCTGCCAGGGGAAGTGGTGAAGGCTGGTACAATTACATCATTTAAAAGGCACCTGGATGGGTATATGAATATGAAGGTTTAGAGGGATATGGGCCAAATGCTGCCAAATGGGACTAAATTAAGTTAGGATATCTGGTCGACATGGACGAGTTGGACCGAAGGGTCTGTTTCAATACTGTATGACTCTGCGACTTCTATGAACCTCTGACTTTAAACTGCAATCACCTCAATTTTGACATGTGTAAAACATAATTATCTTAATGCCATTTTAAGCATTTTACGTGTGTGTGTGTGTGTGTGTATTTGAAGGCACTGTTTATTTACTTTTGTTAGGGTTAGTAGTTAATAATATTCCTTTCAGTTTTACTTAAATAACTTTGTAATCTGGCACCTTCACTTTGATCTTGTTAGTTATAGTTGCAAGAATGTTGGGCCGAATGGCCTTTCGCTGAGCCATAACAATTCCATGATTCCAGTTAGATTTTGATTGTACAGTGATAGCTGTGAGCTGAAAAAGACATGAAAATAATTGTTGCAACTGACAAAGGGAAGAAATAGAATAAAGGGGAGTCAGATGTCTCTCTTTGCCTGGCAGTAACAAGACAAAAGTAATTTTAAAATATTTATTCAACACATAAATGCTCAGAAGAACATTCATCACATTTTTAGTCAAGTATTCAAATAATTAGTCTATGGTAGTATTGTTCGCCACAGTCAGGAATTTTTAAAAATTCGCTCATGGGATGTGGACATTACAGCTAATATCAGGGTTTATCATCTGTCCTTCATTGCCCCCGAACTGAGTGACTTTCTCATCATTTCAGGTGCAATTAAAAGTCAACCACATTGCCACCTTTTTGGAGTTACATGTAGACCATACTAGGTAAGAATAGCAGGTTTCCTTCCCTAAAGGACATGAGTAAACCAAGCAAGCCTTTTACAATAATTAACAGTGGCTATAAGGTTGGCATTGGGCCAACCCAGCTTTTAAAATTGACTTCAAATTCCAGCACCTGCCTTGGGTGAGATTTGAACCTGCATCTCCAAGGTGTTGGCTTGAGGCCATGACTTCTTAACCCAGTGACATTATCACTACACCAGCCCCTCCCAGTCTGGTGCATCACAGCTTGGTGTGGAAACTGCTCTACCCAAGGCTGCAAGAAATGATAGAGAGTTGTGAATACGGCCCAGTATGTCACGAAAACTGGCCTTCCATCCATTGACTCCATCTACGACTCTCGCTGCCTTGCGAAAGCAGTCAGCATCATCAAAGACCCCTCCCACCCTGGTGATACTCTCTTCCAACCTCTTCCATCAAGCATAAGGTGCGAAAGTTTGAAAACACATACCAACAGATTCAAGAACAGCTTCTTCCCCGCTGTTATGCAAGATCTCTCATATGTTAGAGTTGATCTTTCACTGCCCCTTCTCTGTAGCTGTAACATTATATTCTGCATTCTGTTCTATTACCCTTCTGTACTTATATAAGGTATGATTTGTCTGGTTAGCATGCAAAACAATACTTTTCACTGTATCTCGGCACGTGATAATAATAAATCAAATCAATTGTGATGAAGATGTACGGGTGGAGAATAATGATGATGCTTCATCTGATTTTTCATTGAGGCCTCTGCAGAAAATTCTGAAAGAACTGACAAGAACAGACCAGTAAATTTGCAATTTTTAAAAAGAATTCTGAGGGTGTGAGGAGTGATATTTGTCCACACACCCTTCCTCCCCTGCCAGTAACTTGTCCCACTCACCTAACTCCCCAATTTTGACTTGGCTACATGGAGGAGGGGATCGATTCTCCCCAGTCACATCCCACCCGACCTCCTCATAAACCGATTCTAACATGGGCAGTTCCACCATGAAGTGTAAGTGAAGTCCAACATTGGAATAACTCAGGCCAGTGCTCACAGATGTCAGACAAGTTGGCAGAATCTTACAGCCCACAGAATTTGCCCCTAGAGTAGAAAAAAAACACTTTCGGTTGCTGCCCATGTTGTACCAAGCCTTAAGTAAGTGCAAACTTTAATTAATTAAATTGAAATCCTGCTAAAGGGCAATTTGGGATTTGAACCTATGTCACCAGGGGAGTAGATTAGTCTCACTACAGACGCACTGACAGGGCAGAATGGCGAAGTGGCCTCATACCTGGTCACCAGGCCTATGACCCATGACCAAGTACTTAACAAGAACAATTGTAAAGTTGGACACTTTCTTTATATTGTATGTTTTGGTTCATTTTATTTGTGTTTTAAGATGGCACCAGACAGCAGCAAGTCTGTACAATATTTTTCACTGTAATTTGTAACAAGATTCACGTGACAACAAATCAATCAATGAATCAAATCCTGTAGCATCATTATAGGACTTCATTTAACTTCTTTGCACTTTTTTTATAAAGCTCGAGACTCTGCAGGATGCCTATTCAAGCATAACTGCATGGGTTGCTTGGATTTGCCTGAGGAATATTGATGGATTATTGGTGGCATTATGTATTTGCAGTGCACTACTGATGTGCAGTTGGCCAATGATAAATAAAATAATAAATGGCCATGGACTCATGGGGGTTGACCGATGTTTTTACATTTCATTTCCAGCATTGATTCTGAGAAAGAAAACATTATTTAAAGTTGCTGCTGCCTGCTCTGGCTAGCATCAGCTGACACGCACAAAAACAAAATCCAGTAAATCATTAAAAAGGAAACTCCAGGATTTAAACAGCTGCTGCTTAGTCGTAATTGAGACCACAACATAGAATGGTGTTGACGGAATCATCAATGTTAGTGCGATTCTCCATTTTACAAAAAGCATGTTGTACATCGCAGTACAATGTTCTTGAAGTTGCTGTTGAAAGAATCAGAAGACTAATGGAGCTCATCATCTATGCCATGATGTTTAGATTGATTCTAATCTAAAAAGTGAGATAACAGAGTTTTACATAAATTCATGCAGTTTTTGAACAAAGTACAATGTAACTCTGCAAGTACAAATTCACCCCACAAAATATACGTGTGCATGTGGGTACCGGGCAAAGGCTATGACAACGGATGAATGGGCACCGCACAACAATCAACAGACAGGAGGGTTCCCTCCCAGTTGGGGAACACTTCAGTGGTCCAGGACATTCAGCCTCGGACCTTCGGGTGACCATCCTCCAAGGTGGACTTCAGAACAGGCAGCAGAGAAAAGTGGCCGAGCAGAGGCTGATAGCTAAGTTCGGTACCCATAGGGAGGGGCTCAATCGGGACCTTGGGTTCATGTCTCATTACAGGTGACCACCATTGCACTATATACACACACAGATACTCCTACACACACACACACCCTCACACACTTTCTCACACTCACAATCCCCACCCCAAACAGACACACACACACACACAGACAAAGACCCACATGCACACATATATTTTGTGGGGTGAATTTGTACTTGCAGAGTTACATTGTACTTTGCTCAAAAACTGCATGAATTTATGTAAAACTCTGTTATTTCACTTTTTAGATTAGAATCAATCTAAACATCATGACATTGACAGAGAACACAGGGGGCCAACACCTTCAACATATTGTCTAGCTATCACCATTGTTAACAGCTAACCCGAGAATGCAACTTTAAAAAAAATTTTGTGATTTACACATGAAAGAAGTGAAACTATCACTGTATTCTAACAGATGAGAGGCTTAACAGACAATCAATTTTTCAATGTATAATTTAAGTTACATCACACTGTAAATTTTTGCTATAAATTCTGTGTTACGATTGAGCCCTCCACTATCACCTGATGAAGTACCGTCGCTCCGAAAGCTAGTGTGCTTCCAATTAAACCTGTTGGACTATAACCTGGTGTTGTGTGATTTTTAACCTGGCTTCATGAAGACAGGCTCTCACTGTCTCTACCTGATAGCTGAAAGGTGTTGAATGACACGAAGCTGCTGTATTGTCTTTTGGGACAGAGAGGCAGGAAATCAAAGAGCCCCCAAATGTGAATTGGAGGCGTGAGATTATATGGTCATGAGCTCCATTATAGGGGGCATTGAATAGAGATTCTATTGGGAACATCCTGGAATGGCTTTGATAACATGCACTTGATAGTTTCCATAGAGGAGGGGAATTGAGCAGACATGTTTCTCATCCGTAGCCTCCGAGGGAATGTGACTTCGGGGACTCAACATGTGGTATCAACTTTGCTGCCAGATATTGTTTATCTGTGTTTCAGCCTCCATGCTTCTGTCTCTCATTAGGCATTAGGCCCAGTGAGATAATAGTTGAAAAGTGCAGCACTGGAAAAGCACAGCAGGTCAGGCAGCATCCAAGGAACAGGAGAGACGACATTTCAGGCATAAGCCCTTCATTCGGAATGTGTGAGTGCTTGTGTGTGTGTACGCTTGTGTGCATGTACGTGTGTGTGTGTGTGTATGTGTGTGTATGTGTCAGGATGGGGAGGGGGAGGGGGCTGAGTAAGATAATATCTTTACAAAATAGGGGAGGAAGTGGCATAAGGGTCACGTCATTAGTTGTGGTGTAGTGTTATCGCTGGACTGCTCAGCCAGAGTCCCAAGTAATATGCTTGGCACCCAAGTTCGAATCTTGCTGTGGCAGATGATGGAATTTGAATTCAGTAAAAATCTGGAAATCAGAGTTTAACGATGACCATGTCAGGGAAATTCCCATCTCGTTCACTAATATCCTTGTGTGAAGGAAACTTCCACCCTTACCTGATCTAGACAAGCAGGAGGCTGGGAGAGCACAGTAAGCCAGGCAGCATGAGGAGGTGGAGAAGTCGATGTTTCTGGTGTAACCCTTCTTCAGGACCTATCCTGATCTGGTTTATATGTAACTCCTGACCCACAGCAATGCGGTTGACTCTTAACTGCCCACTTGGCAATAAATATTGGCCTAGCCAGTGATACCCTCATCCTGTGAATGAATTTTTTAAAAAATGGTTTAAATCCCATCTGTGGTGAAATTTGTGCTTAACAAAAAAAATTTGGAATTAGACAGGCGACTCTCATGGTGACCATGTAGCAAATTTCATTAAGCTTCCTCTGGTTCATTATTGCCCATTAGGGATGGGAAATCTGCATCATTACCTGGGCTGGCCTATACATGACTTTGGACCCACAGCAATGTAGCTGGCTTTTAGTCTTCTGGATAGTAAAACCTGCCTGAGCCAACAGCGCCCCGATTGCACAGCAAATTTTAAAAACTCCAAACATGCCATCTTGGTGCTCTTAAAGCTCTTGTGTACCTTAATAATAAAATACTGTAGGTTACTCTCCTGTTGTTGTGTTCTACTTTGGCCTCACATTCACCCTGCCACTGTCCCTCAACATTCACTGCACAACTGATGGTTACCACACCATCAGCAGCCACACCCCCAAACCTTACCTCATTACCCCAACAACAGCTCGCCTTCTCCTCAAATTCTCACCAGATTTATATCCGAGGCATCAAAGAGAGGCCACATCTGTAAAATGAGAAGTTTTCAACTATATTCTGCATTGAAAATTCATTCTGGTCATTTCATGTTGACATCAATTCTGTTCCCACCTCCTGCCCCCCATACACACACACACACACGCACACAAACACAGACATGCACAGACACACACATGTGCGCACACATACATACACACAAACACTAACACACTAGCACACATGCACATTCACAGACACACACAGACACATATACACATGCACAACTACATAGACTCACACACACAAGTACATACACACATACCCACACATACATATGCACGCATATAACATATAAGCACTCACATACACACAAGTGCACTCAAACACACAACACATTCATACACACACACATATGTACACACACATACACACATACAGACACAGATATACACATAGATGCACACATACACATGGACATACACAAGATCGCACACATGTATGCACACACACACATACACAAACGCCTGCACATACATGTACACACACACAACACACACAGATGCTTCAATTTGATTCAACTGAAAGAAATGTTATTTTTGAAGGAGAAATGTTATTACAAGTGTAGGCGATATGAAAAGGAATTAAGGGGAGAAAACAGAAGGCAACTGATGCTATGTTATCTGGATCTCAATGAGATATAAGCCAACGTATTGATCCATTTAATTATATCTGCCAGATGTAACAGCAGACTCAATCTCAAGCTGAAACAAACCCGTTAAATATGCAGCTGGGAATTCACAGTCCCTTCCATGTGTGCAGATGAACAAGCTGCTCCCTGGCTGACCTAATTTGGGAAAAAAAATCAATTAACTTTTCATTCTTTTCTGAATATGTTTTTTTGCTGTTGTCACTGGCAAGCTATACAGCAGAGGGATACCATATCCTTAAGCTCCAGTGTACTTAAACCATTGAATGTTTTAATAAAAAGAAAACAGGGACTGCTGTGTGAGCCATTCAATGAATGAATTTGCTTTTAGTGTAATTCAAAGGCCAGTGGCTACACAGGATAGTAGGCACTTAAATTCAATAAGCTGTTTTTTTTTAGCTTCGCATTTCAAAGCATTATAAAAGTTAATTATTGTTCAAAAATTAATGTCAGGCATTTCAATGGCAGAGTGACTGCTGAGTCATATTAAAATGGCAGAGAGAGGATACAATCTGCACCACAATTTGAAATCCAATCATGTACTTAAAGGAGATTTGTAAGCAGTAGATGTGAGGGATCTAAGTGGTGGTTCTGCAAAGTTCAACTGGTGCTGTAATGGCAAGGAATATCAACCACTGAAATTTGATCAAAAACAGAGTACATTAAGCAGACAGGAGTGCGTACTACCCAATAACCCAATGCTATGCTTAAAGGTATTGCACAGACAGTGCCTGAGTTGCAAACAGGTTCTATTCTTGAATCCACATGTAATTGGAAGAGTGCGCTGCTGGAAAAGCACAGCCCATCGGGCGGCATCCGAGGAGCCGGAGAGTTGATGTTTCAGGCATAAGCTCTTCATCAGCCCTTCCTCATGACGGGCTTATGCCTGAAATGTCAATTCTCCTGCTTCTCAGATGTTGCCTGATCGACTGTGTTTTTCCAGCACCACACTCTTCGACTCTGATCTCCAGCACCTGCAGTCCTCACTTTCTTCGTGCAAGTCAATTTGTACACAAGTCGGGACACAATGCAGGACAATGTAACATAGCTACTTGCAGTTACAGGAAACATTCACATTTCAGATCTTTGAAGTGCAACCACTGTATAGATTGTGTTTATAAGGATGAACATTTGTAAATCAGTCGGTCATAAATCAGGACTCCCACGTATCTGTTTTAGTATAGAGATTGGGACATATGCTGTACAAGGAACAACAAAAACTTAGTCTAGATCACACTGTTACGCAAAGGGAATTTTACATAATGGAAGTGCAACAAACAGATGGACAGTTCCCTCTTTCACTGCCCACGCTGTTCCATTCAGTCTGGCACCTCCACACGCCCACGGTAGCAATAAAAACAATTAAAGGAGGCACGTGCTCCTGCTGCCCAAAGAGACTCCAGCCCAGGATTTAACATTGAAAATAAACAGAGAGTGACAAGCAAAGTTGTGCCCCTAAACAGGAGGGAGATAAGTAGATAATATGAAACACTGACACTTGCACTTCTCCTGTCTTCAGTGTCACAGGTTAGGCACCATCTGGGTTCACTTGCATTTCTCACAATTAATTTGCATAGGCACAGCTCACATATTACAGTTTGTGCTAAATGCATTGGAAAACATTGGAAAATGTTGGCAGATTTGTGGAAACCTCCCCACCAAAGAGTGGGTTTTTTCTGGGTGCTCTGGTTTCCTCCCACAGTCTAAAGATGCACAGGTTAGGTGGATTAGCAAAGATAAATTACCCACAGTGTCCAGGGATGCGCAGATTAGGTGGATTGGCCAAGCCAAATTACCCACAGTGTCCAGCAATTTGCAGGTTAGGTGGATTACCCAAGGGAACTACAGGGTTACGGTGATAGGTAGGATGGTGGGTCTGGGAGGGATCCTCTTCAGAGGGTCAGAATGGACTCGATGAACCGAACGGCCTGCTTCCACATTGGGGATTTGATGATTCTAAATGCTAAGAAAATCCATTTCATGGCAATTTATGCAAATCTGTGACAAGGCATAACCATCTGCCTCCCCCACCAACACAGACTTTCCCCTCCCCACTGTCCTGATTTTGGTCCTTTCTATGAAACAGTTTGAAAATATTGACAATTTTGTATCATTTAGCAGGAAAATAGAAAATTTAAGCAAGTTCATGAAATCCTTTAATCTTTTTCTTTTCATATCACAGAATCCCTACACTGTGGAAGCAGGCCATTCAACCCATTGAGTCCACATCACCCCTCTGAAAAGCATCCCACCCAGACCCCCCACCATCCCTGTAATTCTGTATTTCCTATGGTTAAGCCACCTAACCTGCATATCCCTGGACATTGTGGGTAATTCAGCATGGTTAATCCACCTGACCTGCACGTCTTTGTACTGTGGGAGAAAACCAGAGCACCTGGAGGAAACCCATACAGACTCAAGGAAATGTACAAACTCTACACAGATAGTGAGGCTGAGGCTGGAATCAAACCTGGGTCTCTGGCGATGTAAGGTTGCAGTATTCAACATTAACCACCATGCCACCCAAATATTTGTGCATTATTATATGCACATTAATTTCCAGTCTTAAAATTTGAAGTATTCAGCAACTTAAAGCATTCAGACAAACCTTCATCAGAACACTTCATCATTTCTGATGAAATGTCACTGGACTCGAAATGCTAACTCTGCTTTCTTTCTTCACACAGTTGTTGCCGGCCTGTTGAGGTTCACCAGCAATTTCTGTTTTTGTTTTTTTTTTAGTTTCTTGTCAAAGGCTCACTTATTCTGCCATTTTTAAGGAGAGTTCCATCTGCCAGTCTTCCTCTCACCTTAAGATCAAATTCTCAAGTTTATAAAGGGATCCTGGAGAAGACTGGCTCCCAAGAATGCAGAGACACATTAGATTACATACAGATTAGATTAGATTACGTACAGTGTGGAAACAGGCCGTTCAGCCCAACAAGTCCACACCAACCTTCCGAAGAGCAACCCACCCAGAACCATTCCCCTACATTTACCCCTTCACCTAACACTACGGGCAATTTAGCATGGCCAATTCACCTAAACTGCACATCTTTGGACTGTGGGAGGAACCCGGAGCACCCAGAGGAAACCCATGCAGACACGGGGAGAACGTGCCAACTCCACACAGACAGTTGCCTGAGGTGGGAATTGAACCCGGGTCTCTGGCGCTGTGAGGCAGCAGTGCTAACCACTGAGTCACGAGATTAATTTGACAATGATCTTGAGCCTTTAACTGACCTTAAAACTTTAATCACTGAAACAGCTTCTGATGCGTTGCAATTTACCGAGGTTCAGAGAAGCAATAAAATGATAAATTACTGTTCTGAAATGTGGAGTTGTCAAAACGTGTGGTGCTGGAATAGCACAGCAAGTCAGGCAGCATTCGAGGAGCAGGAGAGTCGACGTTTTGGGCATAAGCCCTTCATCAGGAATGTGGGCTATTGCGCACATCTTTTGATTGTGGAAGGAAATCACACAATGAATGAGATACAGATATAGTTACTTAGAAATACAGAATATTAGCTACTGCAACTCTTAAAAATAAAGTCAAGGTTTTCCAGAACAATGATTTCCTTCTACTTGTGAGAATTACAATAAATTATTGCAGCTCTTCTAAATGGAGTCACCTTCATCCGAATTTCTGGAGTGATTTTCTATTGGTTTCCCTTGAACAGTATGGGATTTGGCTTACTTTCACTGTATCTTTCATCAGCACCTGAAACCGTCCGGGAGCTACCTCTTAGCTCCTTACTCTTTCTCAATGTTTCTGGGGATTTTCCACTGGAATATGACACGATATTTAGAATGTGCATACACCTTTCTTTGGACAGATGTATGATAATGAAATGTTAGTGATTGCAACAGGATACAATTTATATTGTTAATGTATTAGAGGTAAAAACAATGACTGCAGATGCTGGAAACCAGATTCTGGATTAGTGGTGCTGGAAGAGCACAGCATTTCAGGCAGGATCCAAGGAGCAGCGAAATCGACGTTTTGGGCAAAAGCCCTTCATCAGGAAATGTATTAGACAATTGCATGAGTCCATTTGGGATCACCAAAACAGAGTTGGCTAGTTTCCCATGACTGGCCCTGGAGCTTGTTCTCTTGCCTCAGTCCCAGCCGATTGGCTTAGGAAGGGGAAAAATGTTTGTATTGGAACATGGAACATAGAACTTAGAGCACAGGAACAGGCCCTTCAGCCCACAATATTGTGCTGAACACGATGCCAAATTAAACTAGTCCCTCCTGCGTGCCCTTGGTCCATAACCTTTCATTCCTTGCAGAAGGATCTCCATTCCTTATGATATAGAGATCGACTTTTGGACCAAGTCAGCCTTTCCATTTCTGTATTCACAACACTGTAAAATTAAAACCTTCAACGTCTCTCAAAATTGACTCCAATAGCTCCTCGCCAGACTTTTTGAAAAACCAATCCCAGGCTCTGCAAATAATCAAATCTAGACATTTGGTTATGTAGTTGAAACAAAAGACTTTGCAATTTATTAACAATACAGTAACTTTAGCAAAGCAAAATTAAATAAAAATGTAATCTAATTAATATCTACGTCATAAACTCAATAAACTTTGTCTTTAGCCCCTTTCACACAAAAGACAGACAAACAAGTACAATTAAGGGATAAAGAAAATAACAAAATTGGCTTGATTACTTAAGTAGCTTTGACGATGCATTATTCCACAAGCAGAGATGATTGTTTCTTGGTTGATTTTCCAAAGTCATTAATCAGGGTCACCTTTTCCATCCACTCAGAAAGAGTCAGTGATACTGATAACTTAGTTCCTGTTCTCTGAATGTCCAATGCTGATAATGGGAGGTTAGGCAGGGACCTTTCAAATCTTCATGCTGATCAACAGCCTAACTCATTCTTCCAGAAAACGCAGCCCAAAACCCAATTAAAACTATGGCCTCTCCCTGTCAGACTGAATGTCTCGGCACAAGTTCTCAGTTTCCATTTAACATCTGCCATTTGCTTGAGCATGAGGTCTCTCAAGGAGTTGCTGGAAGTAATTCTCAGGTACTGGCCTCGCTTGTGGCTAAACATCCGTTATCTGATTAAACATACTGTCCTTTGCTGCTGTCGAAGAACCAATCTTCTTTAATCAAGAACCAACCTGCAATTAACTTCCAGCCTCTGCCTCAAAAGCTTGTTTGTTCTCACTGCCTTTTTTGTAACCCAAGCTGCTTCCCACAGTCTATAGGTCATTGTCACCTTGCAGCCCTCAGCTCGCAGCTCCAAACTAAACTTGATAAAGGAATAAAATAAAAATAATGAAAAATCATTGAGATTTTGTTTAGTTATCTTTAGCAGTCAGGTTCATTATTATGGGAGCAAGGCAGAGTTGAAGGTTTCCCTGGCAGTTGATCTTGTACCTGTTATATAATAAGATGAGCTGAAAATGTGTTGCTGGAAAAGTGCAGCAGGTCAGGCAGCATCCAAGGAGCAGGAGAATCGACGTTTCGGGCATAAGCCCTTCTTCAGGATGAAATGAGTCCTAATGATGAGACGGTGATATATATCAAAGTGAGCAGTCACAGGCTGGAGACTGTGAAGAAAGGATGGAATAGTCTGCATTAGTGTGTCAGAGACATTTTCAAATTAATTTGTTCACAGATGTTATTACACACCTTTGGAGCAGGTGAGACTTGAACCAGGACATACTTACAGAGAACAGCCTCATGTATAATAGTACCAACAAAAGACAGCTACCAGAGTGAGACACTCATAGTTAAGGAGGAAGTGAGACACATGACAAATTTGCAAAAGGGGCAAGGAAAACCACCTCTCTAAAGTGCAGGACAGAACCTTGGGGCAGATGCATCATCACAACATAAACCAGTATCTACCATTGCTGGGACAGCTTGAGAGCAGTGTCATTTTTCAGTGGTATCAATGTGGGAAAGTTATTTTAAATTAGATTGGAGATTTCCTCCCTCTTCTGAACACCAATGCACAGCACCTCGGTAGAAATTTCTCCCCACAATCTCCTCACACCTGAGCTGTAGTTTTGCCCACAACAACTAGAATTAGCCTGAATTTGGTTAATCTGACAAGACAAGGGCAAGAGACGTTGAATTGGCATCAAGGTTGTACTGGCTACTCTTTCAGACTGATCCACATCAAGAAGGAAAGTACAGGTCTTCAGATACATCACAAGCTCAGTATGCACATAAGGCCTATTTTCTCTAGAATTTAGAAGGTTAATCAAAGTCTCCAAGAGGTTAAGAGAAAAAGATAGGATAGATAAAGATAAGCTATTTCCACTGGTTGGGGATTCCAGAACGTGGGACATAGTCTGAGAATTAGGCTAGAGCATTCAGGAGAGATGTTAGGAAGCACTTTGACACGCAAAGGATGGTAGATGTTTGGAATTCTCTTCTACAAATGGCAGTGAATGTTGGTCATTTCAAATCTGAGATAGATACACTTTTGTTAATGCTGAATAGGCAGGGGCCAATTTCCCTGGAGCATCAGAGGCTGAGGGGTGACCTCATGGAGGTTTATGAAATCATGAGGGGCATGGATAGGGTGAATAGCCAAGGTCTTTTTCCCAAGGTAGGGGAATCCAAAACTAGAGGGCTTACATTTAAGGTGAGAGGGGAAAGATTTAAAAGGGGCCTAAGGGGCAATATTTTCACGCAGTGGATGATGCGAGTATGGAATGAGCTGCCAGATGAAGTGGTGGAGGCTGGTACAATTACATCATTTAAAAGGCATCTGGATGGATACATGAATAGGAAGGGTTTAGAGGGATATGGAAAAGTGCTGGCAAATGGGACTAGATTAGATTAGGATATCTGATTGACATGTACAAGTTGGACTGAAGGATAGATTTCCATGCTGGACGATTATTTGGCTCTAAATGTTTGAAGGGATACAGATAAATGAAGTTATCAGATCAGCCATGATCATATTGAATAGTGAAACAGGTTCAAGGGGCTGACTGGCCTACTCCTGTATGTTCGTAAACACCTTGCACTTAGAGTAACTGCTCAAAGTAGATTTAATTTTTATAAAAATACAGGCTTTCAATATATATTTGAACATAAAATATTATTAATGTGTTGCTTTAGAAATTTACTCAAGATTGACCTAAGACTATTTTGTAATCTAATCTTTTCCTTTGTTATAGGGGAACCTTGCTCTTTCTCTCTCTACTGAGTTATCCTTTGGTTCAAAATGAGTATTCTGGCTCCTAGAAATGTATAACTTGTCTGTTCTGATCAATCGGATCAAAACCTGTCTCATTTAATTGGAAGAGGACCATGAATTATTCAGTGTAGTGCAATTTTAATGTTAACTAAGGATGCATCACAACTCTAAAAATCATATTACCATCTTGTTCCTGAAGTATGGAAATGTGTAAGAATTTGAAACTTTGGCTTCTGGTGTGATGAAAAGAAGCAAAAAACTTTGACTTTTAGTAGTTCCTTCAATGAAATAAATTTTATGAGATTCCACAGACACAATCTTCAAGAATCATTATTTAATTAGAAGAATCTGGGAAACCTGCATCATGACTTGATAGTTTCAAGATGATTGAAGATTCCCCATTAGACACAGTTAAAAATCACACAACACCAGGTTATAGTCCAACAGGTTTAATTGGAAGCACACTAGCTTTCGGAGCGACGCTCCTTCGTCAGGTGATAGTGGAGGGCTCGATCGTAACATAGAATTTATAGCAAAAATCCCACCATCAAACTCACCATGGACTACTCTCGACTATCTGTCTCATTCTTGGACACATGCGTCTCCATCAAGGATGGACACCTCAGCACCACACTCTACCACAAACCCACAGACAACCTCACAATGCTAGACTTCTCCAGCTTCCACCCAAAACATATTAAAACAGCCATTCCCTATGGACAAGCCCTACGCATGTCTGCTTAGATGAGGAGGAATGTGACGGACACCTGGAAGTACTCAAGGATGCCCTCACAAGAACGGGGTATGATGTTCAACTCATCGACCGCCAGTTCCGACGTGCCACAGCAAGGAACCGTAATGACCTCCTCAGGAGACAGACACGTGCTGCAACTGACGGGGTACCATTCGTTGTTCAGTACTTCCCAGGAGCTGAAATACTACGCCATGTTCTTCGCAACCTGCAACACATTATCAATGAGGATGAGCACCTCACCAAGACCTTCCCGACACCTCCACTACTTGCCTTTAAACAACCGCCAAACCTCAAACAGATCATTGTTTGTAGCAAACTGCCCGGCTCTCAGGACAACTCCATACAACCCTGTCACGGTGGACACTGCAAGATGTGTCAGAGTGTGGACATAGATACCACCATTACACGTGGGGACACCTTGTACATGGCAGGTACTCATGTGACTCAGCCAACGTTGTCTATCTTATACATTGCAGACAAGGATGCCTGGAGACATGGTATATTGGGGAAACCGAGCAAAGGCTACGACAACAGATGAATGGGCACCGCACAACAATCAACAGACAGGAGGGTTCCCTCCCGGTTGGGGAACACTTTAGTGGTCCAGGACATGCAGCCTCAGTCCTTCGGGTGACCATCCTCCAAGGTGGACTTCAGGACAGGCAGCAGAGGAAAGTGGCCGAGCAGAGGCTGATAGCTAAGTTCAGTATCCATAGGGAGGGCCTCAACCGGGACCTTGGGTTCATGTCACATTACAGGTGATCACCATTGCACTACACTCACACACACAGAGATATTCCTATACACACACACTCTCACATACACACGGACACAGGTACACACAGACACCCACACACACCCTTATAGACACACACATTCACACACTCACACATGCACCCCCTCACAGACTTAACACACTCTGCACTCACTACACACACACACACTTTCTCACACTCACAACCCCCACCCCAGACAGACACACACACACAGACAAAGACCCACATGCACACATATTTTGTGGGGTGAATTTGTACTTGCAGAGTTACATTGTACTTTGCTCAAAAACTGCATGAATTTATGTAAAACTCTGTTATTTCACTTTTTAGATTAGAATCAATCTAAACATCAGGTCATAGACAGAGAACACAGGGGGCCAACACCTTCAACATATTGTCTAGCTGTCACCATTGTTAACAGTTAACCCGAGAATGCAACTTTAAAAAAAAGTTTTTGTGATTTACACATGAAAGAAGTGAAACTATCACTGTATTCTAACAGATGAAAGGCTTAACAGACAATCAATTTTTCAATGTATAATTTCAGTTACATCACACTGTAAATTTTTGCTATAAATTCTGTGTTACGATCGAGCCCTCCACTATCACCTGATGAAGGAGCGTCGCTCCAAAAGCTAGTGTGCTTCCAATTAAACCTGTTGGACTATAACCTGGTGTTGTGTGATTTTTAACTTTGTACACACCAGTCCAACACCGGCATCTCCAAATCATTAATAGACACAATTATCCTAATTGTTCTAGACTGAATACTCCCCTCAATATGTCAGTGTTTGACAGACACTCTGGTGTCCCATAAAGCAAGATGTCCCCACTTCGACCCCACTTGAACAAATCCTTACTGACAAACCATGATAGGCAGTTTCTGTGCATGTCTGCACAAAAGGAACTTGTTAATAATGGCAGCACTGACGTACTGATAGCCTTCAGGCTCTGATTGAATCATCAACACGCTAACAGACAATGACATGGCAAGAAAAGCATGGATGCTGTGAACATGCAGGAAGGTGCTACATCAATGAACGTGAGGTCAGCAAGCGAGTGGCTCTGAGATGCAACCTCATGAGCTGAAGTACGATATGATTCTATGACAGTTTAAATAGAAATACGGCTGAAACGGTAACAGGGAAAATAGATTCATTCAGTGTTTTATGAAATCATATACCACTGCCAGTTTTGGTTAATAGCAAAGTGGCTTTAAATGAAAAAGAAAGCGTTGCAATTTTCAACACGAAATTAAAAACAGCCATCACGTTGCTCATTACCACTCTAGGTTTCAAGAAAAGGCTACACTCGTACGGAACAAATTACAGAAGTGTGGGGTGAGAGGGTCCTGAGTAAACTGAAGGAAATTGTAGCTTCAGCAGAGCCAGGCAAAGAGGGGTTATTATCAGAGAAAGTCCCTTCCCATGCTCATGGCGAGGGGGAGAATGTGAGGCAATTAAAAAAGAAATACATGCAAACACACACACACACACTATTTATAATCTGATGCAATCATGCTGAAAAGTAGCAGCTGTCTGCTTTTAAAGGGGATGGATCAATTAGGAATGAAGACTGGGAGAGCTTAATAAGGTGCCTCTCTACTCAAATCACAATTAAACTATAAGCATTTAATTGACGAGAAAATAATGAAACATTTTCATAAGGATCTAAAATATCAGCAGCTGTCTGAAGTACAAGATACATCAATATGTAAGGAAGTTGATTGGATACAAACATAACTGAAGAAATTACAGGAAGAGGCCACTCAACACTGCCAGCTTTGTCTATCATAGGTGATGGTTTATTTGATTGAGTACGGGATGGGGGTGCTATAGACTTGTTTTATCTGTCTAGGAGCTGGGTTAGACTGCAGCTGGAGTACAGCCTGCAGTTTTGGTCTCCTAGTCTCAGGAAAAATAGTATTGCTGTAGAGGGAGTGTAACAAAGGTTCACAAGACTTGTTCCTTGAACGGTGAGACTCTCCAATGAACAGTGATGCGGCAAACTGGCCCTTAAAATCTCCAGAGTTTCTAATCTCATTGAAATCTCAGTGATCTCATTGAAACCTAGAAAATACTGAAAGGGACAGATGTGGTAGATATCATCATTGAGATGGCAATAGTTCAATTTCCAAGGATGTAAATTGTCCTTAACCAGCATTTACGCACTAAGCACATTCACTCTACAGGCATTGCAAATAGGCCATTAAATGATTGCAAATTAGCAATAACTTTAGCTTATAGACTTTGTTTCCTGTATTTCCCCCTTCATTGTCCTAATGTCGTGATGGTCAAGTTGGATCTTGTTACTAGACAAATCAGGGTCAGATTTAAATCTGGCTTCTTTTTTGGTTTTGGTCTTAATGAGATGGTCTCTCACTGAGTCAGAAACATGTAATGTTTGAGATGTTGTTTCAACAATAAAACAGAAGTTTATTAAGCAAATAAGTAAATATAAAGTAGAATAAGTCTGGTAATTTACTTGCAGCTCAACTTCAAAGACCTTTAAATACATCATAAACAGATAATCCAATTAATTCAGAAACAAGCATTTCCAAGTTTCAAAACAAAAATATTCCTTGTACCATACTCACACCTAATTTATTTTTCCTCTAACATCAGGTTCAAGGTAACTGACGTTAACACATAGACTGGAAAATTAATAGGTTCTTCTGAGAGCTATCATTCATTTGAGCACAAACTTTTTCAGCTTTAAGTAGCCTCTTCAGGGTGTTATCTCAACACTTCTAGTTTAGATCTAACAATAACTCTTTACTCCAATATAGTTTAACTATATTCTCCCTTTCTCAGGGACACTGCTTTATCTTCCTACAAGGATTTAACACACCTGCTAAAAACAAAGTCAAATGGAAATAAAACCATTCTCTCTCAGAGTGTTTCCCCAAGCTTGAAAAAATAACCTAACTCTAAGCATTTCTAAAAGAACCCTTGCAATGCAACTGACCAACTTGCTAAGCCATACAAGCCTAATGTAAAAAAAAATAAGTTGCCAAAGAAGCTCTTACAAACTGATGTAAAAGAAATCACCATGGCTCCAGAAATGCTTGCAAATGAATTATTAACTTTAGATGCACATAAAGCCCATATGTTACTAATTTAAAATCCAAAAATCAAAATTAAAATGAATAGTGTTAAAATTATGTAGAAATCCAGCAGTTTAAATCATTCATTCAGCAGATCCTGTACTTTCAGCCATCATATCTACATTGGGTGCTGTCCCAGATATTTTCAAATCTGGTGAACGGTAAGTGACAGCAAGAATACAGCTCTGGGTGAATACTTTCAGAACCGAGCCTTTCCTGGTTGCCAGCTACTTCCTCAGTGTCTCGACATCTATTTACCTCACATAACCCAGACAGCCCTTTTCTGCCCATACCCCCCACATGGAGACCCAGCACACTGATCTTTACCTCTTTGCCCCCAGGCTTTGACATCACACTTTCTTAATGTCAGCCTGGTCCTTTACACTCCTCCCCTCCTATGGATGCCATAGTAGTGGTCACTGTCAATGACACTCCAAACATAGCCTTCTATGCCCTCCCAATGTTGTTCCGCATTCTCCCTCTTATTCACATCACCATCCTGGTCCCCATCTCAAAACAGGCCACTGCTTTCTACCCACCCCCCCCAAACTTGAATGGCCCACCTCTTTTGGTAATGAGACTCCTTTGCCCCCACAACTCACCCATGATTGCACCCTCCTCAACAATCAACACACAGACCCCCATCCCCAAAGAATTTAATTGCCCAAGACCTCCGACTGACTTCATTAAACAGCCACTACACATAACTGACCGAACAGGTGACCGCTGATGATATGTGATTCCCCTGACGGCTTGTGATAGCCCTACAGAACCGAGCTATGGTCCTGGACTGGAGCTGGATATATCGGCCTGAGCAGGTGACTGACTGTGGTCAAGCCCTGGAATTGAGTGTGGACTGTGTTGCTGACTGACTCCCTGACCAACCTCTGTGTCTGTGTAGAAGAACATGTTAATGTGGCACTATTGATAGCCTTTAAACTTTGGTTAATACGTATGATGTGACTGAGCACTAAAAGAGAGAGCAAACAGCTCAGTCTGTGAGCTGGGTGCAAGTCCCTGCACACAGTGTCCTTGCTGTAGCCTTTCAATGTTAGTTATCAATGCACCCAGTGATGCCAGCCTGTAGATTCTCGGTGTAGTAAAGACGTGCCTTGATGGTTGTGAGAGGGTGACAAATATCAGATGCCAATGTCCATGGGCGAGGGCTGCGTGGGGTTGATGCCCTGGATCATGTCCTAAGATGCTGTTTGGGGTGGAGGCTGTTAGTTATCAGCTATCCCCTCTAAAATCCATTTCAAGATTTCTCAGCACTGATCTCACTCGCAGCAGATGGTAGGATAGAAGATGCACTAAATTATTACCATCACTGTGACAAACCACACCAGACTTCTCCTGCCACATTTCTCACCATATTCCACATCATTCAGGCTCCTATCAGACAATGGGTCAACAGTCGAACCTGAGGATGAGCATTCCACACTGAGACAACCTCTCAAGACTCAAGTTCAAATCTTCCGAAGCCACGTCCAAACTGGATTCTAAACTAAACTGAAATCTCATATTGAGAAAAATCAATTTACCTGGAGATGATGCCTTGAATTTTAAGCAGTGCACTTCACCCAGATGGAAACAGGGAATTGTAGCCACAAAACAGTTAGGCATAGCTGTCAACGTTGATCAATATCTTTAAAATATCAGTTTTTATGGCATTGTGAAGCTAACTATTCTACTCCCGATATAGCAAATAATCAACTTCATCATACTTTCATCCATATTGTTTTAACAAATTAAATAATCAATGAGGGCAAACTATTTTGAGAGAGTGTTAATGCAATTATGTGTCTGTGCAACTAAAATTCAAACTTCTCTTTATTATTGTTCATTGGATGTGGGCACTGCTGGCTAGGTTAACATCAGTGGCCCATATTATACCATTGAGAAAGTCTAAGAACTTAACATTGGCATATATAAAATAATCTATTGATGTAGAGAGACAACTGCATTTAGTCATTAAACATTACATTTATAAAGTGGGATATTACATACCTCCTGAGTAAAACAATCAAATGTCATGTTTTTGTTATTTGTTCAAACAATGCAGCACACCAATTTATTGAATTAGAGGTTAGCAATTATTCTACTTGATAGGTTGTAACTTGAAACAATCATATAGCTCCATTTGAGGGCGCTTACTGTGCAGTGGTGGTGTCCCGACCTCTGAGCCAGCAATTCATGACTTAAGTTCCAACTGCTCTAGAACTGTCTCATAATGTGGATGAACAGGTTGGTTTTTACAAATAGCTATTGCTGCATTTACTTTGTAGAGTGGTTGCAAACATTAGTTTCTGCCTAATATTGTGAATAATCAACATAGGAGGTGAACAAAAATAAAGAATATTGTAGGAAAACTCAAGCTATGAACACTACCTGCTGTTTCATTGGAATTTTCTGCAAAGGGAGCACCTTCAGGATCTCCTTGCAAACTCTGGCCACTCAAATGCATTTTAATATTAAAGTCAGTCACAGATATTTTTGTTCTCTGAACTGTAATCTGGCATGTACAAGTGTCTGACGATAATTAGCATGTGCAAATAGCAGCTGTTCACACAATTGGGATTACCAAGAACTGCCGTTTACTCTGAGCTACAAGCACAATTCAAGCAATTCTTGAGAAAATATTCAGGCATCTGGAGCACTCATTTCACATGCAAAGTCTTGTTCACTGCGAGTGGCATTCACTTGCACTCATGTGTTGGTCCCTGCTTTGCAAGCATTCTATCATTGGGAAAGGATCTAGGGCTGGATGACTTTGTTGGATAAGGATGTAAAGGTGTGAAAGGATTAGTGATGGGAGTGCCATAAGCACTACACACTATGCACTATGCTGATATTGTAAGACTTCAGGGAAGAACAGCATTGAAAGACTAAGACCAGCCATCTGGAATTTTCTCAGTCTCTGCAAGATTGTCTGTCATATAGGTGTAACTTGTACCTAATTACTACCATGGAATAAGCAATTTGCTTTTGAATATAAGCACCTTTTCTCATTAGACTACTGGGTGGTCTTACTCAATCAATTTAGCACAGCCTGTTGAGATATTTCTACTCAACCAGTTCAGCAATAATCATACGTATCTCTCAGACATGTGGGATTTGAACCCACAGCTCCTGGTCCAGAGACTGAGACATTACCACTGTGTCACAGGAGCCCTAAAGAAAGACCTGCTGATCCCGACCAGAAAAGACTATGTTGACAGCAAACCCACCCCTTGGTGAGTGATGGTATTGAGAGCTTGCATACTGTGTCCATACTTGCCCTAGCAAGGGTTCGGAAGAGATTTACCAGGACGTTGCTGGAAATGGAAGGTTTGAGTTATAAGGAGAGGCTGGATAGGCTGGGACTTTTTTTTTTCACTGGAGCGTAAGAGATTGAGAGATTTATAAAATAAGGATGGGGTATTTCAAAACTAGTGGGCATATCCTTAAAGTGATAGGAGAAACATTTTAAAAAACATGAGGGGCATTTTTTTTTTACACAGAGAGTGATTTGTGTGTGGAATGAACTTCCAGAGAAAGTGGTGGATGTGAGTACAATTATGATGTTAAAAGGTATTTGGATAAGTACATGAATAAGAAATGTTTTGAAGGATATAGACCAAGCACAGGCAGGTGGGACTAGTTTAGTTTGAGATTATGGTTGACATGGACTAGTTAGACTGAAGGTAAAAACAATGACTGCAGATGCTGGAAACCAGATTCTGGATTAGTGGTGCTGGGAGAGTACAGCAGTTCAGGCAGCATCCGAGGAGCAGTAAAATCGATGTTTTGGGCAAAAGCCCTTAATCAGGAATACAGCAGGCTGTTTCTGTGTTATATGACTCTCTGACTCTGTAGTAGGAAGTGAAGTAGTATGGAGTGCAGGGAACTCAAACATATCCCTGTCTGCACCACAAACACTAGTTAGGTCATGATTAAAATAGCATTCATACATTTCCATTCTCAATATTGAGAAAAATTATGGTTCATTATTTTGAATAGCCAATTTTCAGGGGAAGTCTGCCCCATACAGACCTTAAGGATACAATTAGGATTCCATCACAATTTTACCATTGACTCTGTATTGGCACATAGGACTGAGGTCAATCAAAATCCAGAAAAAAACGTCATTTGTGCCTGTTTAAAATTTACTCTTGTCATACAAGGAATCTTTGAATTTCTTTTGCCTCAGATGTTCCTGCCTTTGCCATTCCCTCTGCTTCTCTCACACTCTTCTCCAGAAGTCATCTGCATATTTGGGCTGCATGGTGGCTCAGTGGTTCGCACTGCTGCCTCACAGCTCCAGGGACCCAGGTTTGACTCCACCCTCGGGTGACTGCCTGTGTGGAGTTGACATGTTTTTCCATGTTGCTACGTGGGTTTTCTCTGGGTGTTCCAGATTCTACCCACAGTCCAAAGATGTGTGGGTTATGTGGATTGGCTATGCTAAATTGCCCATAGTGTCCAGCAATGTGCAGTGTGATGATGCTGCTCCTTTAACAAAGTGGTGTTGGCCTTGGTTTTTTTCAAAAGTGTTTTACAAGACTCAGGTTCCAAAATTTCTGGCTTGATCTACTTGAAGAAGCTTTTAAGTTTAAAAATTAAAGCCGAGTGGCCAGTTCTCCCAGCTCAGCTCTGCTCTGGTTTGGTTTGGCTTGGTTTGTATTTAGCAGTCTGGCTGTTCAGAACAAGCAGTCAGTCCATTTTGAGGCTGCAGGTCAAAGAAATAGCTACAAGGAAGAAGGTGTTCCATGCCAAATCTTTCTGCCATCTCTCTCTTTCTCTGACATCTTTCCTGTAAGAACCTGTGTTTAATTTTACCTTTTGTGCCAAGGGGATGTTTATGGGGATTGTTGCAAATATTGAGAACGGCACCATTAAGTTGGGATATCCGTTGGGTTTTTGGATAGTTTAAGTTATTCTATATTCTTTTCTCTTTTGTTGGTGTTTCATTCGATAATCTTGCTAATAAATTCTGCTTTGTTTAAAACTAAGTTGCTGGGCCAGCTGCATCACTCCTGAAATATCCACCTTACACCTGCTTAAAGCAACTAGCAAAGCTAGGGTCTGGGCTACTTTCGTGAAATATTTTGCAGGGGTTTGGCCTGGTACATCCCAGTAGGCTCGGTTGATTAATCATGAGAAATGCAAGAGTGCAGGGTATAAGGTTGTGAGGATGGGTCCGGGTGGGATACTCTTCAGAGGGTCAGTGCAGACCTGATGGGCTGAAGGGCCTGCGTCCATAAGTAGGGATTCTGTGACATTACCTTCAACTTGTAAACCCAATGTCACGCTGGCATATATGAGCCCCTGATTGTGATTTCCTGTTGCCTCTTTCCCACCTGTTGTCAAGTCCTGGGTTCAGGTCATTTCTGAGGAAGAGTCAGACTGGTTTCACAACATTAACTCTGTTTGTCCTGAATAAAGAAAGTACTTTATTCAATTGGAAACTACCTTGTGTCAATGTTTCTCCATGCGATATGTGTGGATTATCGAGTGGGGATTAATGAGATGCTAATTTTATTTCATTCATGAATAAGACTTTCAGAACTGTCACTCCTGGTCTATGAAATATGCTTCTCTCATTAGTGAAGCTGCCCATCTCGCTGTGTATTTTTCTGTACTTCAGTTTACTTACAGAATTCTACAACTGGTTTCCTCAAACAAACTTAATTAAGTCTTACATCTTAATAATTATTTCAGACAATAGAAATGTGTGGAGGAAAAGAATTAACATAAATTTAAAGCAAGCTGTGCAAATAATTGTCAATCTACAAGTACACAACTAATAACCTAGTCAATTCCATTTATCAGGCAGGTGTATCATTAAAGTCAAGTCTCGAGCGCTGAACTTAGAATGTCACAGCATTGAAAATGCTCATCATTACTGTATCCAGAATGTTGCTATTCACGTATGTCAACACTATACAGCCAATTGCATAAATTTATGCTCCTGCAGAGTGCATATCAAACATCCAATCTGTTCTTTATACATGTTGCCATTAATTATATATATATCTGTCATGTAGAATAAAGATTGATGAGGAGTTACAACACAAAGAAAAGAGGCTGTTGGACACATCTGGCACTGGTTCATAGAACCTCAGAGTAAAAGGTAAGGTCATTCGGCCTGTGAAACACGTGCTAACTCCTAGTAAGATATGTGCTGTTTAACTCCACCTCTTACATGTTCAGTCCCCTATAATCTGACAGGTTAGGTCCATTCAATCATGTGTCCAATTTTCTTTTGAAAATTTTGATGGGATTTGCTTCTCATTCCCTTTATGTGATATATTCCGGATGTTGTAAACCCCTTAGTGTGCTGGCTGAAGAATCTCATTTCCTTCTGATACTGTTTTATTCATTCACAGGAAGTGAACAATTGCTAAGTCAGCTTTTATTGCCCATCGAGCACTTAAGTGTCAACTACATTGTTGCAGGGCCTGGAGTCACATATAGACTAGACCAGATAAAGACATACAAATGAACCAGATGAGTCCGCACTCCAACAATCAACAAAATTTTCATGGTCACCATTAATTCTGGACTTGTATTAAATTTGTATTCTAGCATCTAGTATAGTGAGATTCGAACATAGATCCCGAATACATTAGCTGGGTTGCTGGATTAACAGTACTAGTGATAATATTATTGGCTGTCACCTCTCCCAAATTACAACATTTGCAACTTACGTTGAATTTATGACTTCTGTTTATCAACCCACTTGTCAGAAGAGGAAATTTCTCCTCACTTGGCCAATCTATACCCCTCATAAATATTGGATCTGTTTGTTACAACTGTCCTCCCATCCTCCTCTGCTCAAAGGAAAACAATCAGAACTTCTCCAATCACTCCACAGAAATGAAATCACTCATCCCTGCTATCACCCTACCAAACTCCTCTCCATGGATTTGATGACTTCCTGAAATTACATTCAGGGACAGGCTGTTTTACTATAAATGCGGAGCATAACAGCATATTTTTTTAACAATTCTACACTCCATTTAAAAAGTCCCACATACCTTAGAGATTGTCAAACTTTATGAATATACTTACATTTTCAGACACCTTTTGCACTTCTAACCCCTCCCTGTGTATCACCATTTTGTTCCCTTCCACACTACATCATTTCACTGGAGTAAAGGAAAAAAAGGACTAAGGATTCATGGATCATTTCCCCACTGGCTGTTCGCTCTACTGCAACATCTGGGAATGGCAGTTTGTTGTTTTTTTTTCCTTTCTTCAGTGAATTTTATGCCAGTAAGGGTATTATTCATGGTCTTGAATGTTTTCTTAATTTGTTTTGTCACTAAAGAGGAGGAAAACAACAACAAACTGCCATTCTTAGATGTCACAGTAGAACAAACAACCAATGGGGATCTTCAAACCAGTGTCTATTGGAAAACAACAGATATGGAACAAATATTGAACTACAGAAGCAATTATCCCAACACCCACAAATGGAGCTCCATTAGAACACTATTTCAATGGCCACTGCACATTGCAGCACAGAGGAACTATGCAGAGCAGAGGAAAATCACCTGTACAGCGTATTCAAAAAGAATGGGTACCCAATGAACATAGTCCTCCAATTTCTCAGCAACATACCCCAACAAGGAGACAAAACACATCCAGAAATCCTAGCCACTCTCCCCTACATCAAAGACAACTTGGAAATGACTGCCAAACCACTCAGACCTCTTGGCATCATGGTAGCCCACAAACCCAGTAACACACTAAAACAGCAGCTAATGAACTTAAAAGAACCTATACAGAAAACAAGCAAAACTAATGTCATTTACAAAATACCTTGCAAGAACTGCAACAAACTACATTGGATAAACAGGCAGAAAACTAGCCATCAGGATACATGAACATCAACTAGCCACAAAAAGACATGACCCACTCTCACTAGTATCCTTATGTATGGATGAGGAAGGACATCACTTCGACTGGGACAACACATCCATCCTAGGACAAGCCAAACAGAGACACTCATAAGAATTTCTAGAAGCATGGCATTCCAACTGGAACTCTATGAACAAACACATTGACTTGAATCCCATTTACCACCTCCTCAGAAAAAGAACAGGAAATGACATTATCATAGGAAATGATGTCACCACAGAAAATTATATCACCAACCCAAGGAAAGTCAAACATATAAATAGAAAGTGGGCTACACCACCAGTGCTTCATTCGGAGGCTCACTGAAGATGTTACCGAGCATGGTGACGAAACGTCTGAAAATGAACCTTCAGCTCAGCAAGCAAACCTACATCTAGAAACTCAACCTGAGCTATAAATCTTCTTGAAACAGGATAACTAAGGAATCATTAACTCTATGGAGCATTAGGGTTGGGGGAAATGATGATGAAGCTGGAATTATGATCCAGAAGTGCCAGGCTAAGGCTGTAGGAACATTGGTTTAAATCTCACGTTTCCAGCTGGCAAACACTGTAAAGGGGAGGTGATGGACTTGTGATATTATCATTGAATTGTTAATCCAGAGACCCAGGGAGTGTTTTGAAAACTCAGGCTTGAATCTACCAGAGCAGATGATGGGATTTGAATTTAATAAAAATCTGCATTGAGAGACTAATGATGACCATCATGATACCACATTCCCTGTTTGCAACAATGTCTGAACTTTTATTGGCCGGAGTTTCTGTTTTCATTACTGATGTGAACTGCTGACTTTATCTGGCTGACATCTTCAAATGCTTATTATAAGCTGTTCTTTCTGTGAATCATTTGTTAATGTCTCAACATATATTTATTGAAGATCAAGAAGTTTGAAGCACTTGAAGGCTGGATTCTTGACACCTTGACATTTATCTGATTCAGGACTATGGAAGCAGCAGTCTTTTCTTCAAAAGCTTTGTGAGTGATGTTTATAGATATTCAAACTTGAAAGTGTTCTATGTGTGTCTAGTTATGAACTAACATATACAGAGAAAACGGGCACACAAGCTACAAGAGATAGCACTGAATTGTTATGGAATGTAAATGAGAGAACATGCAGGTTAGTTGGGGGGATGTTGGTGGATGCTGTGGAGTGAGTGCTAGATGGCTAAGGATATTCTGACAGATCCTGGACTATGTCTTGGAGAAATCTCAGATAATAGAGGCTAGACTTCTAACCAGCTCACTGACGGTGTGTTTCCAGGTTTACTGGCCTGACTACACCCATCCTGCTTCTCACAGCTAAAACTGTGTCTCAGGGAAATGCTCATTAAAAAAAAAATCCTGACTTGAACTATCCACCACTGTAGTCAAAACCCAGCCTCAAATATTTAATAGTGCAATATTCAAAAGGATAACTACTGGATTTCAAGTGTGACTTTAATCACTTTACAAAAAGAACTCAACAGTGCATCAAATGTGTAACTTGCAGAAAGTATTCTGGTCATTGACAGTGCATTTTCCTGTACTGAAATTTCTTTACTAAGAGATTGGTAAGCCTATAGAATTTGCTACCACAAAAAAAAATCAAGATCAAAATATTGTTTTCTTCCAGTCATTCATGGGCCATGAACATCACCGGCTAGGCCAACATTTACTGCCCATCCCCAATTGCCCAGAGGGCAGTTAAGAGTCAACTACATTGCTGTAGGTTTGGAGTCACAAGTAGGTCAGCAGTTTCCTTCCCTAAAGGACATTAGTGAGCCAGATGGATTTTCCTAACAATTGACACATGGTCATCGGTAGATTCGCAATTCCAGATTTTTATCGGATTCCATTTCCACTATCCACAATGGCAGAATTCAAATCTCTGTCCCCAGTACATTAGTTCAGTCCCTGGATCAAGAATCCAGTGACAATACCACAAGGCCATCAACTCCCGGAGTGTAATTTCAAGGAGTTGCTTGTAGCACTTGGAGCTAAAGGGATCAAAGCATATGGGAGCAAAACAGGAATCAACGATTGAGTTGGATGATCAGTCATGATCATGAAGCACAATGGCCTTCTCCTGCCTTTATTTTCTATGTTTCCAAATGTTATTACGGAGTGAATTATTTAGGAGAAAGTGAGGACTGCAGATGCTGGAGATCAGAGCTGAAAATGTGTTGCTGGAAAAGCGCAGCAGGTCAGGCAGCGTCCAAGGAGTGAATTATTTGTCATGAATGCGCAAGGAGAAAGTCATACTTTAGATCCAGACCTGGATCTCTTTTCTTTTCATGTGTGACATGTAAGCACAGCTCATGGACACTAATTACACAGCTGATAGTACTGTTTTCAATCAGGAATATTTTCAGATGGTAGAGTTTTTTTGGGATTCTAAATCTTTATGTTCCCTACCCAGTAAAAGGCAGCTGTGAAAACAGGGTCAGGAAAGCTCTCAGTGGAGGCTTTCTCAGCCCCTTACCTCCATGAGGTCAGACCTCCTTGGACAAGGTGTTTATGGACTGAATTTGAAGATGAAGAGGAGGTGGACAAGTATCAGATGTAGGTTCATCAAAGCATCAGGCTCCTTTTATTTCAACGCTTTGTATCCGACAATATCCTGCCAGAAGACTAGATCAGGGTGCTCTCCTGTCAATCGTTCGTACTGAGACTGACGTGCAAACTCATCTCATCAGCAAGCTGGTGTAACCTTTACCACTCCTCAAGTTCCCTGACAAAATGTGACAAGTACAAAAGCAAGTTCCTCCGGCACTCTGCACCTTTCAAGAAAATAGGTAAAACAAACACGTTCAAAAGTCTATTAAGATCAGCACAGATCTCCCTAAGTATCACAGCCCTCTGAGAGACAGGATTCCTAAGATTCACAACACCCTGAGTGAAAAAATATCCTCATGTCACTCCAAAATAATAGAGTATCAACCTCAAGGCTCATTACCCCTGATCAGGGCACAAAAAAGGAAAATACTCCAGAATGAGGTGTAATAGGAGCATTCCTCAAATCATAGAATGAGAAAGCACTGGAGGAGTCACCAATACACTCTGTTCCACCTGTTTCTCTTGCTTCCTCTGTCTACAACATGAAAACCATCAATTCCACCACCTTGTCAGTTCTGCAGAGCAGTATATCGGAATCAAAACCTGAACTCTGTTTCTCTCTCCAGAGGTGCTGTTGGACCTGCTGAATTTCTCCAGCACTTCCATTTTTTTCTTCTTCAGCACAGGAGAAGACCATTTGGCTCTTTGTCTGCATTACCAGAAATCATCATCACTTTACAGACTTGAACATAGCTAAAAGGGACAGAAAGTCAGAGTGTTTTGACCTGCCCTCATCAGGATTGGTTTGAAAACTCCTGGTGAGTACAAGATAAAAAGGATCAACTTTGTGTCTCTTTTCAGAAATGTTAAAATTCTATGCCACCAAGCAATTACTTTGTTGTCTACAGAACAACAGTAAAGATGCATTCACATACAATAGAGTCTAACCTCATGAGATAAACACCACAAGGAAAACTGCTTCACAGACCAATTCCATTATCTTTCATCGTTCCTGAGTCCCTTGCTGAATTATCTATTGAAGTAAGGAACAACATTCAACAACATAGAAAATAAAGCAAATGAAAATGTTAAAAGGAGCATAAATTATCAGAACCCAAGGAGTGACATGAAGAAATAAGAGGTAACAACTCAGATGGCAAGAGCCACAAAGGGAGTTTGGAAAGGAACTTTTATGTGGAATCAAAATTAACAATTTAAAAAAAAAAATCATGATAAAGAAAAGAGAGAAAACCAGGAACATTGTGGCCTTCTTGAAAACTGACAAGAGAAACAGTATTGGAAGTAAAGAATGGGTGGATTTATTGGGTAATCATTTCACATCAGTAGTTAAGACCCTGAAATAGACATCAACAAACCTGATATCCCCAGGATTGTTATTATATTATTGGAGGCAGTTCAGAGAAGGTTCACAGGGATGATCCCTAGTATGAAGGGATTGTCTAATGAGCAAAGGCTAAACAAGTTGGGACTCTGATCACTGGAGTTTAGAAGAATGAGAGGTGACCTCATTGAAACATAGAGGATTCTCAAGCAACTTGACAGGGTCAATATCAAGAAGATGCTCCCCTTTATGTGAGAGTCTAGGACCAGAGGGCATAGTTTTAGAATAAAGAGACACCAATTTAAGACTGAGATGGGTAGGAATTTTGTCTCTCAGAGAGCTGGGTGTCTTTGGAAGTCCTTGCCACAGAGAACTGTGGAGGCAGAGTTCTTGTGTACACTTGAGACTGAGATTCTTGATCAGTCAAGGAATCAAAAGTTATGGGGAAAGAGCAGGAAAGTGGCCATGAGGAATGTTGAATCAGTTAGCATGTAATGGTGGAGCAGACTCAAGGAGCTGAACAGTCTACTCCTGTTCCTATTTCTTAGAAAATGAATGTTGAATAAGACAAGTGGTTTCGGCCAAAATTAAAATGACCATCAGCAAACCAACAGAGAGCAAGGAAGTGATCATTTCAAATCAGAAATACTAGATTTTTGCTATAAAAGGCATAATAGGTATCAATACAGATGTATATACAAAATGGGTGAAGCTGAAAAATAAATCAGTCATCAACTCATTGATAGACAGGACTAGCTCAAGTGGATGAATAATGTTGTCCTGTTTCTGTGTGCATCATGAAGTTTGTGATTTTCTGTATATAACCCATGTAACATATAGCACAAAGAGCCTGGTTCTTGTTGAGTCAGATAACATGAAGCTTATTTACAACAAAGGTTGGAATATCACAGATGTATGTGCACAGTCTGGACCACTGATAACTGACATTGCATGGATTGCATGCACATAACTGGCCGATAACATTGACTCCATGACTCAGAGAGAGAGAGAGAGAGAGAGAGAGAAAGAGAGGGGACTGCAGGTAACATGTGCACCTTTGTACTGGAACATCAGATGTTGTGGTGTCATGCAATTGTCTCAAACATCTGTATGGTCTGGAATACATTCTGTTATACATCAGTGTATTAGAGTGTACCATAATGGACTCTGGATTTCTAAATTTCACATGACAGAGAATTATTTGGCTTTGAGAAATATCTAGCAGCTGTGGGAACAGATAAAGTGGCTGTGGAGGCAGATATAAATCAGAGGGTCTGCCGATGTCTGGTTTAATGTGGATAATTGCTTAGTAGTCTGTATAGGTGTGAATAATACCTTTAATAACAAGCCAAATAGCTGAAATCATGAACAAAAACTTTGGAAATATTCACAGCCTAGTCTTCATATTTATTTCTGCTCTGCAAGATAGCTATTCATAAGACAAACAGAACATTAGGGCACATTGCCAAAAATATAGAAGACAAGTCCATGGAGTATGAACCCAGTGGTGTAGCATCAACTGTGTTTAAAGGGAAAATGTAGTCTGGGGATAAGTATTTTGAATTTTAAGGCAATTCATTAACAAATGTGATGCATATGCAAATGTCCTCTGTGGAGCTCTGAAGGTATTGATGATGTGGTTAAAGGGATGCATCGGATACTAGGGAGTTTACTGGTAGGAACTAGATTAAAACATTTTGGTTTGTTTCCCGGATGCTTCCCAATCATCCCACAGCTTGACAAATATGTGAACAAAAGTAGAAAACGAGAGGTGATGATGGGTTGGAAACAGCTTTATTCAACTTTATTCTACTGCAAACTGCAGTGAACTAAATGTTCAAGCCAGTGTCCTCTCATATCTCTTCATCAAACTCCAACAAAGTCCCTCATGTGTTTATCTAACTTCCTCTAATCCCATCTGTGTAAATCTCCTCGCCTCACCTCAGTGATGTGTCACAACCGTGAGTGTATCTCCACCAAATGGACAGCCAAGGTTTTCGAAGGCAGGTCACTGCCACTTTCTCTGAGACAAATGAGTCTGGGCAATGAATGTTAGCCTGGCCAGCAATGCCCACATTGCCTTATTGACTAAAACAAAATGGTGTTCCACCTTCTAGCTGCTCTGGTTAAAATATATCTCATGAAGCTTTATTTGTTTTATTAATGACGATCTGGTGTATATCACTTTGTGTCTGTTCCCTGCTCTGCAAATGGAAATGTCAGTGATGGTCACTCTAGGAACTTTCAATATTTATCATTTATCTTACATTTTGGCCTCTGTTGTATCTACTTTGTTCGTAATAAGTATTGTGGGGACAGGGGTTATAAGCATCTATATGTCACCTCCTTATTTCTGTAATGACACTTGCATCTAAACGGAATAAAGATATCTCAAGGAGTCCATCTGAAAGAAGGATTATCAAGTGAAAGTTGGCACTGAGCTAAACAATATTGTTAGGACAGATGGCCAAAAGCTGGGCAAGTGATGTGATGGGACAAAACATGCATTAGCATTTAACATTGTAGATAACCATCACCTTCTCAGGGTAATCAGTCAAGGGCAAGAAGTGTGTCCTTCACAGTGTATCACAAAAATAAATGGCTAAAAATTTAGTTTGAATGTAGTGTCTATTTATAAACAATTGGCCCACCAAAGGCCAGGAGTTCCATTCACAGTACATCAAGGGGAGGTTAGCCTAATAAGAAAGGAGGTATAATCTGTGCCAGCACTGAATAGAGTCAGGCATAAATAACTCGTTTGGAAGCCTACAGCCGGACACAGCTGCTGGAGCTGAAGCATATTTAAAGCGGTCTTTATTGCCTGGATGGAGTTGGATGAGCTTCTGACAGGGCAAGGACACAGGAGACCACTGGGATAATTTTGATCCTTCTCACAGCAAGAGTTGCTGTTTGAGCTTGAGATTTGAAGCAGGTCAGTCCCTCATTTGGCATTTTCAGTGACAAGAAGCAGTCACACCTGGATGGGGGAGAATACAATGGGCCAGTGTTGCATCCAAGAAAATGTTAGCCTACCCCAAAAAACTCACAGGGCACACAGATCGCATGAAGAGGAGCAAAGTGCACATCTGTGTGCTGAACCTTGCCATGTACATCCACAAGGCAAGTGGTTACACATTTTGGATAAATTGAAATTATCCTTAAATCACTTTGAGAATATGATAGACACTGTATGAATGTAATTCATCTTTACAAGAGAAAATAGCAGGGCCAGGCCAATTAATATACAAAGACCTGCAGCCAAGATCATCTGGGCAGACAGTTCATGCTTGTGGCTGTGAGAGTGCTGATTACATTCAGTTCATATGCCACAGGCAGCCACAGGGGTTTTATACACTTACACTCAGGGTGTCATCCAGTCACCCAGGTAACTGGCACATTCAGGCAGCAGTGGGGGACTCATGCCATGTCATGTTGTTTGACATGTTGACAAGGTAGTAGAGTTAGCAAGAACTATCATACAGTCATACAGCATGGAAACAGATCCTTTAGTTTAACCAGTCCAAGCCGAACATAATCCCAAAATAAACTAGTCCCACCTGCCTGCTCCTGGCCCTTACCCCTCCAAACCTTTCATATTTATGTATCTATCCAAATGTCTCTTAAACCTGCACTTTTTTCCTTCTGGGTTTTGCCACATTGGCATTGATGCAGTGATGCAACTCCTCCAGACTCCTTGTTCACAGAGAGAGGTATTATACATCAACAATCTAGATTGCATGTGATCAGTTCTCCGGCTAATTCCTGTGTTGCTTTCAATTTCCAGCAACATCTGCCTTATCTTCCATGACAAACTGCCACACTCACTGTCACACTCACAATAACATTCAATGTCACAATCACCATCACACTTGCTATTGCAATCACTATCACACTCACTTTCAGATTCACTGTCATACTTTCTACAACAGTGAATATCACATGCACAGTTACACTCACTATCACACTTGCTATCACACTCACTACCACACACATTGTCGTCCTACCTTGCTTCCATTCCAATTCCTCAGGTGTCTCTGAACTGGGCTTTCTGAAGAAGAGTACATGTCCATGGTGTTGAAAACTCTGAACTAATGGATGGTAAGACTTATTGCTAGTTAGAGCTTCACCCTCAGAGATCCTCCAAATGAAAATGGGTTGGAAAGTTAGACAGTGTTCCTGAGGAGAGGTAACAGACATGAAAAATGTTGGAGAAACTAATGTTTTGATCTGGTATGATGCTTCTTCAGAATCTCAACTTCAAGTTCGTTTTCCTTCTCTGGTTGGTTTCTTTGAGCAGTTTTGTTCAATGTGAGTCTGTCAGTCTGAGTGGGGCATGCGGGAGTCTTGGAAAAAACACATCAATCTCCCCTTTTTCACCACCAGCTTTCTGTGATGATTTTCTCTTTACACAACAACAACCTTTTACGTCATAAAGGCATAGACTGGTTCTCACCCACATCACACCAGCTCTCAACCGGTGGTGTTAGTCAGCCTAAATTAAATATTTGCAGATATAATTACAGCAAATGATGACTTATTTGGTTTGATGCAAATTACTTTGAGTTATTTCTGCTTAAGCCCTGCATTACTCTAACTGGTGATGTGTTATTCAGAAATGAATGTTTAAATCTGTTTACTGTTGGGATTATGTGGAACGCCAGGTATGTGCTGTGGTGCCAAAAAAGATTTAAAGTGATGCAATGCAGGGTGGCAGAGTAACACAGTGGTTAGCACTATTTTCTCACCATGCTGGGAACCCACCCTTGGGTCACTGTGTGGAGTTTACACATTCTTCCTGTCTGTACACATTTCCTCCCACAGTCCAAATGTGTGCAGGTCAGATGGAATTGGCCTATCGTGTGCAGGCTAATGGAGTTAGTCATGTAAATGTGGGGTTATGGGGATAGGGAGGGAACACGGGGTCTGGGAGATTAGATGCAGAGTGAATGGCCTCTTTCTGCACTGTAGTGATTTGAAATGGTTAGTGTCACAGAGAACACATATTTCCTTTAGAAACTTTTTTGTGAACTCCTTCAGTCATCACCATGAAGCCCCGATTCCCACAGGTCTCACTGATTGTCTCCTGGACCCAAACCCCCACCCTCCCTACTGCTTGATGGCCAGCCCCCCCCGCATTCAACACCAGGCACACCCAGCCCCCCTCCCGCAACCCCCACACACCTCCACCCTTCCCATTAAAAGTAGAGCCATGTAACTGGAAACAAATGTAGGGATGTTTATAAAATAAACTTGTCAAAGCTCGTCTTCCCTATAAAGATATAACCAATGAAATACCTTTGTTTTTATCCTTTCATGAGGCGTGGATGCTACCAGCAAGGTCAGCATTTGTTGCCCGCCCCCAACTGCCCTTGAACTGGGTGGCTTGCTTGCCCATTTCGGAGGGCAGTTAAGGGTAAACCATGTTACTGGGAGTCTGGAGTCACATGTCAGCCAGACCGTGTAAGGAATGCAGATTTCCTTGCCCAAAGGATGTTAGTGAACTAAATGGGTTGTTATGATAATTGTTGCGTGACTGACATGAGGCTAACTTTTCTTTCCAGGTTTTATTGAAGTAATATTTCACCATCTCACCATGAGGAGTGTTGGATCAGCCATGGTCCTGAAGAATGTTGGAGCAGACTTGAGGGGCCAAATGACCCACTGCTGTTTCTAATGGTCAAATGGTTTTATCTGCTATGATGGGATTAAACTCTCATCCATAGAACATTAGTCTGGGACTCTGGGTTACTAATCCAAAGACATTAGTATTGCACCATGGCTTTTTTGGGGGGTAATTCCTGCCTTCCCTGTCACTCAATAAGATTATGGTGTACTTTCACCCTGACTTCAGTTTTCTACGTTATCCCCAAATCCCTTAATTCCTTTAGGACCATCTATCTCTCAGTCTTGAATATACTCAATAATTGAGCAGCCAGAGTGCTCTGGGGAAGAATTCCAAGGATTTAGGATCTCTTGATTGAAAATTTCTCACATTTGTCCCAAATGGCTAACCTCTTCTGCTGAGTGTGTTTGTGCCTATTGGCCCCCCATTTCCGTTCAACAGCTGGTTAAATATTTTCTCAAGGATTTACCAAGGATTTTATGTATTTATTTAACGATAGCAGTCTTTACTAGCTAGTGCAGAATTTCACCCATTTTGTTTCACGTTTAATCCATAAGAAGCTCCAGTAGAACAGGAACTGCTTCTCATGAACAAGACAACCTTCAAATAGACACACACACAGGCTGCATCTTACAGTGTTTAATATTGTCATATCTTCACACCTTACTTATTCCAAAATAATCCTGTGGTAGGCTGGCTGACTCATACATAAGATGACCCTATGATTATTATTATTATGAACAGGGACCTTCCCTGCACAAATTAAGGTTGTTTCTTCTTGTCTGACATGACAGAACATTGTTGACAGCAGAGGGCCTGAACTGTAATGGAGTTCAAAGACGTTATAAAATGTTGATAGCCTTGTAAGTATTCAGCCTCAACATTAGTTCCACTCAAGGTCAGTGAGGTAGAAGGTAGAAAACCAAATTGAATGTGAAACTAAACTCACCTGACCACTTCCCCAAGTCCCAGGCACTTAGTGCTTGGACCATTCCAGAATTATAGCTTCCACACAGGCTTAAACATGGCATTGGGAAGGATTTATCTTCATGTGTCTAGGAAAACGGCATTAAACTGTCCTTTTCCCAATCTGGATAATCTTCTTTCCTAATGGATATGACCAGTATCATCTAACAAGAGGTTTTGTTTGAAGATTCATTTATTGTAGTGTTCAGCTTTCCAATATCTGTTCCTTTTCTATCTCTGCAGTCTTGGCACAGCACAGTGCCAACACTGTCAGTTCCCGTCAATAAGACACGACCTTGCAACTTTGAGTCTTTCAGTATTTTTCCGGTTCAGCTACTTCATTTCATAAAGTTGCAGCAGTGGGTTTGAAGATGCCTCACTGTGATTCCTTTGCTGAGGAAAAGAAAATCCACTGTTCCAAATCCTGCAGAGACATTTCCTTTCTGTCATTGCCATAGTTCATTGACACAGTTAGTTATACCAAGGGCAGTGGTGCCAGTTTGACTTGGATTTTCTGCCTTGCCTTCTCTCATGTTGGGCCATCTCACTCACTTATTCTGCTTGAATCAATTTAAAAACTCTGCTTATTAATTTTAACTCATTGACTCTGGCAACCATTGATAGCATTTGCAATATGTGCTGGTGTCCCTCGAGTTTATATGGAAGTTCATATTGAAAAAGGCGGAAGGTACCTCAACAGTTAAGCTTTTCATTTCTCTTCTCAAAAAGCCCTGCAGCTGCTTCAACTATAATTGTCTTTCAGATGAATTTGCAAATTATATTTGAATATTTCGGTTCAACATTCACATCCTTATCATTCAGAGCAAGTACCGAAAGCAGTCATAAAGCAAATTGCAGAGTAAAAATAACTTGTAACCTAAAAAGAAAATGTTAGAATGCATTGAAATGTCTGCAATTGCTTTGAAGTTTATTTTTTCCAGCTGTCAAACTGGTGAGGCGACCAATTCTCTTCAAACCCCTGTAAGAGCTTTATTGTAGCTACATCTTCCATTTAATCCTCCCCAGATGCAGAGTGGATGCAGCGACACAATTTAAACAGATGGGGCAACTGCACTGTGTGCCCCATTCAAATCCACCTGAAACTATTGCCATATTTAAATCAAGCTTTTTGACATGGAATAAAAGTATTTAGGTCAGCTTAAAAGCTGAATGGAAAATCACAGCATACATTGAATACTGATTCTGAGACAGCTGTTTCCACGCAAGTATTTGTGTGAGTGTAAAATCAGCTCCATAAACCGATGTTAAAAATATTTAAGTCAGTGCATTTTAATGACTAAATGGTTCAATTTGTGAAGTAGCTCCCTGAAACCCTTTCGTAACTTTGATGAACGATCCTTGAAAAACATTTAAAAGGCATCTGTATGTGTAGATGAATAGAAAAGATTTAGAGGGATATGGGTCGTGAGTGTGGTGTTGGAAAAGCACAGCAGGTCGGGCAGCATCTGAGAAGCAGGAGAATCGACGTTTCGGGCAAACGTCCTTCAGCAGGAAATGGGAAGTTTTCCTGATGAAGGACTTTTGCCCGAAACATTGATTCTCCTGTTCCTTGGCTGCTGCCTGACCTGCTGTGCTTTTCCAGCACCACACTCTTGACTCTGGTCTCCAGCATCTGCAATCATCGCTTTTTCCTTTAGAGGGATATTGGCCACGTGGGGCAAATGGGACTAGATTAATTCTGGTCAGCACGGATGAGTTGGACTGAAGGGTCTTTTCCATGCTGTACATCTCCATGACTCAACAATGTCAGTCATGGCGATTTTTGAATGTCGGATAAAGTTGGTCACACCAGAAGCTCATGGAGATATGAGGCACAGTGTGTGATATATGCCGCTTTTGAAACAAGACATCATTACACATTGAATAGTTTTTTGCTAATAAAGAATGATTTGCCCCTTTCACAATGTCCCTCATTATGTTACATGAACTCCTTCTTTTAAGAGTAGCCACTCTCATATTGTAAGAGACGCAACAATACATTTGCACACAAATAGTTCCCACAAACCACAAACCAATAACAGTACAACCATCTGGTTTACTGATGGTGGCTCAGGGATAAATGTTGCCAAGGCAGAATTTCCTGATTGAAATCGTGCCATTGAATCTTTTACATTTACTTGATGGTCGGAGATGGGTCCTTGTGTCAATGCCTTGTCTGAAAGTCATCACATTTTGACAGTGCACCATTCTACTCACAGCTTTGTTGTTTTTGATTTTAAATCTCGAGATCGGGCCTTGGGCCTTCTGTTTGTTGTGGTTTTGTCCATCAGAACTCTCAGGGCGGTTTTGGGTAGTTTGGCTGCCACTAATTATTCCTATCAGTCATGGTCGTCGTAACCAATACCAATTGGGGTTGGATCCCCACAATAAATTTTCAGTCGTTGATTAGCCCTGTCATGTGCTGATATTATGACATTGTAATTAATAGCTTGTGACACTAAGCTTGACTTAGAGTCATAGAGTCATAGAGATGTACAGCATGGAAACAGATCCTTCGGTCCAACCTATCCACGTCGACCAGATATCCCAACCCAATCTAGTCCCACCTGCCAGCACCCGGCCCATATCCCTCCAAACCCTTCCTATTCATATACCCATCCAAATGCCTCTTAAATGTTATAAATGTACCAGCCTCCATCACATCTTCTGGCAGCTCATTCCATACATGTACCACCCTCTGCGTGAAAACGTTGCCCCTTAGGTCTCTTTTATATCTTTCCCCTCTCACCCTAAACCTATACCCACTAGTTCTGGACACCACCACTCCAGAGAAAAGACTTTGTCTATTTATCCTATCCATGCCCCTCATAATTTTGTAAACCTCTATAAAGTCACCCTTCAGCCTCCGACGCTCCAGGGAAAACAGCCCCAGCGTGTTCAGCCTCTCCCTGTATCTCAGATCCTCCAACTCTGGCAACATCCTTGTAAATCTTTTCTGAACCCTTTCAAGTTTCACAACATCTTTCCGATAGGAAGGAAACCAGAATTTCACGCAATATTTCAACAGTGGCCTAACCGATGTCCTGTACAGCCGCAACATGACCTCCCAACTCCTGTACTCAATACTCTGACCAATAAAGGAAAGCATACCAAACGCCTTCTTCACTATCCTATCTACTTGCGACTCCACTTTCAAAGAGCTATGAACCTGCACTCCAAGGTCTCTTTGTTCAGCAACACTTCCTAGGACCTTACCATTAAGTGTATAAGTCCTGCTAAGATTTGCTTTCCCAAAATGCAGCACCTCGCATTTATCTGAATTAAACTCCATCTGCCACTTCTCAGCCCATTTTCCCATCTGATCAAGATCCTGTTGTAATCTGAGGTAACCCTCTTTGCTGGCCACTACACCACCAATTTTGGTGTCATCTGCAAATTTACTAACTGTACCTCTTATGCTCGCATTCAAATCATTTATGTAAATGACAAAAAGTAGAGGACCCAGCACCGATCCTTGTGGCACTCCACTGGTCACAGGCCTCCAGTCTGAAAAACAACCCTCCATCACCACCCTCTGTCTTCTACCTTGAGCCAGTTCTGTATCCAAATGGCTAGTTCTCCCTGTATTCCATGAGATCTAACCTTGCTAATCAGTCTCGCATGGGGAACCTTGTTGAACGCCTTACTGAACTCCATATATATCACATCTACTGCTCTGCCCTCATCAATCCTCTTTGTTACTTCTCGAAAAACTCAATCAAGTTTGTGAGACATGAATTCCCATACACAAAGTCATGTTGACTATCCCTAATCAGTCCTTGCCTTTCCAAATACATGTACATCCTGTCCCTCAAGATTCCCTCCAACAACTTGCCCAACACCGAGGTCAGGCTCACCGGTCTATAGTTCCCTGGCTTGTCTTTACCGCCCTCTTTAAACAGTGGCACCACGTTTGCCAACCTCCAGTCTTCTGGCACCTCACCTGTGACTATCGATGATACAAATATCTCAGCAAGAGGCCCAGCAATCACTTCTCTAGCTTCCCACAGAGTCCTCAGGTACACCTGATCAGGTCCTGGGGATTTATCCACCTTTAACCATTTCACGACATCCAGCACTTCCTCCTATGTAATATGGACATTTTGCAATATGTCACCATCTATTTCCCTCCAGTCTACATATTCCATATCCTTTTCCACACTAAATATTGATGCAAAATATTCATTTAGTATCTCCCCCATTTTCTATGGCTCCACACAAAGGCCACCTTGCTGATCTTTGAGAGGCCCTATTCTCTCCCTAGTTACCCTTTTGTACTTGATATATTTGTAAAAACCCTTTGGATTCTCCTTAATTCTATTTGCCAATGCTATCTCATGTCCCCTTTGTATGAGAATCCATGATAAGATCACTGGCTGGAAGTAATTACACACTTACTTATACTGAAGTATTCTGGTGCACAACATCAAGCCAACCAAGCATCTGGCTAGGTCTTCCTAGGAACAGTCTTTAGAACCTGATGGCCAAACATTACCTCATGATGTCAGTTAACCCTTTCAGGTACTATCCTGTACAACAGAATCACAGCTTTCTGACGCTGAGGTCGTCATGCTGTCCACTGAGGCTACAGCTGAATCTGAGATGGCTGCAAAATAAAACCTAGCTATTTTCATAATTAACCCTGTGTCTGCTGCAGCTCAGTGACTGCCTTTGGCTCAGACTCACTCCACATGGATTCCAACTCAAGTTGAATCCCTCCTGTTTTGAATCCACCCAAGATCATTGATATTCCACCATGTTCAATGCTCCACAGACAGCTGCTCTCACCGTATCCAGAAGTCCACACTGAGTGCTGTGTGGCACCACGTGCAGACTCTCGATCTCTCTCTCCATGCTTGCTCAGAGCTGCACCACTCTCCATATCCACTTCATCCTCCGGTTCCATTGCCGTGCTAACAAGAAACTTTCTCTTTTCCTTTCAGGTATCAAGGCCACAAGATGCAACAACTCAGGGATACCCATGGACCCCTAGGTCCTTCCTCCCCTCCCCTTCCCTCTGACTCCATCCCCAACCCCAACCCCACCTCCTGTCGGGTATTCACCATCCCTTCTAACCTTCCACTCTCTGATGCTGAGCATTCTGTGACTCAGCAAAAGGCTATGTTTTATGCCTGTGCGTGCCCACCTTAGTGAATTTCAGGAGATAGGGGCAGGCATCTGAGAGCTGAATTTTAGGCACCAAATGACCTTGAACTCTTCTTCTGTCATCTTCCCCCACCCCCGTGCCTATTTCTTTGGATAAGAGTCCTCCCACTGTCTCCCAGACCCCTTTGCCCAGCTCCACCCCTCCCTTTGCTTGTTTACCTAAACTCAGTCTGTTCATTGAGAACTGTCATGACAATGGTCGCCTCAATTTCTCTGCACCCCCCTCACCCATTCTCCTCCTCCTGGGAACTGACTGCACCCTATGCTCTCAGATCCAACCCTGACTTTGTCATTAAGCTTGTGCTGATCTGGATGGTGCTGTTGTTGTCTGGCGGACTGACCTCTACATTGCAGAGGCTGAGTGCCAGCTCTTAGATACCTGTCCCTATCTCCTTCTGGACCATGACCCCACGATGGACCATCAGGTTATTCTGTTCACAACAATCACCATCCTCAATCCATCCAGGAATCTTCCCCCACCCTACACAACTCACATCAGCCTTCTTCCCAAAACCCACAAGCAGGACTGCCTAGCAGACCCATTGTTTCAGCCTGCTCCTGCCCCACAGAATTCATCTCTTCCCAACTCAACTTGGTTTTTCTGTCCCCTTGTCCAGTCCCTTCCCACTTATATCCATGAATCCTCTGACGCCTCATGTCAGTTTCAGAATTCCCAGTTTGCGGGCTCCAGCCACTTCCTCTTTACCATGAACACACAATCCCTTTACACAACTATCCCCATCAGGATGGCCTCAGGGTCTCCATTTCTTCCAACCAACCCCCACTGCCCCACAGCCCCATGGCACCTTGCCCGAAACTGTAAAAGGTGTAACACTTGCTAATTTACTTCCTCCCTCCTCAGTATCTTTGGGCCCAAATATACTTCTCAGGTGAAGCAGCACTTTATCTGCACTTCACTCAATCTAGTCTACTGCATTTGCTGCTTGCAATGTGATCTTTACATTGAGGAGATGAAGTGTAGTCTGGGTGATCGCTTTTCAGAAAACCTATCTTCTGTCCACAAAAAAAGACCTAGGGCTTCCAGTTGCCTGCCATTTCAACACACCACCATGTTCCCTGACCAATATCTCTGTCTCAGGCTTGCTGGAGTGCTCCAACGAAGCTCAATGCAAGCTGGAAGAACACCATCTCATTTTCCATTTGGGAACTCTCCAGCTTTCTGGACTCAATATCAAGTTCAACAATTTTAGACACCTTCTCCCATGACTTTATCCCAACCCCACACACCAGGCCTTGTTATCACACAGTCTGCTATTACACACAACCCACTGTTAGCCACTAACAAGCCCCATGAGCATCTGCAGTGTATTCATTCTCACGGCTGACCATTATCCACTCCTTTATCTGTCCAGTTGCTCTTCTGTCTCTTTGGGCTCTATCTCCATCCATCGTTTACTCCTTATTCCTTCTCCCATACCCCCATCTTCTACATAAAAAAAAACAATGTTTTCCTGGCTCCCATCAGTTCTGAGGAAGGTCACTGGACCCAAAATGTTAACTCTGACTTCTGTCCATAGATGCTGCCAGACTTGCTGAGCTTTTCCAGCAATTTCTGGTTTTGTTTCTGATTTGCAGCATTTCATTATCGAGAATCACATTGAATCCAACTGAGACATTCTACCAGCAACTGTCACCTTTCGCTGGCTCAAAATCCCAGGGCTCCATGTGCATTTCTGTGGACTGGGAACAGCATTAATTCACTGACTGCTGTACTTCAGGAAGATGGCCCACTGTCACCACTGGGACTTCTCAAAGACAATGAGGATTAATCAATAAATACTGGCTGCACTGAAACATCCTGGAGAACTGCTTGTTTTAAAAATGAATGGTTTGGGACAGTGTACTTGATAGTGATTGCAGAATGTGGGAGTGGACCTGTCACAATGTGGAGAAGGGGTTTTGGAAATAAACATAACTGCCAGGAAAGTACATTGTGATGCAACTATGTTCTCGGTAGTCATGTGATAGAGACTTTGGTAGAAGGTCGGAACTTGAGCAGCTCCAGGCAGAGTTGCCTATTGTATATTGTGTTGGTTAATACTGTTCGAAGGAACACCTTACCTCTGACCTGAGCAAATCTGATCACAGGAAGCCAGGCCAAGACAGTACAAATTATAAAAAATGCATGATACACTCAAGAATAACCTTCTTTCTCAGCAAAACCATATTTAGTTGGAAAGATTGTGAGTGGTTCATTATACTCTTATCGAATATAAAGTAACACATAACTTTGCCCTTGGTGGAGCAATCAATGACCATAGGGCATAAGTTTAAGGTAATGAGTAGAATGTTTTGAGGGGGTATGAGTAAAAGTCTTTTCACCCAGAAGGTGGCAAGAATTTGGAATTCACAACCTGTAAGGGTGGGTCAGGAAGAAACCCTCATCATGTTGACAAAATGTTTAAATGTGCATTTGCGATGCCAAGTTCTGGAAAATGGGATGAGAATAGCAAGGTGGTTGTTTTTAACTGTCATAGACATGACGGACCGAAGGGCCTTTTTCTGGGCTGCAGATCTCTATGACAATGCTTAAAATGGTTATGTGTTATCTGAAAAAAATTACTGGTCAAATGGAATCAATAGAAAATTTACATGTAGCATCATCAATTGCTTTTCATTGGTAAACCATCTCTGGTTTTGCAGTAAATATGACTTCAATCTATAAATAGCCTTATTTCATTTGTCATGAAAAGTTAATGTCAGACACTATAGAAGTTAATCCATGCCTGACAGAGAAACCTTTCAGGTGAAACCCTTTGATAGGAGCTATGAGGAAGACTTTTAGCTCACCACATTAACTGGTCAATTCCTTTTTAGATGCTTGCTAATCCATTTTCTATTTTAATTTCTATCCTGAGTTTATTTTTAACTTTCATTCACCCAACCACATGTGGCGTGTTCCTCGAACACAGAGAGGAATTTTCTATGGCAAAGGTCAGCAAAGTGGGAGCAGTGTGAAAGGAATTGAACCTTTTATTATTTTGGCTTAGCTTCCTGCTGAAACAACATGCAGAATATTATTGAAAAGCTAGCAAGGATATACAAATTGTCTTTTCATTGGGAGCCAAGGTATAAAGCTCAGTCACTCTCTCATGCTCATTAGAACGATGCTGTTTATTCATTTTAGTTTGAAACCATCTGTTCCTATTGCTGTGGCCAAAAGCCGGTCATTTTCATTTACTAGAGACATGGAAGCGATCAGGAACTTGGCTCCAACGTTAAGCTGAAAGCTTTATCATCATCGTTTCCACCTCCCACTCAGAAAAAGGTTTTCACTGGGTATTTAGTCTACTGCTTGTTGATTCCCTCATTTTCAAAATATATAATTATTCAATTGGATTGTTCATCATAGCTGGATTCATTCTGGAATCATTATTCATGTTCAAGCATTTTCATTCAGTCCATCCACAGTCACACAAAAGGTCAGCTCGCGCACAATGTCAATTAAGAAGAAAACAGTGGCTGAAACCTGCAGGGCTAACATACAAATGGAGTGCAAAAAAAGTGTTTCTTTATTGGGAGAATTAAATGTAGAGACATTTCTCAAAAATTACTCCTGTTTTCTCTTATCATTTTCAATTAAAAGAATACTTATAAAATGGTCAATATTAATTAATGGAAGGAAAAATTGTCCTTTTCATTGTGGCTGTGAGTTAATAACACAAAAGTTTTAAGTATTTTTCATGCTCAATTTCATATAGGTCCTTTGATCTGCCTCATGTCAAGGATTAAATGTCTTTCACTGAGCCTATCTGCTGAGCAGGTCCGAGTGAATTATTAACCTGCACGGAAGTCAATGGATTAAATGGCCTCCTTGTGCGCCATGAATTTCTATGATTCAACCACCCATTTCTCCTGTCCGTTATAAAAATGTTTCTCCTTTCCATTCATTGCTGATACTGTCAAGATGAAGAATTGACTACTGGAGATCTCACATCCAGCACTCTTTAGATCAATCACTAAGGTCAAAGTGCACTAACCACATGCTAGCAATGACCTGTCTTTTTTGGGAAATTATCAATAATAAAGATTTAAAGATCAACAGCAATTAGGGACAGGATTAGACCATTGAACTTTTTGAGACTGCTGTGTCATTTAGGAAGATCAAGGATGATCCGATTGTGATCTTGACCCCAGTTAGCTATTTCCCCCCACCCTGACCCTTTTCTTTGTTCTGTCAACAATCTCACTAACTCTGCCCTGAATAAACAAATGGATAATTACATTGATAAATTAAAAATCTATGCATTGTGCCTATCTAACTTGACAGCTCATCCATCAGAATTACTTGGCACACACATTTATCACCCATGGGATCATTAAAATGAGCAAAATTCGATGGACTGAAGTAAACTCTTTATCACTGCTTGATACATACAACAGGCATGCTCTGTTTGCCATTAAGCTTATTAGTTATGTCCTGATATCATTTCAGTTGGATGCAATAACACATGTACAGGATTCAAGTTATTTTAAATTGAAACTATTATTTCTCACTGCAAGAACCAAAATTGGCTATGAATCAATATCCCAGTCTAACCTGCTCCTTTATTTGGTTTGGAATTAAGAACTCATCATGATAATCTGTTTTATAATTGATTTCTTCATCTCTCACACAGTTGCTAAAGATGTCTCGCAGTCAGAACAGTATCAGAGACAACTTGTTTCCTGCAAACTGATCCAGCTTCACCTCTTTCAGAGTTTCGCTAAGGTTGGAGAATGCTCATGGATACAGTCAGAAATATAACGGACAAACAATTCTGATCCCATCCCCAAGAAGTGGAATTAGCTTTTCCATGTCCCATTTTAAGGGAACATAAGCATCACAGGCAAAAACAGCTTTTAAGATCCATCCATAATTTCCCTTGAAAGGAATGTAGAAAGCCATTTACTTGCTGAACGATTGCAGGTGCAGTTAAACTTCAATCACTGTGAAATTGCAATCACATGTTCGCCAGACTGCTTAAGGGTGGCAGATTTCCTTCCCTAAAGACCAGATCTCCAAAAATCAACCAGAAGGTTGGGGGGGAGAGGGGGCGGGTTGGGCTGGGCTGTGAAATTCTCTGCCACAGAAAGTGGCTGAGCCAAAACATTGGATAGTTTCAAGAAGGCATCATACCTAGTTCTTAAAACTAAAGGGAACAAAGAGTGTGGGGTGGAAGTGGGAACAAGGGACTGAGTTGGGTGATCAACCATGATCATATTGAAAGGCAGAGCAGCCTCAAAGGGCTGAATGGTTTACTCTTTTCCTAATCTTTCCACATTCCCAATTATTTCACATAATAAACTTTTAAATTTCTTATTTGTCAAGGTAGGATTTGAAAATATGTTCAGTCCTCTGGCTTCCCATTCCAGAGCACATAAACACTATGCCACTAGTATATCATCACATTGGCCTGTATTTGACATAGTAAGCAACAAAAAACAGAAAATATATTTTTATATATTCAATTCTCATGCATGAGTCACAGAAAGTTAGTACAAAGGTACAGCAAATGATGAAGAAGGCTTTTGGAAATGAACATACAAGTAAGTTCTGAAAAGAGTCAGACTGGACTTGAAGCATTAACTGTTTCTCTCCCTCTGCAGATTCTGCCAGACCTGCTAAGTTTCTCCTGCATTCTCTGTGTTTGTTCCGAATTTCCAGAATCTACAGTGTTTCACTTTTATTATAAAAGTAAGGACGTTATGTTTCAGTTTCACAGGACATTGGTAAAACCACACCTCAAATATTGTATACAGTTTTGGTTTCTTTATTTGAGGAATAATGTGGAATTTCTGGTGGCTTAGTGGTTAGCACTGCTGCCTCAGTGTTTTTTAAAATTAAGAGTCACTCATCCTTTCAGGGCAGAGATGAGAAGAAATGCTTGCTGTCACTGAGTTGTGCAACCTGTGTGATTCCTTATCTCAGAAGCTGGAGGGCGAAGGATCATTAGATGTTTTAAAGGTAGAGTTAGATCAGGGACCTGGGTTTGATTCCACTCCAGGGCGACTGTGTGTGTGGAGTTTCCATGTATTTGAGTAGGTTTCCTCTCACAGTCCAAAGATGTGTAGGTTAGGTGGATTGGCCATGGGAAATTATGCAGACTAGATGGATTAGCCCTGGGAAATACAGGGTTACAGAGATAGGGGAATGCTGTTTGGAGGGTTGGTGTGGACATGTTGGGCTGAATAGCCTGCTTTGATAGTGTAAGGATTCTGTGTATATGTACTGGAGATGGTTTGGTCATGTTTTGCGAGATTGCTACCTGGAACAAGGGGCTAACCCTATGAGAAAAGATTTGAGAATCTGGGTTTGTATTGGACTCTAGAAGTATAAGGGCACATTTTATTGCAGAAGATACAAAAGTTTGAAAGCACGTGCCAACAGATTCCGTAAAACACCCTGCTGTTATGAGACTTTTGAATGGATCTTTCATTTATTAAAATTACTCTGCACCTTCTCTGTAGCTGTAACATTATGTACTGCATTCTGTTCTATTACCCTGTTGTTCTCACCTAAGGTGTGATTTGCCTGGATAAGACATAAAACAATAGTTTTCACTGTATCATGGTACACGTGACAATAATAAATCAAATCAAAATAGCCTTGAATGGTGTTGACAACAGTGACATGGATATGACATTTCGTCTCATGGGCCAATCCAGCAACGGGGCTCAGTGTTTTTTAAAATTAAGAGTCACTCATCCTTTCAGGGCAGAGATGAGAAGAAATGCTTGCTGTCACTGAGTTGTGCAACCTGTGTGATTCCTTATCTCAGAAGCTGGAGGGCGAAGGATCATTAGATGTTTTAAAGGTAGAGTTAGATCAATTCTTGTGAGGCAGAGAATGAAGAGTTATCAGGAATAGAAGGGAAAGTGGAATCTAAAACAGAAATAGATTAGTTACATCTGATTAAATAGTAGATCAGGCTCAAGGGACCAAATGGCCTAATTAGCATGTATAATTTGTTTAATGGCATGAATATAATCTTCAGTTCTGCAAATAAACAAAAGTTGCATTCACAAGTATTTATTTTAACTCTTATTGCATGTCCTTTCAGTTCTAAGTATTCAGGATGTGAGATTGGCAAGGTGCAGCCATTGATAAAATAATAATTCAAAGTGAATTCTAGTAAATGATGTGCTATACTCTGAAAACAAAAGAAGAGTAAGTCAGCAGTAAGAAAATTTCATTATAATTCAGAAGATGAAGTCTGAAGTAAATAAATTCTTTGCCATAAGAACCAAAGTCAATGGGATGAAAATGATAGTGACAGTATTGTTAAAAATAAAAACAGCAGAAGGGCAGAAAGTGAAGAGTGAGGCTGAATAGTTGTTGATTTTTATCTCAGGTTCATTATCTCCAGGATCAATCTTAGGACTACATCAATGCATCGATATTTTAATAACCTGGACTTACACAAAAAGCATAATTTCAAAGGTTTGGGATGTTATGATACCTTCATTGCTAAAGGATTAGAGTCTAAAAGTAGGGAAGTGTTGCTGCAACTGTACAAGGCATTAGTGAGACTGCACCTGGAGTATTGCATGCAATTTTGTCCTCTTACTTCAGGATGGATGTAATTATATTACAGTTCAGAGAAGGTTTACTACATTGATTCCGAAATGAGGAGTTTGTCTTATGAAGAGAGATTAAGCAGTCTAAGCCTATATTGTTTGGAGGTTAGAAGAATAAGAGCAGATCATTTTGAGGTTTAGAAGATTAAGGAATCAATAAACTGTACATCCGCGAATATAGGTTCATGAATACTTGTACATGTCTTTTCAGATACAGAGTTATGCTCGATATTGGTAAGAACATTACTTGACCTCAGTTGCAGTACTGTGTTCAATTCTGGACACCACATAAAGGAAGATGTCAAGTTTATTAGAGACCATAAGATCATAAAATATAGGAGCAGAAAAAGGCCATTTGGGCCATCGAGTCTGTTCTGCCCCCCAACATTCAATAAGATAATGCCTGATCTTATAGTCTTCACTTCCACCTTCCAGCCTTTTCCCCACGACCCTAGATTCCCTTACTGATTAAAAATCTGTCCAATTCAATCTTGAATATACTTTATGGAATAGCTGCAACAGCCTTTGGCGATAAAGAATTGCGTAGAAATCTGAAAATTCCATCACCTCTGTCTTAAATGTTCTGAGAAGTTGCCCTTCTGATCTTAAGACTCTCCCACAAGGGGAAACAACCTCTCTGCCATTTACGCTGTCAAGTCCCTTAAAAAGTTTGTATGCTCCAATAAAGTCACCTCTCATTTTTCTACACTGCAGTGAGCACAGACCCAACCTACTTAACCTCTCCTCATAAGATTGCCCCTCTATACCAGGATCAACTGAGTCAATCGGAAGGTGCAGAACCATTCCAGAGTTGAGAAACTTCAGTTGTAACTGGAGATTGTGAATCTGGGGATATCCTCTTGAGACCATAAAAGGTTAAAAGGAGATTTGATGGATAAGTTCAAGATCCTGAATGGATTATGTAAAGAAACTGACAGATAAGGAAATGTTATTTTGAGCAGTGATGCAGTAGCCAGAAGAAGGTGATTGGTAAAAGCATTAGGTGTAACGTGGAGAGGAAAGAAAACTTCAAAGTTTGTGAGAAGATTTGTAGCACGGGTGCTAGTTGTTGTAGTTCTGTTCGCCGAGCTGGGAATTTGTGTTGTAGATGTTTCGTCCCCTGTCTAGGTGACATCCTCAGTGCTTGGGAGCCTCCTGTGAAGCGCTTCTGTGATCTTTCCTCCGGCATTTGTAGTGGTTTGTATCTGCCGCTTCTGGTTGTCAGTTCCAGCTGTCCATTGCAGTGTCGGTATATTGGGTCCAGATCGCTGTGCTTATTGATTGAATCTGTGGGTGAGTGCCATGCCTCTGGGAATTCCCTGGCTGTGCTCTGTTTGGCTTGTCCTATAATAGTAGTGTTGTCCCAGTCGAATTCATGTTGCTTATCATCTGTGTGTGTGGCTACTAAGGATAGCTGGTCGTGTCGTTTCGTGGCTAGTTGGTGTTCATGGATGCGGATCATTAGCTGTCTTCCTGTTTGTCCTATGTAGTGTTTTGTACAGTCCTTGCATGGGATTTTGTACACTACATTGGTTTTGCTTATCCACTGATTCAATCAATAAGCACATCGACCTGGACCCAATATACCGACCACTGCAGCGGACAGCTGGAACTGACAACCGGAAGCAGCAGATTCAAACCACTACAAATGCCGGAGGAAAGATCACAGAAGCGCTTCACAGGAGGCTCCCAAGCAGTGAGGATGTCACCTAGACAGGGGACAAAACGTCTGCAACACAAATTCCCAGCTCGGCGAACAAAACCACAACAGGAAAGAAAACTGTGGGTTGCTGTGATTGGGAACACACTGTCTGAAAGGGCAGTGGGTGTAAGTACAATAATAACTTTCACAAGAGAATTCAAAATCACATGAAGGGGAAATGATTTGCAAGCCACTGGGGGAAAATCAGGAGAATGGGACAAATTGAAGAACTTTACTAAAGAATCAACAAAAGCTAGGGGGGGCTGAATGGCCTCCTTTGATGCTGCACTCTCATACGATTTAACAGCTTTGACTATTTAAAGAGAGGTTGACTTTATCAGAAAGTTATCTGAAACCCAGAAAGTCACCATATCTCTCAAATGTCATGGCATCACTTGTATTTGACCTCATTGCAATGAAATTCATGAGTTCTTTCAGGTCTTCACCTGCCTATAATTATGATAAGACATAAAATAAAATCTCTATTGCAAAGGAAACTATCAAAGTCATTTTAAAATTTTCCTCCAGGTCTTTCTGTACATGTTGTTAGTCAGTCACAGGAACAAGCTGTAAACTTGCAACCAGGTATCTGTCACACTGCAAGCGATGAGCCTGTGATTTGTTTTTTTCAATTCCTTCCCCATTTCCTTTCCTACCTTGTCAAATATCTTGTATCTGCTCAGTGGATTCTTTTATTCTCTCCTTGACTACTTCACTGCACTGCCAGCATGCTGGGTTTTGCCTCCAGCAGGGATTTGGTAACTGACGGAATAATATTTATGTTAGCCCTGATGTCATAAAACTGTGATATGGTCAACATGGCATTGAAAGATCTCCTGATGTAGATGTGTTTTTATCATACTGTTTAGTGATGTCATGACATACTTCTGGAGCAAGTGGGACTTGGACTTGGGCCTCCTGGCTTTGAGGTAAAGACACTACCACTGCAGCACAAGAGCCCTCACAGCTTCTGGTACATGCAAACATTACAATCACAGACACATCAGTGTCTGTGTTAGTACAAAATCATTGGGTTACAAGCAATAGCTTACTTCACCAGCATGTTATGCTTCAATTGGCCTCTGTTTTAGTGAAGTCTGAGATCTTTATACAACATGCTAGAACAAGGTAATGATACCAACATGCTAGTGTTTCTTACAGGTATACTGCATACAAACTGTGAGATATAATGCAACTCTCAGCAGATAGAGACCCCAGATCAAACATGAAGGGCAAGGAAAAAAAAACAATACAAAGGGGAAGACCGCTTAGAACAGAGATAAGGAGGAACTTCTTCAGCCAGAGAGTGGTGAATCTATGGAAGTCATTGCCACAGAAGGCTGTGGAGGTCAGGTCAGTGAGTATATTTAAGACTGAGACAAATAGGTTCTTGAGTATCAACGGGATCAAGGGTTATGAGGAGAGAGTGGGAGAATGGGGTTGAGAAACTTATCAGCCATCGAATGGCAGAGCAGACTCGATGGGATGAATGGCCTAATTTCCACTCCTTTGCCTTACATACTGTGACGTGCACCTTATACGGAGGAGAAAGTGAGGACAGCAAATGCTGGAGATCAGAGTCAAAACACGTGGTGCTGGAAAAGCACAGCAGGTCAGGACATTCCTGATGAAGGGCTTATGCCCAAAACCTCAATTCACCTGCTCCTTGGATGCTGCCTAACCTGCTGTGCTGTTCCAGCACCATACTTTTTGACTCTGATCTTCAGCATCTGTAGTCCTCACTTTCTCCTAGATCTAACCACCTTCAGCAATTCAATAGATTCAACTATCATTTCAAAGTGAATCTCACAATTCGCGTTCAGAATAAGTGGGAGCTCAGCAACTTGAAGAAGCCAAGTACATGATAGTTACAAACCTAACTGGTCAATTAGATAATACTGGCATGACAACAGCTCTCAATTCTGACAGTACCTTACCACTTCTTCTAGGAGAAAGTGACGACTGCAGATGCTGGAGATCAGAGCTGAAAATGTGTTGCTGGAAAAGTGCAGCAGGTCAGGCAGCATCCAAGAAGCAGGAGAATCGACGTTTCGGGCATGAGCCGAGTCATCTCCAAGTCATGAGTCGGTCGTCTTCTTTCCTGAAGAAGGGCTCATGCCTGAAACGTCGATTCTCCTGCTCCTTGGATGCTGCTTGACCTGCTGCGCTTTTTCAGCAACACATTTTCAGCCCTTACCACTTACCACTTTTTCCTAGTCGATTATAACCTTACTGTGAAGCCTCTTCCAAGGATGTCCACTTTAAAGAGGTTCTCCTCCTCCCTCCACAAGGATCTCAGTGAGTCTCTCCCTCACTGCACCCCCCAGGTGGTGGTCAGATCTAGCTCAGGGAACTCATCTCATTCACTAATGATGTCCAGGGAGGGAAATCTACCATCCATACCTGGGCGTACATGTGACTCCAGACTCACACCAATGCAGTTGACTCTTACCTGCCTTCTGAAATGGGCAAGCCACTCAGATGTGTCAGAGTACAACAGGAAATTCAAGCCAGAAGGACTGCAACAGTTCGAGGAGGCATTGGATGTTCTCTGACCGACAACCTTGTTGTCTATGATGCTTGTCAGCAGCAAAATGCCACCATTTCAAAATGGCAGCTCCCTCCTTTTGGATGGGCTTCTAATCTGGTGAGGTTGTCAGCTTTGGAATGAATCCCCTGGCAGGCACAGCCTTGCTATGAGCCACCTCCTAGAATCTCAACACCGCAGCCAGCCTGATTCATATGCCAGCCTGCCCGTTTAAAGATCAGTCCTTTGAATCATAGAAGAATCCCTACAGTGTAGAGAGGCCATTCAGCTCATTGAGTCTGTACTGCCCCCCACCCCCAAAGAGATCCCACACACACCCAGCGCTTACCCTATCCCTGTAATCCTGCATTTCCCATGGCTAATTCACATAGTCTGCAATCCCTGGTACACAATAGACAATTTCCCATGACCACTCCCACCTAATCTGCACATCCTTGGACTATAGAGGAAGCTGGAGCACCCTGAGGAAATTCACATAGACAGGGGGAGAATGAGCAAGCTCCACACAGACGGATGCCTGAGGGTGGAATCCCTGCTGTTGTGAGGCCGCAGTGCTAACCACTGAGCCACCATGCTGCCCTACCTCTTAAAAGAAAATAATCAGGGAATTTCAGCTAAAACTTGGAATGAGCTGGGCTCTCAACACCACAATTTCATGTGAATTAGCAACTCTGCAATAACGTTTGATGGTGTTTGCTGAGGCAAAAACTCCGGGCTTATTGATTGGATCAAAAGCTTGCCATAATGCTTTTGAAGAAGTATCACTGGTTGTTAAGACTGATGAGGAATCTGCCCATGGTTGGTCAGCATCTTATTTGATAAAAATGTCTTGCTGCAAATGGAAGCCTGAGGTGATTCGCTAAATAGAATCCCTACAGTGTGGGAACAGGCCCTTCAGCCCAACAAGTCCACACTGACCCTTAGAGTATGCCACCCAAACCCATATCACTGTACATTTGACCCCTAACTAACACAGCCCTGAACACTATGAGCAATTTAGCATGGTCAATTCACCTAACCTGTATACTTTTGGATTGTGGGAGGAAACCAGAGCACCCGGAGGAAACCCACATAGACAGTTGCCTGAGGCTGACATTGAACCTGAATCCCTGGCACTGTGAGGCAGTAATGTGAACCACTGAGCCCCATACCACAGTGCCATGGCCTGTGGGAATGAGTTTTCCTTTGTTCCCAGCTGTGTTTCAGTATCTGATCCTGAACATCAGGAAAGATTGGCAGAAGGTGCAGGAACTGGAGGTCAGGTACGAATATACTTTTTCTGTGGTGTACGTCACTATTTCTATTTTTTAGTAAATCCTCAGCCTTACTCGAGTCCTCTCTTGTGCTGTGGAGATTCAGATCATCTTACAACAGCAGGTGGAATTTAAATTTAAATTGACTTAACTGATAAATTCAATTAATTACGTTATCTGGAATTGAAAGCAAATCTCAGTAATGGTGATTGGGAAAACTATCAATTATCAGTAAGAACTCCTCTCATTCACTAATGATGTTTAGGGAAGAAAATCTGTTTTCCTTACCTTCAAAGGATTTGAGCATAAGAAGTACAGTTAGTAAGTTTGCAGATAACACCAAAATTGGAGGTGTAGTGGACAGAGAAGAAGGTTATCTCAGATTACAACAGGATCTTGATCAGATGGGCCAATGGGCTGAGGAGTGGTAGATGAAGTTTAATTTACATAAATGCGAAGAGCTGTATTTTGGGAAAGCAAATCTTAGCAGGACTTATACACTTAATTTTAAAGTCCTAGGGAGTGTTGCTGAACAAAGAGATCTTGGAGTGCAGGTTCATAGCTCATTGACAATTGAGTTACAGGAAGATAGGATAATGAAGGAGGCAGTTAGTATGCTTTCACTTACTGTTCAGACTATCGAAGTTCGGAGCTGTGAGGTCATGATGTGGCTGTACAGGACATTGGCTAGGCCACTGTTGGAATATTGTGTGCAATTCTGGTCTCCTTCCTATTGGAAGGATGTTGTGAAATTTGAAAGGGTTCAGTGAAGATTTACAAAAATGTTGCCAGGTTTGGAGGATTTGATCTACTGAGAGAGGCTGAACAGGCTGGGGCTGTTTTCCCTGGAGCGTCAAAGGTTATGGGGTGACCTTATAGAGGTTTATAAAACCATGAGGGGCATGGATAGGATAAATAGACAGAGTCTTTTCCCTGGGGTGGGGGAGTCCAGAACTGGAGGGCATAGGTTTAGGGTGAGAGGGGGAATATATAAAAGAGACCTAAGGGGCAAAATTTTCATGCAGAAGATGGTACGTGTATGGAATGAGCTGCCAGATGATGTGGTGGAGGCTAGTACAATTGCAACATTTAAGAGGCATCTGGATGTGTATATGAATAGGAAGGTTTGGAGGGATATGGCACAGGTGCTGACATGTGGGACTAGATTATGTTGGGATGGCTGGTCGGCATGGACAAGTTGGACCAAAGGGTCTGTTTCCATGCTGAATGTGTCTCTGACTCTATGACCTGGTGTGCCTACATATAACTTCAGCCCCACACCAAAGCATTTGGCCTTTACCTACCCTCTGAAATGGGCTAGCAAATTTCAGCTGTATCAAATTTCTGCAGGAAAGTCAAACCAGATGGACTGCAATGATTCAAGAAGGCAGCTCACCACT